>NC_090656.1:93232684-93832684 GCF_040937935.1 Hyperolius riggenbachi
AGAGGGCTATGTTGCTGTACAGCTTATAGTAAAAGGTACTGCTTCCTCTACTGCTCCCATTGGAGGGATGGAAGTCATTGGAATGATCCAACGTTACCCATGCAGCGTCCATGGGGCATTACATTAAATTCAGAAAATTGTTGGTTTTATTGTGGGAGAATGTTTGTGTTTGGTGTGGGTGGTTGGTGAGGATGTTATTATTGTGTGTGTGTGTGTGTGTGTGTGTGTATGTATGTGTATGGGGGGGGGGGGGGGGGGGGGTATGGTGACATTGGGCCTAGGGTGGTAAAAACTACAAATCCGGCCCTGCTAGTGGGCCGCAAGCTTTTGTTAGAGAAATAACCCTAGCTTCCTGCTGTAGCAGCATCATCTCTCGATTACCTCCTCTTCGTGGTGGGGGGACTGTCAGGATCCCAAAGAATTGCAAGCATCCTGCATTACCATTGTGCATCTCCCTTACATGTTTGATTAATCTCCCTGCGCCAACTCCTGTTTTTATAGAATTAATATGCTCCTGGAACCTAGTGCAAAGTGCTCTAGTAGTTTGTCCTATATAAAAGGAACCGCATCTTCTTCTGCGCATGCACAGCGGCGAGCACACTCCTGTTGCAGCAGAAAGTATTCCGTGCCTGCGCAGGTGTACATCGCTGCACAGAAAGGCATGGCTGGCCGTGACTGCCCAGATTAACAGCAGGGATAACGAGAGAATGGAGCGGCCGTGGAGACCATGAACGAGCCCATGCACTTCATAGGGTTGGAGGAAGCCCCATGTAACTTATAAAACATCACTAATTAGCATGTCGCCCACTCACTGCTACTACCTACCTGGCCACCCAGGAGGGCATCTATCGAAAAAAAAGAGCACAGAGAAATTTGGGTGCCCAGTAATGCCAATAGTAAAATATTGGTATTTAATAGCATCATTTTGCCATTAAAGTGTAACATATTGGAGTTAAATAAAAATATTTTACTATGGCTAAAGGTGCCCATACACGGTGCAATAAAAAAAATCTGGAAAAATCTGTATATTCAATCTAACGGATAAGTCGAACAAAAGGATCTATTTGAAACGGATTTGAAAAAAAGTTAAAAAAAATTAATTGTACCATGTATGGGCACCATAAGCCTAATCTCACACAGAACCCTTCCCCTGATGCCTACCCTCCCCCCCCCCCCCCCCCGCTCAAACTACCTACATGATGTCTAAACCCCCCTCCCCTGAAAACTACTTGCCTGATGCCTAACCCAACCCTTTCCCCCCACACAGACTACCTGCCACCTAACGCTAAACCCCTCCTCACAAACTTCCTTTGTGATGACTAACAGCACTCCCTTCCCACACACACAAACTACATACCTGATGCCTAACCCCCTTTCTCCACACATTCTACCTGTCTGTGTCTGATGCCTAACCGTAAACAACCCCCCACTACACACACACACACACACACACACCACACACACACACACTACCTGATACCTAACTCCCCTCCTGCCCACCCATACTAACTACCAGTTTGACACCTAACACCACCTCCCTCCAACTACCTGCTTGACGCTGAACTGCCTGCCAGTGCCTCCCCCCTCCCCTGCTGCCAATCACATATCACACCGCAAGAAAAAAAAGTTCCCTCATGCCAGGGTCAGAATTGCATTATGTGGGGACAGGGGGTGATTATCAGAGGGCCCAGGGCAGAGCAAACACTGGGCAATAAAGTGAATAAGTGACAACAAGAACAAGTACAAAAACAACATTTATAAAAACCTCCTCTGGTGAGTTGCGACCTGGACCCGACCTCCTCTCCTCCTCAGCTTAGCTAGGTAGGTACTGGGTGGCGTCTCCCTTTCCCAGCCAGCCAGAACTACGATCCCTCCAATCAGCCAGCCAGCCCCGACCCCAGCAGAAGGCTCACCGCTCACTGACAGGCAGTAGGCACAGGTTGCCTCTCAGCAGATGAGTGAGCTGAGCGGCAATGGCTCCAGGCAGGGGGCGGAGTCAAGTTCACCAGCCGAGTCACGACCAAATAGCTTGAATAGCACGCTGGCTGCAGTGTACGCAGGTGACACAGCCATGCAAAAGGGCACGCCACGGCCGCCTCAGCTCCCCTGATTGGATACTTTAATTAGAAGGGGAAGATGGAGGCAGACCGGCCGGGGGAACGTGCGTGCATCTTCATTCATCAGCCTCCAGCCGGCCCGTAAGTCTGTCTGACTCTGTTATGGGGTGGGCCGGCTAAGTGGATTTTGAAGTGAGCGGCCGGCAAACATTGCGCGAGGCTGCGCGCACAGCTCAGTACTGACTGAGTCACTCACTGCAGACCTGCGGTCTGCGAACCTGTCCTGGCGGCCCTAATTATTTAAGATTCGGGCGGCCCGGGGGGCAATTGCCCCCCGCCCCAGTCCGTGCCTGCTCCCCATGCCTAAGTGGCTTAAAACTCACCTGGTAAGTTAACCTTATTGGCATTATGCCTGGTACACACCATGCTATTTCCTGTCATATTGACGGGTCGAATCGATTAGGTCCGATCTTATTTCTGATCTTTGTTCTGATCAATTTGGTATAGAAGTCATCAGAAAAACGATCAGAGCTATCAAAAGTAATTGATTCGACCCATCTATCTGTTGAAAAATTGCATGGTATGTACCAGACATAACAAGGGTGACTTTAGATGAGTTGATGGATGATTTCTATTGTTTCTGTGGTGCAGTCTTCAGCACTATGCGTCACTTATCACTTCAGTGCTTTTTTGTGCGTTTTTTTTTTTTTTTTTAGTATCTTTATCGAAATATTAAAAAAATCAGCACGTGTCCCACTTAGCCGCTTTATCCTTTTCTCCCCATGCAGGTTGATATTGACTGAATGGATGAAAAATTAAAATCAGTTGAAAAGGGCTCCTGAGCAAACTGTATTAAAAGGGCACCTCCATAGACTTCAGTGTTATTTCTGCAAAACACGGCTACAAGTCGGTGAAAGGGGCACCTGAGTTTTAAAGGTTTTAATTTCGGCTACAAAAGGGCACACTTTTATAGCAGCAATTTTTGTGATTCGGCTAGAAAGTTCTAGTTTCTGCTACAAAAGGGCTCCCCTTTGTAGCCCAGATTTTTGATTCAGCTACAAGGTTTTCACCTACAAGGTTTTTGATTCTTCTACAAAAGGACGCCCTTTTATGGACAAGATTTTTGATTCAAGGGTGCAGGGCTGGGTTAGGATTAGGCATCACAAGTGGGGGGGGGGGAGGGGGGTCTTAGGGTTTGGCTCCCCAGTCTGAATCCCAGCCGGGGCACTATCTGCCCAGAGTTTGTATGTTCTCCCTGTGTCTGTGCGCATTTCCTTTAGGCACTCCAGTTTCCTCCCGCATCCCAAAAAAATGCAGATAAATTAATTGGCTTTCCCATAAAATTGTCCCTAGACTACAATGGGCATATGATGGTGGTAGGCATTAGATTGTGAGCCCCTCTGAGGGACAATTAGTGATGTGACTATATATGCGTTGTAAAGCGCTGCAAAAGATGTTGAACACTAAATAATAATAACAAAGAGCTAAAAGATTAATTGAGATAAAGTCTGACAGTAAAATGTTTACTCAAATAATAATATACGTATTTTTTATGTGTAGCTTTCTTTTATCACCTGTATACTTCTAGCTTGTGTTCTTTCTTTTCATACTTTACTCATTATGCATTTGCACCATCTGAATCTTCATCCTCAGGATATTAGCCTTAGTGATTACTTTGAGACTCCTTATAATATTAACATCCACTTGATTTCACTACCTTTTCACCATACCCTGAACAGGTACTGTAAAGGTAAGTTATTTGACATCAGCTTATCATTGAGCTTATACTCAGAAAAAAAGAGTTTTGCATCCCCTCCCAGGATTAGGAAAACTTTAGCAAATCATTTGCTCTTCCGACGTACAGTAAATGTTATCTGAATTTTTTTGTCCTCTTAAGGAATGCCCACAGTAGGACTCACAAAAAAATGGACGCCTTCTTCACGAATGTAAAATACCCCTGGCAACAGGCAGCTGTAACTACTGAGGAGCCCAGTGATGCTGGCACAGAACAGAAGCCAGAACAAGAAAACAGCAGTTTTAGGTGAGTAGTAGATTACTTCCTTTTTAATATGATTTATTTAATATAATTCATCCCTTAGTAAAGTAAGGAGAAATGAATATAAGAGAACCTGTGCAGAGACAGATCAACGCATACACAATAGACAGTACCTCCCTCAATTGGGTAAGTTTAATCTAGTTTTCTAGTTGATCAATCTTGGATCCTGACAGAGAATGGCATGGTTGGCCTCGATATAGCGCTCAGCAACATATGAGATATGCATTGTTGACCCTGTTCCCCCTCAATATTATCTGACCCAGGGCAGTGTCAATCACATGTGCCTGGTATTCTGTATTTTTTTATATATATAAATTATTAATCAGAGGGGCTCACAACCTAATCTCTACCATAATCATATGTTGCTGTCATAGTCTAAAGCCACTTTTTCAAAGTGACGACCCATAGTTTGAAAAAGTCCGGCATGTGTACCCGCCTTAAGGCTTATTTTGTGGGTAAGCTAATTAATGTATCCGTATATATTCATGTCACTCATTAATATTATTATTAGGTAACCTTTGTGCTTCCCTTCCAAGATATCAATATCAGCAGGTAGCCTTTGTGCCCCCCTCCTCAGGAAGGCCTTGAGCCCACTGGTGCAGTTGTGTCCTCTTTTCACTTACGCATCAATGTTAAAGATGCTGAAAAGCAGACAGAAGCGGACACAACTGCGTTAGTGGGCCCAGGCCGAAATGAGTACTATATTTCTTTGGAGCCCTCACCCTAATGGAGCAAGTTGAGTGGTTGTTCACCCACCTGATGATGCCCCTCTAAGCATCAGCAGTAGGTGTTTTGTGTCTCCCCCCCCCCCCCCTCGAGGAATCAGCATGAAGATCCCTTTTTATTGAAGCCTCCCTCGCTATCAGTACTAGGTAGTTTTTGAGCCATCCTCTCTAGAGATGTTGCGAACGGTTCGCCTGCGAACGGTTCCAGGCGAACTTTGGGGGTTCGCGTTCGCCTGCATCAGGCGAACTTTTGCGGAAGTTTGATTCGCCCCATAATGCTCTATTGAGCAAAACTTTCACCCTCCATATCACTGTCAGCAGACATGTTATTGCCAAACACACTGCTCGAGGCCCGCCCACCCTCCCTCCTCCAAGCTAGGTCCTTATACCATTTGACTCAGTTGTCTGCCTATACTAATTAGTTATGGGACAGCTGCTTCACACTCTGCTAGGGAGATTTTAATTAGCCTCTTGTGGGCTCCCTCCTCCCACCTCCCTCCTTCCTTCTACCCTTCTACCTATTCCCTCCTCCCTCCTACCGGAGGGAGGAGTGTCGCTTCTGCCAGGGAATTATACTATTTTAAAAACCAGTATACATCATACCATAGCTGGTAATCGAACCCAGATCTCACTGTGTGGTGGGCAAGTCACCCTAACCACTGTACCACTACAGTAGTAAGTGAAGCTGGCCTAAAATTTACTATTTATGCTCAATGCAATAGAAACATTAGGTTGCTTAAAGAAATGTAGTGAGAGGTATATGGAGGCTGCCATATTGATTTCCTTTTAAGCTATACCAGTTGCCTGGCAGCCCTGCTGATCTATTTGGCTGCAGTAGTGTGAATCACACCAGAAACAAGCATGCAGCTAATATTGTCAGATCTTACAAAAATGTCAAACACCAGATCTGCTGCATGCTTGTTCAAGGTCTAGGGCTAAAAGTATTGGAGGCAGAGGATCTGCAGGATAGCCAGGTAACTGGTATCGCTTAAAAGGAAATCAATATGGTAGCCTCCATATACCTTTCACTACAGTTCTCCTTTAAAGGCAACCTTAACTGAGAGTGATATGGATGTTTCCTGTAAACAATACCAGTTGCCTGGCAGTCCAGCTGATCTTTGTGACTGCAATAGTGGCTGAATCACACCCTGAAACAAGCATGCAGCTAATCCAGTCTGACTTCAGTCAGAGCACCTGATCTGCATGCTTGTTCAGGGGCTGTGGCTAAAAGTATTAGAGACACAGGATCAGCAGGCGATTCAGGCAACTGGTATTATTTTAAAAGGAAAAATCCATATCCTTCTCCGTTTAGGTTCCCTTTAAGGATTTGTAGCATAAAAGCCAACTCACATTGGCTGGGATTTGAACCTGGGTCTCACTGTGGGGTGGGCAAGCACCCTAACCCCTAACCACTGTACCAACTGAAGCTGGCCTAAAATTTACCATTTATGCTTAATACAAGAGAAAAAGTAGACAAGACAAATAACATTTATATCACACTTAGAAGAAGGGTAGAAGGGAGGAGGGAGGTGGGAGGTGGGAGGAGGGAGGTGGGAGGAGAGAGGTGGGAGGAGGGAGGTGGGAGTAGGGAGGAGGGAGCCCACAAGAGGCTAATTAAAATCTCCCTAGCAGAGTGTGAAGCAGCTGTCCCATAACTAATTAGTATAGGCAGACAAATGGTATAAGGACCTAGCTTGGAGGAGGGAAGGAGGGTGGATCCTCCAGGAGTGATGTGTATTTCACTCAATCAGGTGTGCCTCCAGGTATTAGAGCTCTTGAAACATGTTTTCTATCATTTTTCCAGCTGATAGAATTTTTTAAAATTTTCAAAGTTCGCCTCCCCATTAAAGTCTATTACGGTTCGCGAACTTTTTCGCGAACCGAACCTTTTTGCAGAGGTTCGCGAACAGGGTTCGCGAACCGAAAATCGGAGGTTCGCGACATCTCTAATCCTCTCCCAAAGAGGTGGCTTTCCCTTTCCCCAGTTATCAGTATTAGGTAGCTTTTGTGACCTTTCCTCCTGCCACCACCAGGTATCAGTGTCAGATACCTTTTCAGATCACTCCCCTCCCTAAGGATCAATCAGTATTAGCCAGCTTTCATGACCCCCTTTGCCACCCCAGGTATCCATACCAGGTGGCTTTTTTTATCACACCCCTCCCCCAGGTATCAGTATTTTGTAGCCTTTGTGATCCTTCCTCAAACCTCCATCCCCTTCCAAGATCATTATTAGGTAGCTTTGGTTGGCAAAGTCCACTTCTCTTCCTGTTATAGTTTCTTCTTGTGATCTATGCAGGTTTGTCATTTGCACAGTCCTTTGTACAGTATTGCATCATAGGCTGGCACTTCATACACAATGCATAATAATAAAATAATAATGTCATCCCCAGGGCTCCCAGAAGATGGCAGCAGATTCACCAACAACAGTTTGAATATGTGGATGGGCAGATTGTTAATTCTGCTGTGCCAAATCTCACATTGGGAGTGATAGAGCTTCATGCGGGAGCTGAAGTACTCCTTGTAAATCGGGACCCGGATGACCTCTGTCAGCGATGGAAGTACATGGAGCAGAACAGGTAAATGCACATAAACAGAGCAGTGATAATCCGTAGATAAAGTATGATAAAAGTACTAATGAAATACTTCACAACTTGTACTACTGTTAAGGTAATACATCAGGCGACTTGGCGGACAATCGACCATCTGATTCAATTATGATAATGGAATCGGATGAAAATCGGTGCCGCCAAGCGCATGCCCGATTGACGATGCAACCGATTTTGGCCCAAAATTGATCCCAAGTATTGGTCAGACATGCTGCAAGATGCAACCCCCCCCCCCCTCCTACGTATTTTACACAGAGGCTTTTTTTAATATGCAGCGCAAGCCTAAGGCCTCGTTCACATCTACCTGACGCAGATGGCCGTGCGATCCGAATGCAGCGCATCCGATCGCACGCCATTTGCGCCGCTGCCCTGCTGATCCCATCCATTGACAGTGATGGGATCAGCTCTGCGCTTCCAGGTAAAATGCATGCAGCAGTACGCAAGCACTTCCCAACTTGAGGGGAGGGGTCATCAGGTTACCTATACTAGAGGGAAAGGGGGAGGGGTCATCTGGCTACATATACTGAACGGAGGCGGCTGGTGACAGTGGCCTTGGGCGGTAAAAAGTATAAATCCGGCCCTGAGCACAGTGACAGCTGTAACAGTGTTCCAGCCACACAATATACTACACGGGTGATGTACTATAAGCTAGCTGCACACCACAAACAACAACAACAAAATAACAGCAGGATCAGTCCTCAAAAGGACTTTTGGGATCCTTAGTTGGTGAACTACAAGGAGCGGAACACCTATTGAAACAGCTAAATAGCACTGGATCACACAGAACTGCTATCCATCTGTCCCCTAATCAGCAGCACAGCTCTCTCTACACCCTCTTCAAGCAGATTGTGAAATGGCTGCCAGGTTTGGTACTTTTATAAAGGTGGGGTGGGAATGTGATAAAAATGCTTAATTGGCTGTCCTATATACCACCTGACTTAAAAGGAACCCGAGCCTTCTATTGAGGCTTCCCTCCTTGCTCCAATGTCCCTCCTTACTCTGCTCCTCTACTACTACAAGTGTTGCCATACAGTAGCCGTGCAAGCGTGACCCCGCATGGAGCTGCTCACATAAGTGACTCTGGCTTACTGCACGTGCTCGCGTGGTTACTTAGCGGCCGTGCTGACGGAAGAGGAGGTGCGCTGATATGATTGCCGGCAATGCCTAGTCACCAATCTTTCGGAGGGCCACGGTCAGCGAAGGGGGACATCAGAGCACTGAGGGAAGCCTCAATAGGATCCTGAGGCTTGCCTTTCTTTAGGTGAATATCTAATTTTGTACTCAAGCTTCAGCTCAGGTATGCTTTAACCACTTGAGGACCCACCCTTTACCCCCCCTTAAGGACCAGCGCTGGTTTGAGTGATCTGTGCTGGGTGGGCTCTGCAGCCCCCAGCACAGATCAGGGTGCAGGCAGGGAGATCAGATTGCCCCCCTTTTTTCCCCCCTATGGGGATGATGTGCTGGGGGGGTCTGATCTCTCCTGCCTGCTGTGGGTGGCGGGGGGGGGCACCTCAAAGCCCCCCTCCGCGGCGAAATCCTCCCCCTCCCTCTCCTACCTGGCCCCCTCCTGGAGATCCTGCTGCACAGGACGCTATCCGTCCTGTGCAGCCAGTGACAGGCTGTCTCCTGTCACATGGCGGCGATCCCCGGCCGCTGATTGGCCGGGGATCGCCGATCTGCCTTACGGCGCTGCTGCGCAGCAGCGCCGTACAAATGTAAACAAAGCGGATTATTTCCGCTTGTGTTTACATCTAGCCTGCGAGCCGCCATCGGCGGCCCGCAGGCTATTCACGGAGCCCCCCGCCGTGATTTGACAGGAAGCAGCCGCTCGTACGAGCGGCTGCTTCCTGATTAATTAGGCTGCAGCTGGCGACGCAGTACTGCGTCGCTGGTCCTGCAGCTGCCACTTTGCCGACGCACGTTATGAGTGTGCGGTCGGCAAGTGGTTAAGGGTGAAATGTATGTTGAAGTATAGGCTGAATAAGAACTCCACAAAAGTCTGCAGTAAGTGCGAATGGCAACCATGACCGTCTATCACTAATTACTGTATATATACGGTAATAGTATTTTTGAACAGGAAAAAAATCTGAGATGCTTTTAGTATATTTAATACTGCAAGATAATTTATTCCTTGAGCAACTTTCTTTTAACAGAATATTCCATTTGGAAAGTAACATGGACCTGGTTCTGTCTGTCTCCTTACCAAAAGTTTATCCAGGGGTTAAAAAGACTGACCTAAAATTTGAAGGATGTCCTGTCATTCTTCAGGTAGGCAGCACCATGCTGTACTCTCTTTTCTATACCATGATCTAATCTCAGACCCCAGTAAAAACTTTACATCTTTTATTGTAGAAACACGAAGAACATGTCAATGGAGCAGCCAATCAAAAATGGTGCTACGATGATGAAAAGAAAGTGCTGACTGCATTTTATACAGACCAGATGGATATGGATATCACAGCAGCCAATCACACCTCAGTCTGCACGTTCACGATTACCAACACGCAGGAGATAAGCCAACCAGTAGGTGATCAGAGCAACACAACACTGCTGCTTCCTGCAACAGTCTTTAGACACTCATTGTTCTGTGACCATACAAGATAGTTCATTTTTTTCCAGTTCCAATCCTACTTTTAATAAAGATGAAGATATAAAATGGGTCCATTAACTTATCGTATAAAAATGTATGGCCGACAAGAGGCAAGGGATCCTGATGCAAAAATTAGTCACCAATTAACTAGCTTTAGTTGTTGATTTTATGACCTGGGCATACAGATATGATAAAATAAGTACACGTGCATCAGCACAATACAGCAACATTTGTACACTGCTCTTGTCATAGAACTCAAAGCATAGAGATATGTCTCAGATCAATACAGAGTTGCAAGCTGGACTGTATTACAGAGGAATTAGTCAGGTGTTTATAAATACCAGACTAAACAGGTGTTTTTTTTAGTTTGGACATAAAGTGTACCTGAAATGAAAGGATGTAAAAGTTTTGTAAAAGCTTCCTCCAGCCCCCTCCATGCAGATCCCTCCCTTGCGACCACTTTCTGCCTCCTGGATATTCCAGTAAATTCCCCGTCATCTTCGGCCGGTCGGCGCAGGCGCAGCCCACCCATAGATGCTTCTGTGGCTGGGAGTGCAGTAGTACAGCACAGGCGCAGAACGCTCCCGGCAATGGGAGAATGGAGGGGTATGCCCTGACTGGCTGAAGATCATGGAGCATCCAGGAGGCAGAGCATGGCGGTGAAGGAGTGATCTGCATGGAGGAGGCTATAGGAAGTCACAGGCATGTATAAAACGTTTACATCCTTTCAGCTCAGGTTTACTTTAAAAGCTTCCAGGGATTGAAATGTCCTGATTGGGTGTGGCAGGGAGTTCTAAAGTGTAGGAGCAGTATGACAGAAGGCTCTGTTCCAAAGATTTTGAGGTGGACTCTGGGGGTGTCCAAGGTGTTACATCCTTTTGATCAAAGATTGTGTGTGTGTGTGTGTGTGGGGGGGGGGGGGGGGGGGGGGTGATGCAGTTGCAACAAGTCATTTAGGTATCCAGGGCCCAGATTGTGCAAGGACTTGAATGTCAATAAGCCAATCTTAAACAGAAAATCTCCATTTTATCGGTAGCCAGTAGCGGAGTGAGTGTTATGTGGCAATATCGGGGTTGACAAGTTAACAGCCTTGCCATTTGGATAACACTTGTCTCCTGTTGTACTCAAAGTGCTTGAGAGCTGCAGCCACTCAGTAGACCACCCTGGAGCATTATGGAATCTTACCTTTCACTGGGTAGGTACTGTCTTCAGACAGAATTCAAACTCTGGTCCCCTACATCAAAGGTGTTACCCTTAACCAGTATACCATCCAGCCATCCCCAAACACCAGGGAAAGGGGCTCACTATCTGATAAGATCTATATATAGCCAAAGCTGCAATTGTAACTAGTATGGGGGCTTTGGGGGGAATTGTTAGCTCCTGAACAACCCAGCCCAGCCAGTGATACACTGACCAACAAGCCAGGTGGAGATTTATTGAAGAAGAGCACACTGACCTCCAGTATAAATGGTGGCTTTATTGGGCACAAAGGGACTTCCAGCCTGAATGTGGGCTATTATGTCGGTAGTACACTCGTCACCAAATCAAACAAGGCTTTTATTACAGGGTACAATGGCAGGCAGCACCTTTACTTAGGTGGCACACTGACTACCAGAACAAACAAGATGCTTTACTAGGAGGACACTTCCACAGAAGTCCAAGTTGTTGATATGTATTGAACATAGCATTATTTTATATGCACTAACAATAACAAATGTAAATATATAGCATTTTTTGCTAAATAAAAATGAAAATACCTGCTGCTTCATAGATCCTCAGCAACCCTCCAGCTGACTGCTGCCCATTCCCATCCTCAGTCTAAACTCTATGGCTATGCCTCGGACTAATTACTGACCGCTATGGTGAGCTACAGTATGACTCAATAAGGAGACATGGCTTCACCTGGCAGGCATTGACTTCTCTAAGGGTCCGTTACGACTACACACAGATTCTGGATGCAGAAAAACTGACTCCAATTAATGCCCATGGGCCTGTTTCCACTAAACGCGATTTTTCTGATGCAGATTTCCCATAGGCAGTCATTGGAGTTTTTCTGCATCCAGAATCCTCGTGTAGTGGAAACAGGTCCTTACCATGTGCCCATGTGAATGAATGGGGAGGCCACTACTTCAGACTGACTGTAAAAAAAGATAAGGCAGCTGTAAGTCATTGAGAAAGACACAAGACCTATTAATTACAGCGTGATTACAGTGTTTCTTTTTCTAAATTAGTAAAAACAATTATTCTTAATTCTTACCGTATATTAATTCTTATATTACCGATATTTTACTACAACTAAACCTAACCCTTTTCTCACACAGAGCGCTCCCTCTACCGATGCCTAACCCCAACCCCCTTAGTGGTGCATAACCCTACCACCCACCTTACTGATGTCTAACCCTAAAACCCTGCTTCCTGACGCCTAAGCCTAGCACCCCCCCCCCCCCCCCCCCAACCGGCAATAATGTTAAAAAAAAAAAGGAAGACATTTCAAATAGTTAATTTTCGGAATGCTAATTCTCAAAATGAATCTCAAAATGATAATACTAAAAAAATTATTTACAAAATGAAAATTCTCAGAAGGAATTTCAAAATTATAATTTGCAAACCAATATTCTCAAAACAAAAAATATCGGGTGCCCAATTTCTGCTTTTGGAGCCCAATAGCCAATATTTTGCATTAAGGCCTAAGCATATGCATATAATCCATTAGCCGCAGGCACTCAAATGTCCTGCTTCTGCCGCCGGGGCCCCCTTTGGGTTGTTGGCTTCCTCCAGCTGGGCGTATGTTGGCCCTAGCCTGATCACTTATGCAGGTGAACAGAGGCGCCAGCAGGATAAAAAGATATAAAATGTTTTAAACATGGAAGAGGTGGAGGTGGACTCACTCCCACTCCAAAGGACACGACAGAAAGGAACGTGTTACTGTGTAACAAAAAAGTTTTATTCATACACTCCACAAATTTTTGCAACGCATTTCCTGTCTTACTGCCTGATGAAGCGGGGTCATGCCCGTGAAAGGCGTTGTAAAAATTTGTGCAGTGTATGAATAAAACTTTTTTGTTATACGATAACACGTTCCTTTATGTCATGTCCTTTGGAGTGGGAGTAAGTCCACCTCCAACACTTCCATGTTTTAAACATTTAATTTATTTTTATCCTGCTGGCGCCTCTGTTCAGCTGCATACGTTACCAATCCACCCTGGATGGAAGGGCGGAAATCTTCACATTTCTTCCTATCTACAGAGATCGACTTCTTAATCCTGAGTGGGGACAGGCTTGTTCTCCCCACATGCCATTACAGTGGTTGCCTACGGGGTAACCCTGGTTTGTGAGTATTTCTATACTTACTCTTTTATTTTTCCCTTAAACCAATGCATACTACACTGTATTGGGCTCTCTGTGTCCCTGTGTTTCTGTTTTCTCCTAGCCTCATCACTGTCTTCTCAGTATGCTCACCTTGTTGTTAACCCCCATCTTCATTTTTCAAAACTGTGGCTTGCCTTAAATGACAAACATTATAAATGTGCTGCAAAACATATACAAATGCTGAGAGCTAATGAATATTTGTTATAGGGTTACTCTACGATTTTGCCCAGTCTTAATGAAGAGATATCCATGTGCTTGTCTTGTGCAAGAACCTTAAGACCAAATAGAGAGATGAAGAGAGTCAGAGTGGGCAGACTGTTCTCTTGTGCATCAGGACTGAGAGGAACCAGCCTTAGTCCTTCAGGGCCATTCAAATGTCTGCATGTCACAAAGGTAAAGCTTACAGATCTAAACATATAAGTATGAATGCATTTGTAGCAAAGTCCAAATTCATATGCTATTTCCATTTGCTAATCTATACCTATTGCAGACCATATACAGTCATTTTTCACACAACAATTGATCAAAAATCAGTGGCACAGACAACTGATGTATATTGAATTATCATTTGAACATTGATTAAGAGAGGCAGTAGTTTTTGTTGAATTGATTGCACTTTGGGAGGAATGAGAATGGATCAACAGTTTCATAGCTTTTTACTTCAAGGGTCAGTGAAAAGCTGGCTGTGGTGATTTATTTCTGCTGAATTGGTATAAGTTGGTCACATGATTGCATCTTTCCGATTTATTTTTGTGCAGAGAGTACTCAGTTGTTAGCCACAATAGGCCTCTGTTGCATACTGTATGGGCACCGCAGGGCATGTGGCCATGTTCTGTATGGAATTTTGGACTATTGCCATAGGCAGCAGGAAGGAAGTGGGTAGGCCAGTATGCAATGTGTCTGTTTTATTTTTATTTGTATTTCTACCCAGGCATTATGCACTTTTGCACAAATCCAGGGGTAGTTGAAGGAGGTTGTAGATTATATTATTCAAGCAGAGCGTGCATAGTCACTGTGCTTGGACATATACTTAATCCAATATTAGTCTCTGACAATACTTAAGCCTTCATGATTCCTGCACACTATATTTAACTACTCCTGTGGGGAGGAGCAGAAAAATTTGAAGCAAGTCCATGCACTTTAACAAACACCTTTCATCTGCCAGAGAAGTCCCGGAATATCTTATTTCTGCCATCTTTGAAAGGTGAATGATTGACAATCTGGGTAGGTCATGGCATAGCTAGTGCTGTTCACTGGCAGTAAGACAACAGGAAGGAAGTGGGAGTATTTATGAAATGGATCGCCACAGAGAAATTAATGGTATGTAGATAATTATGCTTCAGAGGGGAATATACAAAGAATATACAAAAATGCCTTTTATTTAAGAAATATCCCTGACAATATGGATACTTTGAGATATAAACCTATACGATCAATTAATTTCATTCATTCTTTTTTCAAATGAGGGACTGAGAAATTTTGATTGTATTGAAATAAATTGTTCTTAAAGCAAACAAGAGGTGTTAAATGAATGTACAGTTTTGAAGTTTGTTTCCCTGATAACCTCACCTTCTCTCTACACAGCTACTAGAAAAGTACAGTGAAATTTTACTATATTGATAGACTAATGTAGCTCTGTATAGCCCATCTGCTTCTGTCTCTGATCACTCCTCACCCCTACCTACGTAGGACTCATGCTGTCACCTCTACTAGAAAAGACAGCATGAGTCATCAGATGGGAGGGGCTGGACAGTGATCACATGGGAGCAAATGGAGTTCTGAATCTGCCAACTTTAGGATTGATGACATCCATATAAGGCTTGAAATACATACACTTTTTCATAAATATGACCGCATATGCTTTTATGCCATATCTTTTCTACAGCACACTTTATTCTGAATGTTAATAGCATGATTATACTAGTTGAATTCATGATTTTTAGAGTAATTGCTTAATCATTTTTAACCTCTTCTGACTGTGCAGACGGATCTGTCCTCTGCTGAAGCAGAAAACACCTTGGATTACTTGAAACAGGTGCTGTCTGCTATGAGGTCCCAGCATCCCAGACACACTATTGCTCAGGACTTAGCCATTGCTAGAACTCAAAGAGCTGTGAAAGTCAAGGCCTATAAGAATGGGAGTGGATGCCGGAATGGAAAGGTCATCATTGCTAGCACATTCCTAGAGGTTAGTATTACATCATATCTCTTCGCGGCAATTGCCTTACACACCATTCTATTCCAGTTTAAGGTGTCCGTCCTGTTGACTGAACAAAAGGGATCATTATTTCACTTCATATTACTGCTACATTCATATAGACGAATAGCAAATTGAATTAGCAACAAATAATCAACCAGTATATCTAGTGCTCTTCTATTCTATATAGTATACCGATAATGCCCCACCTCCCCCAATAATATGTAGAAGCAATCCCACCCCTCTAGTGTATGTACGCCATAATGACCCCCAATAAATGTAATACAGACTGGTGATTAGGAGGAAGTGGCAGAGGATCAGTTATGAGGTCCATCATGGGTTGAAGGCACAGACCAGCAGAGCAGTGACAGGGTGAAGAGGAATAGGTTCCACAGAAGCAATATCCTGGAAGTATGGTGCCCAAAACAACAGGACTTCTGCCATCTGGGTAGTTTTTTTAACAACAACACATAGCAAAGCTTTAGAAGGGGCAAGAACATTAAACACCAGGGCACAACATTCACCAGTAATCATATGGGAATCCATCACACAATTGAGTGGAAGGCCCACTTGACTTAGAAGACAGAGCAGATGGCTCTGGCTCAGACTGTTATCTCCCATTCCATGGGACCACATGTAAGCAGAAGCAGAGGAGCCACCTTAGTGCTTTCTGTGAGCTTGGGTCTAGCAAGAAGAAAGAGAAGGATGTCGCTAATATTACACACAGTACAATAGTACACAAAGTGTGCTCTTGTTGCAGCCATTAGTTGGTAAAAATGTCAGTGTCTCACAGGCCTCAAAAATCTCATATAAAAACTAAGCTATAACAAGTAGTGCTTTTCTAAGCAAAAGGTGACAGAGTGAGTGTGGTTATAAAGTATAGTGGCCAGTAGCTCACTCTGCTAAGGTTGAGAAAGAGGTGCGTGGGCAACCCCCTTAGCTATGAGTCCGAAATGTAGGTCGGACTCGAGTACAAGTCGACCCCCATACTTTTATTTAGTGAGTCAAACCTAAATTTCTAGGCTTATAGTTGGTATATACAGGACTTTTTGGCACTTTTTCATTTGCAGAGTGCAAAAGTTATTTTTAAACAGAGGTCTAGATATCTTAGGAGAAAACTTAGAAAAGTGAATTGGATTGAGCCTACCTATGTTGCTGCCTCTAAACTGGAACTTACAAGCAAATAATATACAGTACATATTTACTGACTCATTCTCACTCTATAGTCTCCTAGTTGTTATAGTGTAGAAAAATGTTCCATACAACAGTTTCATCATGGATATCATCATACCCTCATGTTCTTGTTGTTCTCTTATGTGGTTCCCTCATGTTCTTTCTTTGCTGCAGCTACTAGACTTGAGTACCAAAGAGCTGGAGCTCCCCAGGCCGGCCTGCAGAGTGTATACAGCAGATGGCGCTGTCAGCTTGGAATTGTCAAGTTTGATTACTTGGGCGGTGAAGGATTTCTTTAAACAAAACCCGGAGGAAAACAGTAATGAGGAAATACATTCCAATAGCCGAAATGGTGCGCATATTTTCTTCTTTTTTTCATATCAGCCTTAGGCCCAAAATCACAGTCCGTACACATGGCTTCCAATGAATCACAATCTCATATCTGCACATGACCTTCTTTTGTCCTCCTCTAGAATCCACTCCTCACATTCCCATGTACAAGATTTCTCATGTGCCTCAACCATCCTCTAGAATCCCCTTCCAAAACACAGCCAGCACTCTCCAACATTTGTAATCTTTGAGAAATCCCCCAAAACTCACTTTTTCCTCCACTCTAACTTGGGCCATTCCCCCTCTAACGTCCGGCCAAACACACTGCCTCTAGGTATGCATATTGTATACTTATTCCTTTACATTGTAAGGGCACGGCTCTCTCACCCCTTTATGTCTTGGAACTTGTTATACATTTTATTCATCATGGTACATTTGTCACAGTAATTACTATGTCTACCTATTCTGTATTTTGTACCAGTGTCTATATTTGGTGTGTACCATTGTATGCATTTGTATGTGCCCCATGTTTGTTTCTTACTTTGTACAGCGCCACGAAATATGTTGGTGCTTTAGAAATCAATAATAATAATTGCTCAATTAAAGCGGAACTGAATACTACAAAAAAACAAGTGTTTCACTTACCTGGGGCTTCTGCCAGCCCCTTTGCAGCCTTCCTGTCCCGCGCCGGTCCTCCACGATCCTCCGTTCTCCTGCTGCCAGCTAGTTTTGTTTCGTATCATCCTTTCTTTGCGGTCCCGCCGCAATAGCGTCCTGTGCTAATAGCGCAGGACGCTATTGTGGGCGGAAATGCGAAGGAAGATACACGTGGCCCGGGGTGCGCAGGCCCCAGTTGTCGCGTCAACCGTAACAAAACTAGCTGGCGGTCAGAGAACGGAGGATCGTGGAGGACCGGAGCAGGACAGGAAGGCTGCAAGGGGCTGGTAGAAGCCCCAGGTAAGTGAAACACTTTTTTTTTTGTAATATTCAGTTCCGCTTTAAAGTAAGGATGTAGACATGTAATAATACTCATGGTCACCGGGTGGCAATGCAGTGCTCCACTGCTCAAAACTTTCTATTTATATATTGAAGATATATTCATATATGAATATATATAAATATATATATATATATATATATATATATATATATATATATATATATATATATATTAGTAATTACTCATTTTGTCTTCCGGTATCTTTAATAGCATCAGTTTTTATTTAATTTGTTCTTCATTCTCATTTTAAATCTTGTATTATACAGTATCTCTGAAACCTGTCACAAACTCAGGGACTGGAAACTGAGTACACAATGAAAAAATATATATTATTCCTCAGAGGTCTTCTTGAGAGAAAAGTGCAGGTCAAAACGATCAGGAGTTCCACTAAACACTTATGTCTTGAGATGGAACCATGAGAACCATGAGAAGAAAATCAGGAAAGAGAGACATGAATCAATAAGAACCTACATAAAAAACACTCTATTGTCCCTTCAAGACATTACTCCTTATGGGTTAATTTGCCGCCTGAGAGATTCCTAAAAATAAATTTATGATAACAGTCTAAAAGCAAATAATATGGATACTAAACATAGAATATATAGGGACTTGCAAAAAGTGCTTAAAAGATTTTCCTATGTATTATGTACGTGTAGATCCGGATGCAGTGATTGAGACATCTACAACAGCTCCAGTGGATCCAGACGGTTTAGAAGTTGATGAGTATTTGCTGTGTTATATTCTGCGACATCCTATTGAGGTTTGGGTGTCCTGTGGAGAGCCGTTTGTATCACTTCATGGTAAGTCATATGAGTTCCTTATCACAGCCTTGAGCGTGAGCTTGTTATTGTGGCTAAAAAAAAGACTTCCTACATTCCCTTTGGCACTGTTCAGCAAAGGCACACAGACCACGTAAAAGATCTATTTGGGCTCTAACTTTTTTTGGGGGGGGGCAATTTTTTGGGGGCAGATGTTAAAACCCCTTTTAAAAGTTTTGCCAAATGACTTTTCCAAACGACATGCAGTATAGACATTACATCCTAACATGCCTGAGCAGTGACAGCGCAGGATATTGTGCTTGTAGCTGTAGGAAGTTTTTCATATGAACTGTCTGCTCACCACCCATATGCAGCTACATCTAGTACAGTTTCAAGACTACAGATAGTGAGACACAGATCATAGGAAAATATACGTGATGTTTAGAGATGTCTTCTTCTGGACTCATTTCAGTGCATGTACCTGTCCTTGCAGAAGTTGTTTTAACTTTTTCCTTGAAGGCAGAGCCAAATTTTAAAGCTGCAGGGTCAGCCATACTATGCCAGGAAAAAAACATATGTAAGTAAATAACTACTTGCTCTATTATAGCAGATGTATTGTACTGTCCACATTTTGATTTCAGTGAATGCTATAGAGTAAATAAAGAGAATTCTGTTCCTAGCATTTGCCATCTTGGTGCCCTCTGACTGAAACCAATACTGATGTAATTTCCTCCCTTACTTTTTTCTCCTAGAATCTGCTCTGTTATAGCTAGCTTGCTTTGTAAACATGTGAGCACAGCAAGATCAGATTTCAGCCTCGTATCACACTGAACAGCCCTCAGCCAATCAGTGGGGAGCAGGAATGTGGGAGGGGAGATGACAAGCTTCCCACTCGTTGGCAATGTACCAAATAGAGCCAGTCTCACTGAGATAAGATTTATTACAGCAGAAACATTTCTGATTAGATTGGGTGAGGTTTCAGGCTGCATAATGAACACACTGCAGTGGGTAAATGTAATTTGATTTTGTGGCCGACAATCTTTGTTTAATGATAAAGCTGAACACAATAACATGTTTTACTTTCCCTATCAATGTAGCTGTCCAGAGATCAGAAAGGCAGGACAGAATGTATTGGCTACAAAAGAAGAAGATTGTATCTGGCCGCAGTCTAATGAAGCACAAGATGAGACACTTACAAGGTGAGATGGATATATATATATATAGCCACACATGTAAATGTAGTTATACACAGGCATATCCATGATTAGGTCTGGGGAAAAAAATAGAATATCTGATTATTGTCACTGTGTTTTGATGGAAATTATCAAATTTTACAAAGAACAGGACAACAACAGAACCACAACAGTCAGTAAAAAAAAGCAAATTTGTGCTGTTTGTATTGCCCGTATATCTTATATTGTTGTCCATAAAAAAGTTCTTGTCCCCAAATTTTTAGGCTTAGTGCACACTGCAAAACGCAATTGCTAAACGCTTAGCAATTGTGATTTTGCAATGCCACTTTCAGAGAGATTAGGATTGTGCAGTTTTGCACATTCCAAGGTTGAAAAATGGTACATGCAGCAAGATTCCTAAAAATCGAAACACTTCTGTGGGAACACTCTCATATGTTGATACTGCACTAATGCTTCGATGATCACCAGTGATCAGCAAGTGCAGTGCAATCTCCCCGGTGTGAAACAGCCCTTAGTGAGCATGTTCCTCCTACTGGTGTGCCTCACAGCTGCACTTTTAAGCTGTAGGACCTCGCTTGGTGCTGAGATCCATCACAGCTCTGGTTGTTGGCTGGAAGAGGTTCTGACTGCCCTCACCCCGCCTATCATGATATGGAGCACGGAGAGAATGCCCTCCGGTGGCTTGTTCCACCCCCCAGGAGAGTGCCTGGAGGAAATTGATGTTAACACAGAGCGAGGGAACATTCAAATTCTTTGTGGTTAGAGTTCTAGCACTGTAAGATTGTCAACCCTTTAGACATAACAGTCCTTTGAGAACTTCCTTATAATGGTGAATACTTGAAGAAAAAATGAATTGGCTTAGCCCTAATATTGGCCCCGGTCTACAATGAGCACAATATGGTAGGGAATTAGATTGTGAGCCCCTCTGAAGGACAGTTAGTGACACAACAGTACACTCTGTAAAGTGCTGTGGAAGATGTTGTCACTATATAAATACTAAGTAATAATAAGTGATGTCTACACATTAATAAGCTAAACACAAACATTACCCCATTATTTGTTGCTTTCTATAAAGATGCAACTGGGGTCCTAACTACTGTAAAGAGTAAATGTAAAAATAAAAAGTGTGCCATTCCACTAATGGCCACATGGTGGCAGTACTTCCCCATTTATTTTGTACAGTAGAGGAGAGCTGCAGAAAGTTTTTTTTTCATTGTTATTTATTTATTTATTTATTTATTTTAAGTATTTATATTATGCAGTGCAATACAGAGTATATTGTCTTGTCACTAACTGGCCCCCCTTGAGAGAAGCTCACAGTCTAGTCTCTACCATAGTCACATGTCTATGTATGTATCGTGCAGTGCATGCATCATAGTCTAGGGCTAATTTAGGGGGAAGTCAATTAAATTATCTGTATGTTTTTGGGATGTGGGAGGAGACTGGAGGAAACTCACGCAGACACGTGGAGAACATACAAACTCTTTGCAGATTTATCCTGGCTGGGGACCCAGTGCTGCAAGGCGAGAGTGCTAACCACTACGCCCCCATGCTGCATTTTTATGCAGAGGTATATGACTTTAAGAGACTATGGTCACTACTGACATTGGCCTCAATTCACTAAGCGTATCTCCTGTCTTTAATAACTCTTCTGAGCTGTTTCTACAGTTCTCATCATGGTCATAACTGTAGAAACAGCTCAGAAGAGTTATTAAAGACAGGAGATAAGCTTCGTGAATTGAGGCCATTATTTCAAATAAAATCATTGCAGTTTAAATATATACTGTGCAACACTAAACTGAACATTTTACTTGAAACCTTAACATTGCTTCGATTCCACCGTATTTACATCTCCCAACTTTTTGAGATAGGAAATGGAGACACCTTTAAGATACGACATACCTCTAATGACGCCCCTGCCACACCCCTAGACACACATACCATGAACAATTTATAAGACAGAAAACTCCCTGGGGAAATGAGGCAATTAGGCAGCACCGCATTGAGTAGTGGTACAAAAGTTTCTAACAAAATAAGTTACAACAAATCAAATACATATATACAGTTTACACCGCAAGGTTATTAAAAACACTTTAAAATCCATATAGCTGACCATGTGTTACATGTAAATATATGTAACATGTATGCATGTGCATTCAATCTAATAATAATAATGATGATAATATTCCATTCTGGATGAACAACGAAAGGTATATATTGTAGTATCCTAAGCGGTTCCTGAGCAGACCCCACTTCGGATGAAACCCAGCTTTCAAAAAAGTGCTACACATTATATTGTGCAAAATAATCTAATAATGCAATTAAAATTAATGAATAGATGGGCAAGTGCTAGTCCTGTACTAGCAGGTAACAAGTGAAAGTGCAATAGTCCTATACTTCCTAAAGATTAAAGAAATTCATAAAGGCCTCAATTCACTAAGCTTTATCAAACACTTTATCAAACAATTGATAATTTACCTCATGGGTAAAATCTAATTTTCAATTCACTAAGGTGTTATACATTTATTGAACATTTTATCAATAAAACATTTGATAAATATATAACACCTTAGTGAATTCAAAATTAGATTTTACCCATGAGGTAAATTATCAAACGTTTGATAAAGTGTTTGATAAAGCTTAGTGAATTGAGGTCATAGCGTGCATAAAATGTATAATAAAGGTGCAATAATCAAACCAGGATTGAACATTATATAAGTGTACTGGCAGAGCAAGGTGTAGTGCACGAGCAATAGGGATTGATACTTAGCATGGGAGTGAGTGGGGCAAACAAGGGCCAATATCCAGGGTGCATCAACACATGTATCCGATTTCCAGACCAGAATTTCTTTAATCTACCGTATATGAATTATAGGTCTATTGCACCGTAATTTGTTACCAGCTGGTACAAGACTAGCACTTGCCCATCTATTCATTAATTTTATTTGCATTAGATTATTTTATTCTTTTTTTTTATAGAACATGCAGCACTTTTTTGAAACCAGATTTTCATCCAGAGTGGGATCTGCTCAGGAACCACTTAATATATTACCGTACATTTTGTTGTTTGATACTTT
Source organism: Hyperolius riggenbachi (assembly GCF_040937935.1). NCBI lineage: Eukaryota > Metazoa > Chordata > Amphibia > Anura > Hyperoliidae > Hyperolius > Hyperolius riggenbachi. Next base: position 93,255,816 of record NC_090656.1, read on the forward strand.
CAGCGTGCAATATCATTATTACATTGAATGCATATGCATACATTTAAAATATATTTGCTTGCAACACAGGATCAGCTATAATATGGATTTTTTAAAGTGTTTTTAACCTTGCTGTGTATATATGTATTTGGTTTGTTATATTAAACTTTTTGTACTACTGCTCAATGGTGCTTTCCCATGAACTCATTTTCCCAGTGAGTTACCTTTTCTTGATATTGTCCACAATTCACTAAGATCACGCTAGTGCTAATAAAGCAAGTGAAAACTTATCATCACACATTGATCGGTATTTTACGTGTTAATTTTCTGAAGAAGCTTACCTTGTAGTGATAAGTTTTGAGGGCTATATGTAATTCACTTTTTCTCCTAAGTTTTCTCCTAGGAGATAATTTTTCATATCCTATTTAAAAAACTTTTTAGCACTCTTCAATTGAAAAAGTACCAAAAAGTAGGTGAAAAAGTACTGTCAAAATTATTCTGAGTATTTTCTTGCTTGTTGGTAACTTAAAAGATATTTTATTGATAAGGTGTGAAAATATCACCAACATGAAAACTAGGAGAAAAAGTGAATTTAATAAGGGCCTGATCCAATTCACTTTTTCTCCTAGGTGATATTTTCAGATCTATCAATAAAATGCCATTCCAAGCCACCATCAAGCAAGAAAATACTTAGAATGATTTTGGCAGTACTTTTTCACCTACTCTTTGGTACCTTTCCAATTGCAAAATGTTAAAAAAAAAGTTATTTTAAATAGAAAATGAAAAATTATCTCCTAGGGGAAAACTCATTTAAAGCATATGGGCCTGAGAGTGCTACCTTATAACTTTAGTTATTCATACATGCAGTAGGCAGGGACGGGAGGAGCACATGCAGGCAGGATGTAGCTCCACCTCTCTTGCTGCCTCCTCTGCCAGCATGATTACAGCCTCCCAGCTACTCACTGCTTCCCCCTAGCTACCTCATGATGTGAATAATGATGGCATAGTGGAAGAATTTTGCAGTAATGTCTGTGCAATAAAATTGCATTTTCATTTCAATAGTAAGTGGAGCTACAGTACTCATCATCTAGGAGACAACATCTTGCTCAGCCTAGAAATCTGGCCATCAGTGCCTCCACCCTCTTCGCGTAAAGTACAACCTCCAAAGGAAGGGAGAAATTCTGGCAGTAAATGCCAGGGTCCCTCTCAAATGACTTCATTGTAAAGATGGAAGCCTGGAAATCTGTCCATGCCCCAGCCATGCTCATAATTGTAAGGGAGTCTGGCAGTGTGCGCCACATGCCTCTCCCATAAGGCACATGCAGTGCCCTGGAGGAGGGAGAGCATTGCTGTGGTCATGTGACCACAAGGGCAGAGCATCAGAAAAGATAGGCATAATCTTATGAGATAATGATTTGTATGTGTAGTACAGCTAAGAAATAGAACATCAGTAGCACAGATATGAGTCTCATATTGTTTCCAGTACAGGAAGGCTTGAGAAACTTCAGTTGTTATCTTTGCAAAAGAGCTTCTCTGAGCTCTCTGACCCAACTTGCAACGTGGGTCACTGTTTTCTGGAGCACTTATACATCAAAGAAATAGTCAGGGAAAGATTTACATAAGATTTTTACTGCAGGGAAGTTGGAAGGGTCATTCGCTCTGCTTGTTTTATAGTTTAAAATACAGAGTGTGGCTTGTCATTGCAAATATGACATATTTATGCAATGTTCTAAAAAAAAGCTATATATCTAAAAATACAAATTTTCTTGGCTACTTATGTTTTATTAATTATTCGTAATGACCATACAAATCATTACATCATACTTTTTTTCACTTCAGTATCACTTTAAAAAATAAACGTGCAAAAATATTTTTCTTTAAAACTAAGAACTGGCAGCCAGTCATGTGACCACTTTAGAAGGTCCAGATTTCACCTTCTGACAGCTTTGCTGACAATACAGTGGTGTAGTGAACAACTGATGTTTATACAGCAGTCACCCACTCACGTCCTCATCTCAGCTTGAGGAATAAACAGCACAATGAAAGGAACAGGAGGTCTTGTTTCTCTTTTTACAAATGCTCAATCAATTGAGTTGATATTATTGAACTTTATTTATAAAGCCCTAACATATTACGCAGTACAATAGATAGGGGAGACGGTACAACATGAAACAAAATAACATGAGGACACAGTGCAGTTTCTAGGCTAAAATTTACCCAGGGCGAGGGTGTAAAAATTGCGCCCCCCCCCCGAGCAAGGTATGGGTGCCCGCAGTATAGGTTAGCCAGGTCTAGTTTCACTTAGTATAGGTCCCCCCAGTATAGGTAGCCAAGAATAGGTACCCCAGTATAGGTAGCCAGGCATAGGTGAGCCGGTATAGTTGCCCCCGCTATAGGTTAGCCAGGTAGGTGCCTCCAGTATAGGTAGCCAGTATAGTTGCCCCCAGTATAGGTTAGATAGGCAGGCGCCCCCGGTATAAGTTAGATAGGTAGGTGCCCCAGTACAGGTTAGCTAGGTGGGTGCCTCTAATATAGGTAGCCAGAATAGTTGCCCCCAGCATAGGTTAGATAGGTAGGTGCCCCCAGTATAGGTCATTTAGGTAGGTGTCTCCAATATAGGTAGCCAGTATAGTTGTCACCTGTATAGGCTAGCTAGGTAGGTAGGTGCCCCCAATACAGGTTAGATAAGTGCCCCCAGTATAGGTTAGATAAGTAGCTGCCCCCCCAGTATAGGTTAGATAGGTAGCTGCCCCCCAGTATAGGTTAGATAGGTAGCTGCCCCCAGTATAGGTTAGATAGGTAGGTGCCCCCCAGTATAGGTTAGATTAGGTAGCTGCCCCCCCTTCCAGTATAGGCTAGATTAGACAGGTGCCCCCAGTATAGGTTAGATAGGTAGCTGCCCCCCAGTATAGGTTAGATTAGGTAGGTGCCCCCCAGTATAGGTTAGATAGGTAGCTGCCCCCCCAGTGTAGGTTAGATAGGTAGCTGCCCCCCAGTGTAGGTTAGATTAGGTAGGTGCCCCCCAGTATAGGTTAGATAGGTAGTTGCCCCCCAGTGTAGGTTAGATTAGGTAAGTGCCCCCCAGTATAGGTTAGATTAGGTAGCTGCCCTCCAGCGTAGGTTAGATTAGGTAGGTGCCCCCCAGGATAGGTAGCTGCCCCCCAGTGTTGGTTAGATAGGTAGCTGCCCCCCAGTGTAGGTTAGATTAGGTAGGTGCCCCCCAGTATAGGTTAGATAGGTAGCTGCACCCCAGTGTAGGTTAGATTAGGTAGCCTCCCCCCAGCGTAGGTTAGATTAGGTAGGTGCCCCCCAGGATAGGTTAGATAGGTAGCTGCCCCCCAGCGTAGGTTAGATTAGGTAGGTGCCCCCCAGGATAGGTTAGATAGGTAGCTGCCCCCCAGTGTAGGTTAGATTAGGTAGGTGCCCCTCAGCGTAGATTAGATTAGGTAGGTGCCCCCCAGGATAGGTTAGATAGGTAGCTGCCCCCCAGCGTAGGTTAGATTAGGTAGGTGCCCCCCAGGATAGGTTAGATAGGTAGCTGCCCCCCAGCGTAGGTTAGATTAGGTAGGTGCCCCCCAGGATAGGTTAGATAGGTAGCTGCCCCCCAGCGTAGGTTAGATTAGGTAGGTGCCCCCCAGGATAGGTTAGATAGGTAGCTGCCCCCCAGCGTAGGTTAGATAGGTAGGTGCCCCCCAGGATAGGTTAGATAGGTAGCTGCCCCCCAGCGTAGGTTAGATAGGTAGGTAGGTGCCCCCCAGGATAGGTTAGATAGGTAGCTGCCCCCCAGCGTAGGTTAGATTAGGTAGGTGCCCCCCAGGATAGGTTAGATAGGTAGCTGCCCCCCAGCGTAGGTTAGATTAGGTAGGTGCCCCCCAGGATAGTTTAGATAGGTAGCTGTCCCCATAATGGAGGGGGGAAGCACCGTAGCCGCGGGGAGGGCAACCCGACCTCTCCCGGGCCGCCCTCCGTGCTCCCCCCTCAGATGTATAGTGAGCAGCAGCAGCAGCCAGGGAGGGAGCGCTGTATACAACATACCTCCCTGGCTCCAAGCGCTGCTCTCTCGTCGCCGGTCTTCTCCCATCTGCCTACACGCGTATACATACGCTGCTTCCGGCTAAACAGGAAGCAGCGTGTGTATACGCGTGTATGCAGAGAGGAGAAGACCGGCGGCGAGAGAGCAGCGCTTGGAGCCAGGGAGGTATGTTGTATAAAGCGCTCCCTCCCTGGCTGCTGCTCACTATACATCTGAGGGGGGAGCACGGAGGGCGGCCCGGGAGAGGGAGGGAGAGGTCGGGTTGCCCTCCCCGCGGCTACGGTGCTTCCCCCCTCCATTACAGCGCCCCCCTCCCAACAGCGCCCCGGGCGGTGGCACGCCCCGCACGGGGCTAGAAACGGGCATGTGAGGACATTACAGCGTTAAACACAAAATAGTGATAAGTCAGAATCAATACAGCGGCAGAGAAGAGAACACGATGAAGAGAGCACTACAGGGGTGCAACTAGAAATCACTGCCCCCCCCCCCACCTCCCTGTGAGACTTTGCATGCATTGACCCCCCTCCCCCCCCCCCTTGCTTTCTGAACAGGTAAACTAAGAACCAATGTTATTCAGTTGGCTAGTGCACACTTGAATGTGTTTTCCCCATGCAAATAAAATCAGACCGTAGTAAAGCCCTGCAGGCATTTTCTCTATCAATTGCAATAGCTCCTGTGATAAAACGTGCATGTTTTCACACATACAGACACTCATGGGCCTTGATTCACAAAGCCATGATAAACTTGGCACGGGGGTTAGCACGTGAATGGGAAAGTTAATGTGTCCAAACCTTTACTATTACGCGCGCAAACCTGTACGCGCGCTAACCCGCGTGCTAAGTTTATCACGGCCGTGGTAGCATTTATCATGGCTTTGTGAATCGAGGCCATGGTGTGCAGAAAATGCATACAGAAAGCTGACAGACAAGTTTGCTCCCAGCCTCAGCTTATTACGCTCACTCTGTCCTCCTATGATGGAGCAGAACTGGCTTTGCAGATTCCTCTAGCATCACTACAGCACACAGCACTTGGGGAAGTATAGAAAGGCTGGAGGTAAAGCAGCACTGTACACAAGACCCTTCTGAACACTGAATAGCGGCTGTCTACAAATCTTTGTCTACAAAACTTTGTATGATTCCTTATCAGTGGCTGAGCAGATGCAGTCATTAGAACAATTGTGCAGAGAGTATACATTTTTTTCTCTCTGTGCCCTTAGTTGTCAGTCTTTCAGGACACCGAAAAGAAACTTCTCCCCCCACGGGGCCCCCCTGCAACTTCTGGGCCCCCCTGCAACTACATCCCTTGCAGGGTCTATTGTTACGCCCCTGGGGCCCTGAAAAATAGCTTGCAATCTAAGGGGTGAAAGAGATGAACACATGGGGGGCAAGCCCAAGGGAGGGGGTTAGAGCTATGAAGATGGTGTGTAAGCCTGCTTGAATGAGTTGAAGGTGGGGCAAGCCTGATGGTGGAGGGTGATACACAGAGTAGGAGCTGCTCTGGAGAAGTCTTGGAGACTTGCAAGAGAGCAAGTAATGCATATTTCTATTCCCATTCACCATTTTGGATCAGAAATCTTTGCAATGGCAGACGTTTGTATATAAAGAAAGAACAAGAAGTCTTGAATCAGGATGATAACATTTATTTTCTAGCTTACTGCTTCTAATATAAAGAAAGAAGTAAGAATCAGAAATAATGTTACAAAAATCTTTGCAATGCGTGACCTTAAAGGGAACCTAAACTGAAAGGGATATGGCTGTTTCTTTTTAAACAATACCGGCTGCCTGGCAGTCCTGCTAATCTTATTTAGCTGCAGTAGTGGCTGAATCACATGCCTGAAACAAGCATGCAGCTAATTCAGTCTGACTTCAGTCAGAGCACCTGATCTGCATGCTTGTTGAGGGGATGTGGCTACAAGTATTAGACACACAGGATCAGCAGGAGAGTCAGGCAACTGGTATTATTTCAAAAGGAAAAATAAACATCCTTCTCAGTTTAGGTTCCCTTTGCTATAAGGAATTGCATATGCATTGGCAGCTTCCATGTTACGGACCTTTACACTTTTCTGCAGATATTTGCCATTTCTGCATGCGTTCAAGTAAATCTTAGAAGCAAAATATCTCCTTAAATAGTGTATAACAAATGTATTGAGATTTTTTTTTAAGTGTTCTAGAAGCCCCACCTCCGCTCTGGGATCTTTAAGTTTGCTTTTTCCATGCTTCTTCTCCAAATGCAGGCCAACTTATTTCTATGTGAAATTATGTTTAAAGTGGAACTAAACTTTACCATGATAGTGCTCAACATTAATCACAATTCTCTTGTTCTTCTTTGACTGCAGCAAGACGTGTGAAATCTCTTGCTCCTCCCACTATGATTCCAACCACCAATCCCATCCAACCTGTGTCAGTAGAAGGTGGATGGACTGAAGTAACTAGAGAGGAGCTGAAACTCAAAGAAGAAATCGAGAATGTTGAGGTGAGATGGGATATGTTCTGTTATTAACATAACATTATATGTTGCTAAAATTTCAAATATTTTTAAAGGGACTCCGAGCATTGCAGAAACTATGGAAAGATGCATACCAATTTGAAGCTCTCGTTCTCCTCTTTCCAATGATATATAAACCGCTGCCCTACGCCTTTTAGTTTTCGCTATTTTCGGCCACCGTGATTTTGATCGCGTAAATATCGAAAACTAAAAGGCGTAGGGCGGCGGTTTATGTGTCTTTGGAAAGAGGAGAAAGAGAGCTTCAAAATGGTATGCATCTTTCTATAGTTGCTTGTATTACACAGGATGACTTTTCCCCAAAGTCGGCAGCTCCATTCAGCTGCGGCGGCCACGATTTCGATCGCGAAAATAGCGAAAACTGAAAGGCGTAGGGTGGCGGTTTATATATTGTTGGAAAGAGGAGAAAAAGAGCTTCAAAATGGTATACATCTAGCAGTGCAGAAACTATGGAAAGGAGTCCCTTTAATTACATACAATTTTTCTATAGAACACAAAAGTCACATCTTATAAACCTCATACTGGTACCTACCAAAGATATTTGAAGAAATTATCATTTTTGCCCCAGTATGAGCACATACCCAGGCAGCATGTTATTGCTGTGTGTGGTGGCTGGTCCAGAAAAAAAAGAAATCATTTGAAGTAATGCAGAGGTTTCTTGAGGTCCCGCATGTGCACTGCTGTCAACCAGCATACCACATTGAGGTGGTTTGGGCATTGACATGTGAGGGTGTTTCATAATAAGGTGTGATGCTTACAATCAAGTGCAGTTTTGGAAAAGGATATAACTGTGGTGACAGCACACATAACAACTAGTAAACTACTTAGCTAAATGGTATTATTTTCTGGCTGTATAATGACTCCACCCATTTGAGAACTTTGGGCATGCTGAATCTCCTCACCAACAACAACGAATGCACTGCTATATTTGGTAGTTACTGGGTTTCCCGAAAATAAGGCCTACCCTGTTAGTAATCCCTATTGTGACCTTCTGTATTTTTCCACGTGATCAAAATAAAAGCCCTACCCCAAAAATATGCCCTAGTTTGCCTTCATAGTACGATATATTAGAGTGTTGTTGCTGCTGCTGGCTACTAGAGGGAGCCAGTGGAATGCAGAAAAAAAGCAGCTGGAATGTGCCTGTGCCAGAAACGTGTACTTGTGGAGCAACACCATATTTTTGTACATTTTCCTCTTTTTTCAACCCAAGCCATGTATACATATCCAGAAGCTTCATGAATACTCCTGGGCTATTGTTTTTCACAACTACAATAGACATCTGGTGCACTAAAAGGAAGGGATATGTTTCTTATCCCTATGTGAAGGGTCTGCACTACTGCATGAGAATTTTTTACATGTTGGCTGCCTGGACACTATGACTATGTTTGGATAAATGTTGATTTTTTTTTTTGTTCAAGAATAACGTAGTTTGTTGTTCATGGAAAAATAAGACATCCCCAGAAAGTAAGCCCTAGCACATCTTTTGGAACAAAAGTTAATATATGACCCTGTCCTATTTCAAGGAAACAGGGTAATTAGCATCTCCTTGTTGGAGGAACTATGGACATCTAAGTACTCTTTCCCTTACATACTGGCTTTACCCGGAAGCGCAATCCTATTGGTAGATGAGCAGGATGATCAAGACCTAACAAACCTGGAAATACCTGTGGACCCTTTATATTTTTTATTTTTCTCAAAAACTATTTAGACATTGTCTAAGCAGGGGAAACTCAAAAATATGAAAAAAAAAAAAAGAAAAAAAAATCTACCACGTGGTGGGGGAATTCATTAAACAATCAAATCTGTGAAACAAATGGAACAGCAGGCTGCAGTCAGACTTAGGAAAACTTTACCAAGCTTTGAGAAGGAATGGACATAACATATAATGTCATATGAAGCATAAATGGTAGACATATTTACAAACACAGAACATTTATATCGCGCTTTTCTCCTGGCGGACTCAAAGCACCAGAGCTGCAGCCATTAGGACGTGCTCTATAGGCAGTAGCAGTGTTAGGGAGACTTGCCCTAGGCCTCCTACTGAATAGGTGCTGGCATACTGAACAGGCAGAGCTGAGATTTGAACCCAGGTCGCCTATGTCAGAGGCAGAGCCCATAACCATTACACTATCCAACCAGCCCCATATTACTACTTTTTTTCTTCACTCTTCTATTTTTAGTTCATGCTTTTCTTATCTCTTGTGTACATTTATGTACAGCTACTAGCTAAAACATTTTTTGGGGTGTTTATAATACCTATTAGAGAAGCATTGTGCTTCTGGCTTACTAAAATGTAGATTTGGGACTTCAGTAATGGTATAATGAAGAGATGACCGATCTATTATGACTACCTTAAAACAATATATTTTAGTCACTGTGTGTGTATATTGGAATGCACTGTCGTATGTTCAGAGGTGTATATGGTTCCTATTTCTTTTGCTTTGAAAGGTGGCAATATTTTGAATAAAAGTGGAAGACAGTAATTAGCATGTGTAATGGTACACAGCTCATTAGGAATGTTATTTACAGAAGAGCTTCACCCACCATCATTTCACTATACTGCTGTTAGTTATTAACGCTTGGCTATTAAAGTGGACCTGAATTCTTGCACCGTACAGAAGGAAAACTTAGAGAAATGCACCCTGTATGTATTCAGAGAGCTTATCCTGCCCCCCCCCCCCCCCCCCCATCTGTGACTAATCATAATTGCAATTTGATCTCTCAGCTGTGTAGGCAGGCAGAGCAGGTAATTTGTAAACACAGGATGTTAACCCTATGTCTGCTTCCATGAAAGCAGGAAGTAGACCCACTGCAGATGTATTGCTGAATTTGTCTCATCTGTAACAAAGTCATGTTTTTCTTTAAAGGCTTTTATGCTGCTGCCTATCTCTTAGAGCAGAAGGGAAGTTTTGAGTTCTGGTCCGCTTTTAAGTAGCTGAAATACCAGGTTTTGGACAAACAGCACGTAACTATAGTGTAGCCAAAATGGCTGGGCTGAAACTATCAGCAGATGGACAGTAAACACCTGCTCTTGCCTAATGAGGAACCAAAATTCAGTTTCTGCAGTTATTAGCAAAACAAAGGTGGATGGAGAGCCCAAAGACAGGAAACAAATGGTGGCTATCAGAGTTATTGGTCAGGTTAAATGTCATTTGAAAGGGTTCAAGTTAAGGGTTAAAATAGGGTGACGTTAGTTTTATAAGTTAGAGTAAGACGGTTGAAGTTAGATATTAGGAAGGGGCTAAAATTTAGGGATAGGTTAAAGGGGAACTCCAATGAAAATAATGTAATAATTATGTATAATGCAATCATTATGTATAAATGATTTAGTCAGTGTTTTCCCATTGTAAATTCTTTCCTCCACCTGATTTACATTCTGGCATTTACCACGTGGTGACATTTTTACTGCTGGCAGGTGATGTCAGTGGAAGGAGATGCTGCTTGCTTTTTGGCAGTTGGAAAAAGCTGTAAACAGCTGTTATGTCCCACAATGCAATGAGGTTCACAGACAGAAAACTTTTAGAACCATGGTCCTGACATCACACTGTGGGAGGGGTTTTACCACAATATCAGCCATACAGAGCCACCTGATGATCCGTTTGTGAAAAGGAAAAGATTTCTCATGGGAAAGGGGGTATCAGCTACTGATTGGGATGAAGTTCAATTCTTGGTCACGGTTTCTCTTTAAGGTTGTGCATCAAGTAGGGGGAAATCTGATGAAGGTAGGCTAGGCTTAGGGGTGAAGAAGTAGTTAACATAAATGGGAGCTTGAAGTGAACCTGAACCAAGTAAAATTATTTAAAATAAACACATGATGCACCGGCAAATGATTATTACATAATTACCTTGCCGTCACTTTCTCTTAGAAGCTCACCATTTTCTTCTAACAATGATTCCTTCCAGTTCTGACTAGATCTAGTCAGATTTGTCTTTCCGGAAACTGAAAGCCTTAGGGCCCTATTTCACTATATCAGTTTCTGTCAGTTATAATTGAAAGGAAAACTTATGTGCAAGGTAATGTCCATGATTCCCTATGGCTCAAGTGATATTACTGGTTAAAAGAGTGCTGATACACAAGCTGTTACGGGGTCATCACCATTTTTAAAGGGAGTCTGAAGCCAAAATAAAACAAATCAGATACTTACCTAAGAAGGGGGAAGGCTCTGGATCCAATAGAGCCTTTTCGTTCCTCTCCCCATCACGTTGTTCCTGCGCTGGCTCCGCCGTTAGCAGTCTCCAACCGACCGGTCAGAGACTGCTCTCTTTCGCTGTGGGTGGGCTTCAGAAGTCACAGGCTGGTCCGTACTGTGCAAGCGTGAGCGTACTCTCTACTTTAGATTCAGCAATCAATGTTCTGTACTTGTGTGACTTGACTATATACCCTGTACAGCCCTGCAGGAGATGTCAGCGCTATTATCCACTTAAGCCCACAGGGTTGTAATTTTTTTGCTTCTGAGCAACTTTCACCTCCCATTCACTTGCCAATAACTTTATCACTACTCATCGCAATGAATTGATCTATATCTTGTTTTTTTCCGCCACCAATTAGGCTTTCTTTGGGTGATACATTTTGCTAAGAATTAATTTATTCTAAATCCATTTTAACAGGAATATTAAGAAAGAAATGGAAAAAAATCATTATTTCTCAGTTTTGGCCATTATAGTTTGAATTAATATATGCTACTGTAATTAAAACCCATGTATTTTATTTGCCCATTTATCCTGCTTATTACACCATTTAAATTATGTCCCTATCACAATGTATGGCGCCTATATTTTATTTGGAAATAAAGGTGCATTTTTTCAATTTGCATCCATCACTATTTCCAAGCCCATAATTTAAAAAAATTATATTAATATACTCCTTTGACATGCATATTTAAAAACCCTTAGGTAACTATGTTGTTGTTTTTTTTAATTGTAATTTTTTTTTATTAAAAATTTTATTTGGGTAATTTGTGGTGTGGGAGGTAAACAGCTAATTTTAATTCTATTTAAATGTAAAATAATGTATCACTTTAATAAAAAATAGATGTGGGTGTAGTTTTACTATTTGGCCACAAGATGGCCACAGTCAAAAAGTCCTGGAAGCATGATCATATGCTTCCAGGAAGCATTAGGAGGACAGGAAACATTTTGTAACTCAGAAAAACCGCAGCCTCTGATAAGAAGCTGTCGGTTTTTCTGCGGGGGGCTTTGATTAATGAATGGGATCTATAATCCCATTCATTGATCGCTGGGTTAACGGCTGGTGGCGGGAGCACGCGCAGCCTATCCGGACAAGAATGTTCGTCCAGATAGTCTTAAGTGGATAAATACTAGCTCTTTCTCAACATCAACACATATAGCACTGGCATTTTCCCCAGCAGCTATTCAGCAGTTCTGTCATAAAACGGGCACCAAATGAACAGAAACGGAATGGAAACAGATCTGTTGTAATGGAAATCGGATCAGTTTTCAAGTATCTGTTTACCAGGAAGTGCCAATGTGAACAGGCCCATATTCTGTATTTTGTTTTGGCATTTAGCTGTGTGCTCGGACTTCAGCTTTGTATAAATCAGAGTTCTTCTACAGAAATGACAGTATAGAGAAAGCAGTGAGGATACTCTGTACAGTATTTTTTTGGCGCGCTGGATATATTCCTATGCTCTGTGTTTTCTGCTCTTCTGTGAGCCAAGCAGGAGACTCTTGTAGAGAAAGATTTATTATCCCTATTTTATCCCCTGGTAGTTGCTCTTAATAAAAAACTGATCGCATAAACCCTGTCTGTGCTTGTCTCCTAGATGCACCTGTCTGATATTCAGCCTCCTCGTGTGAAAGTCCGTCCTGCAGTGGCCAACAATGAGAAAACACTTTACACCTTACCCACCATGAAGCGAGTGCTGGCTTACAGGAATGGGGGCAACTCAGAGCAGGCGGTTTATGCCTGGGGCAAGTCTATGGAGGAGGTAAGAGGGAGGCCCTTTGTTACTTTGCCTTTCTGAATGAATTTTTATGTGATAAGTTCGAAACGACAGGACAAGGGATCCCCCTTTGTGTTGTCCTCAGTTTTAAAACAACCAAAAAGAATGAATTGAAATCAAAAGTAATTGTGAACTGAACAATCAGTTGTTTTTTACATGCAATACAATTCAAGCTTATCAAAGATTTTAATATATCCTATTCAGTGCATTGTATTTGATGAAAAAAGGGTAAATACATCAATTGTGCTTCATTTTACAATTTTACTTTGTAGGACACATCAGAGCACGCTGAAAATAAAAAAAATCCACTTACCTGGGGCTTCCTCTAGCCCCTGCCAGCTGTCCTGTGCCCTCCCCCCAGCTCCGCTCACCGCTGGTGGCCCAGGGTCCCCTCTGGTGCAAGGTGCCCACTGGGCCTGCACGAGCGGCTCTCTGAATCGCAGTGACATCATTCAGACTGTACTGCGCAGGTGCAGTAGTTCTATGTCTGTGCAGTATAGTCCGGATGACGTCAGCGTGACCAGTGAGCCATATGCTGGAATGCAGGAGAAGCCGACCCGCATGCTGACCTGGCGAGGTCGGCATCCACCGGAGCTGCGGCGAGGGCACAGGACGGATGTAGGGAGCTGGAGGAAGCCCGAGGTAAGTGTATTTTTTACTTTAAAGGGAACCTAAACTGAGAGGGATATGGATGTTTCCTTTTAAACAATACCAGTTACTCAGAAATAGTATTTTCTTGGAGTCCCACATTTTTATTTTGTGTTTAAAGGATATGAGCCTAATAAAATAAAATGTACTAACCTGGGGCTTCCTCCAGCCCCTAGAAGCCTATGGCCTCAATTCACTAAGCTTTATCAAACACTTTAACAAACATTTGATCATTTACCTCATGGGTAAAATCTAATTTTGAATTCACTAAGGCCCGGTTCACACTTGCGGTTCTCTGCCAAACGGACCGGATGACCTGACCGGATCCGGACCGGATCCGGATCGGAACCGTACGGTTCTGATCCGGATCCGATCCGGATCCGGTCAGGTTGCATCAGGTGTTTATCAGGATGCGATCCGGATCCGTTTGGCAAAAGTTAGTACAAACCAAATAAAATGTTGGGGTCTGGGAGGTCAGCAGAAGGTGGACCTGTGGAATCAGGCCCTCCGCTGTTTAGCACTCACCTCCACCTCCGACATGCTGCCAACATCTCCAGCTCGTTTAAAGTCACTGCTGATCCACTCCAAAATGCTTGCCCATGTGTCCCCATCCAAAATCGCCGCAACAATCCGCATAGGAAGTGGGGTAGAACATCCGGATTTTTAGCCAGTGTGTTGTGCGCTCTCCGGTTCTCATTGCTTTGTATTGGCCGGATGGTGCAGTCCGGCTCCGCCCCGGATACGGCTGCCGGAGGAGCCGGACCAAAAAATAGCGCATGTTGGGTCTTATGCCGGAGTCCGGATCCGGTCCGGACGAAACGGACGCATGTGAACGCACGCATAGGCTTTCATTGCTATGCCGTGCGTCCGTTCCGTCCGTCCCGCATGCGGTCCGGCTCCGGCACGGCGATTCCGGACGGCGCCCGCTAATGTGAACCGGGCCTAAGGTGTTAAATATTTATCAAATGTTTTATCAATAAAACGTTCAACAAATCTAAAACACCTTAGTGAATTCAAAATTAGATTTTACCCATGAGGTAAATTATCAAACGTTTGATAAAGTGTTTGATAAAGCTTAGTGAATTGAGGCTTAAGTGTCCCTCGCCACACTCTCAACCAGTCTACTGGCTGCTGACCTGGCCATGTCGGCGGCTTCTGCATACCGCGTTGCATTTAGCCGGATGCGAATGTATTTAGAAAGCCAATAAAATTCTAGAAAAAACAATTTCAAAACAGAGATCCGCGCAAATTGTAGCAGACAGTGCTGCCAACACTGAAATGATGAGCAATGGGAGTTTACATTGGGGTTTTTGAATTGGAATGTAGAGCCTGGTAATTCCTGCATGTGCCAGCAGATTAAATAGTATTGGATTGTTGATCGTTTAGGTTATTTTAAAGAAACCCTAAAACAAACTACAGTATGTATCAGCTTTTATACTAACCTGGTTCTTCCTTCTAGCTCCCTTAAAGGTCCATACTCACGGGGGACGGGCGTCGCCGCAACCACGTGGCACGCGCGTGTTGCGGCGACAGTTCCCCCGTGTGTATTACGCGCGCGCCCCGAACCGTCGCCCGTCGGAGCTGTCACCAGGCGATTGACATGTTCAATCGCTGGCTACAGCTGTCGCCGCAACCTCGCCGGAACTGTCGCTACTCCCGCGTGTGTACGCGGGATAGCGACAGAAGACCTACGCAAGTGAATGGAGCATCCGGCCGGGGGATGCTCCATTCACAAACAGCTTCCGCCGCGTCTCTGCCTTTCTGGCGAGACGTGTGGACAGCTGTCGCTGGCAGGGAGCTGTCGCTCCCTGTTCACGTGCACACATGCAACGGGGGACAATTGTCCCCCGTGTGTATTTAGCTTAAGGCTGCTTGGTCCCTTGCCGTCTCCCCAAGCCACTCCTGTCCCTCACTAGACAGCCTGGTACTCTGGGCAAGTTGCGCTTCGTTGCACATGCATTGCCCGGCCATGCATGCTCCCCCGTGGTGCTCCGTAGCTGGGAGTGTTCTGCACCTATACAGTAGTTACTGCGCAGGCACAGAGCAGCTGGGGTGCACACTCAGAACCGGGCAGTCCAGTGGGGGACAGGAGCGGCCCGGGGAGACTGCGAGGGACCAAGTGGCCTCAAGGGGGCTGGAGGAAGCCCCAGGTAAGTATAAAACCTAAGACGTAGTTTGCCTCAGATACACTTTAAAGCGGATCCGAGATAAAAAAACTAACTATAACAAGTAACTTGTCTATATATCGTATCTAAAGTTTAGATAGTTTACACAGCAAATCTAGCTGCAAACAGCTTTAATAGAATATGATTATTTATTCCTGTGATACAATGACAGCAGCCCTGTTGTTTGTAAACATTACACAGAGGCAGGCTTATCTGCATCTTGAGCAAAAAAACCTAATCCCCCCTCCTCCTCCCCTCTGCCTCTGAAATCTCTGGCTAGTAACACCTCCTCCACCTCCTGCCCAGACTGAGCTCCCATGAGCCCTTGCTACTGACTGAAAGTGCCTTGGCACTCTGAAAACCTGTGGGCATGGCTTGTTTAGTTTATAGGAAATTAGAGTATTAAAACAAAAACCAAAAAGTATTTGGCTTGAGGAATGCCCTATAAACTATATGTAAGGAACACAATTATGCAATGAGTAAAAGTTCATCTCGGATCCACTTTAACCACTTGCCGACCGCGCACTCATAATGCGCGTCGGCAAAGTGGCAGCTGCAGGACCAGCGACGCAGTTTTGCGTCGCCGGCTGCAGGCTAATTAATCAGGAAGCAGCTGCTCGCGCGAGCGGCTGCTTCCTGTCAATTCACGGCGGGGGGCTCCGTGAATAGCCTGCGGGCCGCCGATCGCGGCTCGCTGGCTAAATGTAAACACAAGCGGAAATAATCCGCTTTGTTTACATTGTACGGCGCTGCTGCGCAGCAGCGCCGTAAGGCAGATTGGCGATCCCCGGCCAATCAGCGGCCCGGGATCGCCGACATGTGACAGGGGACAGCCTGTCACTGGCTGCACAGGACGGATAGCGTCCTGTGCAGCCCAGATTGCCAGGGGGGACAGGGATGAGAGGCAGGGGGGGAATTTCACCGCGGAGGGGGGCTTTGAGGTGCCCCCCCCCGCAACACACAGGCAGGCAGGAGCGATCAGACCCCCCCAGCACATCATCCCCCTAGTGGGGAAAAAAGGGGGGCGATCTGGTCGCTCTGCCTGCACCCTGATCTGTGCTGGGGGCTGCACAGCCCACCCAGCACAGATCAGCTAAAACAGCGCTGGTCCTTAAGGGGGGGTAAAGGGTGGGTCCTCAAGTGGTTAAGCAAGAAGTTTTAAATCAGGATGACACCATTTATAAGTTATTTTGAACACACTTACTGTAAGTATAAGTGCATTAACTCTTTAATTGTAGAATTATTTAAAAACAGAGATATCAGCTACATGTAGTGTAAAACCACAGTGCTATCTGCAATGCCTACTCTGAAATAACATTAATATTTACAGCACTATAAACACAGCAATAGATAAGCATGAGAACGGACTTACCCGGAGGCTGCCTGCACCTCCCTTGGTACAGTGCTGAACTACACACCAGATTTAATACTTCTACTACTAAAAAACTAGCAAAAATATCCAACTGCAACCTATAGAGGTGTACGGCAGGTATTACATGTAAGAGTGCTGCAAATTGAGATACTAAACAAGCCATTTTACTCGATCTTGTGGTTAACAATGTGTGGTTAATGCAGTGTTCTAATATGTTGCACTACAGCTATTGGAGGACTGCACTTTAAAGCTGAACATGCAGCATCAGCCAGCTGCAGTACTGTATACCGGAAATGGTGACCTGGTGACATCTTGGGATGGCATCAACAGAGACATGCTAGTGTGTGCATCTACGGGGGAACCATTCATCACCAAAAAAAGTAAGAGAGCAATTCCGGCTCCTCCTTCAGTTTTGTTCAGGCATGGTTGGTCTTTATTCCTGGTTGTATGAAGTGCTGTACCACACACCATAGAAATCCCGCTGAACTTTATATCGTCAGATATGTGGTCTGCCAATGAATTGGTTGGCATCATTGCAGGCTAGACGTGAGTGTCAGAATTCCAACTTTCCAGTTTCCCAGGAATAAAAACGGTCAGAATTTTTATTTCCATTTTTTGCTTTGATATCAAGAGCAGCAAGATTTAGAATGAAATGCAATCCCCCTAACAGGCAATGGATGCAGGTACCCCTCATTTGTGTTAAAGTGCTTTGCTTTTGCTACCCTGAACCTAGCTACCTAGTAACAAGGGTTACTAGGTTATTAGTTAGTATTCAGTATAACATACTTGCTAGTATTTTTAAACAGAGATAAAATCGGTAAAGTAAAACTGAAGCCAACCTGAAAAAAAAAAAGTTGGATACTGATCTATAGAGAGGGAAGGCCCGATCCTCTCTCCTTGTCCTCGGTCCACCGTTGTCCCCAAGGGAAAGTTTTTTGACCAACTGGTCAAATACACCTTCGGGAGTCCTTGGGAAAACCTCTAGTCATTTTGCTCCCTCAGTCTTTTGAATAGGTAGATCGTAGCCTACATTACTATTATTATTATTACTATTTGTTTTTAAATCCAGAAGTGTTGCAACAGTCAATTGACACTTATTCTAAAACAATTACAGTTTAATAGCATCTGCTATATCATAGCTAAGCTATCATGCTGCATTTGTTATGCTAGTCAGCAGTGCTCATTACAATTCCATACTAATGGTACTAGCAGTTGTATATATTTCATATATTTCAAGTATTTTAAAGAACAAGTGACACCCATGCTAACCTAGACATAAAAACACATATATAAGTAGATAAATACTACTTCTACTTACATAACAGATGTATTGTGCTATCCACGTAATGATTCCTTTGAATTTTATAAAGGAAAAGCAGAAAATCCTATTCTAGGCAGTGGCCATCTTGCCAAGTTAATGCTGACATCATACCCTCCCTGACTCTTGTTTCCCCCCCTCCCTTCTCTTGCTCATTGTGTATTCATTAGCTGCCCTCCTCCCAGAGTCTTCAGACACTGCCACTAAAGTGTATACTAGGAAGTGCACTGTCTATTTTTTTTATTTACACAACCAATCACTGAGTCACCTCAGCCTTGCTTGTAAACACAAGTAATCAGAGGGTGTTTCTGATAAGCAGCTAGATCAGGAAATAAATGGAAGAGGAGGAATATATTATAGATAAAAAGAACTCCCAGCATTCAACTCTTTGGCACTGTTTGGAACTAGGGCCAGTGCTCCTAAAGTATGTGATAACTACAAACCATAACAGCAGAAAAAGTTTTGCAAGTTTTGTGATGCATAGAAATCCCCCAAATGTTGTTTTTTTTTTTTTGGGGGGGGGGGGGGGGGGTTTACTTGTACTGCTTCCTGAAAGTGACCTGTACCCCTGTACCCAGAAATCAGCAGAGAAGAAGCCTTTTCTGGGTCACAGGTG
The DNA here is from genome assembly GCF_040937935.1 of Hyperolius riggenbachi. NCBI lineage: Eukaryota > Metazoa > Chordata > Amphibia > Anura > Hyperoliidae > Hyperolius > Hyperolius riggenbachi. The sequence goes on from NC_090656.1 coordinate 93,274,412, forward strand.
TGTTTGTGTTCTATTGTAGATAGTTTTTAGTACACCTTTGATTTCAATGTATTTAGCTTTCTTGAAAAACCATGAGGTATATGGAGGATGCCATATGTATTTCCTTTTAAACAATACCAGTTGCTTGGCTATCCTGCTGATCTTTCTGGTCAGTAGAGTCTAAATCACACACCTGAAACAAGCAGGCAGCTTATCTTGTCAGATATGTCATAGACACCTGATCTGCATGCTTGTTCAGGGTCTATGCAGAGGCATAGCTAGGGTTTTCAGCACCCAGGGACAAAGTCAGTTTTTGCGCCCCTCTCGTGACAAGGTGTGAAACATAAAGGGGTCCATCATGCTTTTCCAGAAATGTTGGAGTTTTAGAATAATTTCCAGCATATCCAATCTGCATCCTATCAAGAACAGGATCGATTTTCAGACCAGCACTGCACAAATCTCGATCAGGAGCAGATTGGACATTCTGGAAATGATCAATTTGACAGGAAATTGCATAGTGTGTACCGGGCATTAGAAAGTTGGTAGATATGCAGAAATACACGTGATCTACTTTCCTGATGCAAACATGGCAAGTGCTACAGCAGGGAGATAAAATCAAACAAAACTCCAGACGGAGAGCAGGAAGAAGCAGGGGAGAAGATTGGATCCTTCCTTCTTCTTTCACAGACTCTTCAAAGGGGGTGCATCGGGGAAAGTAAAACTTGTAACAGCGGCCCACCGGATGCTGCACCCTGGGACACATGGCCCTCCTTACCCCCCAAAGCTACGCCTCAGGGTCTATGGCTTAAAGTATAAGAGGCAGAAGATCAACAGGAGAGCCAGGTAATGTACATTATTTAAAAGGAAACAAACATGTCAGCCTACATATCCCTTTTACCTCGGGTTCCCTTTAAACGGAAAGCAGGCTGTTTCATTTCCATTTCAACCCTCAGCTTATTTGACACCATAAGAACCACTTCCTGCAGAGCTGTACCTGACCAATAAAATAAAAACCGAACAGTAACAGATTACTATTTCTCTATCTAAGTCGTATTCCTAAAACTAATTTAGAGAACATATTGCCTTTCAGCCAGTAGGGAGATGATAGAAGTTCGAGCCAACTATGCAAGAATCCGGAAGAAGTACGGCCCCAGAGCCACTGATGTCATCATATCAACGCCGAGAAACTTCATGTCACCGTCCTTTAATGAGGTGAGAGGAAATAAAAGCTGTATCAAGTCTCCCCCCTGGAGCTAATCACTCAGTGTGTTTTATTGGTGAATCACGTGAATCCAGCACCAGGGTACGTTAGCGCAGGAAAATACGCCATGCGTGTAATGTTGGCCCTTTTCTATTTGACATATGGTGGTTTTGGCGTGGGCTTCAAGTAATCCGGGCACAAGAGATTTTCTTATACTGGGTGACCCTGTAGCACGAGGGACATGGAGGCTGCCATATGTATTTCTTATTAAACAATGCCAATTGCCGGGCTGTCCTGCAGATCCTGTGCCACAAATCCTTTAAGCCACAAACCCAGTTCAGACATTCTGACTAAAGTTTAACCAAACTAACCTCATCCTTGTTTCAGCTGGGAGAATCAGACACTGCTGGAGCCAGAAAGATTAGCAGGACTGCCAGGGAACTGGCATTGGTTAAAAGGAAGTGAATATATATATAGCTGCCTTCATATCTCACTCACACATGAACCATTATGTGTTTGCCCTTCAGAGTGCTTCAGAAAATTAATCTAGGCCCCTTTTTAGATGTGGTCTGCAGCCCCACCCACCTACCTAACATGAACACCTTTCTACTCAAAAAAGCCAAAAATAGGGAGCAGGCTTCTGATTGTTACATTTGTTTATGACCACCGAGTGCCTGAGAGCATATCTCTACATCTGGACATAGATTAGCTGCAATTTAGCTAGCGTCCCTAAGTAATTCTGAAAAGGAGTCGGAGCGCACACGTGAGTGCATGCTCGCACATGCGTAGTACGGATACGCTCGTCTTCAGAAGTTCTCTGGGATGTAAGTGCTTCCAAAGCCTTTTAAAGAATCCCTAAGGTGCAGACTCTTCACTGGGGGACATCGGTGGACTAAGGGCACGCAGGGGAGTAACACCGCAGCCCCTGCGGGTCGGGTGCCCCCTGGGGGTCGCTTAGGGCCGTTTTGGGGGGCAGGAGGGGTCACAGCATGAGGAGAGAGCATGGCCGCACATCGGCGGGGAGGGACTGTCTGATGCTACTTCTTGTCTTGTTGAAACAGGAAGTAGCGTGAGGCACTTAGAGATCGGACCTCCGCGTTGGATGGAGGTATGTGTTCCTGCCGCCCCCCGCTGCCACTGATGATTGCAGGAGAATTTGAAATGAAGTCGAGTTTTGTCTCACTTCAAGTTATTTAATGCAATTTAAAGGATACTAGAGCCAAAAGGCTCTGGTAAAAAGTGAAGGTGCAGTGGGTAGGTGGGTATAAGCAAATATTTACTGCGCCTCCTGTTACTTGCCCTTCTCCTACAATCAGTGCCGTCATTCTGGGCAACTCCAAACCCAGACATACTGCGCCTCGCATGTGCGGTGTGTCCATTCTTCTCCCCTGTGGCCACACAGAGTGATGTCACAGGACAGGGGCGCGCACGCGCCCCCTGTATCTCCACTCAGCATATGATGCTCACTGCAGTAAAGCGCACAAGCCAGGAGCAGGGGGAGCGAGCACTCTCCTGTCCTGCGACAACACTACACAGCCACAGTGGAGCAGAACGCACATACTGCGCATGTGCGGTGCGGTATGTCAGGGTTTGGAGTCACCCAGAGCAACGGTACTGATTGTAGAAGAATGTCAAGTGACAGATGGGAACGGGAGGTGCGAGAAGTATTTGCTTATACCCCCTACCCACTGCACCGTCACTTTTTACCAGAGCCTTTCAGCTCTGGTATCCTTTAACCAAAAGCTTCAAATTCCGAATAGAGCCCATTAACATTTTTTTACTGCAAATTTATTTTAAACCATCTTCCTTCATTTGATTTTCCAAAGCAGTGAGCGTCTGCCGGAGCCGGCCAGACACTGTGTATATAAACAGAGAAAGCACAGTTAAACGGTATGAGGAATCGCAGTAAATCCTCGGTGCCGTCCAGCAGAATATTGGCGGATCAATTCTCTTTAAACCTTGCTCCGGTGCCATCCTCCGCCAGGGACCACCGGCATTATATACGAGCCGATAACGCAGCTCTGCGGTCAGCCTGAGTAAAGACCTTCTTTTTATAACACTTATAAAATTATATCACACATCCATGAGAACAAAATTAGATTTCATAGCCTGTGCCAGACCCTGAATATAAATTCTGGCTGGAAGCAATGAATTTAAAAATGTTATTACTTAATACATGCACTTTATTAGTTTCTTCAACTAATGTCGCTGACTCTTGACTGAGGCCTCATCTCTCTTTTGTGCAGGGTGAAATTCCTTCCCCGTCTGATGAGCGGGAGTGCAGATCACAGAGGAAATGAATTGACATTTCAGAAGCGTTTGACCTAAATGGATTATACAGTTCCGTGCAATTATGACTGAGAATTCAATAGGATTTTTATTCAGGTTAAACCTTCCCGTGTAAGAATAACAGTCAGGTTAGTGGAGGTAGTCAGCCCGGAGTGAGAGGGGATGATATACAATTATTAGAGCAGCTTCTCAGGTGGATAGTTTATTGTCTGCTGCTGGAAATCCTTCGCTGGTCTAATTTCACAGCAGTGCACAAAGCCCCGCGCTCATGATAATCTCACGCAGCCAATCGCAATCCTGCTTTCCTTTTTCTGGTCTGTATAAAGTAAACTTGCCACTAAAACTCTGCAGCATATAAAGCAGGATAACTTTATACTACAGATAGGCTATAATATCACCAGGCAGTGCCCACATATTTTTACTCATAAATAAGTAATATGCCCATTATGCCATATCTGAAAGTGACTGACCAATCAGCTTCTGCTTTGTGAGATAGGATGTTTCCCATTCCCCCTTAGTGTCTTACGTGGCTACTCAGCTGGTCATGTGACTATTTTTAGTGCAATAGGCGGAACTATAGCCATATGCTGCTATAAGGCTGGGGGGGGGAGGGATGAGGCTAGAGAGTCCAGTTTCTTCATAGTTAGATCCCAAGCCTATATATATATATATATATATATATATATATATATATATATATATATATATATATACCGGTATATGTATGTATATATATATATATATATATATATATATTATTTTTTTTTTCTTTTTTTCTCTTGTCCTCCAGTATCTGACTCTTTACAAAATTGCAAAGTTTTTACAAAACGCTTTACGCATAATTGATTTAAAGTAATAAAGGGCTCTTTTATACTGCGAGTTGCAAGCACAATGTATTTTTTTTTTTTGCAATTACGTTTGCAATTTTTCACAGTGGTATAAAAAGGTGTGTAAAAGGTTTATGTGTCTACTATTGTCTTTTATTGCTTTGAGGCAGTGGTCACACTTGGCTAAATTGCATGCAGAATTGCACATAATGTATTTCTATGTGCCTATCACAATTTCAGGAAGCATCTGCAATTCAGCAATGGGATTTCTGTGCATTTCAAAGCTGACAATATGCACAGTCTTCATTGCATGTAGCTTATGATCTCATTGACAATCACTGCTACTGATAAAAAAGCTTATATTTAAATGCAGACAAATTTGCCTATTGCACCAAAAATGGCATGCAAGAAATTGTTTGCGTTTCCTAATGAGACACGTGTGACCCCTGCCTGAAGCTGCCCTTGCATTCTGCGGTTTGCATGCTACCGGAAATGGATTGCAAAACGCAGCAAATCGCATCTAGTATAGAAATGTGGCTTTGATCAATACTGTTATATACAGGCACTGCTAAGTTAGCTGTGTTTTCAGATACTGAGATGACACTCACATTGTTTCCAAAACATGAAATTATGGCTAGTAGAGATGGCATACAAATAATTCCAGCTTGCAAATAGCTTTCATGCAAATTGTATGCAGCTTAGAACCAGACCAATCAGAAGTAACAGGAAGTGCATTTAATTTGCTCTCAATTCCAGCCTACATACAATTTCATGCAAGCTGTAAATATTTGCCTCTTGTTGACCATTTCTAGTGCCTAGACTCTCTCTATACACAGTGACTGTGGAAGAGATGAAAACCATCTTCACTGAAAAGATCAGAAGTGCAGAGAAAGATTTTATAAATGGGGAAGAGCGAGGGAACTTTTAAGAAGCACACATTTTCTGCAGGGTTAAGGGCATACCATAGGTAGTTTATGTCAGTATAAACACCACATACCAGCTTACACCAAGATGGCTAATTGGATGATTTTTATCCTTTTGGACCACCTCCTACCATACACCATCAGAATAGGTACACTGATGTTTTAAGTCGCAGTAAGGGGATTTCTGACATTGTTTCAAAATGCCACTTTTTTATATTTATCTGTCACTAGAACTGCTGACAGTAACAAGGATGCCCTTCTTCACTTGGTTTCTTCCACCTGAAAAGATTTTTAACATTACTTCTTTGCATACAGTTACAGTGGAGTAATGAAATAATGGCTGAGAGATGTCACCATGTAAAAGAGACCACATGGAAAGGGGGATTCCTGCTTGGTCTGCAGTCCTGCTGATAGATGAGGAACTGTAACAGGTCGTATTTGAATTTTCTGCTGCCACTGACATAACCCATCTACATCACCCAAGTTGCAAAGATCGTCAGCACACCAATCTCAAAAGCACTTAAAAATGTATTGTGCCAGTTTCCACAAGATGGACCAACAATTGTTTCGAGGGCCACGCAGGGTCCCCCTTTATCAAGGCATGTGGTTACCTAACCACATGCCTTGATAAAGGTGGACCCTGCGTGGCCCTCGAAACAATTGTTGGTCCATCTTGTGGAAACTGTCACAATAAAAGTGCTTTTGAGATTGGTGTGCTGACGATCTTTGCAACTTGGATTATCTGTGACACTGCCTATGTCACTTCGCCAAGAACCCATGGACAAGGTGATGGTGTGCCGACTTCTTCTTAGGACTTTGCATCTACATCACCCTGCTGCTTCAACCACGTACACCTGGAAATGAAGGCGGGGTCAGCAAGACTACGTCAGTTGAGCCTAGGCATGCACCTTTCCTCGGTTACTTTCATGGAGCTTGTCATGGCTCCTAATTTACAGAAATCTGTATTGCTAGTGGCCATCCAATTGGTCATTCACTAAGTATGAAACTATAAAGTGAGGGTAGGGGTGGAACAGAGCTGTGTGTGTGTGTTGGGGGGGGGGGGGGGGGGGAGGCACTGCAAACCTTCCCTTCCTCTGGACTATACTTCAGATCAGGTGTTTTTGCGGCTACACTTGTTATGGGTGTAAAGTTTATGATGGCCACACTTGTATAATGATCATTGCGAAATGGTCCTCACGGCTATGAAGGGCAACAAGGCGAGGCAAGGGAAGGGGTGTGAACGTGGGGGGGTATCAAAGTTTTGCCGGGGGCTTCACGAATTGTAGTTACGCCACTGCAGCCTCCATATACTTCTCACTTCGGGTTCCCTTTAAATAATATGCATATCGTTTCTATGGACAGCGTTGTCCCGACTCCAAGAGTTAACAGAGAAGCGTCTTCACTCGATAAAGCCAGCGCTCCACCCCATCATCATATAAATATGTCATTCGAGAAGACATTATACCAAAATCCGTTTGCAGCGACGAGACATTTAATTGTGAATTTCTCAGCGATTCAGCAAGTCTGCATTCTGTCCACATTACTTATTTTAATTGACAATCATTTCTGTAATTTGGAATGCTCAACTTTATTGTTTGCGCTGCCCCTCTTTATTACAATGACGGCAGTAAAAGCAGCACTGTTTGCTGACGAGGCTCAAGCAGATGTAAGAAAATAATACTCCGGCCAAAGCAGCAAAGGCAACAATCTTCAGATTAAAGAAAAGCGGGACAAAGTTTCTTCACTCAATGTCACTTTGAAGACATCTTAGGATTAAAGTGGACCTGACTTACGCTGGACATAAAGCAGCCTGTCAGCAAACTAGGGCTGGCAAAGCATGCTGGGAAGCTGTTGTCCCAGAACTGTATGTCAGAATGTAACTTTTTCTACACAGGGTCATTTTGGTACAGCATATTAGACTTAAAGGGAACCTGAAGTGAGAGGTATATCAAGGCTGCCATGTTTATTTCCTTTTAAACAATACTGGTTGCCTGGCCATCCTGCTGATCCTCTGCTTATAATACAATAATACAATACAATAACATTTGTAAAGCGTTTTTCTCCCATAGGACTAAAAGCGCATAATACTTTTAGCCATAGACCCTGAACAAGCATGCAGATCAGATGACAAAAATCTGACAAGATTAGCTGTATGCTTGTTTCTGGTGTGTGATTCAGACACAACTGCAGCCAACGAGATTATTAGGACTGCCAGGCAACTGGTATGGTTTAAAAGGAAATAAATATGGCTCCGTATACTTTTCACTTGAGGTTCCCTTTAAGTTTTGACAACTTCTCTGCCTAGTGGTGCCCATACACAGTACAATAACAGTACAATAAAACAGTTCGATTTTCCTGTTTGCCATGTGTATAGCAACACGTTCATTACCCCGGTACCGCATGTTATGCTAATGGAGAAATGCACACTTCCCCACCACCACTAGCTACTTACGCACACCAATTTTACTGCTGCTTCGTGCATAAGGCCCCAAGTCACATGTCGCTTCAGGTACTCTTTAAATTTACACCAACCTCCCCTGACTTTCCTTCCTTAGCTTCCCAACATATGAAACGTACCTACCGCATTTTCTTTACCATAAGACGCACTGGACCATAACACGCACCTAGATTTAGAGGACAAAAATCTGGGGGAAAAATAATACTAAACCTGGTGCGTCCATCATGGTGCAGGGGCATCTTGTGGCTCTTCTCTCTTCCAATTATTATGTCTCATTGTATCTCATGTCCCCCTAGTGCCTAGTGTCCCCCTTGTCTTCCTGTCCCCTCCTCTGTTCCACTCCTGTGTTTTCTTCTGCCTCCCCCCCTCCCCCATTTTCTCCTCTGTCCCACCATGTTCTTCTCTGTTCCCCTGTGTCCCCTTTTGTCCCTCTGTGTCCCCTTCTTTCACTCTGTGTCCTTCTCCATCCCTTTGTGTTCCAAGACATGCAGAAGCCGCATACCTGCACAAGTCTTTTGCCACCAGTCACTGCTATTGTGGCATGGTAGCTGACCAGGCTGACCAATTAGCAGCAGCCACGTCAGGAACCTCTCTCCTCCGGATCTTTGTGGGATCCTCTTGCACAAGCCACAGCCATCCGAAGTCACCCGATGTCTGGTCAGCTGCCAAGTCACAATAGCAGTGACAGATGGCTAAAGACTTCTGCAGGAATGCAAATTCTACTAGTCTGGGGACACAGGAGGAGCAGGTACGTGCGGTTGGCGAACACGGTATGCGATTGCAATATGGGGGGCCAGTGCTGTAAATTGTCGTATTCGGACCATAAGGTGCACTAACTTTTCTCCCCACGTTTTGGGGAGAAAAAGTGTGTCTTATGGTCTAAAAAAAAACGGTACTTATCTTTGCTTTGTATTAAGCAATGATTAGTAGAAATATTGCATTTCTCTGTTGTGTACGGGTGACAGGTCCACTTTAGTGTAAATTCTGTGCAGGAATCCTGAACACACGACCCGCAGCACACATCAATATATTATTATTCCGATGCATTCACTGTATGATTGCTCTTTATATCAGTATGCGGTGAGGAAAGGTCGCACAAACGTAGCACTTACAGAACGCTTCCTCCCCGACTAATTACAACACACATGATTAAACAATGGGAGTGACAGCAATATGTATTTCCATGATTAGCCTTATCAAATCTAATTCAAATCTTTTTCCACTTTGATTATGGTTTACGCTGGTTTACGCTGATTGATGATCTGTAATTTTGCAGACGTGAATGTTGTGTTACATTTCTATGCAGGTTTTTTTTTATTTATATATGTTGTGTAGTCGCAATTTTCTTTATAGAGTTTGGTATGTAAACTGATGCATTTGTTGTTGCCTGTATTTTGTACCTCTGCTACGTTCTATGGAGAAAATAAATAAATAAATACTGCTTTATTCATATGAGTTTATTATTTTCAGTTTATTTTTTATTATTTATATCATCAGATAGAGATTTAAAATTACTTTTGTGCAAGACGTTCCCATCGGATCCATTAGGACTTCTGTATATGTTGCCAAGGAGCCTATAATGAGTGCAAACCGCAAGAAACGACATTAAATTGTAACCAATAAAAATAGTAGTTCGCTCAATCAAGCCTATAATCTGCATATATAAGCTTGCAGGGTGAGAGGCGCAAACACGCAGCAAAAATAAAAGAGATATACAGTCAACACACAGGAAACCATGTGATACACAGGGCAGCGCCACAATAAGCAGATAAACACAGTTCCAAATAGACATCCATAAGGAGGAAGATGACAATACCAATCTCATGCAGGGATCTCTACACTATAGATGGACACAACTGTTTCCTACACAAACAATGAGCGCATACCAAGCTGAAACCGCATGCCAGTTTCTGAATGCATTTCTAGAAATGTAATGGAAGGATGCTTAGTGTTTCCATTTTAAAAACAACCACAAATAAAATCTGAAATGATGTAACGCCGTTAAACAATCCATTTTAAACAATGTCAATGATATTTTCCATCTTTCTTTTTGATTAAAAGAATGTATTTGTTTGTTATGAACTTATAAATTTAGTTCTGCACAGATGTGATTAATACAGTAAGTACCATTAACCCAATAGGAGCTTCAATACAGTTATCTCGTTTGAGATAAGTGCATTTAGTTTTGACCTCAGTACTAACTAGAAGCTAGGAAATTTAACAAAGAAGAAAATAAAAAATGTGCTAAAATAAATTGGCCTGGAGAGTCTCTAAATAAATTGACTGCTAAAGGGTTACACAAATGTAAGTGAAACGTGTGCAGTAGGGATAGTCAGTGAGATGCAAATATTTCCAAATTGATCTAGAAATGTGCACATTTTTTATAAGTTTAGGCAGCTTGAAAATTGTCCACTTGAATCCCACCTCGGCCTCATTAGATTGGGTCAATTCCAAGCTGCATATTGTAATGATCTGCGCTGCTGTCTGCACTGGTAGACAGCTGTTTGACCATTTTTTAGGTCTGAGTGCTGCAAGTCTCTGGAGAAGAGACCCGTCTTCACTCTGCAAGTTGCAGAGCTGCTGTTCTGGGGAGGAATTTGCATACACTTGCAAAATGCTTAGCTGCTTCCTTTGATGGCTTGCAGTATAAATACCATTTCTTCCCAGAATTCCCTGCTGGTCATACTGGTTTGTTCCTGCTTACTTACCTGGAGTGTCAGCCTTTGCAAATCGTTTGCTAATATTATCTTAGAGTAATTCTTTGGGAGTGCACTAGGCATTCCTTCTAGCGTAGTCAGTTTGTATTATCTGTTTTGCCTTGTACTGTCTATCTGTAGCGATTGTCTTGTCGCCAGCGGCGGTCGACAGGAAATCGTACTGTCTGTTGGAATCGCATTCGCCCTAGCGGTAGTGGCGGTGGTTCCTTCTGTCTGGGAGTGTAGGCCAGAGCTGCGGTTGCTACTGGCTACTCCTTCTGTCTGTCTTGTCTGGAGCGAACACTTGCTGTAGGCTCGGGGAGGCAACCGTTTAGCAAGCGTTCACGTTCTCTTTTCGTTTTTGTGTTACATTGGTTCTTTAGGGTTGGCGTGCTTTGTCTCTGTTGCGCTTTTTATGCGGAGACCGTGCCATTAGCGTGCTTTGTCGCTGTTGCGCTTTTTGCGCGGCGACCGCGCTTAGCGAGTGCGTTTGTTGTTTTCCTTGGCGTTCTGATCATTGTTATTTGCTGTGTCTTTCTTGCTACATTTGTGCTCTGTCCTACTCGGTCTTGTGTCACTATTGGCAATTGCCACTCTTGCAATTGCATTCCCACTGCGTTTCCGCTGTTGTGTGTTCGCCGTGTGGCGACTAGATTGGTGGACACACATACATTCTGTCTCTGTGCTCACTTTCTCTCTACAGGTGCTTAGCACCAAAGCTGGGTTCTGTCGTTTTATACGCTTGTGGAGGACTTCCGCAGTGTCAGCGCACATCTTGTGCGCTGACCACGGAGATAATTCCGTAATCGTTACACATATATTTGCATAAACATTTGCTTCATTCTGCATCAACTCAGAGTTATTTTCATCTCATTGACCATCTCTAATATACAGCTAAGGCAGGAAACTGTGTTTGCACAAGTCATGCTAATAAGCTGGGAAACAAGAAATGTGAATTACCGTAATATGTAATTTCCTCATTGTAGCATTGTTTATCAAGCTGCTAATTGCAGGAGACAAATGTGGAGGTGTGCAATATATAGCTCTTTTTGAAAGTCCCGCTGTATGATAAAGAAGTAAAAGTTTTATTAAAAAATGCAATATTTATCAGAACATTTTACAAAGAGAACATGTCAATTACTGAAACAGCAGTGTCTGACTCACACCAGAAACAAGCATGCTGCTAATCTTGTAAGATCTGACAATAATGTCAGAAAAGCTTGATCTGCTGCATGCTTGTTTAGGGTCTGTGGCTAAAAGTAGTAGAGTCAAACAAGAATCAATTTTATTGGAATTCCACGTGAAAGACCAATACAAAGTGGTGTACACATGAGAAGTGGAATGAAAATCATACATGATTCCAAACATTTTTTACAAATCAATAACTGCAAAGTGGGGTGTGCGTAATTATTCAGCCCCCTGAGTCAATACTTTGTAGAACCACCTTTTGCTGCAATTACAGCTGCCAGTCTTTTAGGGTATGTCTCTACCAGCTTTGCACATCTAGAGACTGAAATCCTTGCCCATTCTTTGCAAAACAGCTCCAGCTCAGTCAGGTTAGATGGACAGCGTTTGTGAACAGCAGTTTTCAGATCTTGCCACAGATTCTTGATTGGATTTGGATCTGGACTTTGACTGGGCCAGTCTAACACATGGATATGTTTTGTTTTAAACCATTCCATTGTTGCCCTGGCTTTATGTTTAGGGACGTTGTCCTGCTGGAAGGTGAACCTCCGCCACAGTCTCAAGTCTTTTGCAGACTCCAAGAAGTTTTCTTCCAAGATTGCCCTGTATTTGGCTCCATCCATCTTCCCATCAACTCTGACCAGCTTCCCTGTCCCTGCTGAAGAGATGCACCCCCCGAGCATGATGCTGCCACCACCATATCTGACCAGAGCACCTTCTTCCACATGGTTGCTGTGTCCCCCACATGGCTTGTGGCAAACTGCAAACGGGACTTCTTATGCTTTTCTGTTAATAATGGCTTTCTTCTTGCCACTCTTCCATAAGGGCCAACTTTGTGCAGTGCACGACTAATAGTTGTCCTATGGACAGATTCCCCCACCTGAGCTGTAGATCTCTGCAGCTCGTCCAGAGTCACCATGGGCCTCTTGACTGCATTTCTGATCAGCGATCTCCTTGTTCGACCTGTGAGTTTAGGTGGACGGCCTTGTCTTGGTAGGTTTACAGTTGTGCTATACTCCTTCCATTTCTGAATGATCACTTGAACAGTGCTTTGTGCGATGTTCAAGGCTTTGGGAATCTTTTTGTAGCCTAAGCCTGCTTTAAAATTTCTCAATAACTATATCCATGACCTGTCTGGTGTGTTCTTTGGACTTCATGGTGTTGTTGCTCCCAATATTCTCTTAGACAACCTCTGAGGCCGTCACAGAGCAGCTGTATTTGTACTGACATTAGATTACACACAGGCGCACTCTATTTAGTCATTAGCACTCATCAGGCAATGTCTATGGGCAATTGACTGCACTCAGACCAAAGGGGCTGAATAATAACGCACACCCCACTTTGCAGTTATTGATTTGTAAAATATTTTTGGAATCATGTATGGTTTTCACTCCACTTCTCACATGTACACCACTTTGTATTGGTCTTTCATGTGGAATTGCAATAAAATGTATTCATGTTTGTGGCAGTAATGTGACAAAATGTGGAAAACTTCAAGGGGGCCGAATGCTTTTGCAAGCCTCTGTAGCTTTACAATAAACAGTGCTAAGTATAAGTTAATCCCACAAATTGTATTTGCTCATCCATCCTGGTTATTATAACATTTAGATTATGTCCCTAGCACAATGTATGGTGACATTATTGCAGTTGGAAATAAAGGTGTCATTTTTCTGTTTTGTGTTTTTTGCTTTCTCATTGTACACTACCAAGGATTATGAGAGCTTATTTGCAAAAATAATAGTAATATACCCTCATTGCATACATATTTAAAAAGCCAAGTTCCTAAGGTAACAAAACATGTATTTTCTCTTATATTCTGTCACTTTGTTTTCATTTTACAAGTCTTTTATTTTGGTACAGAATATGCGAAAATGTAATTGCTTTTCAGTTTGTGACTAAAAAGAATGCACAAGACATGGGCCTCAACCCTAAAACTCTCTAAACTCCATTCTACAACTTATCAGGGTTAAAATGTTAACACATGTCTCTTGTAGTTTTACAAAGACTTTCCCAAGTTTGATCATATTGTTGAAAATTACTTTTTCTTATGTTGGATTGAGTTTGTCCCTACTCATTATTTATGTGACGTGTGCCCAAGCTTTAAGACACACTAAAATGTATTCTACAACTCTTCACGGTTAAAATGATACCACATGTGCATCATTCAGTAAAAAACTGGTGGTGCAGTCTCCACAAATACACTGGAAAAATATATTAGTTCAGTGGTTAAACCACTTGTTTAACCACTGAACTAATATATTTTTCCAGTGTATTTATGCCAGTACTTCGCTGTGCACTTTGCATGGTGGCTACTGGGGAACTGTCAAAGAGACCCTGACAGACCCCCTGCTGCAGGGCCCATTTTCCTAGTACAGTGGTTACATCATTGTCTACTCTAATACTCTAAATTTGGATGTTAGGCTGGCCTGGAATGTATCTCCAGTCACAAACGTAGAACTGTTTATTTGCTGTGTAATTCGTTCATTTTGGTTGATCCACGGTAAGCCTGCAGGTCATCATCTTTACTGCTGGCAGACATGAGAAGAAAATGGACAGCCCAAACTGCCATTATCTATAAACACACCCACTAGGTAAATATACACAGGGGGAGATGCTGCTTGCTTGGCAGTTGGCAACAGCCATTATCTCCCACAATGCAACAAGGATCACAGACAGGAAACTGTCATTGTAATAGCCATGATATCACACTGTGGGAGGGGTTTCTCCTCAATATCAGCCACACAGATGTCCCTGGTGATCTACTGATTAAGGTGAAGTTCAATACTGGGTTACAGTTCATCTTTAAGTGTGGCAGTGCCCTGCAAACAACTTTCCTGTGGTTGTTAAAGAATGTTGGATGTTTTATCTGTTCATCGCTGTGTGTGATGATCACAGCTGAGGCAAGCTGAACAGGACAGGGATGGCTGGTCCACCTGTCCTGCAGGTGGCAGTGCAGATCCAATATAGCAGTGTGCAGCCTGGCAACTGTCATGCATCATATTACATGTGAAAGTGATCATCTATGTCCACTTCCAGAATTGGGCACTGGTGCTGGGTTGGTACCCATACTTTAGTCTTGGCTCCACTGCCTTGTCTTTAGATTACTGCTGCAGAAATACTCCCCCATAATGCACAATGGCCCAGATGGCACTTAGGGAGGATCCTCCGTAGCTGGTGCCAAACCGGTGAAGTTGGTGGCTACTGCTCCTGCGCAACTATGCGGCCACACATTCATGCAAGCGCAGTATCCACCAACTGTCACGTTCTGTGACGATCGGTGGACACAGAGAGTATCTGATTACCGGTGATCTGCAGTATCGCCGGAACACAGATATATACCTGATTATAAGTGAGCTGCAGTCTCACCGATAATCCGATATATTAACTAACCTCTGTCCACCCAAAGTATATAGTGATTGGTGCAACAGTAATATACACTATTCAGTGGCGAGGCTCACTGATAGTAGCAACTTCCGCCCAGCGGCACGGGCCCGCTGGAGGAGAATAGTGGTACAAGCAAAATTCGGCAACAAAATATCAGATATAGCGAGGTACAGAATCAGGAAGCTAGGACGGAGTCTAGGAACGAGCCGGGGTTCGGCAACAGATGATCAGGGATATCGAGGTACAGTATCACAAGGCTCAGAGACAAAACGAGAGAAATAGCAAGGTTGGCAACAGGAGATCAGATAGGCAGAAGTACAAGAGGATTAGGCAAGAGCAAGGTCAAAAACAGGCAAAAGGTCAAAGGCACAGATAAATCACAATGGTATGGTCTTCCAGTACTTATATATTGGCGGAACCAATATATATGTATACTGTGGATCCGAGAGCTAACACAGGTGTGATCGCTACAGCGGACACAGAGTACTGACAGTCTGCTGCTTAACCACTTGATGACCCACCCTTTACCCCCCCTTAAGGACCAGCGCTGGTTTGATTGATCTGTGCTGGGTGGGCTCTGCAGCCCCCAGCACAGATCAGGGTGCAGGCAGGGAGATCAGATTGCCCCCCTTTTTTCCCCCCTATGGGGATGATGTGCTGGGGGGGTCTGATCTCTCCTGCCTGCTGTGGGTGGCGGGGGGGGCACCTCAAAGCCCCCCTCCGCGGCGAAATTCCCCCTCCCTCTCCTACCTGCTGCCTCCCCCTGGAGATCGGGGCTGCACAGGACGCTATCCGTCCTGTGCAGCCAGTGACAGGATGTGGTCTGTCACATGGCGGCGATCCCCGGCCGCTGATTGGCCGGGGATCGCCGATCTGCCTTACGGCGCTGCTGCGCAGCAGCGCCGTACAAATGTAAACAAAGCGGATTATTTCCGCTTGTGTTTACATCTAGCCTGCGAGCCGCCATCGGCGGCCCGCAGGCTATTCACGGAGCCCCCCGCCGTGATTTGACAGGAAGCAGCCGCTCGTACGAGCGGCTGCTTCCTGATTAATTAGGCTGCAGCTGGCGACGCAGTACTGCGTCGCTGGTCCTGCAGCTGCCACTTTGCCGACGCACGTTATGAGTGTGCGGTCGGCAAGTGGTTAAATGCAGTCTGTCCTTTCAGCAATCCCCACCCTCCCCAGATGACGTCAGCAAAGGGGCGGCTAGTGTCCCAGCAAGCTGCTCATGAGAGCCTTCTTCTCAGGGCATAAAGGGCGTGACGCTCCGTGCGTGAGCGCGTCGCCCTGCCCTGCTGGGACAAGCTACTAGTGAGACGCTGAGCGGTGGTTGGAGCCGCCGGGACAGACCGGAAGTTCGGGGCCCCGATGACGTCAGCCGCGAGAGCGGCGTTCGTACTGCTGCTGGCGGTGGGGGTGAGTCTATGCCTGACATTACCCCTCCCCTGAGGCGTGGTCTCCGAACGCGCCAATGAAGGTCTATCAGGATGTGCATCATGAAATTCCCGTATGAGTTCCTGTGCATGAAATTGATGTGCTGGTACCCAGGATCTCTCCTCAGGACCATATCCTCTCCAATGAACCAGATACTGAAGAGAATTCCGAACAAACCGGGAATCTAGAATTCTCTCGACCTCATACTCAGGTTCACCGTCAACAAGCACGGGAGGAGGACCATGGTCCACATGTACTGCGGGTTTCAGCAAAGACACATGAAATGTTCTCACTCCACGCATTGACTGAGGTAATGTCACTTGATAAGATACCCTATTGATCCTTTTGGCTATAGGATATGGACCTATAAATTTAGGTCCAAGTTTCGCTGAAGGCTGTCGTAAGGCGATATGCCGAGTAGAGATCCAGACAAGATCTCCGGGAGAGAACTCCCACTCGAGTGAACGCCTTCGGTCGGCCTGTTGTTTCTGGAACAAAACTGTCTTCTTTAAATTAGTATTTACTTCCCTCCAAAGAGATCTTAGCGTCTCTTGCCAGACTTCCAAGGCAGGGAAAGGTGAGGTCCTGACAGGGAGTGGTGAAAACCTTGGTGACCTTCCATTGACGATCTGAAAGGGTGAAAACCCCGAGGAAGAACTCCGAAGATTATTATGGGCAAATTCGGAATATGGTAAGTACTGAACCCACTCTGTTTGATTGTCTGCCACATAACATCGAAGATACTGTTCTAAGGACTGATTCATTCTCTCCGTTTGCCCATTAGTCTGGGGGTGAAAACCAGATGAAAAAGAGAGGGTGATCCCTAGTGCCTTGCAAAATTCTCTCCAGAATTCTGAAACGAACTGCACCCCCCTGTCAGATACTATGTTCTCAGGAACCCCGTGAAGGCGAAGAACGTGGATCACGAAAAGATCTGCAAGTTCTTTAGCGGAGGGAAATTTCATCAGAGGTACAAAATGAGCCATTTTAGAGAATCGATCAACAATGACCCAAATTACCGTATTACCGTCTGAGGGAGGCAATTCTCCCACGAAATCCATGGATACATGAGTCCAGGGCTCGGAGGGTATAGGCAGAGGTTGGAGGGTACCCACCGGAGATACACGTGAGGGTTTACTCCGTGAGCATACTGAACAAGAAACAACAAAATCCTCGACATCACTCCTCCACGAAGGCCACCAGACGCTTCTGGACAACAACTCTCTAGTTCGAGCCACTCCAGGGTGACCAGCTAGCTTATGAGCATGAAAGAGTTGAAGTATCTGTAATCTGAACTGTAACGGCACAAACATGAGATCAGACGGTTTCCCTGCCGGACTATCCTGTTGGTAGGGAAGCAGGACAGAAGCAATATCCCCCATAGTCTCTATACTGGTTAACACAACCTTCTCAGATAAAATTGGATCTGGTTCGGAGGGCAGTACTGATTCTATGTCAAAGCATCGGGAAAGAGCATCTGCCTTGATATTTTTGCTTCCAGGTTTAAACGTGATGATGAAGTCAAACCTAGAAAAGAATAAAGACCACCGTGCCTGCCTGGGACTTAACCTCTTAGCCCCCTTCAGATATTCCAGGTTCTTATGATCTGTATAGACCGTAATAACATGCTCCGCCCCCTCCAGCCAGTGTCGCCACTCCTCAAAAGCCAATTTTATGGCCAATAATTCCCTGTTCCCGATATCGTAATTCCTTTCTGCCTCAGAAAATTTTTTCGAGAAAAATGCGCAAGGATGAAGTCTTCCTTGTGATCCGGAGTACTGTGACAAAACTGCCCCAACACCAATCTCTGATGCGTCTACCTCCACGATAAATGGCCTGGAAGAGTCGACATGGTGCAAAATGGGAGCAGAACAGAAGGCAGTTTTTAGACTCAAAAAAGCAGAAATGGCTTCGGGAGACCAATTGCTAGCATTAGCCCCTTTTTTTGTCATGTCAGTAAGGGGAGCTACCAGCGCAGAATACCCCTTTATAAATTTCCTGTAATAGTTAGAAAAACCCAGAAAACGTTGTAAGGCTTTCAGACCAACTGGTTGGGGCCAGTTCAAAACTGCTGCAACTTTACTGCTATCCATTGATAACCCAGATCTGGAGATTATATAGCCAAGAAATGGAACTTCAGTGATTTCGAACAAACATTTCTCCAACTTGGCATATAATGAATTCTCACGTAACTTTTGTAATACATACTGAACCTGAGACCTATGTTCTCTGATATTGTGAGAAAATATCAGAATGTCGTCCAAATAGACGACCACAAATTTCCCCACCACCTCCCTAAAAATGTCATTAACTAATTCCTGGAAAACAGCGGGGGCATTACACAGACCAAAGGGCATGACCAGGTATTCGTAATGCCCATCCTGAGTGTTAAATGCCGTCTTCCATTCGTCACCCTGTCTAATTCTGACCAGATTGTAAGCTCCCCTGAGATCTAATTTAGTAAATATCTGGGCACCTGTGATCTGAGAAAAAAGGTCATCAATCAGGGGGAGTGGGTAACGGTTTTTGATCGTTATGGCATTAAGAGCTCGATAGTCGATGCAGGGACGCAGCCCCCCATCTTTTTTCTTCACAAAGAAGAATCCTGCCCCCGCAGGTGATCTAGAGGGTCGAATGAACCCCTTATCTAAGTTCTCCTGGATGTACTCCCTCATAGCCACCTTTTCGGGTCCCGTGAGATTATAAAGATGACCTCTAGGGGGCATGGTTCCCGGTCTGAGCTCGATCGGGCAGTCGTAAGGTCTGTGAGGTGGTAGTGAATCAGCAGATCGTGGGCAAAACACATCGGCATATGAGCTATAAGGCTGAGGTAAACATTGAGGGGTTAGGTGAGTAGAACGAAGAGGACACTTAGATATACAGTGCTTCTGACAGTAGGATGACCAAGACAGCAACTGTCCAGAAGACCAATCAATCTGTGGAGAATGTAGACGTAGCCAAGGAAGGCCCAATATAATCGAGCAAGATGGCATCCTGATAAGGTAAAATCGTAATTTTTCACAATGTAAAACCCCAACGGTACAGATTAATTCAGGGGTGATAGAGACAGGTTGACTATCCTGTAATGGGGAATCGTCAATAGCAGTGACTATAATACGTTTCTCAAGAGGAACCACTGGTATACCTAATTTAAGTGCCAAGTTAAAATCCATAAAATTGGCTGCAGCGCCCGTATCAACAAAAGCCTGCAGTGCAATGTCTTGTTTGTCCCAAGAAATGGAAATGGGGAATAAGACTTTATCTTTTGGAGGTACAGAATTCTCGCCCAGGGTAGTACCCCCGACTAACCCTAGGCGGAGAAGTTTTCCGCCTTCTTGGTACAAACAGCGGCGATATGACCTTTGTCCCCACAATATAAGCACACACCCTCCTTTCTCCTTCTTAATTTTTCTGTCTCAGATAACTTAGAGTGACCCAGCTGCATGGGCTCATCAGTAGAAGAGGAAGTAGAGAAACTCGTGGAAGGCTGTGAACGCATGATGGGTCGCTGCCTGGTCGACCTGTGAAAACGTACTCTGCGGTCTATCTTGATAGCAAGACCTATGGCCTCATCTAAGGTTCTAGGTTCAGGATGACTTAACATTAATTCCGACACGGAATCAGACAACCCCGTTAGGAACCTATCCAAAAGAGACTGCGCCTCCCACCTGGTGGAAAATGACCATTTGCGGAATTCCGCAGCATAGGTTTCCACTGAGTTCTGCCCCTGTTTGAGTCTTTTTAGTCTCCTCTCAGCTGTGGCGGAAGTATCTGGATTGTCATACACGACCGCCATGGCTTCGAAAAAATTTTCCACAGAGGTAAGAGCCTCATGACCCAAGGGTAGACTGTAGGCCCAGGTCTGTGAATCTCCTTGTAAAAGGGTCTTTATGAGCGTGACCCTTTGCAACTCAGAACCAGAGGAAGTGGGACGCATTTGAAAATATGATTGACACCGATCCCGGAAATTGCGGAAATCGGAGCGTTCTCCTGAAAACAATTTGGGCAACGGCATTTTGGGTTCAACAGGCAATATGGGAGCGGGATTAACTGGTGCTTGCAGGTTTTGCACAACCTCTGCTAGTCGATTAAGCTGGACCTGCTGATCTTTAACGGTCTGGTTTAATTGAGTGACGACTGTCGTCAGAGTGTTAACCTGCTGGACCAGAGCATCCATCTTGTATGGTCCGCTGTACTGTCACGTTCTGTGACGATCGGTGGACACAGAGAGTATCTGATTACCGGTGATCTGCAGTATCGCCGGAACACAGATATATACCTGATTATAAGTGAGCTGCAGTCTCACCGATAATCCGATATATTAACTAACCTCTGTCCACCCAAAGTATATAGTGATTGGTGCAACAGTAATATACACTATTCAGTGGCGAGGCTCACTGATAGTAGCAACTTCCGCCCAGCGGCACGGGCCCGCTGGAGGAGAATAGTGGTACAAGCAAAATTCGGCAACAAAATATCAGATATAGCGAGGTACAGAATCAGGAAGCTAGGACGGAGTCTAGGAACGAGCCGGGGTTCGGCAACAGATGATCAGGGATATCGAGGTACAGTATCACAAGGCTCAGAGACAAAACGAGAGAAATAGCAAGGTTGGCAACAGGAGATCAGATAGGCAGAAGTACAAGAGGATTAGGCAAGAGCAAGGTCAAAAACAGGCAAAAGGTCAAAGGCACAGATAAATCACAATGGTATGGTCTTCCAGTACTTATATATTGGCGGAACCAATATATATGTATACTGTGGATCCGAGAGCTAACACAGGTGTGATCGCTACAGCGGACACAGAGTACTGACAGTCTGCTGCTTAAATGCAGTCTGTCCTTTCAGCAATCCCCACCCTCCCCAGATGACGTCAGCAAAGGGGCGGCTAGTGTCCCAGCAAGCTGCTCATGAGAGCCTTCTTCTCAGGGCATAAAGGGCGTGACGCTCCGTGCGTGAGCGCGTCGCCCTGCCCTGCTGGGACAAGCCACTAGTGAGACGCTGAGCGGTGGTTGGAGCCGCCGGGACAGACCGGAAGTTCGGGGCCCCGATGACGTCAGCCGCGAGAGCGGCGTTCGTACTGCTGCTGGCGGTGGGGGTGAGTCTATGCCTGACACCAACCTTGCCGGGTCAGCACCAGCTATGGAGGGGACACTGGGCGACCCACTGAGAGCGGAGCTGCGGCAAGGGACACGTAAACTTATAGGGGCTTGAGGAAGCCCCAGGTAAGTAGATCTGGTTTACCTTCTTTGCCCTGATGTTTCCTTAAAAGCGGAACTGTAGATAGAAAATAAACACATTGTTTCACTTACCTGGGGCTTCCCCAAGCCCCCAGCAGCTGTCCTGTCCCGCGCCGGTCCTGCCCGAGCCTCCGCTCTTCCGCCGCCGCTCCGTCCCGTACCTCGACTTGTAAGTCGAGGCCAGCGCAGCCCTGCCAAGTAGTGATGGGTCGTTCGCGAACGAGCCGGCTCTAAGAGCCGGCTCTTTGCTGCGAACGAGAGGAGCCGATGCTCAATTGAAAAAGAGCCGATGCCTCACTTACCAGTGTACTGCTGAGCGGCGAGTGAGTCCCGTCCCTCCCTTCCAACACACACACACATTCAGGCAGCGAATGAGGAGCGAAAGGGGGCGGTGACAAGGCTACGTCACCCCCCTAGTCTGAGCCTGGCCTGCTAACAACGCCCACCGAGCGTCATAGCAACCCTCTACCCTCCCTCCCTGCTATAATCCAATTGCTGTGTGTGTGTTTTGTTTTCGTGCAGCCAGCCAGCGCTGCTGCTGACAGCCTGACACACAGTACATTGTATGTTATAGGGGTGAGGGAGGCAATGGCATTGCGTATACAATAAATTTATGCAAAGTACATAAATAAATAAAAATAGTAACACAAAATGATTTGTTAAAGTGGCAGTGGCACCACAGAAGTGAGTCTCTTCTGCCAAGCAGACTGACTGATATCCAGGAAGATCCAAACACAACAGACAAACCCATAACATTATATGACACTTTTCTCCTGGCAGACTCAAAGCACCAGAGCTGCAGCCACTAGGGCACACTCTATAGGCAGTAGCAGCATTAGGGAGTCTTGCACAAGGTCTCCTACTGAATTAGAGCTGAGATTTGAACCCAGGTCTCCTGTGTCAGAGGCAGAACCCTTCACCATTACAGATTACACTATCCCATCTATATCTATATCCCACCATGCAGTCAGTGAATCCATGATCCCACGTACACTTCATTCAATGAAGTAAGTGAAGTGTGTGTGGAATCATGGATCATAGATTCACTGTCACTGCATCAGTTCAATTTACACTCACTTGTGTCAAGAGAGGTGAATGATACATTATTATTATTATTTTACATGATGTTATTATTATTATACAATGACAGAGACAGGCTGATGTCTGATAGGCAGATATGTTGTGGGCATTAGGCTGATATGTGCAGTGGGCACTGCAGGACAATGGGAGGGGTGGGGCTAACAAACTGTCCATCACTCTTGCTGGCCTGGAGTCAGGAATAGAAACTAGATTCGGCAGGGGTGGGACTGTAGTTACATGATGCAATGCCAAAGGCTATTGTGATGTAGAGGAGCCATTGGAGAGAACTGAAGGGACTACAGTGAGAGAAGAAATGAGTGAAAGCAAAAAAAGAAGCAGCATCTGGCTGCATTTCAGTGACATTGGAGGCAGCAAAGCTAAGTGCACAATTTGTAAAAAGAACATATCCTTTGCTGCAGGCTCAACAACAAACCTGCACAGACATTTAAGAACCTTCCACCCATCCATGCAACTGGAGGATAGCGACAACGTACCCTCTAACCCGCCATCCACTAACCCTGGAAAAGAGCCAAGCACTTCTGCTGCAGCATCCACCGTATTACCAAGAACTGCAGGTATAAAACGTTCTGTTGTTCAAACCAAAATCAGCACTTTTATTCCTAAGCAAATGACACCAGCCAAACAAGTAAGTGTCGATGAGGAGCTGGCTAAAATGATAGCTAGCGACTTTCAACCCTTTTCCATTGTGGAGGACAAAGGATTTAATACTTTTGTAAAGGCCTTAAACCCCATGTATGTTCTCCCTAGCAGAAAAACTCTGTCGCAAACAATTATCCCACGACTATATGACAAGGAGCATGCATTATGGCAAGACAGAGTCAAAAAAGCTTCAGCGGTTTGCCTTACAACGGACTGTTGGACATCCAGAACAACATGCTCATGTCACTTGTCACTTTATTGAGAACTTTAAGATGATATCCTGCCTTCTTGACTGCTTTGAGTTTCCAGAGAGACATACCGCAGAAAACTTAGCAGAGGAGTTACTAAGAGTGGCAACAGAATGGCAAGTACATGACAAAGTGGTGTGCTGTGTTACTGATAATGCTGCAAATATAACGAAAGCCATAAAAAATTTACAGTGGACTCACAACCCATGCCTTGCACACACAATAAACTTGATAGTTAAAGATGCGCTGAAGGTGGTGAAACCAACTGTGGACAAGGTAAAGGCTATGTTAGAGTTTTTTCATAAAAGCACAATTGCCACACACAAGCTGAAGTCCATGCAACGCCAGATGGGGATGCCGGAGCTAAGGCCCAAACAAGAGTGTGCTACAAGGTGGAACTCAACATTTTATATGTTGAAACGCATTCTCGAGTCAAAAGATGCCATCATCTCCACCCTGGCTGTTCTCAACGCTCCTATTGAAAGTTTACGTCAAGAAGAATGGGAGATAGTGAAAGCGGTCTGCCCCATTCTGGAGCCATTTGAGGAGGTGACTGCGGAGATAAGTGCAGAAAGGTACCTTGAACAATTTTGTCACTTTACAGTTAAAGATTGCATTAAATAACAAAATACTATGTATTACAGACAAATTATTTATTAGGGTCCATTCACACTGAATCAGTTGCTGTCAGTCATAGCTGAATGGACAATTAATGTGCAGCCCAGTGTCCACGTTTCCCTATGGGTCAGTTCACATCAGATGTGTTTTAACGTAAAGTGAACCTGAAGCAAATATAAAAACAAAAGTTAGATACTTACCAAATGAGAGGGAAGGCTCTGGGTCCTATAGAGCCTTCCCTCTCCTCTGAGGGTGCCCTCGTTCCTGCTCTGTCACCCATTGAACTGTCTCCAACCAATTGGGTCGCAGACAGTTCTCTTCCTGTCGCCCGAGGTTTCGGCACTTCAAATCTCCTGCCGCGGGAGACTTGCACAATCTTCGGCTGTCTTCAGGAGCCCAAGTTTTCCCGAAGATGTGCGGCAGCGTACTGCTCACTTTCTGCTTTTTCACAATTTGCTATGGGACAATTGATCAGTTAAAATGCATCTGTTTCAGGCCTGGGACCCACTAGCAGTGCTTCCTAAGCGCTAGTGATTTGCAAATTTCTTGCTAATGTAATGCTATGGGTGATTTCTAAGAAATCACATCCCTTAAGTGGGATCGTGCACATAGCTTAACATTAGCAAGAGCTTTTCAAACCACAAAGCGCTCAGAAAAGCGCTCCTAGTAGGTTTCTGGCCTAAGTGTTTAGCGTAAATAAGGTCTAAATTGTAAACATTACAAAGTGTCACATTGCAAAATCATAGTTTCACATTTTTTTATCTTTTTCAGTTATGTCACAGCCTCCAAAATGCTTCCTCTCTGCAAGGGTCTACAGAGGGTAACAGCCCACCATCAACTGACTGCAACTGTGGATAAAGTAAAGGAGCTGGCCAACGCTCTAACTTCATCCATGGACAGAAAATTTCTGAGGATGGAGTTTAACACTGTGCTTTCAGAAACCACTGCTCTGGACCCCCGGTTTAAAAAAATAGCATTCAGTGACAACAGAGCTGTGGATGAGGCATTGCAAAGAATAACTGCAGCAGCAGTAAGATGCAACCCTAGCAGCCTATCTGCTCCTCAATCAGAGGGCCAAGAGGAAGAAATTGGAGCAGGGGCATGTTCACAGAAACCTTCTGCTGTGTGGAGGCTCTTTGATGAAAGAGCAACAGGAGACACTGCAAAGCGAAATCCCACAGCTGATGCTATGTTGGAGGTGAGGTCCTATCTTGCGGAGCCCCTCATCCAAAGAGCTGAGGACCCACTGAGCTGGTGGGAGGCCAAGGCTGCAGTCTACCCACGCCTGGCTAAGGTAACGGAAGGAAGACTGTGCATTGTTGCTACATCTGTCCCCTCAGAAAGAGTCTTCTCAAAAACTGGACAAATTATCACTGAGAGGAGAAATCGCATCAGCCCATCTAAGATGAGGCATCTTGCATTTCTGAATGCCAACCTGGCCTAAAAACTTTTAGTCAAAGAGTCATTGTGTTGTTGTTGAGTTTGGCCTTTATTTCATTTGTTTGCTGTGGTTTTGTGTTACGTTGACCATTTATAACTTTTGTTGCACATGACAAAGAAAAATCCACAAAGGACTTATTTTGCACTTATTTTTGACTTATTTTTACATATACGTCTTGGTATGCTCTAGCTCAGTGATCTGCAAACTTGGCCCTCCAGCTGTTAAGGAACTACAAGTCCCACAATGCATTGCAGGAGTCTGACAGCCACAGTCATCATTCATAAAGGCAAATGCATTGTGGGACTTGTAGTTCCTTAACAGCTGGAAAGCCAAGTTTGCAGATCACTGCTCTAGCTGACTTGCAAGGAACACTGAGTAAATTGCAAATAGAATAAAGTAGAACATATAGCCTGGGTTAGACGTGGCCGTGCACTGTTGTAGGGGGAGGGATGAGGGGGGGTTGTAAAGGTTATTTTCCTGTACTATCTGTTATGTTATCTTATTATTGTAATGATCGCTGCTGCAGCAGCTATTACTGGAAGTAGTAGTGCTGCAGCTCAGGCAGTTCTGATCTATTTCCATGCAAGTTGCATAGCTTTGTCTGTCTTTCCCTGCTGTCAGCTTGTGACTGATTATCATTCACCTGTGTGGGAATCTGCATGTCTGCTCCCATTGGATGACCTCAGTATAAAGATCTGCTTCCTGCAGGGCTTCCTTGGGTTTTCATAGCTTCAGCTTAAGCCTGTCTTGCTGTCGCTTTAGCCCCCGATCGTGTTTCTTGTTATAAAGTTACTTTGCTGGTCTTTGCATCATATATTGGTTCATTGCCAATATATATGCATACCAGCACGTTTATTATTTTCCTTGTATTTGTGTTACGTTAATACATCAGTGTCGCTGATGTATACGTACACGAACTGTTTATATCCTGTGTGCAGTTAGTCAGCTTTCCAGCACGTTTTGGTAGGTTGCGCGTACCGTGACCACCCGTGCTGAGGTAGTTACCCTGCTCCTGGTTCTGTTTGTGGATTGCGTTCATCTCTGCGAAGAGATAACGAATCCTTCTGAATCCTGTTCTGTTACTGTTTGTGGATTGCGTTCATCTCTGCGAAGAGATAACGAATCCTTCTGAATCCTGTTCTGTTACCGTTTGTGGATTGCGTTCATCTCTGCGAAGAGATAGCGAATCCTTCTGAGTCCTGTTCCCTGTGTTACTCCATTCCTAGTCAGCGTTCCTGCTTATGTCATATATCGGTTCATTGCCGATATATACATATGTTAGTCAGACGTTACAAATAGTTTCATTGATAGCTGTAATTGTAATACGCTAGGAAAACATACTTATTGTATATTTATCTGTGTTACGTTCATCTATCTTAATCCTGCTATTTTCTGACTATCCTGTCCTGTCTTTGTGAGGCACGCCATCGCCGCATCGCATTGGCTGCCTCATTCCAGTCTGTCTGGTTTTGGACGCTTGCTGTCGCTAAGTAGCCGCTAGCTAGCAAGCGTTCATTCTGTCTACCTGTCCTGATCTCCTCAGTTCTGGTTTATGCGCTCAGCGCTACTTTGCGCTGAGACGTTATAACGAAAGCATTGTTTGTGGCTGTCAGATCTGCACCGGCTCTGTGCGCCACAATCTCCTATTGGAGTCAGTCCTCCCCTCCACTATACTAGGGATAGCCTGTTTCCTTGTGCTAGTGTGTGTACCTCCTCCACGCCAGCTCATGCGTTGCATGCTGACTGTGGAGAATACACCACCAAGCCTTACAATTATACTATGCCCCTGTTTTGGGTAACGATTAATCAAGGTGGTGAAAATAAATAAAATATGTAAAAAAAAAAGTAAAAAAATAGTAACTGTGTATTTTTTGTAATGAACAAATGCTTAAAAATGCTTAATGTATGAATAAGAAATAGCTTATACACAAACAAACCATTCATAATTGCTTAATTAGGCTCAAATATAAGCATACAAGTGATATTAAATAAAGAGCCGATTCGGAGCCGTAAGAGCCGGCTCTTTGATGGGAGCCGATTCAAAAGAGCCGATTCTCTAAAAAGAGCCGGAATTCCCATCACTACTGCCAAGCGTATCCTTTCTTCGCGTTCTCCTCTGCAATAGCGGGGAACGTGAAGAAAGGATACGCGTGGCCAGAGCCGCGCAGGCGCAGTGGCCCGGTGGCGAAACCGAAAGTAACTGGCAGCGCGAGAACGGAGGCTCGTCGAGAAGCGGCGCGGGACAGGACTGCTGCTGGGGGCTTGGGGAAGCCCCAGGTAAGTGAAACAATGTGTTTATTTTCTATCTACAGTTCCGCTTCAAGTATCACTTTAACCCTTAACAGCTATAGCGTTCCTACAGAACAGCTAGCAAGGAAAGTATGTGGTGTCTCCTGCGCAGCACCATTTTCTGGTTATTTTACAAACTGCAACTATGTCAATCCTTATGCAATAACCTCTGTATCACTTGTTACAAACACGGGCAAAAATAGCTGGACCAAACTCTACTACCACATGTTCCTATAGCACAGAGCAGCTGGTGTTCTATACAAGGTGGAAACACCACTCATCTGTGTAAATACACAAAGTGCTGGCACAGGTATTAAAGGATCAGAAAAGACAACAAATGAAAGTGAACGACTGGAGGGTGTAGAATATGCTTATTCAGTCGGAAAACAGGATAGTAAAATGTAATGAAGAGAAAAGAGCACTATGTGGCGGAAAGTCATTTCATAATAACTGGGGCTGTAACACAAGACCATTACATCACTGGGAAATGATAGGGAAAGCTTGCTACAGGAAATGGAGCCTTAATTGGGGAGGAGGTAGAGGGAGAGCACTTAGAGAGAGGCTTGGAAGAGGCTGGCTGCACAGTGCAGTCATTACGACCCGTGTTTGGAATTGATACACAGAGTCAGGAATATAAGGATGGAGCTTTTTACAGACCATCACTCTAGAATGGACAAGTCAGGCATGAAATGATTGAGCAAACCAGGGAGCCAGATGAAAACACTGGACCAGAGTCAATTGCGGCTTAACTACCTGGCAGTATATTACGAATGAAGTTATTAGAAAGGTGATTAGGAATCTGTCTTCTTGCTGGAACCATTGCCTGATCAATCTCAGTGATGATAACTTTTATCATGTGTCAGTAAATACTGTGCTGGGTACAGTCTGGCTGCACATCATCGTGAATCAGATGACTGTTCTCTAAGGCCCGGTGGCATGGAGCTGTTTTAGGACTCAAACTCACTAGCAGCCTTTTCTAAGCGCTAGTGATTTGAAAAAGCTCTTGCTAATGCAATGCTATGGGGGATTTTTATAAAATCACATTGCTCAAGTGGGATCACACCCATAGCATTACATTAGCAAGAGCTTTTCTAATCACAAAGCGCTCAGAAAAGCGCTCCTAGTGGGTTCCAGGCCTTGAAAGGATCAGTTTTCTATCCGTGACCCTCCGTTCAAATAGACGCATTCGTAGGTCTGGAAAAATCGCAGCAGACCCAAACCTACAGTCAGTTTGGTGGTACGTGCCAGACGGATCCGTTCAAAGTGACCAATGTAAACGGATCCATTGGTTAACGTTGGATCTGTTCCATCTGTTCTCATTCGTTCCATTACGGTCTACTAAACCTTACGTTTTTTAGGCCAGTTTGTACCAGGCCTAAACCTATATCCCTGCACTCTGTAACTGAAGTTATCACAGCACATGAATGCCATCTTTACTACTGAAATATAGATTCCACAAAATTGATTTCGGACTATAAAATGTACCTGAATGCAAATATCTTTTTTAAATAAAAAAAAATATATAATACAAAAAAATGAATTTTCTCCTCTAAAGGATGATTAGGAGCATACCTTTTCTTTTTCTTCATGAAATCTAATTCCTCAGATATTGCCACTTCCTGCTTGAGGATTCAGCATAGTCAAGTCTAGTAGATACTGTAATTCTCTAAACGTACCCTTATGTCACCTTCTGCAGTAAACATGTTTACCTCACAGAGGCGTGCATTAACTGTTTAATGTCAAAAATAAGTATCCAATGCTGGTAATGTCATTTTCTAAATTG
Source organism: Hyperolius riggenbachi (assembly GCF_040937935.1). Lineage (NCBI taxonomy): Eukaryota > Metazoa > Chordata > Amphibia > Anura > Hyperoliidae > Hyperolius > Hyperolius riggenbachi. The sequence goes on from NC_090656.1 coordinate 93,304,147, forward strand.
TCTGAAAACAAGATGGCAGCCCCCATGACACACAAGGGCAAGGTGAGATGACATGCTGTAATTTGTACATCTAAGCTTGCTGTCCAAAATAATTTGGACAGCAAGGTCAGATAGCAAATAGTTATTTGGCCATGTAGAACTTGGTAGGGATGAGGTCAAGTGAAGGAAACTTTTATTCAGGTTTTATGTAATGTAAAAATTAAGCTTTTTTTTAGGAAATTGCCATGGTGCCTGGAGGCTCCATAGGGAGCATGCATCGTTGTGTATGTCCTCACTGTTCCTCCCCCAAACCCCACCCTTCAGTAGAGATGTCTCGAACCTCCGATTTTCGGTTCGCGAGCCCTGCTCGCGAACCTCCGCGAAAGGTTTGGTTCGCGAAAAAGTTCGTGAACCGCAATACACTTCAATGGGGAGGCGAACTTTGTAAAAAAGAAAAAATTCTGACACCTAGAAAAATATGTTTCAAAGGCTCTAATACCTGGAGGCAGACATGATTGAGTGAAATACACATCACTGCTAGAGGACCCACCCTCCCTCCTTCCTTCCTTCCTTCCAAGCTAGGTCCTTATACCATTTGACTCAGTTGTCTGCCTACACTAATTAGTTATGGGACAGCTGCTACACACTCTGCTGAGGAGATTTTAATTAGCCTCTTGTGGGCTCCCTCCCCCCTTCTACCCTTCTACCCATTCCCTCCTCCCTCCTACCAGAGGGAGGAGGGTCTCATCTGCCAGGGAATTCCAGTATTTCAAAAACCAGCTTATATACCATGATAGGGATTTGAACCCAGGCCTTAGTGTATGGTAGACAACTAACATATCCATTGTACCACCAACACTACTAGCTGAAAGTAGCTGAAAGTAGCTGAAAGTAGCTGAAAGTAGCTGAAAGTAGCTGAAAGTAGCTGAAAGTAGCCTAGCATGTACCATTTATGCTTAATGCAAGAGAAAAATTAGACAAGACAAATAACATTTATATCACACTTTTCTCCTGGCAGACTCAAAGCACCAGAGCTGCAGCCACTAGGGCACACTCTATAGGCAGTAGTACAGATATGTAGCCAGACATGGCCTTGTATTTTGTGTTCAACAGTTGTCAAGAGAAAAATTAGACAAGATAGCAGTGTTAGGAAGACTTGCCTAAGGTCACCTACTGAATAGGTGCTGGCTTACTGAACAGACTGAGACGAGATTTGAACTCTGGTCTCCTGTGTCAGAGGCAGAGCCATTCACCATGACACCATGCAGCCACTGCTTACAGACATGTAGCAAGACATGGCCTTGTATTTTGTGTTCAACAGTTGTCAAGAGAAAAATTAGACAAGATAGCAGTGTTAGGAAGACTTGCCTATGGTCTCCTACTGAATAGGTGCTGGCTTACTGAACAGACAGAAGAGATTCGAACTCTGGTCTCCTGTGTCAGAGGCAGAGCCATTCACCATGACACCATGCAGCCACTGCTTACAGACATGTAGCCAGACATGGCCTTGTATTTTGTGTTCAACAGTTGTCAAGAGAAAAATTAGACAAGAAAGCAGTGTTAGGAAGACTTGCCTAAGGTCTCCAACTGAATAGGTGCTGGCTTACTGAACAGACAGAGACAAGATTCAAACTCTGGTCTCCTGCGTCAGAGGCCGAGCCATTCACCATTACACCATGCAGCCACTGCTTACAGACACGTAGCCAGACATAGCCTTGTATTTTGTGTTCAACAGTTGTGCAACGAGAACCTCAGATAGCCAGGTAGATTCATCTCTCTCTCTCTCTCTCTCTCTCTCTCTCTCTCTCTCTCTCTCTCTCTCTCTCTCTCTCTCTCTCTCTCTCTCTCTCTCTCTCTCTCACCGCTTTCCGCGGAATTGTATTTTGAGCATAAATGGATTGAGCATAAATGGTACATGCTAGGCTGGCTTCAGCATGTTGTGTTGAGAGAGAGAGAGAGAGAGAGAGAGAGAGAGAGAGAGAGAGAGAGAGAGAGAGAGAGAGAGAGAGAGAGAGAGAGAGATATGAATCTACCTGGCTTTTTGGGGTTCTCTTTGGACAACTGTTGAACACAAAATACAAGGCCATGTCTGGCTACATGTCTGTAAGCAGTGGCTGCATGGTGTAATGGTGAATGGCTCTGCCTCTGACACAGGAGACCAGAGATTAAATCTCATTTCTGTCTGTTCAGTAAGCCAGCACCTATTCAGTCGGAGACCTTAGGCAAGTCTTCCTAACACTGCTATCTTGTCTAATTTTTCTCTTGACAACTGTTGAACACAAAATACAAGGCCATGTCTGGCTACATGTCTGTAAGCAGTGGCTGCATGGTGTAATGGTGAATGGCTCTGCCTCTGACACAGGAGACCAGAGTTCAAAACTCATCTCTGTCTGTTCAGTAAGCCAGCACCTATTCAGTAGGAGACCTTAGGCAAGTCTTCCTAACACTGCTACCTTGTCTAATTTTTCTCTTGACAACTGTTGAACACAAAATACAAGGCCATGTCTGGCTACATATCTGTGCTACTGCCTAAAGAGTGTGCCCTAGTGGCTGCAGCTCTGGTGCTTTGAGTCTGCCAGGAGAAAAGTGTGATATAAATGTTATTTGTCTTGTCTAATTTTTCTCTTGCATTAAGCATAAATGGTACATGCTAGGCTACTTTCAGCTACTTTCAGCTACTTTCAGCTACTTTCAGCTACTTTCAGCTACTAGTGATGGTGGTACAATGGATATGTTAGTTGCCTACCATACACTGAGGCCTGGGTTCAAATCCCTATCATGGTATATAAGCTGGTTTTTGAAATACTGGAATTCCCTGGCAGATGAGAGGGACCCACAAACAGGCTAATTAAAATCTCCCGAGCAGAGTGTGTAGCAGCTGTCCCTTAACTAATTAGTGTAGGCAGTATAAGGACCTTACTTGGAGGAGGGAGGGGGGTGGTCCTCCAGCATTGAGAGCAGTGTGTATGGCAATAATGTGTCTGCTGGCTGTAATATAAAGAGTCAAAGTTTTGCTCAATAGAGCTTTATGGGGTGAATCGAACTTCCGGGAAAGTTCACGTTTGGTAGGCGAACGCGAACCCCCGAAGTTCGCCTGGAACCGTTCGCCGGCGAACACTTCGCAACATCTCTACCCTTCAGTAGAGTAGCACAGCGAGAGGAACTACTCATCTCCCCCATCCGCTCTCCAAGTCTGGAGACATCCTCTGTACCTTACCATTCTCCCTCTAGCATTTGAGAATCAGACACTATGAGCTCTAGCATCTGATTCATTCTCAGACACTAGAGGGAGAAGTCTGGAAGAGAAGATGTCTGCAGAATCTGGAGACCAAGCAGCTGGAGGCAAGTACTGGTGCCCCCTGCCTGGGGGACATCTAGGGTACCCCAGAATCACTGGCGTAACAATAGGGCATGCAGCCCCTGCTCCCACGCCCCCCCCCCCTGGGGCCCGCTTGGGGTCGTTTTGGGGGGGGGGGCTGGAGGGGTCGCAGCATGAGGGGAAAGCCATGGCCACACTTGGCGGGGAGGGGGGACGTTCCCCCCCTCCCTCACCTCGGGGCTCTGCACTCCCCTCCAGATTAAATTACTGTCTGGGCAGCAGCGGGCAGTGTCTGGGCAGCGGCAGAAAGTCGCGTCAGAGACTAGAGAGAGGAACGCACGCTGGAGCGCTCGGAAGGTGCACGGAAGGTATGTAGCTGCTACTGCCCAGACAGTAATTTAAAGTGGACTATAGCCCTGCATTTCAACTTTGCTCTAAACATTATTTACAGCATATTATATGCAACCAGCATTTTTTTTTTTTTACTAAACAAGCATTCGAAGGGTTACACACAGAGCTTGAAAGTTCTGTGCAGAGAAATGCTGCCGCAGCCGAACTTTCAGATAATGATACATTTAAGTAAACACAAGATAACAAGTGAGGAATGTGACACATTCTCTGACTGTGCAGAAGCTGCTGGAGACAGAGACGCTGAAAGCTTGTCTCCCCTGCAAAACAGCAACGAATAAAACCAGTTATTAATAAAATGCAACGTCAACTCACAAAGCAAAAAAATGTACTTTTAGAAACCAATAACTTCTAAATGAATAATAAAACTTATGCACAAATGCAAATATGATAACCATATGACATATAAAAAGTAGGTAAACATGTTTTTACTGAATATTATGTCAGGGTTTTAAACCGCTTTAAGCTGGAGGGGAGCGCAGAGGGGAGAGCCCCGAGGTGAGGGAGGGAAGGGGGGAACGTCGTCCCCCCCTCCCTGGCGAGTGTGGCCATGGCTTTCCCCTCATGCTGCGACCCCTCCAGCCCCCCAAAACGGCCCCAAGCGGGCACCGGGGGGGGGGGGGCCCGGTGGGGCCTAGTTACGCCCCTGCCCACAACAGATCTGGGGCACTTGCCACTGATCTTTGAGGCTAGCAAAAAAAGTAATATCAAATAATTCTGAGTATTTTGTTGTTTGCAGTTGGCTTTAAAAGACATTTTATTGATAAGGTGTGAAAATATCACCTAGGAGAAAAGTGAACTGCACTGGGCCACATTGAGGACGGTGATTGCTGTGTCAGGTGTTGCGATGCTGATTTATTGATTGGTGCAGCAGCTATCTTCCTTTTTAACTTTGCGTAAACTTATTTTATGCATAATTACTTAAACAGTTTGTATTCTCTGAGCTTGCTTGTCTGTCCTAGCAAATAAGCAGTCTACTCAGCAATGAATAAATGTAAGGGTCTAAGAAGAAATGTCATTTTAGCAATTAAAACGCCTGTTTCCTCATTAGGCCCCTCCCTCTGCCCCCTGGAGGAGAAAAGGAGTATGGGATTTCTCAGAATGTGAATGCTAAGAGCAGACGTACAGAACTGCACTTTGCTATTGGAACTCTGATACTGCCCTTCGGGAACCCTGTGTTTGAGGATAAGAATATTTAATTGTACATTACAATATGTAAGCTAGCTGCTCTTTGTAGCCTAAGCACTATCAGAACTCAGAAACACAACTGCAGAGGCCAGTATTGTGACTTGTACACTACAGAACAGACTGAAAACCCAACCTATTCTACGACTGAATCTGCCTATTGGCTGCACAAATAGTGTCCTTCCTCTCTTAGCAGGATAGTTATGCTCGTGCACCAGACAGATGATTGGTCAGTATGGGTATGTGGCTGATTTGTTATGATTGGAATGTCCTGCAATAAGGATGTCCTTATTACCCAGATTAAAATTGAATACACATTCACAATTAGTGTCGGCCGCAGAGATCGTGACTGTCGGTTTGGTGCAAAGTGCTGTACAGCCAAGTTGTTAGCCTAGAGTTTAGAGATGCGTTCTGTTACTATGGGGAGGGAAGCACATTGCAGAAAGGCACAGTGTGTAAGGAGGTGAACAATGGGTTCAGTCTGCTCTTGACCAAGATGATTTGGCACTCCGGATCTCTCAGTGACTCGTCGAAGCCACTGTACCTATGCCTGATTCTCAGCATATGCAGCCCTGACCATCCACCTTAGCTGAGAATTATCTCGCACAGCGGTTCTCAAAGTGGGTGCTGCGGTACACCCGGACATTTCCCAGGGGTAGTGCGCCTCTGTCCTGTGTGTATGTGCATCTCATTTGTTAGCGTTGGTATGATTTTTTTATAACACATTTTTTATGGCAAACACCGCCACTGATTGCTGTGCTCTGCAGCACCACCCCTGGCTCACAGCGATGTAGGGCTCTGATTGGTCTGCTGCTCTCTCCTATGGGTGGATAAAGCAGAACCATCAGAGCCATACCACTCCTGGAATCAAAGCTGCGCTACTCAGCCAGCTGCAGTACACATCAATTAAGACTGCCCACATGCCTCCAGGCAGGGAGGAGGAGGGAGTGGAGGTGTGCGGGTTGGGTGGTCCAGGCCAGACATATTTCTACCTGGGGAGGGGTTTGGTGATGCACTCAGCAGATGATGTTACCTGGAGGGGGGAGGGGGGGTAGCTCTTAGGCCTCACACATTAAGTTACCTTGGGGGTTGCTCTTAGGCCCCACACGTGGTGTTTCCTGGGGGATGGGGGTGCTCTCAAGCCCCACATGTGGTGTTACCTGTTTGGGGGATGAGAGTCTGTCTAAAAGCTGGCTGCAATGCGCCTCAATGAACGTGATTTTAATCGATTTGTGGTAAAAATCTATCAAAATTATGATGGTAAATTTTGGTTAATCAGACGTAGCGGGGGAGTAGCAGTAGATCAATGGCACAAAGAGGTGCTTAAAAACAATTCAAAATCGCCAGAGGTGCCCTCATCCAGGACAACTTAAGAACCACTGCTCTAGCATGTATAGAATACGTTTGGCCTTAATGTTATTAAAAATAAAAAATGTCTAAATGTGACACAAAGCTGAGATTGCACTTTGTAAACCAAGGAACTCTGGCCGTTTTGTTGTGACCGACTGTCCATAAATACTCACCTACACAGAGCAGGAACTTTTGTTTGTTGTTTATTTTCAATTCCTGCACTTACCCTTTGACTCTCAGCAAACTCTCACACTGTTACATATGAATTTCTATTAGAGAAGATGTGGTCCACTTGTGTTTTCCATGCACTCAAAACTAAGTAAACCACCTAAAAATATAGTTTACCGTCAGCCTTCACAATATAGAGAGCTGAAATGAATAGATTGCATTTTTCTCTACAAAGGTGGATTATCTCTTATATCTCTTATGCATATATAAAGTGCATTTGTATGCGGTGTCCTCTCTCCTTCAAAGCGGGGTGACGCCCGCGGAGCTAGCGGGGCTGTCCTGAGGGGTGCCGATTTTTTCTCCTGCTGTTTGCATCATACCAGCTTCACTTGGGAATAAGTATCTTTTTTGTTGCACTCTACCTTTCCTCTTATGCACTTTACTCTATAGGCTGCTCCTATATATTATTGTTGTTTGCAGCCATTTGCACAGCAATTTTTGTACACTTTATATATGCATTTGTATATCTCATGTTTTGCTATTTGCACAGTATTTTGCACCTACATTACTGAACCCGGGTTCAAGCACTGTGGGGCTCTTATTAGAAGCCCACTTTGCTGGTATTTATTTATTTGATGCTACCACTTATAGTATTGCATTTATATGATATTTTTTAAGCAGGATATTAATTGGGTCGCATTTTTAATTGGTTTTATTCAATTTTGACTCTCATTGTGTCATTTATTATTGTATGTCAGTATATCGGAATAAACTTTTTTGTATCTTTCCCAGTGGTGCTGCGCATATGGGCTTTCTTTTTTCCTTTACAGTAAGGTACCTGATGCTGGGCATACACTGGTCGATCTGGCGGCCGATTAGCCGCCGGATCGACCACCGCCGCATCCCCGCTCGTCCGTGTGATCGAGCACGGAATCGATCCCCGCGGTGATCGGACACGTCGGATATTATCAATCGAACCATCAGGCTCGATTGATAATCCTCCCCTCGACGCCGTGTATGCCCAGCATAAAAGACCACTAGAAAAAAAGAAAACTTTTCATAGCCATGACATAAGGGGAGGGAGCTAGGGGGCACATCTACTCCCGGCACATTTGTCTCTTCCACTCACTTCCTGATTAGTTTACAAGTGCCGTGCACTGCATGCAGCCAGCCAATCGTCATGTGGGGACTGAAGCTGCATGGGGTGACTGCTCTGCATAGTAATGTACATGAGTGCCTTCCGGGACCCCCACCCCCGCTCCGGGGTCCCTGCCACTGCAGTGCTGGCAGGGGCAATAGTTACTCCACTGGTTATGTACCGGTAACACTGCTGTGCATTGCCTGTACATGCCAATTTTACCACAGTTTGGCAAATATCATGATCAAGACAAGGAGGTGTCATTCATAAGTTATCAGACAAGGGGGCATAGGCAATGAACTTTTTCTCCTGAGTTTTCTCTTAGGTGATATTTTCACAACTTGTAAATAAAATGCCCTTTACACCACCTGCAAGAAAACAAATACTCAAAATAATTTTGACAATTCTTTTTCACCTACTTTTTGGTACTTCTTTAATTGCAAAGAGCTAAAAAGTTATTTTAAATCAAAGATAAAAAATTATCTCCTAGGAGAAAACTCAGGAGAAAAAGTGAATTGCTTACGGCCCAAGGAGGGAGAAATCATGAGATAAAAGAGATGTGGATAGATAATTCATAAGGAAAGTTTGTGGAACAACACCCATGTAACTCAATGCATTGAAGTTTCTTCTTTTTATCATTTTTCTTTTTGTTGCTGTTTGTTTTAGTGTTGTTAGCATTTTATAGAACTGGTGTGTCCTGCCAGGCCCAGGCCGCCCATAACGAGGCCTGAGGCAACTTTGTCAGGTGGCAGAAGTCTGGGGGTGGCGCCAGGCTAGAAACCGGAAGTTAGCAGATGCTGCCTGGCGTGCCACCTATACCTGGCTTCCTATACAGGGGGCACCTATACGTACCTATCCTGAGGCTGTTTTTTGTCACACTATGGCTATAACATGCGCCGCATCCTCACAAGTTTGCCTCAGGCAGCAAAAAAGTCTCTAACAGGCCCTGGTCCCTGCCTCCAGCCTGTCAGACTATCTAGTGTAGTGTATATTTAGCTTTTTTTGACCTTTGTATTGTGATTCATGCTGTCTTCTTCTGTTGATGGCTGCTGGCTTGACCTTGTCTAATAAACTACTATTCATTACACAGATTCATAAATACTACACAGAACATTTTCTCTGCAATTTTATTCCTGCTCTACAATGAGCATTAACTCCCCTGACCTGACATGTGACTTTGAATAATCAGATTTGGACGGTTAATGATTATTACCTCACTAATCAGATGTCAGATAATTATGAATTAAATATTCGTTTTCAAATCTAAATAGCTCCATGCAAAGTTGCTTGTGTTATGCCTTCAGAGGTCTTATGTTATGGCGTCTATACCTTGATGGATCCAAACGGCTTTGCCTATAGACGGGTACATATGCAATCATTTTGGCTGTTTAGTGTGTATTTTTCAATTCAAGCTAGCCACAGCAGCTCATGCATTATATATAATAAAGTCTAATCCTCTATACAGCTATAACAAACTTATCTGGTGTTGTCTCTGGAGGCTGCTCTGATAGCGTGGAGCAGCTGGAGGAAGCTTCCTCTTCCTCTTTGGTCAGTCTTATCCACGGCTCTCTGTAGACATGAATCAGCATGTTCGCATCCCCGGCTCCCTTGTAGATGTGGGTCAGCGTGTTGTTTCTGGCAGTCTCTCTAGAAGGACGCGCACAGCTCAGAGCTGCCTTTATAGGTTAAGGAGGCGTGTCTGAGGTGTGTCAGCTGATTCCTGCGGTCAGCTGACACTTGCTGCAGGGATGTTGCTGATTGGTCTGATTTTCCTGGGGGCTTGGTCTGTGCTCTATTCCTGCTATATAAGCCCTGGGCATTCAGTTACTCGCTGTCCGTTATAGCTATCAGGTCACTGGTGCTAGTTGCTACTCAGTCTAGTTAAAGTTCTGCTGAGATAGATATATATGCAGTGTTTGCGATATATATCTATCCTTAGTTAGTATTGTATATTGTATTATTGTGATTGTTCTCTGTGTATGACCTGGCAAGTCCTCCACTTTGATTAAAGTCTCATCCCTCTGTACTACTGTCATCTGATACTCGATATTGACCTCGGCTAGCCTAATGACCCTGTCTCTGCCTAATCCTTAACTGTACCTCAGCCATCTGACCTATGTGTATGACTTTGGCCTGTATAATGTTTTTGCACCTGTCTTAGCCTACTGTACTTTAGCCATTTGATTACCAGTGTATGATCCTAGCCTGTCATTGACCTTGCTCTGCCTCAGTCCCTGTGTACCACATATCTCTGACTTCACGTGTATGACCTCAGTTGACGATCTGACCTCGATACACTTCATAAGCCTGCATCAGCCAGCGTTACAACAGCAAAATCCCCAGTATCCAGCACCGGCGGGTATCACCTGATACATATGCTTGAGCAAACAGCCCCTGCCCCCCAGGTGGGGGGCGCAAGGGCTATTAAGCCACTTGGTCCAATCAAAAGGACAGACTGAAGGTCACTGGCTACTGGCAAGCAGGTAAATTGAGCAACAGTGTGTAATAAAGCCACATACTGTTCATCTGATCACAGTTAAAGAGGAACCATAACCAAGTATTGAACTTCATCCCAATCAGTAGCTAATTCCTGGGGGTCTATATGGTTGATATTGTGGTAAAACCCCTCCCACAGTGTGATGTCAGGACCATGGTCCTGACAGTTTCCGTCTGTGAGCCTTGTTGCATTGTGGGAAATATAGGCTCTTTCCAACTGCCAAGCAACCAGTATCTCCCTCTGTGCATATGTATAGCTATAAAAAAACAACCTTTTAGCCTATCACATTGTTAGGGGGTGTGGCTATAGATAATAACAGTTGCTGTTGTCTGTTTGTTTATGTGTGCCAGTAGTAAAGATGATTATGTGCAGGATGATTGTGGATCAAGCATTATGAACAAATTACATGGTGAATATCAATAATTTCCCTCTTCTATTTTTTGTTTGTTTTTAAATATTTTTATTGTGACACATATACACATATCAGTCATACACATCATGGTCTGGTATGCAGGAGCCACCATCAGCGACAGGCACAAACTAAAGAGGATCATCAGGTCGGTGGAGAGGATCATTGGGAGACCTCTGCCTCCACTTGACCACCTCTATAACACAAGACTGCGTGCCAGGGCACTGAGGATCGCAAGTGACCCCTCCCACCCCGGCCACTACTTTTTCACTCCACTCCCATTGGGCCGGAGACTTCGGGCCATCCCCACAAAGACCACCAGACAAGAACTCTTTCTTCCCTTTGGCCATTAGCCTTCTAAACTCTCTTCACATTCTCCCACCCTCCATCATTGCCCTACCACCTGCAAAGTAGCGGACTGCAAAATAGTAAGCTTTTTGAGCAACCAGTCAACATATTTAAACTGATTAAACTTTTCCCGCACCCTTGGTAGATTTCAGCAGTGTTTTGGAAGGTGCATACTGCCGCTGAATGTATAGTTAAGTATGTATATTTGAGTACAATGTATGACTGTCATGCTCTTGTTGTATTTCTGACACTCTTTCCTGCCTCTTGTCTATGTACCTCTCGGGAGCTATGTATTTGTGCCAAACCCAATTCCGAGCATGACCCAGTCATGCTTCTGATTAAGACCAATAAATTACTGGCCACATTTTACGTTTAACAGAAAATAAACATAGTACATATCATAGACAGATGATATCTGGTGTTATCAGCAGATTTTACAAGTTTGTGACAATGTGAAACATATATATGTATCTCAATTTAGAAGTGTATAGTGCTACAAAAAAATAATAGCATATCTAAACTTAACTATTCAGGTCAAAGTATAAAGAGATCTAGTAATAAAAAGGAAAAGTAGCAAATTATAAAAAGAAATATAAACATTGAAGAAATATAGCACACATGATTGCATCCGTACCATAGGTAAAAAATAATTAGATATTGGAGGAATGGTACGAGTAAAGGAGACATGTTACCTATATGGTGAGGCTGCCCGTGTATAAGGAGGACATGGGTGCTCAGTTTTTAACTCATATCATATCTGACGGGGATAAGGCTAGGCCTAGATCCTGGTTTAGCTTTATTTAATTTGGGATTGTAGGTGATTCCTACCCATTTTAAGGTATTAGTGGCAAATATTTTATTGGCTACTAAATCTGTAATAGCTAAACATTGGAAAGACCCGGGAAGCCCTACCATGCCAGAAATAATACAGGCTATAACATCACATTTTAAATATAAGATGGCATATGCCACAGCTGCAGGACAAACCAAGAAGATTATTAGAAACTAGTAGACCTAAGCCCGTTTAAAAACAGCCTCCAAGTCTATGTGGGAATCTCCCCTCCTCTCCACTCCCCCCCCATGACTGCCGCCACCGCCGCACAGTCAGCACGCATTCGTGCACACCCGACCGCCACTTGTGCGCACACGCCCAACAAGTGTGTGCACCCACCTGACGCACATGCACACACACGCAGGCCCGCTCGCTCAGCCCCTGACCCATCCTGTTTCCTGTGCCAAGGCTGTCCGTGCACATGCGTAGTAGCGCAAAGCATGGACCCACACACACAGGGACGCAGAGACACTGGGAATTATTAGATAGGATTGGGGGTTGCATACAAAGGATCCAATGGTATTACAAGAAATGATTGATTTAAGCACTTCCCCTCCCCCAGGACGAGTAACTACATCCTTGCAATTTCCCACTTTAGCTCGCAGGGACGTAGCTACTATGACCCTAGCTGCCACGCACTCCCTCTCACTCCCGTGCTCATTCCCTCTGCAGATCGTTAAAGAGGAGATGATTGAATGGGAACATAGTTCCCATTCATTAATCTCTGTCCCCGTGTGAATGGTTCGCCGTTATCAATGAGCTGCCGCAATAATTTGTTTACTTCCGACGTAACAGGTTCACACATTTTTTTTCTATTTAGCGTACTATAAGTATGCAATAGGAAGTAATGCGCAAGGACATCTTGTGGCCAAATAGTAAAATTATACCTACACACATGCATAAATAGGTACCTTGGGAGACTGAACTTTTTTTAATATGTATGTCAAATTGGTATATTACTGTTAATTTTGAAACTATGTGCTTGTAAATAGTAAAGGATGTAAAACTGAAAAAATGCACCTTTATTTACAAATAAAATATTGGCGACATACATTGTACTAGGAAATTATTTTAAACGTTGCAATAACCGGTACAAATGGGCAAATACAATGTGTGGGTTTTAACCACTTAAGCTCTCAGTCGTTTTCACTTTATGCATCCGAGCAATGTTCACCTCCCATTCATTCGCCTATAACTTTATCACTACTTATTACAATCAACTGATCTATATCTTGTTTTTTCCGCCACCAATTAGGCTTTCTGTGGGGGGTACATTTTGCTAAGAGCTACCTTACTGTAAATGCATTTTGACAGTAAGAATAAGAAGAAAACGGAAACAATTCATTATTTCTCAGTTTTCGGCCATTATAGTTTTAAAATAATACATGCCTCCATAATTAAAACCCACGTATTGTAATTGCCCATTTGTCACGGTTATTTCACCGTTTAAATGATGTCCCTATCACAATGTATGGCGACAATATTTTATTTGGAAATAAAAGAGCATTTTTCCCGTTTTGCATCCATCACTATTTACAAGCTTATAAATAAAATATATATAGAAATATTTCATCTTTACATAGATATTTAAATAGTTTAGACCCTTAGGTAAATATTTATGTGGTTTTTTTTTTAAATTGTAATGTTTTTTTTTTTTTTTTATTAAACATTTTATGTGGGTATTTTTGGGAGGGAGGGAAGTAAATAGTGTTTTATTTAGGGAAAAATTTGTGTAGTGTAATTTTTTTTTACTTTTAGATGTAGTTTTACTCTTTGGCCACAAGATGGCAACCTCGAGTTTGTTTACATGGCGTCACTCTAAGCGTACAATGTACGCTTAGAGGGACATAGTCTCAGAAAAAGCGTAGCTTCCGAGAGAAGCTGTCGCTTTTTCAGCGGGGGAGAGGAATCAGTGATCGGGCACCATAGCCCGATACATTGATTCCTGGGCTACCGAATCCGCGGCCGGGAGTGCACGTGCATGCGCGCGATCGGCTGCGGGAGCGCGCCTGTCCTCCTTGATGTTTTTATACGTCAAGGAGGACAAAGTGGTTAATTACCATGTATTACTTTAAAACTATAATGGTTGAAAAACTGAGAAATAATTATTTTTTTCCCATTTTTGTTCCTGTTAAAATGCAGAATAAAATAATTCTTAGCAAAAAAGTACCACCCAAAGAATGCCTAATTGGTGGCAAAAAAAAAAAAACAAGATATTGATTGTTTCATTGTGATAAGTATTAATAAAGTTATAGGCAAATGAATGGAAGAGTGCTGACAATTTTTTAAAATAACTTTTCAGCACTCTGCAATTGAAAAATTACTAAAAAAGTAGATGAAACAGTACTGTTAAAATTATTCTGAGTATTTTCTTGCTTGCTGGTGGCTTAAAAGGCATTGTATTGATAGGATGTGAAATATCACCTTGGCAAAAAACGTACGATAAAAAGTGAATAGAATCAGGCCCAATGAGAGTTTGTTAGGTACTAATTCTCTCTTCTACTTTTCAACTTCTCACTTTGCAATGTATTGATTAATTTTTTTCCCTTTTCGCTAATGTTCCTCTTTAAAGGGGCATTCTGGCTACTCTTGCTGATTTTAGCTAATAAAATAAATAAAGTGCACAAGAGGTGCAAGTTATAAAAACAGATAGAGTGGCCTGCTCCTAGGTACTGTTCCCCTCAAGGTTTGATTGTTTTTCACCTGCCAGCTAAAATTACAGTGATCGTGGTTTGATTTATATATATAAATATCATTCATGCATACAATGTTTACCTTTTGTTTTCTCTGAATTAAGTGTATTGTAGTATTTTTACTTGCTGCAGAGTGAGCCTGCTGTTGTATATGTTTTTCTACCTGTTTTAGACATGCATAAACCCAGTGGGGTAGCTAATATGGCTCTCGCCAGAATTGACTAGATCCTCCTTACTCTTGTTCACGTTTTCTGCTTCAAAACATAACCTTCAAGAACTGTTCACTTGCTGCCTAAAACATCCCAACCTTTGGCCGGTGCCTAATGATGGAAATACGGCTTACTCCCATTCCCTAGCACCTCCCTAAAGTCCCTATGCATTGTCCCAAGCAGGCCGTGAATCAGAGGTTACTCACTTGGATCTCAGCATTCCACTGACCAGATCTCCTTTCTGTAGGGGTACCTCTAGCTAACTTATATGTGTGGGCACCTCTAGCTACTTAATACTGAGCTTTGGCTACCTAGTATTAAGGGGCACCTGTAGCTACCTATGATTGGCAAGGGAACAAAGGGAGAAGTGACAGCTGGGCCAGCCAGTACAATTGTGGTGCTTTGTAGGATCATGGACAGAGAAGTCTAGGGTGTCAGGACATCTGTGCCTATAGGCTCCTGTGAGGTAAATCCAGGCCTGGCCATGGCCACTTGGCCAGTACTATTGCACTTTATCTGTCAGTGGTTTCAGTGTTGTGGCTGAGCAAAAGGTACATGTGTTTAGGGTTTGTCAGAAATGCCCATTTATGATTTCGTGGAAATTCCAATTTCTGCCAATACCAATTTTATGTTTTTACGATTTTCAAGGAGAATGTTATTAGTCATGTTTGCATCAGAGAATGCAAAAAAAAATTAACAAAAGCGGAAAAAACGGAAATCGGAAAGTCTTGTGATTAGTCTAAAACTCCCACGGTGATCCAATTGCTGCAGAAAAGTTCAGCATTTTTTGATTGGTCCAATGCTTCTGAGTTCTGTGATTGGGCTTAATTTACCGAGTTGCGGTGAATCGGATTTCCATGGAATTCCATTTTCTGACTTCCGATCATAAACGCCAATTTCCCATCAGAAATGTGGAAATTTTAATTCCGCGGAATCCGAATGAGCATCCCTACATATATGAACTAAGTATCTCTGTGCCCAAGGTTAGCCAGTTTTTTAACAGTTTCTAATACAAACCCTTTTTGCATTTGTCTGGGATTCAAGGGGTTATCCTTAACCCATCTTAAATGACTGTGTTACTATTTAGGAACCACTTATCACATGCCTGTTAACTGCTCCAGGCATTGTGACAAGTGGTTACATAACCATTAGTGAGAGCCCAACCTTATGCACAGGTCTCTCCACAGAGGTCTGCCCAACAACATAGGGTGCCCACCAGAAAATCGCATGCTTTGTATTCAAAGGCTAATGGTGCTCAGCTCCCTTAAGCAGATCATTTGCAGGCACAAACTGAGTGACAGCTGTCCCTTAATTAAAATCCAGGCCACGGTGTCAGGAGCAAGTCTGGCACCACTTTCTCACAACAAGCTGTAGTCAACCATGGGCAGCTAAACAGAAATATATTTATTTATCTTTTTCCTTCCTAAAATGAAATATCAGACAAAAGTAAACAGCCCAAAAAAGTAGTTAAACTAACCAACAACAGAAAGAAATGTGTGAAGTTGGGAGCTAAAATGTTAATTACCGTATTTTTCGGACTATAAGACGCTCCTGACCATAAGATGCGAGGCCAAAAACCAGGGGAACAAATATATACTAAACCTGGTGCATCCATGGTGAAGGGGGATCTTGTGGATTATGCCCCCTTTGTACCTCATGCCCCCTTGTACCTCTTGTGTCTCCCTGTGGCTCTTTCCCCCGTGTGTCCCACATGTGTCTGCCACTGTTCTCCTTGTGTCCTCCTCTATACCCCTTTGTGTCCCCCTTGTGTCTTCCTCTATGCCCCTTTTTGTCCCTGTGTCCTCAGTTTGTCCCCCTGTGTCCTCCCCTGCATGGACACAGTACAGGGAGTCCCCGACATTGCGGTGGGTTGGAGGTTCGTATTGGCAGGTGTTCACAAGTCAGGAACTCCCTGCATTTGGACTATAAGACCACTTTTGGGGGAGAAAAGGTGAGTCTTATAGTCTAAAAAATACAGTATTTAAATAGCACCCATAAGAAGTTCTGAGCTTATGCAGAGTTATGTCAAGACTACCCAGAAATCTGGTGGAGCTCAGCCAAGAAAAGTCCATGTTTTACGTTTATGAGTTACCAAAAAAGATCTTCATGCTATGCATTTGCTACATGAAGAAAAAAAGAACATTATCGAGGTTGCGTCTGATCTTTTACAGAGATATTAGTGTTCTAAAGGGAAGGGGTAAATGGATGCCGGTAACTTGTTTAATGCATTAATAATTTTAAGCACTCAGGCTGATAAAGTAAATGTCATTTTCATAGATTGGGCAAATTTATTTTCCAAGGTGTTGCTTGGAAACACAGACTACACATTTAGCCATAGAGTTACAGTAAATTTTAATTATAAGAAGAAGAGATATTTTTTCTTAGGAGTTGACTTTAGAGTATTTACTACTACCAGTAAACCCCTCAGGGGAGCTGAGGTATATTATCTATAATCTGACTCCTAATGTTCAGGATATGGCTAAAGAAAGAATGTTTGCATTCAAGAAAGACAAGAAAGATGTGTAGAAAACCTTCCAATGGACAGACAAATATGATGATGCGTTTGTTCTCTTCGATGAAATGGATGACATGAGGTTTGCTCAGAGGAAATACTCTACAGGCCAGTTTCTAGGCGAAATTGCTCTCAGGGAAAGGGTGTAAAAATGTTTTCATAAAACATTAAATGTTTGTTATTTGATAATTGATATACTGTCTTTGTACAAATAAATATAGGGTTTAACTACATAATGACCGCGTCATGCCGACAGGCATGACCGCGGCGGCAGCCCCAGGACCGCCTAACACCAATTGGCGTCAAGTCCTGGGGCTGGCTATTGCAGAAGATCGCGCGCAGGCTGCGCGCGCATCTCCTGCTTGGTAGGCGGAGCTCCGCTCTAACGCAGTGCTGTACTCTGGACAGCCGTGTGACACGGCTGTCCCATCTGTTGCTGTGGAAGTGATCAGCTGTCATAGGCTGAAGCCTATGACAGCCGATCACGCTGATGGGCTGGCGGGGGGAGAAGGGATTACAAAATGAAAACAATTTTTAAAAAATATTACCAAAATAAAGAAATAAATATTTATAAAAAAAACAAAACAAAAAAACACCCGGGGGTTTTATTAGAGAGTTCTGTTGGGGAGAAAAAAGGGGGGGGGGGGGGGGAGATCACTTGTGTGCTGAGTTGTGCGGCCCTGCAGCTTGGCCTTAAAGCTACAGTGGCCAATTTCTCAAAAAAAGGCCTAGTCTTTAAGGGGGTTTAACACTGCGGTTCTCAAGTGGTTAAATGAGTTGGAAATTATCCTATTCAGTTTTAACCACTTCACCACTAAGGGGTTTTTACCCTTATGGACCATAGCATTTTTCACCTTTCAGTGCTCCTCCCTTTCTTTTGCCAATAACGTTATCGCTACTTATCACACCAAAATGATCTTTACCTTATTTTTTTATTTTTGCCACAATTAGGTTTTTTTTAGGGTAATATTTGTTTTAGTAGTTACTTTGCTTTCTAAACGAAAACAAGGAAAAAAAAATGAAAAAATACACTATTTCTCCAATTCTATCCCCTATAGTGTTAAAATAAGCAATGCTATTGTAAATAAAATCCACACATTTTACTTGCCCATTGTCCTGGGTATTACAATGTTTAAATTATGTCCCTAGTACAATGTATGGCGACAATATATTATTTTGAAATAAAGGTGTACTTTTTCTGTTGTGTTCTTTTGTAACCATTAAATAAGTACAAGCCTTTATTTGCCAAAATAACACTCATATACCCTCATGACATATATAGTGAAAAAGCTGAGACCCTAACGTAACTATTTATGTATTTATTTTTAAATGCTGTCACTTTTTTCCCTTACAAGTGTTTTATTTTAGTAACTATGGGGGAAAGAGAAGGGGGAAGGAGGGTTTAACTTAGTTTATTTAATTTATACAATTTTTGTGTGCTTTGAACAGAGTACAAAGCACACAAGAGATGTTATTACTTCTTGTTAAAGCCGTGATCTTTCCCTTACAGACACTTTGATTGGCTCAGGGAACACAGTCTCCCATTCACCAATCAAAGTTGTGTCAGTCTCTGCGAGTACGCATGCATGTACATGCACGATGGCAGGAGGGATGTATCAAAATGTCCATTTTGCTGGGAACAAAAACAAACAAACAAACAGATGCTTACCTAAGGAGAGGGAAGGCTCTGGGTCCTATAGAGCCTTTCTGCTTCTCTCACGTTGCCGGATTTCCATCGCTAGCTCCCCCGGTAGCAGTATTAGACAGATTGGTCAAATACTACTCTCTGCCGCCGCAGGAGGCTTAAAAAGTCTTCGGGAGCCTGAGTGCTCTCGAAGATGGGCAGCTCTGTACAGCACCTGTGCTAGCACAGTCCCTTTCACACTCATGCATGCGCATTACAGAGCCACCCGAGTGTTCCCGAAGACTTCCAAAGCATCCCATGGTGGGGAATTCAAATGGAGGAGTTAAAACAAGGGGACTGTGAAAGTAACGGGAAGGCTCTATAGGACCCAGAGCCTTCCCTCTCCTTAGGTAAGTATATGTTTTTTTTGTTGTTTCCCATTAGCTTTAACAGGGGCCAACAGGACATTTTAATACTAACAGCAGTCCTGTAGTGGTTATTTTGCTTGATTAATGTTTTACATGACTTTTCTGGTAAAGGGGTTGTAAATCTGGGAGACTGGAGGGTGGAAGGATCTGGAGAATCCAAGGACCTAAAAGATACAATGGGAACAATGGGAACAAACATCAGGAGCCAAAGTGTATAGGAGGATTTCAGAATAGGGAACAATATTCACACTTTTTTGATTGCAAGACGAATTCAACCACTAATAAAGCCTGCAGAGGAATAGGATCATGAGGGTCCTCACTGAGCCGTCTGATGATTAGGTAGGCCTACAAAGGAGTACTAAGCAAAAAAAAAAAAACCTATCAACATAGATGTAAGACAGTAGTACTGGTGAGTGGAGGCACCCAAAATAATTACTAGGGGAACGGGGATGATCAAAATGTATAGCAAATTCCAGGACACTAAAGGGTGTGACAACTCTGCCCTCTAAGAGCCATTACCACTAACTAGAACCTGCAAAAGCAAAAGTCAAGCTAAACAACCTATTTTCTTGCACGATCTAGTTAGTTATTAGCAGTGCATCTCACTGATTTGGTCTGGAGGCAGTTCACCGTTTAACCCTGACAGACAATTTTTCCTAAATGCGAACATCTAGCAGTTTTTAGACATTTTGCACTCATTAGGCTTACTTAGGATTTTTGACAAGAAAACCTACATAAATTAGGACATATTATATATCGTTTTTTTCCCGTAATTAATTGGGCTTGAACACTGAAAATAATTGTACTTTTCTGGAGCTATAACACATTTTTTAGTTAAATATGTTTTAAAAAAGTGAAATAAAAAATAAAATATTTTTCTGTTGTGTTTTTTCTTTCCAAAGAAAAATTACATTTACTGCCAAAAATGCTACTGTTTGTAAAAGCCCTGATTCTGCTGAATCCAACAACACCAGATATGTATTGGTATTTCACTTTTCCTTTCCTTGAATAGGTGCGCCAGTACAGGTAGCCAGGAGTAGAGGCCCCAGTCCAGGTAGCCAAGTATTGGTGCAGCCAGTATAGGTAGCCAGGTATAGATGCTGCCAATACAGGTAGCCAGGTATAGATGCAGCCAGTATAGGTAGCCAGGTATAGATGCTGCCAATACAGGTAGCCAGGTATAGATGCAGCCAGTATAGGTAGCCAGGTATAAGTACAGCCAGTATAGGTAGCCTGGAATAGGAGCACCAGCACAGATACCCAGATATAGGTGCTGCCAGTATAGGTGGTCAGGAGTAGATGCCCCAGTCCTGGTAGCCAGGTATAGGTGCCCGAATATAGGTAGTAGGTATAGTTGCCCCAGTATAGGTAGCAGGTATAGGTGCCCGAATATAGTTTGTAGGTATAGGAGCCCCCAGTATAGGTAGCAGGTATAGGGGCCACCAGCACAGGTAGCCAGATATAAGTGCAGCCAGTATAGGTAGCCTGGAATAGGAGCACCAGCACAGATACCCAGATATAGGTGCTGCCAGTATAGGTGGTCAGGAGTAGATGCCCCAGTCCAGGTAGCCAGGTATAGGTGCCCGAATATAGGTAGTAGGTATAGTTGCCCCAGTATAGGTAGCAGGTATAGGTGCCCGAATATAGTTTGTAGGTATAGGAGCCCCCAGTATAGGTAGCAGGTATAGGGGCCACTGTGGGGAGGGGGCCGACATCATCCTCCCTCCCTCCCTCCACATTGGTCCCCTCCTGTGGCCCGCTGCAGAGCTGGAGCACATCGGTTGGTGTGTAATTAACTCACCCGATCGCTGGATCCATGCTGTCAGCCTGCTGTCCCCTCCAGCAGCAGGCTCCTTTCTTCTCTCCCGATCTCTGTAAGACGCGTAGTTACTATGTGAAGCCGGCTGCCGGCGGGGATACTGTGTGGAGCGAGCAATCAAGTGAGTAATTACATACCAATCGCTGCCTCTAATACTTTTAGCCATAGACCCTGAACAAGCATGCAGCAGATCAGGTGTTTCTGACATTAATGTCGGAACTGACAAGATTAGCTGCATGCTTGTTTCTGGTGTTATTCAGACACTACTGCAGCCAAATAGATCAGCAGGGCTGCCAGACAACTGGTATTGTTTAACTGGAAATAAATATGTCAGTCTCCATATTCCTCTCACGTCACTTATGTCACAGATGAAATAAGGGTATTTCTGAATACGTTATCTAGCTGTATTGTCTACTTAGCTGTAGATGATAAATGGCACACAAATAGACTGCGTTCCCATATTGTGTTATATGCTCCAATACCAACTGTAATAAAAACTTGGCTCTTACCCAGCTGAATGTAAAAACAGCACATAAAAGTATATGGCACTCCAGATATATACATGTGACTCAATAGTCTAAAGTGAAAAGTTTTGTGCTCCACGGTTTAAGCCTTTTAAGTAGCAAAGTATGCAATGATCAAACCTCTAGTGTGACCTCTGCATATCATATTAAGCATAGCCAGACTACAGAAGATCTCAGCCCTGGATTGTTATGTCAAGCAGATGGTGTTTTCATGCAAAATTAACACTAAAAGTTGTTAAAGAGCTTTTGTCGCCATGTTAAAGTACTTGCAGGTGCAGATTCCACAAAATGGTTTGTCTGTGTGTAACTGCTGGGAGAAAGCAACTGCTGCAGAGCTGAGGAGGAGATTTAAAGAGAAACTGTAACCAAGGATTGAACGTCATCCCGATCAGTAGCTGATACCCCGTTTCCCTTGAGAAATCGTTACCTTTTCTCGAATAGATCATCAGGGCAGGGGGGTCTGTATGGCTGATATTGTGGTGAAACCCCTCCCATAGTGTGATGTCAGCCCCTTCCTCACTAATGCTCCTTATGAGTAACTGTATGCAAAGAAATTAGTAGGACTGTTAAGGACCCGCCTCCCGGATAGCGTGGCGGACCAGTGACATGATGTGGATAGAAGCGGGGCAATTGAATTTTAGGGATGGTCGGAAATGCCAATTTCCGTTTCCGCCGAAAATCCGCTTTCCACCATTGCCAATTACCGCTACCTCTACCGATTCCGCTTTCCGCTAACGATTTTTCGATGTAGATTTTCGCAGTAATTTCCGACGATTTAAATATTAATTTTCTCAAAAACTACAAGGTCTTTTTGAAATATTTTTTTCCTTTTGTTCTCACTTGTCTGATTAACATTCCCTGAAAAGTTGGTGTTTCCAGCACCTATGGGGGCTTTGCTGTTAACCTCTAAAGTCGGTGTCATACCGAATATCGGTAATTGCAAATTTTCTGCATTTTAAATTACAGTCTACAGCGGCCAACTTTAGCGGTTAATAGCAAAGCCCCCGTAGGTTCTACAAACACCACATTTTCAGGGTATGTTAAGCAGAAAAGTGGAAACAAGAGGAAAACAAATATTTCAAAAAGACCTTGTAATTTTTGAGAAAATTGACATTACATTTGGCAGAAATTGCAACGAAAATCCACATTGGAACCGCTATGCAGTATGATGCCGACTTTAGAGGTTAATAGCAAAGCCCCCATAGGTGCTAGAAACACCAAATTTTCAGGGAATGTGAAGCAAGCAGACAAGCTGGAACAAGAGGGAAAAATATATTTCAAAAAGACCTTGTAGTTTTTGAGAAAATTGATGTTAAAGAAAATTTCCGCAAAAATCCGCCTACTGCACTTGCATTACCGATTTCCAAATTTCAATGCGGAAATGCAATTGCAATCGCGGAATCCGAATGAGCATCCCTATTAAGTTTGTAAAAACTCTACGTGATTTTTAAAAACACCTATATGACCAGCCACCTTGTGGTGCTTGAAGACAGTTTAACTAAGGTACATTCCATAGTAGCACGCTGTACCTGCTCCAGCAGTCCATTAGGCCCCATTCACACTTAGAAATGCAATCGGGAGTGATTTTTCTGCGATTTCATGCGGAAAAATCACTGGACAGTGCAGCGATTTCTCCGCGATCGCATTTAGTGCTTCTATAGCACTGAAACGCAATCGCCGGGAAATCGCCTGAAAATGGTGCAGGCTACGCGTTTGCGTTTCACAATTTTGGGCGATTTGCGGCGATTAGCGCAAATCGCCCAAGTGAGAACGGGCCCGTAGGGTTTTAGTACACTAGCGCTTTCAAAAGCGCTAGCGCTTGAGCGTTTTGCCGAAATTGCTGGCAAAACGCTCAAGTGTGAATGGGTCCTTAAGGTGTTTGTACTGTGTGTGGAGTGGGAGCAGGCCCTCTGTTCTGCTGATTCAATGCATATTCTATCTATCGTGCAGTAGTATCCAGCAGTGGACTTAAAGGGACACTTAAGTCAAACAAAAAAAAATAGTTTTACTCACCTAGGGCTTCCAATAGCCCCCTGCAGCTGTCCGGTGCCCTCGCCGTCTCCCTCCGATCCTCCTGGCCCCGCCGGCAGCCACTTCCTGTTTCGGTGACAGGAGCTGACAGGCTGGGGACGCGAGTGATTCTTCGCGTTCCTGGCCACAATAGCGCCATCTATGCTGCTATATGGTATATGATATATGCTATAGCAGCATAGATGGCGCTATTGTGGCCAGGAACGCGAAGAATCACTCGCGTCTCCAGCCTGTCAGCTCCTGTCACCGAAACAGGAAGTGGCTGCCGGCAGGGCCAGGAGGATCGGAGGGAGACGGCGAGGGCACCGGACAGCTGCAGGGGGCTATTGGAAGCCCCAGGTGAGTAAAACTCATTTTTTTTTTTTACTTAAGTGTCTCTTTAAGCTGTACACACACATGCCATAATTATTGCACCTCCGGAACTGGGAAACAACAATCCAGCGACTGATGCTC
Organism: Hyperolius riggenbachi; assembly: GCF_040937935.1. Classification (NCBI taxonomy): domain Eukaryota; kingdom Metazoa; phylum Chordata; class Amphibia; order Anura; family Hyperoliidae; genus Hyperolius; species Hyperolius riggenbachi. The sequence goes on from NC_090656.1 coordinate 93,328,073, forward strand.
TGCAGACACATCGCTAGCCTTGAGGAAAGTGATGCATTCTGTTGCTATGGAGGGGGGGGGCTAGGATGACGAATCATGCTCAACAAATCGGTTACCCTCAGTTGGTAGACATGAAAATAACATTGTGATTGGTAGGGGGTTGTTAAGGATTAAGCATAACGGATCCTTAATAACCTCAGAGGCCCGAGCAGAATTGATCATTGGCCGCAGTGAACACAGAACAATTGTTTGGCTGAAACCGTTGTTATCGTCTGTTTGGTGGGCAGTTATCGCAGTTTGGTGGGTAGTTATCGTCTGTTTGGTGGGCAGTTATCTGTTTGGTGGACAGTTATGATACAATTTGCTGATTGATCGTTTATGAACGATCCTTCATATGAATGATCAGAAATGATCGTTTGGGACCACTAATGGAAAAAAACAAATCTCTTAACCAATCTGATCAGATTAATGACATCGATCCGATTTTTGGATCGATTCCATCAATCAGATCAGATAAGATTGGTTAGGAGATTGCTGTCCATTAGTGGTCCCAAATGATCATTTAATATGAAGAATCGTTCGTAAACGATCGATCGGCAAATTGTATCGTTAGTGTGATCTGACCTTAAAGAGGCTTTTCTTTTTTTCTTTATAAGACATGAAACGGACACCAGCAAGCAGAGGCTTTGACTTCTGGTTAAAGACAGAGAGCTATGAAATACCCGTGCAATTACTGATCTGTCGCAGAAACACGAGAGACCTCTGTGACGGCTCGCATTAACAATCCATGAAAATTCACTTACAAATTAAATCAATTGAAGTCTGCTTAGTAAAAATCACTTGGCTTCAGCAGCCTTTTCATGGAGGCCTGGGAAAATAATGAATTTTACAACAAATTCGTTAGAATAGATAGTGTGTCAGTGAAATGTGACATACTGTATATATGTTGTACATTGGACATAATTAATGGGTTTATGGTGGTGATCATACAAAACTATTATTTAGAATGGTCTGCTGAAATGTGGCTGCAGCTCTAATCTGGTACATATCAGAGCACAGGGTCAGCTGGATAGTGTACTGGTTAATGTTGTCTTTGATGTAGGGCTTGAGCCCTTGACCAGGGATCAGTATGTAAAACAATAAGGAGTCTTTGGGCAAGGCTCCTTAATGGCCCTGGTTGCCCGTGGAGCGCGCCCTAACCGGCTTCAGCTCTGGTGCTTTGTGTCCACCAGGAGCAAAGCGAGATATGAATGTTCTGTATCTTGCCACCAACAGAGAGCAGGGGCAAACCCAGGATTTTCAAGGGGGGGGGGGGAGATTCCTGACAGGTCTCCCTCAGCCACACACAATACAGTATAATAATATGGTAGGACATCATGCTGGGCACACATAATGCAATTTCCCATCCAAATGACCGACCGGCAATGAGATCGATCAGGAGCAGTTTGGATACAGATAATAATGAGGACAGCCGACATTGGTAATGAAGGGGAAAGTGAATCATTCACACGGCAGGGCACAGGGCTGTGCTCATACCTGACTCTTAAGTTCCTCAGAGCTGCTCCATGCTCTGTACACATGCTGCTGCTCCATGCTCTGTACACACGGTGCTGCTTCATGCTCTGTACACACGGTGCTGCTCCATGCTCTGTACACACGCTGCTGCTCCATGCTCTGTGTACACACTGCTGCTCCATGCTCTGTACACACGCTGCTGCTCCATGCTCTGTACACACGCTGCTGTTACATCCGAAGTCAACTGTAGCAGGGAAAGAAAGGGGGCAGCGCTGTGAACTGCAGGATGCCTGCAGATATTCTGGTGTCCCAACTTGCGCCTGTCCCCAGACACTGCATCGACCTGGTCTGAGGAGGAACTCTGGGCAGCTGTAATCCCCCCTGCGTTTGCCCATGGAGAGGGTTGCAGAAAAATAATGGAATCAGTGGTCATGTAATTGGAATTATGTGTGTGGACGTTCTATAAAAGGGTATTGTAACATCCAAAAATAAAAAATATTCCCAAAAAGTAGTTTCCAAAAATATATGCAAAACCGCTTTCCCCTCTTTTTTTCTCCTAAAATAGCTCTATATATGTCCCCTATTTTTTTTATTTTTACCTGGCCTGGTTGTTTTTGCCTAACTGCAGGAATGGTGCAGTGACAGCGGGATTGTGGGAAGGTTTTTTTTAGCTACATTTCCAAGCTTATCAAATAACAGAAAAGTTCCTATTTTGGATACGATATGGGCACTATGACCAGAAGGTAATTGAATCCTCACTTCCTTTGAAGAGTTTAAACAGTGATATGAGCCTGTTGTCTAGCTGATGTTTACTGTGGGAATGGCAGCAAGCTGTGGCAACAGGGAGGGAAAATTGATACTGTAATATTACTGATATTCTACTATTAGCTTTCGTGACCTATACGCCTAACTGACTCCCACTTACCTATGCCTAATACTAACCCCCTCCACGTACGCCACACTAACCCACCACCTACGCCCAGAGGCGTATCTGGGTAATATGGTGCCTATGGCAAACACTGAAATTGCGCCTCCCCAGCCCTCTCCCCCTGTAAAACAGCATCATTTTTTTGTGTACATCTGTTACCAGTGTTTGTTTTTTGTCACAAGATATTGTAAATATCTGTATAACAATAAAGTAGCCATGGGACTCATAACATTTGGAAAGCACTTTTCTCTCAGAGGACCCAAAGTGCATTAGTCACATGCCACCCAAAACATTAAGAGGTCACAAGCATCCGGATAAAAAATTAGAAACCTCCAGAACCATATGCAAAAAAAAAAAAGGGTAGCGCACACCAATTGCTGGTTACACAGCTACATAAGCACAGCCCCAGTGCAACATCCAGATCAATGAGGCAAACTTGTGTCCAGGAGCAACACCCTGAACTGAGGCCTGGTGCACACCAAAAACCGCAAGCAGATCCGCGAAACTCTAGCGTTTGTAGCTGCGTTTTTTCTTCTTATTTTGAAGCGTTTTGCTAGCGTTTTGCGGTTTTGTGCTGCGGTTTTTGGTACAGCAGATTACAGATATTGTTACAGTAAAGCTGTTACTGAACAGCTTCTGTAACAAAAACGCCTGGCAAACCGCTCTGATGTAGCATTTTTCAGAGCGGTTTGCGTTTTTCCTATACTTTACAATGAGGCAGAAACGCCTCCGCAATCCAAAATCTGCAGCAGCCCGGGAGTATGCGTTTCTGCAAAACGCCTCCCGCTCTGGTGTGCACCACCCCACTGAAATACATTACCCTAGCGTTTCCACATCCGCAATCGGATCTGAAAATGCGACCGAACCGCTCTGGTGTGCACTAGGCCTTAGTGCAGAAAATCATATATAGCTGCAATGAAAGAGGGATAGCAATGCAGGAAATTCACAGTATTAAAAGTAAAGGCAGGATTTTAAAATGCTAGGAAAACTGCTTGCACCTGTCTTCTGAATAGTGCCGACCAGCATGGGATCCTCACATCAATCAATGCATTTACACAAAATACAACAGACACACATTAATTAGCTTTGTGTAAAGTAGCATACTTTCGTGGTTTTCCTCCCTGTGCAATATTTGCTTTGGTTGAGGGCTAGAAGTGTGGAGACCGCATTCTCCCTGCCATCGCTGCCTCCCCCTGACTGTGCGCTGCCACTGATGCCCCCGTCATCACTGGATCCCCTGTCATTGCTGCATCAGCCATCATTGCTGCATCCCCGTCAGACTTCAGATCAGCGTGATCGAAGTGAGGAGAAGGCATACAGTTCCTGCGCGGCTGCACTTCACATGCAGAAGTGACTGATGACGTCACTTCCGCATGTGCAGTGCTCCACTTCCCTGGTTACTGTACATCCTCTCCTCACTCCGATAACGCTGATCTGAAGTCTGACGGGGATGCAGCAATGATGGTTGATGCAGTGATGACAGGAGAATGCCGCGATGGCGGGGCATCAGTGGCAGCGCACAGTCAGGGGGAGGCAGCGATGGTGGCACAACATGGGGGCAGGCATGGCACCCAGGGTGCTCTGGGTGCCCATGGCATGAGCCATGCCTGCACCTCTCCAAATACGCATCTGCCTACGCCTAACACTATTCTCCTCTACCTATGCCTATTATTAACCCTTTCACCTACATCACATTGACCCACCCATAATATGACTAACACTATTCCCACACCTATATATTATACTAACCCCCCACCTACGCCTAACACTATTTCCCCCTACCTATGCATAATACTAACCCCCACCTTTGCAACACTAACTCCCCCACCTACACTACACTTGTCCTCTTACCTATGCCTAAAACTAACCCCCATTTACACCACACTAACTCCCCCACCTATGCCTATGCCTAACACTATTCCCCCCCACCTATGTCTAAGGCTAACCTCCCACCTAAGCCTAACACTATGCCCCCCACTTAGGCCTGACACTAAATCCCCTACCTATGCCTAAGACTAAGTGTGGCTTAATGCCAGGGCCGGTAATGCTACTGTAGCTGATCACAGTAGTCAGCTGTACCTCTGCCACAGCTGATTGGTGTTTGGCTATATGATATCCGAACTCTGGTGCCCAGTCTACTCAGTCGGCTCTGACAAATTACACTTTTCAGGGGCGTAACTAGACTTTAAAGGGCCCCCCCTGCAAAAAATGATAGCATGGGGCCCCCTTGGTCTCCAAACAGCATGCAGGTCACGTGATCAGGAGCCAGTGAATGGCAGCAGAGAGTGTTCTGCTCTGAAGCAGCATCTGGAAGCAGGAAAACAATACACACTCTCCTGCACATGGTCTTTGTGAGCGATCAGGTAGGTTTTTTTATTGCTAATTGGCTGCATTTGCAGATGGGGAGAGGGAGGAGGAGGGCCCCCTAAAGCCTCTGGGCCCCCCTGCGATAGCAGGGGAAGCAGGAGTGATTGTTACGCCCAAGGGGGGTATGGCAGCACCAGCACCTAATTTCATGAATGATCAGGCTGTGCACCAAAACCCCCTGCTTCTTCCTGAGGATGCCTACTTATGTATTCCCTACCAGATGCTGAGGTTTCCATTGTCAGCTTGTTTCCTGCGCATTATATAGAGGAACACATACAGCTATGTGGAAACTCTCCGGCCACAATAGAGAGTGAAACATGCACTTGTGATTTGAGTGTTAGTAATAGATGGGAGATGTTTTCCGAGTGAATGGAAAATGTTCATTCAGCATTCATACCTGCTGTAACCTTTAATGGGGATGGATAGAGGGATTGGTGAAGGGAAGGGTATAGTGGAAATAAACTCTAGATATGGCTGCACTATTAGGGATGCTCATTTGGATTTCGAAAAATTGAAATTTTCGCAAATTCTGATTGGAATTCGGAAAACGGAAATCGGAATTCCGTGGGAATCTGATTTACCGCAACTCAGTGATTTTAGCCCATTCACAGATCTGGGGAGTGTTGGACCAATCAGAGAATGCAGATCCCAAATCGCAAAAATTGGATTGCCGCAGTGATTTTAGACCAAGATGCCGTTTTTTCAATTTACCTTTTCGTTGTTGTTTTTTTGAAAAATACAAAACTCCTCCGAAATCAGAAAACCGGTAAATCGGAAATTGGAAAAACGGAAATCGGAAATTGGCATAGGCAGAAATTGGAATTTGCGCAGAATAAGAAATGGGCATTCCCGACCATCCCTATGCAATATAAGATTAAAAATGGAAGCATGTTTGCCAAGTAATGTCATGGCCGCATCCTCGCAGTCCCCATCCAGGAGATGAAAGCGTTAATGGCGTGAAATTTGTTTTGAGTGGCGCAGCATTAGCTGTCACCAAGGACAGCGGCGTACAAGGCACCTGTGAAATATATGAAAAGAGGTCCAGGAATTCAGTTAATTAACCACATCAGTTTCTTAACATGATCAATTTTAATTAAACTGAATTTTAATAGAGATCTGTGTAGTCTGCAGAGAGCAGTTGCTAATTCTGCAGACCATGTGTTGCTTTTCACTTCAGATTTGCTTCCACCTAATTAATATGGATAGGGCATTAAGCCTTTTGGACTCTGGTGGTTTTTTCATTTCATGACTATTAATGATTTTAATGAACTGGACTAATTCTGCAGTTCTCAGTGCAGTGTTTTGGGGCTTGGCTAGTCACCACTTCCAGGTCTATAATTGCTTTCCAGGTCTGCGTTGTGGTTGCTGACGCCTACGGCTTGTTAGTAAAGCAGGCAAATTGGTCCAGAATAGTAAACAAGGTTGTCCTAACCCAGAGGTGTCCGTACACTTAAACCTCATATACATACTAGAGGGCTGTAGCCAGAACGATTGTTTGTGTTTGCTTTGATTGACAGTTTAGAAAATATTTCCGGGTTTGAACGAGGAAGTAGTGGAGTTACGTGAACTGCAAGTGGAACGCATCGGCTATAGGCAGCGGCATAGGTAAGTTAACCCCCCCTGTGCCGCGGGCAGCGCTATCTAATTTAGCCAGTTCAAGACCATAGCCTTACACACCCCTAGTGACCAGGCTATTTTTTACAATTTAGTGCTCTGCAGCATTAATAGCTTGCTGCAGAATCATATCACTTAGCACGCAAGTGAATCCCCCCTCCCTTTTCACTGGTGTTATGTTTATTTATTTATTTGTATTTTTTTTATACATGTCTCTATTTTTTCTTTATTTTTATTATTCCCCTCTCTCCCCCCCACTAGCCAATCATGGCAATCCTCTCTCATAGGCATCGCCGCTGGTAGACTGATCACTCGAGCAGGGATGCCTTGTAACACCCCACCCCAGGACTTGACGCCTTTCAGCGTTAGGCGGTCCTAGTGCTGCCACCTTCCCGATGCCTATTGGGGGAAGGGGTTAAATTGCGATTATGAGCAGCTATGTACATCACGTCTTGTGACCCTCACAGCCTGGGGACGAAACAGGACTTTTTAGTGCCTGCCTAGCACCGAGTAGCGCTGAAGCTTGGCACAGCTATAGCAGTAATGCTATAGTCCACACCCCACGGTTGCCATCCCCTGAATTACTTCTCCTTCCGAGCTGCGATGACTCAGAAGGGGAATAGTATTTAAAACACACACTAAATTTCTGTGGCAGGAGGGTTAGCCATCATTCAGCTCACCCGGCCCCAAAAAGTCCGCCGCCAAAATGCCAGCTAGGGGCCCACCTTGTAAGGGTCATAAAACAAGTATGGACGTTGTAATCTTCACACCCATAAAAAGTATAGCCACAAAAAAAAAAGCATCCTCACAGGTTTGCCTCAGGCAGCAAAAAGTCTACACCGGCCCTGGATGTGTGATTGCATGGTCATGCACGGACACACTTGCAAGCAATTTTTTTTTCATGCACAGGACCAAAAATAATTTTTTCAGCATCACTGCTGATTGCCTAGGGTCGCTGATTATTGCAGTTTTTGTAAACCAGGTCCATTGAGCACAGCTAATATAGCACTGGCACGAGGTGCACATTTTTAGCAGGCAAAGCTGTTTGCCAAAACCTCATAGCTCTGAGCAGATAGGGCAAAGCCAACATGGGTAGAATGCCACAGGATGTAAACCTGATCCTCCTGCACTCACCCTGACTCTCAGCACACCAGAGACCTTTCACAATGGTCGTATCTATGATTGAACACATTCCTTTCATGCAGTCACAATAGGGCACAGGAAGAATATTCAGCTCTCTTCACCTGGGCACAATCCTCTGCTATTTCTTTCTCTTTTTATTAAAGGATAAAATAAGCCAGACTTTAAAAGAGGAATTTTACTTATATGCTTTAAAGAGGAGCTGTCAGCCATACTATATCAGGAAAAAAAACAATATATAAATAGATAAATGTAACGATCGGTGTAACACAGAGAGTATCTGATTATTGGTGATCTGCAGTATCACCGATAATCAGATATATCACTAACCTCTGGATACTTGAGTAATATGAGTGTTTGGTGCAACAGTAATACTTTGAGGAGGATACCTGGGGAACAGGTATCAGGGCAGTAGGCAATACTGTCCTGGAGAACAAGTACCTTCCAGTAACCTGGGACTCTCCCGCAGGGAGGAGCCAGGCTAGGGGTAGGAAGGACCAGAGCGTGAGTGACACCAATAGGAGGATGTCACTGACTGATCTGTGAATTATCTCTTAACTGAGAAGATAGTTCTCGAGGTCGGGCAAGCCAGGTCAGCAACACACGGACAGACAAAGTACAAAGACAGGAGACTGATTCGGTAATCCTAAGGCAAGCAGGGTTTGGCAACAGAGTATCAGAAATAGCAAGGTACCGAATCAGTAATCAGAAGAGTGGTCAGAAAAGCAGAAAGTCATAACAGATAATAAACAATGCCTAGTCTTGGGTGTGAGCTCCGTAATCATCAACACCCTGGAACTAGTCTGATATATATATATAACAGAATGGTAACACAAGTCCCTAGTCTTGGGTGTGAGGTCCTTGATCATCAACACCCTGGAACTAGTCTGAAGTATAACAGAATGGTAATATAGATTCCTAGACTTGGGTGTGAGGTCCTTGATCATCAACACCCTGGAACTAGTCTGAAATATAACATAATGGTAATACAGATTCCTAGACTTGGGTGTGAGGTCCTTGATCATCAACACCCTGGAACTAGTCTGAAGTATAACAGAATGGTAATACAAGTCCCTAGGCTTGGGTGTGAGGTCCGTGATCGTCAACACCCTGGAACTAGTCTAAAGTATAACAGAATAACAACAACACAGATTCTGACAAAAGGTCTGAGTGCTTCCACGTAGTGATCGCAACGGCAGACAACCAGTGAATGACCATCACCCAGTATATATAGTACAGTGCTATCCAGTGCCTCCCCTAAGTGCTGGACCAATGGGAACTGGTTGCAACGTCAGCTGACCGGCTTGGTCAGCTGACTCCCTTCTGGCTGTCATAAAAGTTCTGCCTCTCAGCGCGCGCGCGTCCTTCTGAACCTGTGTGGACTATCAGTCCCAGCCACACCAGACATGTGTTGTGAACCACCCGCCGCGCTGGACGCGGAAGCAGCCGCACCGCTATCAAAGCATGCGGTGGTTTCTCCGCGTTTAGCCATACTATCAGATGTAGGCCCACGCTTGCAAACCGCCGCGTTGGACGCGGGAATCAGCCGCCTTGTTCTGAGAACACGCGGCGGCTTTTACGTGTTTTCTCACAGTACCCCCCCCCCCCCCTGAGGAGTGGACTCCGGACAGCTCCTACCCGGTTTCTCAGGATGTAGGACGTGGAACTCCCTCTTTAATTCATCCGCATGCATGCGGCAATCAGGTACCCATGTTCTTTCCTCAATGCCATAACCCTTCCAGTGAACTAAATACTGCACTGAGTTCTGTACAATACGTGAGTCTAAAATATTTTCCACTTTATACTCAGGTTGGTCATCCACCATCACAGGGGGAGGAGGAGTGGAATCGATATGCACTGCTGGCTTAAGCAGGGATACATGGAATGATCTCACACCATGCATGCTGGCAGGAAGGTCAATGACATAAGTAACATTGTTGATTTTCCTGGTTACTGGGAAAGGACCCACAAATCTGGGTCCCAACTTGGGTGAAGGCTGTTTCAAAGCCAAATGACGAGTGGACACCCAGACCAAGTCTCCTGGCCGGAACTTCCACTCTATGGAACGTTTCTTGTCAGCTTGTTCTTTCTGACTCTGAAAAGCCTTCTCTAGATTCTTTTTCACAATTCCCCAAATGTTCTTAAATGACTTTTGCCAAGCCTCCAAAGCTGGAAACGGAGTGGGTGCTACTGGCAATGGGGAGAACCTAGGCAACCTTCCTGTTACCACCTGGAATGGAGAGAATCCAGAAGAAGAGCTTTTCAAATTATTGTGTGCAAATTCTGCAAACGGCAAGAACTTGACCCAATCATTTTGTGCATCCGCCACATAACACCTTAGAAACTGTTCCAGAGATTGATTTATTCTCTCGGTCTGACCATTGGTCTGTGGGTGGTAGCCTGACGAAAATGACAGTTCCATGCCCAACTGATGACAGAATGCCATCCAAAATTTAGAAACAAATTGGACTCCCCGATCTGACACTATATTTTCTGGAATGCCATGCAGCCGGAAGATATGCAGGATGAAGAGATCGGCCAACTCCTGGGCCGAGGGGAGTCCTTTCAGGGGCAGGAAATGGGCCATTTTACTGAATCTGTTGACTACCACCCAAATGACCGACATGCCCTCAGACTTCGGGAGTTCACCGACAAAATCCATGGACAAATGGGTCCATGGTTCACTCGGGGTGGGTAAAGGCTGCAATGTTCCCACAGGTGCCTGACGGGAGGGTTTACTTTTTGCACACACTGCACATTCTCTCACATACTCATACGCAGTCAGTTGCCAATGAAGGCCACCATGCACACATAGCAACAAGGTCCTGTGTTCTGGTGGCACCAGGATGTCCAGCATTTTTGTGGGAATGGAACATCTGCAATATCTGGAGGCGAAATGGCAACGGTACAAACATGACCCCTTCAGGCTTTCCTTCAGGGACATCCTGCTGGAAGGGACTTAAAGTTTCAGTCCAGTTCATCCAGGTCTCTGTGGCTGCCAACACCACTAGTCTCTGGGTCTGAGGGCTGTGCTGTCTCTAGTTCAAAACATCTGGATAAAGCATCTGCTTTAATGTTTTTACTACCCGGGGTATACGTAATTATAAATCTGAATCTCAAGAAAAACAGTGACCACCGAGCCTGTCGGGGACTCAATCTCTTAGCCCCCTCGATGTATTCCAAATTTTTGTGATCAGTGTAAACTGTAATCATATGTTCTGCTCCTTCTAGCCAATGACGCTATTCTTCAAAGGCCAATTTAATGGCCAGGAGCTCCCTGTTGCCTATATCGTAGTTTTTCTCTGCGGGTGAAAATCTACGGGAAAAATAGGCGCACGGATGTAACCTTCCCTGCAACCCAGAACGCTGAGACAGCACAGCCCCTACCCCGACTTCTGAGGCATCTACCTCTACTATAAAGGGATAAGAGATGTCGACGTGTCTCAAAATAGGTGCAGTACAGAACAATTCTTTCAGGGTGGAGAAAGCAGTCAGAGCCTCGGGGGACCAGTGGTTAGTATCTGCCCCTTTCTTTGTGAGACTGGTGAGGGGTGCGATGACTGTGGAGTACCCCTTTATGAACCTTCTATAGTAATTAGCGAACCCTAAAAATCTCTGCAGAGCCTTCAGTCCCACTGGCTGAGGCCACTCTAAAACAGCAGAGACTTTGGCAGGGTCCATAGAAAGGCCCGAGGTAGAAATTATGTACCCCAGAAAAACGACAGATATTACCTCAAAAATGCATTTCTTCAACTTGGCATATAACATGTTTTGTCTTAGCTTGTGCAACACAAACCTGACATGATCCCTATGCTCTGAGAGATTAGCTGAGAAGATTAGTATATCATCCAGATATACGAGGACAAATTTGCCCAAAACCTCTCTGAACACCTCATTAATGAGTTCCTGAAAGACGGCCGGGGTGTTACACAACCCGAAGGGCATCACCAGGTACTCGTAATGCCCATCGGGTGTGTTAAAGGCCGTCTTCCACTCATCGCCCTTTCTGATCCGCACCAGGTTGTATGCACCCCGCAAATCCAATTTTGAAAAAATCTTAGCATTGGTGACCTGAGTAAATAAATCGTCTATCAAAGGTAATGGATAGCGATTTTTTTACTGTGATTTTATTCAGGCCCCGGTAATCAATGCACGGCCGAAGGCCTCGATCTTTTTTCTTTACAAAAAAGAAACCTGCTCAGGGGCAAACCCAGGATTTTCAAGGGGGGGATTCCTGAAAGGTCTCCCTCAGCCACGCACAATACAGTATAATAATATGGAAGGAGTTCATGCTGGGTACACATAATGCAACAGATAATAAGGAGGACAGCCGATATTGGTAACAAAGGGGAAAGTGAAGCATTCACACAGCAGGGCTCAGGGCTGTGCTCATACTTGACTCTGTTAAGTTCCCCAGGGGCATTGCTGTGAGCTGCAGAATGCCTGCAGATATTCTGGTGTCTCAACTTGTGCCTGTCCTCAGACACTGCACTGGTCCTGATCTGAGGGGGGATTCTGGGCAGCTGTAATCCCCCCCTGCGTTTGTCTATGCTGCTCCAGCAGGCGACCAGGAAGGGCGAATGAACCCTTTAGCTAAGTTTTCACGAATATATTCCTGCATGGCCAACTTTTCAGGCCCAAATAAACTGTAGAGATGACCTCTAGGGGGCATACAACCAGACCGGAGATCGATAGGACAATCGAAAGGGCGGTGTGGAGGAAGTTTATCGGCTGACTTAGGACAAAACACGTCCGTAAATTCAGAATACTGATCTGGCAATCCCTCCACGTGAATCTTGGTCTCACCCAAGGTTACCTTCGCTAAACAATGATGAAAGCAATGGGAAGACCAGCTCGTTAGCTGACCAGTAGCCCAATTAATCTGAGGTGAGTGAAGTTGTAACCATGGCATGCCAAGGATGATCGTGGGGGTTGTCATACGTAACACAAAAAAAATGCAAATCTTCTCTATGCAATACCCCAATAGTGATTCCCACCTCTGGAGTCTGCGACAGAGGACTGTTACCCTGCAGAGGGGAATCATCCACTGCAGTAACTTGAATCTGTGGTTTAACCGGGGTGAGCGGAATTCCCAATTTCTTAGCAAATTCGTAATACATAAAATTAGCCGCTGAACCTGAGTCAGTGAAGGCTTCAGTGACTTCAGACTTATCTTCCCACGAAATAGTACAACGAAGAAGCAAACGTTTATCATCTAGGGGTAAAAATTGTACGCCTAGGGTATTACCCCCATCTACACCTAGGCAGTAGCGTTTCCCGATTTCTTAGGGCAATTCTGCACTCTATGACCCCCCTCTGCACAATACAGACAGAGCTGCTCTGATATTCTGTGTTTCCGCTCCACCTGAGACAACTTAGACCGACCAATCTGCATTGGCTCAGGGGGAGGTGACGCGGGTGGAGGTGGAGTTACTGGAGGCGCAGCATGGGACACCAGTCTCACGTGGTTTTTACCCCGGGTCTGCCTCTGATAGCGCAGCCGGCGATCTATCCTGATGGCCGATGAAATGGCCTCATCGATGGATTTGGGTTCAGGCTGACTTAACATAAGATCAGAGACCTCGTCAGACAACCCTGATAAAAAACAATCTAAAAAGGCAAATGTATCCCACCTGGCCGATACCGACCATCTCCTAAATTCAGCAGCATAATCTTCAACCGGACCCTTGCCTTGATGCAAAAGTTTGAGCTTCCGCTCAGAAGTCGAGGCAATGTCTGGGTCGTCGTAAATTACAGCCATAGCTTTAAAAAATTCTTCTACAGAGGCCAGGGCCGGGTGACCGATGGGAAGACTGTATGCCCAGGTCTGGGAATCGCCAGATAACAAAGTTTTGATAAATGTAACCCTTTGGGCCATAGTGCCTGAAGACTTAGGTCTTAACTCAAAGTATGATAACACTCTACTTCTAAAATTTCGGAAGTCAGATCTGTGACCAGAAAATCTTTCGGGTACAGGCATACATATGTCTGTGCTAGGAGGAGATCGCACTTCATCCACAGCCGTCTGGAGGGTTTGTATGGATCCAGACAAGGTGTCTATTAACGTCTGGTGGCTACTAGTGTTGGGCGAACAGTGTTCGCCACTGTTCGGGTTCTGCAGAACATCACCCTGTTCGGGTGATGTTCGAGTTCGGCCGAACACCTGATGGTGTTCGGCCAAACCGTTCGGCCACATGGCCGAACTAAGAGCGCATGGCCGAACGTTCCCCGAACATTCGGCTAGCGATGTGATTGGCCGAACGGGTCATGTGGTTCGGACCCGAACGCGCTCTGGTTGGCCAAACTGTCACGTGGTTCAGGTAAATAAATACCCGAACCACGTCATATTTCCGTCATTTGTCTGTGGGTTTAGCTTTGGGTAGGCAGGCAGGGTAGTTCGCGCTCCAGCCACGCTAGCCAGGGTCCCCCCAGTCATTGTGTCGCTGCTGGGAATAGTAGTACACCGCTCGCTCAGCCACACTATATAGCATTCTGTTTACTGCCACTCTGTGTACCTCGCTCAGCCACACTATATAGCATTCTGTTTACTGTTCTGTGTCTGCTGGGAATAGTAGTACACCGCTCGCTCAGCCACACTATATAGCATTCTGTTTACTGCCACTCTGTGTACCTCGCTCAGCCACACTATATAGCATTCTGTTTACTGTTCTGTGTCTGCTGGGAATAGTAGTACACCGCTCGCTCAGCCACACTATATAGCATTCTGTTTACTGCCACTCTGTGTACCTCGCTCAGTCACACTATATAGCATTCTGTTTACTGTTCTGTGTCTGCTGGGAATAGTAGTACACCGCTCTCTCAGCCACACTATATAGCATTCTGTTTACTGCCACTCTGTGTACCTCGCTCAGCCACACTATATAGCATTCTGTTTACTGCCACTCTGTGTCTGCTGGGAATAGTGGTACACCACTCACCCGCCACTGTATAGAATTGTGCTCTGTGTGTCTGCTGGGAATAGTGGTACACCGCTCACCCGCCACTGTATAGCATTGTGCTCTGAGTCGCTGCTGGAAATAGTGGTACACCGCTCACCCACCACTGTATAGCATTGTGCTCTGTGTCGCTGCTGGGAATAGTAGTACACCGCTCACCCGCCACTGTATAGCATTGTGCTCTGTGTCGCTGCTGGGAATAGTGGTACACCGCTCACCCGCCACTGTATAGCATTGTGCTCTGTGTCGCTGCTGGGAATAGTGGTACACCGCTCACCCGCCACTCTATAGCATTGTGCTCTGTGTCGCTGCTGGGAATAGTGGTACACCGCTCAGCCACACTATATAGCATTCTGTTTACTGCCACTCTGTGTCTGCTGGGAATAGTAGTACACCGCTCGCTCAGCCACACTATATAGCATTCTGTTTACTGCCACTCTGTGTACCTCGCTCAGCCACACTATATAGCATTCTGTTTAGTGCCACTCTGTGTCTGCTGGGAATAGTGGTACACCGCTCACCCGCCACTGTATAGCATTGTGCTCTGTGTCGCTGCTGGGAATAGTGGTACACCGCTCACCCGCCACTGTATAGCATTGTGCTCTGTGTCGCTGCTGGAAATAGTGGTACACTGCTCACCCGCCACTGTATAGCATTGTGCTCTGTGTCGCTGCTGGGAATAGTGGTACACCGCTCAGCCACACTATATAGCATTCTGTTTACTGTTCTGTGTCTGCTGGGAATAGTAGTACACCGCTCGCTCAGCCACACTATATAGCATTCTGTTTACTGCCACTCTGTGTACCTCGCTCAGCCACACTATATAGCATTCTGTTTACTGCCACTCTGTGTCTGCTGGGAATAGTGGTACACCGCTCACCCGCCACTGTATAGCATTGTGCTCTGTGTCGCTGCTGGGAATAGTGGTACACCGCTCACCCGCCACTGTATAGCATTGTGCTCTGTGTCGCTGCTGGGAATAGTAGTACACCGCTCACCCGCCACTGTATAGCATTGTGCTCTGTGTCGCTGCTGGGAATAGTGGTACACCGCTCACCCGCCACTGTATAGCATTTCTGTACTGCCACTGTACTGCTGCCAGTCAGTGTGTACTTTAAGGATAAGTGAAATGAGGAAGAAATCCGGTGAAAGAGGGAGGGGCAAGGGAAGAGGTGTTTCCCCTGACGGTTCACGTACAGGCCACAGGGGAGCACCCAAGAAAACCCACTCAATACCGCCCATGTTGTCCAGGACAACAACCCTCACAAATCCAAAAGAACAGGACCAGATAATTACTTGGATGACCTCTCAAGCATCCAGCAGTGGGTTAAGCAGCACCAGCACATCACGCACGAGGTCCGAGTCCTCAGCCAGTTACAAGGAGCCAGTGGGCACAAAGCTGACACAACCGGCAGCAACACCACGCACACAACTGCCAGATAACCAGTCCGATGAATTACCTCAGGACACAATGGGGTATTCGCAGGAGCTATTCCCAGCCCAACAAACTTCCACCTTTCAAAGGTCAATGGAGGAACAGCCAGAAATGTTGTGCCCGGATTCACAACCATTAACTGTGGGAAATGCACCGCGCACTGAAATACAAGGCGAATCCGAGGAGGACTCGGAAACCCAAATCCCAGAGCAAGTTGGGCAGGAGGGGTTGCAATTGCAGGAGGTCGGCCGACAAGATCTGGAAGACGACGTTGGAGTGAGCTGCGCAGAGGTTGTTCTGGGGAGCTCTACTCCACGGCGGCGGCCCCCCACAATGACATATGACGAGTTTGAGGAGATGGAAGAGGAGGGTATGGACAATGTGGACAGAGACCCAGATTTTGTTTGTGAACGAGAACATCGCCGTCGTAGCAGCAGCACAGATGAGTCTGTTGAAGAACCCACTGCTGCACGAGTTCGCCTTGTGCCACAAGGTAGGCGGCGCGAAATTTCAGGCACCACAAGCGTGGAAGTTCAAGTGAGAGGCAAAAGAGGAGCAAACAGAAATCGCCAGCAAGGCAGGTGCTCCAAAGTCTGGGCTTTCTTTGAAGACTGCACTGAGGATGTTACCATGGCGATTTGCAAGGTGTGCAAGACCTGCCTGAGCAGGGGGAAAAGTATTAACAACCTCTCCACCACCAGCATGAGCCGCCACATGCTATCCAAACATCCCACTCTGTGGGCAAACGCGGCAGGGCAGGATACCAGCAACACTGCCTCCCTTGGGTTCACCAGACTCACCACCAGACCCGCCTCAGCAGGAGCAGTAGCCCAGACATTGCATGGTTCACAACATTCACAAACATCAGACGCTGACACTGTCACTTTCCGGAGTAGTGCTCTTGAGGTCTCCCAGTGTTCATCAAACACAACAACCAACAGCCCTTCCGTGTGCAGCGCTACGGTTCAGTTGTCTGTGTCGGAGATGTTTGAGCGCAAGAGGAAATTGCCAGCAAATGACCCCCGGGCCGTGGCAGTAACAGCCAGCATAGCCAAGCTTCTGGCCTGCGAAATGCTGCCATATCGAGTGGTGGAGACAAACAGCTTCAAGGGCATGATGTCAGTGGCCATCCCACGTTACGTGGTTCCCAGCCGCTACCACTTTGCGCGCTCTGCAGTGCCCGAGTTGCATGAGCACGTGGTCAGCAAAATAACCCGAAGCTTGAAGAATGCCGTTGCCTGCAAGGTTCACCTCACCACTGACACCTGGACGAGTGCGTTCGGCCAGGGTCGATACATCTCCCTTACCGCACACTGGGTGAACCTTGTGGAGCCTGGCAGCGATTCCTCACCTTCTACGGCGCGGGTGTTGCCCACGCCGCAAACAGCTGCACCGCCGTCCCTCCCACTGGATAACAACAGCAGCACCTACCTCTCTGACTCCTTCTCCTCCAACGCATCTCAAAGCTGTACCTCATCCGGAAACATTAACCCAGCACCAGCAGCAGTAGGATCGTGGAAGCAGTGCAGCACAGATGTTGGCATGCGTCAGCAAGCGTTGCTGAAGCTGATCTGCCTTGGGGATAGGCAGCACACAGGGGAGGAAATTTGGAAGGGAATAAAGGAACAGACGGATTTGTGGCTGGCACCGCTGGACCTGAAACCGGGCATGGTTGTGTGTGATAATGGGAGTAATCTCATTCGCGCTTTAAGGTTGGCTAAGCTGACACACATCCCTTGCCTGGCGCACGTGATGAACCTAGTAGTTCAGCGGTTCCTGAGGACATACCCAGGCGTGGCCGATCTTCTGTTGAAGGTGCGTCAAGTGGCCAAACATTGTAGAAATTCCAGTACTGCTTCGGGGGCACTCGCCAAGATGCAGGAGCGCTTCAATCTCCCCCACCATCGCTTGCTGTGTGATGTCCCTACGCGCTGGAATTCTACGCTGCACATGCTAGCCCGCTTTTGTGAGCAGAAGAGTGCAGTGGTCCAGTACATGACGGCGCAGTACCGAGGCGCATCCGGACAGCTGCCAAGCTTCTGTGGATCCGATTGGGCCAACATGTTGGACCTCTGCCAAGTCCTCCAAAATTTTGAGCAATCCACGTTGCTTGTGAGCAGTGACAACTCTTCAGTCAGCATTACCATACCACTGCTGTGTTTACTAAAGAGGTCGATGTTGAAAATCAAGGAAACAGCTGTCATGATGCAACTGGGGGAATCTGAAGGAGAAAACGATCAGCGTGATGGTACCAACATCAGGCCATCCGCCTCAGGGAACGCTGGCCCCAGGGATGGTCGTAGTCAGCCAACTTCGCTACGCTGGAAATACGCGTAGTTTTACGCAATTACGCTTCGCCAAACTACGGGTTCGTAAAAAAATATTTGCTTCGTATGCATTTCGTAGAATACGCATTAAAATACGCAGTTACGCGTAGTGGGAAGCTAAGTGTATGCGAATACTTATGCCTGTATGCAGAAAATTGTACGCATTAACTTCTTTATAAATGCATATGCTGGGATCCCTTCTATGCGTACATTCCCCTTTCCAATGCGTAAATTTGTATGCATACAATCGCATGCGGAAAATTAGATGCGAGTAACGCATTCGTAGTTCACTACGCAATACACATGTTAACTACACATAGTGAGCGTAAGCTATGCGTAGCGGTACTTCTCTACGCGTAAATTCGTAAGCGTAGGTTTGAAACTTCGCCTATGAACTACGATGAGTAGATGCGAACTGGCGTAGTTTCTGCTCATCCCTGGCTGGCCCCAGCAGCTATGACGAAGAAGAGGAGGAGGAACAGCTGGAGTTGGAGCAGGAATTTCATGCCACCACTGACGAGGGCCAGAGCGGTGCACGTTGGACTTCCACAATTCAGCGCGAATGGTCAGCAGAAGCAGACCAGGAGGAAGGTGACGACTATGATGCATCACAACAACTATCACAACGCTCACAAGAGGATGATGAGGATTCTGGTAGGACTCTGGCACACATGGCTCAATTCATGCTAGACTGCATTGAACGCGACCCACGCATTGTGCGCATTCTGGACAACACCAATTACTGGGTTTATACCGTTCTGGATCCACGGTACAAACACAATGTTCCAAAACTGCTTGAAGAAAGAGTCAGACAGGTCAAAATGGAAGAATACCAGCAGGCCCTTGTGGAGACTTTAGAGAGGAGATTGACATCCTCCCCCTCCTCTAGCCAGTTGTACGCCGACAGACTGACTTCCGCAAACCCAGGACGACCAGGAGGGCAGCAAACAACGCAAGCCGCAGCTAGTGCCCAAAAGGGAATGGTATCGGCAGTGTCCTTGGAGTGGGAAAATTTTCTGACACCCACGCAGCAGCAGCCCACTGAACAGCAAGCGTGCAGATCCACCTCCAACACCGATCGCCTGGAGAAGATGGTCAAGGACTACATGTCAGATGACGTAGCTGTGTCGAACAATCCATCTGCACCCTTCAACTATTGGGTATCGAAGCTAGACACCTGGCACGAACTGGCAATGTACGCAATAGAGGTGCTGGCTTGCCCGGCAGCCAGCGTTATGTCGGAACGCTGTTTCAGTGCTGACGGAGGCATCGTCACAGATCGGCGGCGTATCCGCCTCTCCACAGAAAATGCAGACCGTCTGACTCAAATTAAAATGAATCAATCCTGGATTGGAAACGACTACGCAACACTCCAGGACCCCAACCAAGTAACATGACCAATGAACATCTGGGATGGTTTAGCGTTTCCGGTCCCTGTTTATTGAACCTCTCATCTGTATTACATTTATGACTGCATGGCGGCAAAAAGCATTGCTGCTATATCCGCACGCTTTTTGTCCTTATGCAAGGCCTGGGTTGTTGTGTCTCAAAAAGCATGGCCTTCTCCTCCTGCGCCTGCTCCTGTTCCATCACGTCTGCTGCTGCTGGGTTAGCGTTGCCGCGTGGTCCCTGTTTATTGAACCACTTATCTTTATTACATTTATGACTGCATGGCGGCAAAAAGCATTGCTGCTATATCCGCACGCTTTTTGTCCTCATGCAAGGCCTGGGTTGTTGTGTCTCAAAAAGCATGGCCTTCTCCTCCTGCGCCTGCTCCTGTTCCATCACGTCTGCTGCTGCTGGGTTAGCGTTGCCGCGTTGTCCCTGTTTATTGAACCACTTATCTTTATTACATTTATGACTGCATGGCGGTACAAAGCATGCTATCCGCACGCTTTTTGTCCTCATGCAAGGCCTGGGTTGTTGTGTCTCACAAAGTGTGGCCTTCTCCTCCTGCGCCTCCTCCTGTTCCATCACGTCTGCTGCTGCTGGGTTAGCGTTGCCGAGTGGTCCCTGTTTATTGAACCACTTATCTTTATTACATTTATGACTGCATGGCGGTACAAAGCATGCTATCCGCACGCTTCTTGTCCTCATGCAAGGCCTGGGTTGTTGTGTCTCAAAGCGTGGCCTTCTCCTCCTGTGCCTCCTCCTGTTCCATCACGTGTGCTGCTGCTGCTGCTGCTGGGTTAGCGTTGCCGGTCCCTGTTTATGGAACCTCTTATCTTTATTACATTTATGACAGCATGGCGGTACAAAGCATGCTATCCGCACGCTTCTTGTCCTCATGCAAGGCCTGGGTTGTTGTGTCTCACAAAGCGTGGCCTTCTCCTCCTGCGCCTCCTCCTGTTCCATCACGTCTGCTGCTGCTGGGTTAGCGTTGCCGCGTGGTCCCTGTTTATTGAACCACTTATCTTTATTACATTTATGACTGCATGGTGGTACAAAGCATGCTATCCGCACGCTTCTTGTCCTCATGCAAGGCCTGGGTTGTTGTGTCTCACAAAGCGTGGCCTTCTCCTCCTGCGCCTCCTCCTGTTCCATCACGTCTGCTGCTGCTGGGTTAGCGTTGCCGCGTGGTCCCTGTTTATTGAACCACTTATCTTTATTACATTTATGACTGCATGGCGGCAAAAAGCATTGCTATATCCGCACGCTATTTATCCTCATGCAAGGCCTGGGATGTTGTGTCTCAAAAAGCGTGGCCTTCTCCTCCTGCGCCTGCTCCTGTTCCATCACGTCTGCTGCTGCTGGGTTAGCGTTGCCACGTTGTCCCTGTTTATTGAACCACTTATCTTTATTACATTTATGACTGCATGGCGGTACAAAGCATGCTATCCGCACGCTTCTTGTCCTCATGCAAGGCCTGGGTTGTTGTGTCTCAAAGCGTGGCCTTCTCCTCCTGCGCCTCCTTCTGTTCCATCACGTCTGCTGCTGCTGGGTTAGCGTTGCCGCGTGGTCCCTGTTTATTGAACCACTTATCTTTATTACATTTATGACTGCATGGCGGTACAAAGCATGCTATCCGCACGCTTCTTGTCCTCATGCAAGGCCTGGGTTGTTGTGTCTCAAAGCGTGGCCTTCTCCTCCTGCGCCTCCTCCTGTTCCATCACGTGTGCTGCTGCTGCTGCTGCTGGGTTAGCGCTGCCGGTCCCTGTTTATTGAACCTCTTATCTTTATTACATTTATGACTGCATGGCGGTACAAAGCATGCTATCCGCACGCTTCTTGTCCTCATGCAAGGCCTGGGTTGTTGTGTCTCACAAAGCGTGGCCTTCTCCTCCTGCGCCTCCTCCTGTTCCATCACGTCTGCTGCTGCTGGGTTAGCGTTGCCGCATGGTCCCTGTTTATTGAACCACTTATCTTTATTACATTTATGACTGCATGGCGGTACAAAGCATGCTATCCGCACGCTTCTTGTCCTCATGCAAGGCCTGGGTTGTTGTGTCTCACAAAGCGTGGCCTTCTCCTCCTGCGCCTCCTCCTGTTCCATCACGTCTGCTGCTGCTGGGTTAGCGTTGCCGCGTGGTCCCTGTTTATTGAACCACTTATCTTTATTACATTTATGACTGCATGGCGGCAAAAAGCATTGCTATATCCGCACGCTATTTGTCCTCATGCAAGGCCTGGGATGTTGTGTCTCAAAAAGCGTGGCCTTCTCCTCCTGCGGCTCCTCCTGTTCCCTCACGTGTGCTGCTGCTGCTGCTGCTGGGTTAGCGTTTCCGGTCCCTTTTCCTGGAACCTCTTCTCTGTATTACATTTATGACTGCATGGCGACAAAAAGCATGTTACCTGTGCAAAGAAACATGA
Organism: Hyperolius riggenbachi; assembly: GCF_040937935.1. Lineage (NCBI taxonomy): Eukaryota > Metazoa > Chordata > Amphibia > Anura > Hyperoliidae > Hyperolius > Hyperolius riggenbachi. The sequence goes on from NC_090656.1 coordinate 93,350,144, forward strand.
CATTTTCCACATTTAAAAGACAGTTTTTCCTTTGAAACTTTACAATCAATTTTCTCAAAAACTATAAGCTCTTTTTCAAATATTTTTTTTCCTCTTGTACCCACTCCCAAGGTGCACATACCCTGCAAATTTGGGGTATGTAGCATGTAAGGAAGCTTTACAAAGCACGAAAGTTCGGGTCCCCATTGACTTCCATTATGTTCGGAGTTCGGCGCGAACACCCGAACATCGCGGCGATGTTCGGCGAACGTTCGCGAACCCGAACATCTAGGTGTTTGCCCAACACTAGTGGCTACCCAGCACTTGGTTGATGTTATCCACCGAAGTGGTAAGTGTGCCCAGACGGCTGGTGAGTGCGTCCATTTGTGTGTGGTCTGCCGTTCTGTAACGATCGGTGTAACACAGAAAGTATCTGATTATTGGTGATCTGCAGTATCACCAAAAATGCAGATATATACCCGATCATTGATGATCTGCAGTATCACCGATAATCAGATATATCACTAACCTCTGGATACCTGAGTAATATGAGTGTTTGGTGCAACAGTAATACTTTGAGGAGGATACCTGGGGAACAGGTATCAGGGCAGTAGGCAATACTGTCCTGGAGAACAAGTACCTTCCAGTAACCTGGGACTCTCCCGCAGGAAGGAGCCAGGCTAGGGGTAGGAAGGACCAAAGCGTGAGTGACACCAAAGGCAGGATGTCACTGACTGATCTGTGAACTATCTCTTAACTGAAAAGATAGTTCTCGAGGTCGGGCAAGCCAGGTCAGCAACACACGGACAGACAAAGTACAAAAACAGGAGACTGATTCGGTAATCCTAAGGCACGCAGGGTTTGGCAACAGAGTATCAGATATGCGAGATACCGAATCAGAGATCATAAGAGTGGTCAGGAAAGCAGAAAGTCATAACAGATAATAAACAATGCCTAGTCTTGGGTGTGAGCTCCGTGATCATCAACACCCTGGAACTAGTCTGATATATATAACAGAATGGTAACACAAGTCCCTAGTCTTGGGTGTGAGGTCCTTGATCCTCAACACCCTGGAACTAGTCTGAAGTATAACAGAATGGTAATACAGATTCCTAGACTTGGGTGTGAGGTCCTTGATCATCAACACCCTGGAACTAGTCTGAAGTATAACAGAATGGTAATACAGATTCCTAGACTTGGGTGTGAGGTCCTTGATCATCAACACCCTGGAACTAGTCTGAAGTATAACAGAATGGTAATACAAGTCCCTAGGCTTGGGTGTGAGGTCCGTGATCGTCAATAGTGTTGGGCGAACAGTGTTCGCCACTGTTCGGGTTCTGCAGAACATCACCCTGTTCGGGTGATGTTCGAGTTCGGCCGAACACCTGATGGTGTTCGGCCAAACTGTTCGGCCATATGGCCGAACTAAGAGCGCATGGCCGAACGTTACCCGAACGTTCGGCTAGCGCTGTGATTGGCCAAACGGATCACGTGTAGTGTTGGGCGAACATCTAGATGTTCAGGTTCGGGCCGAACATGGCCGCGATGTTCGGGTGTTCGAGCCGAACTCCGAACATAATGGAAGTCAATGGGGACCCGAACTTTCGTGCTTTGTAAAGCCTCCTTATATGCTACATACCCCAAATTTACAGGGTATGTGCACCTTGGGAGTGGGTACAAGAGGAAAAAAAAATTTAGCAAAAAGAGCTTATCGTTTTTGAGAAAATAGATTTTAAAGTTTCAAAGGGAAAACTGTCTTTTAAATGCGTGAAATGTCTGTTTTCTTTGCACAGGTAACATGCTTTTTGTCGGCATGCAGTCATAAATGTAATACATATAAGAGGTTCCAGGAAAAGGGACCGGTAACGCTAACCCAGCAGCAGCACACGTGATGGAACAGGAGGAGGGTGGCGCAGGAGGAGAAGGCCACGCTTTGAGACACAACAACCCAGGCCTTGCATGAGGACAAGAAGCGTGCGGATAGCAATTTGCATTTTGTCGCCATGCAGTCATAAATGTAATACAGATGAGAGGTTCAATAAACAGGGACCGGAAACGCTAACCCATCACAGATGTTCATTGTTCATGTTACTTGGTTGGGGTCCGGGAGTGTTGCGTAGTCGTTTCCAATCCAGGATTGATTCATTTTAATTTGAGTCAGACGGTCTGCATTTTCTGTGGAGACGGGGATACGCCGCCGATCTGTGACGATGCCTCCGGCAGCACTGAAACAGCGTTCCGACATAACGCTGGCTGCTGGGCAAGCCAGCACCTCTATTGCGTACATTGCCAGTTTGTGCCAGGTGTCTAGCTTCGATACCCAATAGTTGAAGGGTGCAGATGGATTGTTCAACACAGCTATGCCATCTGACATGTAGTCCTTGACCATCTTCTCCAGGCGATCGGTGTTGGAGGTGGATCTGCACGCTTGCTGTTCTGTGTGCTGCTGCATGGGTGTCAGAAAATTTTCCCACTCCAAGGACACTGCCGATACCATTCGCTTTTGGGCACTAGTTGCGGCTTGTGTTGTTTGCTGCCCTCCTGGTCGTCCTGGGTTTGCGGAAGTCAGTCTGTCGGCGTACAACTGGCTAGAGGAGGGGGAGGATGTCAATCTCCTCTCTAAAGTCTCCACAAGGGCCTGCTGGTATTCTTCCATTTTGACCTGTCTGGCTCTTTCTTCAAGCAGTTTTGGAACATTGTGTTTGTACCGTGGATCCAGAAGGGTATAAACCCAGTAATTGGTGTTGTCCAGAATGCGCACAATGCGTGGGTCGCGTTCAATGCAGTCCTAGGCCGAAGAGGTCATAGCCTAGGGTCACAAAAACCTGTTTATTTGGGCAATTTCAATGGTGGCGAGTCTGACGTACATAAATCGCAGCAATGGCCGTTAGCAACGTCTGAATCTCACGAAATGTCTCATGCAGGTAGAAGAAATATTGTTAGACTTGGGCTCCAAAGATGGGTTCCCTACATCTCTGCAAACCAGAGTTACAGGGCTCCAAATTTGGTAAAATCCCCCATAGGCTTTCATTGGGCCTCCTATTTACAGTTCCAAAATCTCACATCTTTTCAAAGGGCAATTACTCAGCAGTGGCAAATTTTCTAGCATTGTAGGGACACTTAGGGGGAACATGACTGGTGAGTTTCGGGCCCCTAGGCCGAAGAGGTCATAGCCTAGGGTCACAAAAACCTGTTTATTTGGGCTATTTCAATGGTAGTGATGGTGACGTACATAAATCTCAGCCATGGCCGTTAGCAACGTCTGAATCTCACGAAATGTCTCATGCAGGTAGAAGACATATTGTTAGACTTGGATTCCAAAGATGGGGTCCCTACATCTCTGCAAAACAGAGTTACAGGGGTCCAAAATTGATAAAATCCCCCATAGGCTTTCATTGCCTCCCTGATTCACTTTCCAAAATCTCACATCTTTTCAAAGGGCAATTGCTCAGCAGTGGCACATTTTCTAGCATTGTAGGGACCCTTAGGGGGAACATGACTGGTGAGTTTCAGGCCCCTAGGCCGAAGAGGTCATAGCCTAGAGTCACAAAAACCTGTTTATTTGGGCTATTTCAATGGTAGTGATGGTGATGTACATAAATCTCAGCCATGGCCGTTAGCAACGTCTGAATCTCACGAAATGTCTCATGCAGGTAGAAGACATATTGTTAGACTTGGATTCCAAAGATGGAGTCCCTACATCTCTGCAAACCAGAGTTACAGGGGTCCAAAATTGGTAAAATCCCCCATAGGATTTCATTGCCTCCCTATTTCACTTTCCAAAATCTCACATCTTTTCAAAGGGCAATGGCTCAGCAGTACCAAATTTTCTAGCATTGTAGGGACCCTTAGGGGGAAGATGACTGGTGAGTTTCGGGCCCCTAGGCCGAAGAGGTCATAGCCTAGGGTCACAAAAACCTGTTTATTTGGGCTATTTCAATGGTAGTGATGGTGACGTACATAAATCTCAGCCATGGCCGTTAGCAACGTCTGAATCTCACGAAATGTCTCATGCAGGTAGAAGACATATTGTTAGACTTGGATTCCAAAGATGGGGTCCCTACATCTCTGCAAACAAGAGTTACAGGGGTCCAAAATTGGTAAAATCCCCCATAGGATTTCATTGCCTCCCTATTTCACTTTCCAAAATCTCACATCTTTTCAAAGGGCAATGGCTCAGCAGTACCAAATTTTCTAGCATTGTAGGGACCCTTAGGGGGAACATGACTGGTGAGTTTCGGGCCCCTAGGCCGAAGAGGTCATAGCCTAGGGTCACAAAAACCTGTTTATTTGGGCTATTTCAATGGTAGTGATGGTGACGTACATAAATCTCAGCCATGGCCGTTAGCAACGTCAGAATTTCATGAAATGTCTCATGCAGGTAGAAGACATATTGTTAGACTTGGATTCCAAAGATGGGGTCCCTACATCTCTGCAAACCAGAGTTACAGGGCTCTAAAATTGGTAAAATCGCCCATAGGATTTCATTGCCTCCCTATTTCACTTTCCAAAATCTCACATCTTTTCAAAGGGCAATGGCTCAGCAGTACCAAATTTTCTAGCATTGTAGGGACCCTTAGGGGGAACATGACTGGTGAGTTTCGGGCCCCTAGGCCGAAGAGGTCATAGCCTAGGGTCACAAAAACCTGTTTATTTGGGCTATTTCAATGGTAGTGATGGTGACGTACATAAATCTCAGCCATGGCCGTTAGCAACGTCTGAATTTCACGAAATGTCTCATGCAGGTAGAAGACATATTGTTAGACTTGGATTCCAAAGATGGGGTCCCTACATCTCTGCAAACCAGAGTTATAGGGCTCCAAAATTGGTAAAATCGCCCATAGGATTTCATTGCCTCCCTATTTCACTTTCCAAAATCTCACATCTTTTCAAAGGGCAATGGCTCAGCAGTACCAAATTTTCTAGCATTGTAGGGACCCTTAGGGGGAACATGACTGGTGAGTTTCGGGCCCCTAGGCCGAAGAGGTCATAGCCTAGGGTCACAAAAACCTGTTTATTTGGGCTATTTCAATGGTAGTGATGGTGACGTACATAAATCTCAGCCATGGCCATTAGCAACGTCTGAATTTCACGAAATGTCTCATGCAGGTAGAAGACATATTGTTAGACTTGGATTCCAAAGATGGGGTCCCTACATCTCTGCAAGCCAGAGTTACAGGGGTCCAAAATTGGTAAAATCCCCCATAGGATTTCATTGCCTCCCTATTTCACTTTCCAAAATCTCACATCTTTTCAAAGGGCAATGGCTCAGCAGTACCAAATTTTCTAGCATTGTAGGGACCCTTAGGGGGAACATGACTGGTGAGTTTCGGGCCCCTAGGCCGAAGAGGTCATAGCCTAGGGTCACAAAAACCTGTTTATTTGGGCTATTTCAATGGTAGTGATGGTGACGTACATAAATCTCAGCCATGGCCGTTAGCAACGTCTGAATTTCACGAAATGTCTCATGCAGGTAGAAGACATATTGTTAGACTTGGATTCCAAAGATGGGGTCCCTACATCTCTGCAAACCAGAGTTACAGGGCTCCAAAATTGGTAAAATCCCCCATAGGCTTTCATTGCCTCCCTATTTCACTTTCCAAAATCTCACATCTTTTCAAAAGGCAATGGCTCAGCAGTACCACATTTTCTAGCATTGTAGGGACCCTTAGGGGGATCATGACTGGTGAGTTTTGCCACTGCTGAGCCATTGCCCTTTGAAATGGTGTGAGATTTTGGAACGGTAAATAGGAGGCCCAATGAAAGCCTATGGGGGATTTTACCAATTTTGGACCCCTGTAACTCTGGTTTGCAGAGATGTAGGGACCCCATCTTTGGAATCCAAGTCTAACAATATGTCTTCTACCTGCATGAGACATTTCGTGAGATTCAGCCGTTGCTAACGGCCATGGCTGAGATTTATGTACGTCACCATCACTACCATTGAAATAGCCCAAATAAACAGGTTTTTGTGACCCTAGGCTATGACCTCTTCGGCCTAGGGGCCCGAAACTCACCAGTCATGTTCCCCCTAAGGGTCCCTACAATGCTAGAAAATTTGCCACTGCTGAGTAATTGCCCTTTGAAAAGATGTGAGATTTTGGAACTGTAAATAGGAGGCCCAATGAAAGCCTATGGGGGATTTTACCAAATTTGGAGCCCTGTAACTCTGGTTTGCAGAGATGTAGGGAACCCATCTTTGGAGCCCAAGTCTAACAATATTTCTTCTACCTGCATGAGACATTTCGTGAGATTCAGACGTTGCTAACGGCCATTGCTGCGATTTATGTACATCAGACTCGCCACCATTGAAATTGCCCAAATAAACAGGTTTTTGTGACCCTAGGCTATGACCTCTTCGGCCTAGGACAGCATTGAACGCGACCCACGCATTGTGCGCATTCTGGACAACACCAATTACTGGGTTTATACCCTTCTGGATCCACGGTACAAACACAATGTTCCAAAACTGCTTGAAGAAAGAGCCAGACAGGTCAAAATGGAAGAATACCAGCAGGCCCTTGTGGAGACTTTAGAGAGGAGATTGACATCCTCCCCCTCCTCTAGCCAGTTGTACGCCGACAGACTGACTTCCGCAAACCCAGGACGACCAGGAGGGCAGCAAACAACACAAGCCGCAGCTAGTGCCCAAAAGCGAATGGTATCGGCAGTGTCCTTGGAGTGGGAACATTTTCTGACACCCATGCAGCAGCACACAGAACAGCAAGCGTGCAGATCCACCTCCAACACCGATCGCCTGGAGAAGATGGTCAAGGACTACATGTCAGATGGCATAGCTGTGTTGAACAATCCATCTGCACCCTTCAACTATTGGGTATCGAAGCTAGACACCTGGCACAAACTGGCAATGTACGCAATAGAGGTGCTGGCTTGCCCGGCAGCCAGCGTTATGTCGGAACGCTGTTTCAGTGCTGCCGGAGGCATCGTCACAGATCGGCGGCGTATCCGCCTCTCCACAGAAAATGCAGACCGTCTGACTCAAATTAAAATGAATCAATCCTGGATTGGAAACGACTACGCAACACTCCCGGACCCCAACCAAGTAACATGAACAATGAACATCTGTGATGGGTTAGCGTTTCCGGTCCCTGTTTATTGAACCTCTCATCTGTATTACATTTATGACTGCATGGCGACAAAATGCAAATTGCTATCCGCACGCTTCTTGTCCTCATGCAAGGCCTGGGTTGTTGTGTCTCAAAGCATGGCCTTCTCCTCCTGCGCCACCCTCCTCCTGTTCCATCACGTGTGCTGCTGCTGGGTTAGCGTTACCGGTCCCTTTTCCTGGAACCTCTTATATGTATTACATTTATGACTGCATGCCGACAAAAAGCATGTTACCTGTGCAAAGAAAACAGACATTTCCCGCATTTAAAAGACAGTTTTCCCTTTGAAACTTTAAAATCGATTTTCTCAAAAACTATAAGCTCTTTTTGCTAATTTTTTTTTCCTCTTGTACCCACTCCCAAGGTGCACATACCCTGCAAATTTGGGGTATGTAGCATGTAAGGAAGCTTTACAAAGCACGAAAGTTCGGGTCCTCATTGACTTCCATTATGTTCGGAGTTCGGCTCGAACACCCGAACATCGCGGCGATGTTCGGCGAACGTTCGCGAACCCGAACATCTAGGTGTTCGCCCAACACTAATCGGCAACACCCTGGAACTAGTCTAAAGTATAACAGAATAACAACAACACAGATTCTGACAAAAGGTCTGAGTGCTTCCACGTAGTGATCGCAACGGCAGACAACCAGTGAATGACCAGCCCCCAGTATATATAGTACAGTGCTATCCAGCGCCTCCCCTCAGGGACGGATCTAGGGGGGGCAAGCGGGCATCTTGCCCCAGGCGCAGTTTGTTGAATTCTTAAAAAGGCGGCAAATTGAATGGCAGTTTAGGCGCCAAAACCTGACCAATAGGCGCCAAAACCTGACCTTTAGGCGCCAAAACCTGACCTTGCCCCAGGCGCAACTTGGTCTTGATCCGTCCCTGCCTCCCCTAAGTGCTGGACCAATGGGAACTGGTTGTAACGTCAGCTGACCGGCTTGGTCAGCTAACTCCCTTCTGGCTGTCATAAAAGTTCTGCCTCTCAGCGCGCGCGCGCGCGCGTCCTTCTGAACCCGTGTGGACTATCAGTCCCAGCCACACCAGACATGTGTTGTGAACCACCCGCCGCACTGGACGTGGAAGCAGCCGCACCGCTATCAAAGCATGCGGCGATTTCTCCGCGTTTAGCCATACTATCAGATGTAGGCCCACGCTTGGAAACCGCCGCGTTGGACGCGGAATCAGCCGCCTTGTTCTGAGCACACGTGGCGGCTTTTCCGCGTTTTCTCACAATAAATACTTGCTCTACTTACATAACATACGTATTGCACTGTCCACGTTATGAATCCTGTGAATTTTATTAAGGAAAAGAAGAGAATCCTATTCTAGACAGTATCCATATTTACTGTGGCTATTTTGAAGCCAGTCGTGATGTAATATCCGCCCTTACTCTCCTCTGCCTGATTTGCCCGCCCTTCACTATAGATATGCATTGTTTCAGCCTGAGACATTTTGGCTAATCAGAGAGGAACAGAGGTGTGGGAGAGGAAAACAGGAGGGAAAGAGGCTTCAGCCAATCAGGCTGCATTAGTTAACTCTAAGGGGAAATAGGGAAACAAAAAAAGACAACCCAGCATGCCCTGCAACTTCTCTTTTGTGTACCAAATTTTCTGTGTACCAAACAAGAGTCATGTAAACTGGGGAATGATAATTTATCAACAAGAAAAGTAATAGTGATTTTAACTTTTGGATTGCCTGATTAGCATGTTTATTACTTGTTTACCAGATAAAAATAAAGAATTGTTTTTTGATTTTATGCCCTACAGTTACTCTTTAACCACTTGATGACCCACCCTTTACCCCCCCTTAAGGACCAGCGCTGTTTTTTTGTTTTTTTTTCCAATAAAATTTTTATTGAGTTTTGTGAAACAATTGAAATATAATCATAACGTACATTAACATAAACGAAGATAAATTGACAATGAACTGGAAGTATTTAAGTGCAATTCCATGGCAAAATCACTCATATCGTGCAAAATAGATGGAAGCTAAAGTGCATCAAGTTGTGCTATTCTTAAATGATGATGAGCTCACTATTAACACTTTTTCTTTACTGTTGTTATAAACAGGCGTAACTGACATGAGAAATATCTCAGGATGACACCCCTGCCCATTCACAAACCACAAAGTGGCTGGACAAGGGCCCACCCCTTGCTCAGGGTAGCATTACTGTTGACCGCCCCCCAGTGGGGGCAGGCAGGATTTTCTGATCGGTGTAGTGTAAGCATGCTATAGATGCAAAGATGCCAATGTTGGCGTAATCCTGCAATGGAAATGTATGGAGCTAAAGAGAAGAAGAAACAGAAAGGGTAAAGAAAAGAGAAGGCAAGAGGGAGTCTAGTCAGTGGGAAGGAAAGAAGAAGAGATAGAGGAAGTCTTAGGATAGAGGTAGAGAAAGATATGAGGCAGGGAGACCACACAGCCCGACCAATCCTAGCTTAAGAAAGGAATGAACCAAAGATTTAGGCTGAATTATAGGTTGTTCACCCTGGAGTTGCCCTCTGATCCTAGAAGATATTGCATATAGGGTAGCCATATTTTGTTGAATTTAGTTATTTTGTCTAACATTCTAGCTCTTAGCTTTTCAAAGAAGAGTATATGGGATAATCTGGTTTTGACCAAGTCAAATGATAAGGAAAGTGTTTGCCAGGCAGCAGCTATGGTTAATTTAGTAGCAGTAAAAATGTAAAAAATGAGAGCGTTTTGTGCCTTAGTTAGATCAGGGTATGGAAGCCCTAACAAGACATGTGCTGGGTCTCTGGGAACTGGTTTGTTAATTAAGGAAGAGGCCCAGGTGCAGACTCTCATCCAAAGTCGGCGGACCTTGGTACATTTCCACCAAATGTGGTTCTGAGTCCCCGGGATATTACAACCCCTGAAGCAAAGTGGGGAAGCGTTTCTGTTAAATTTTGCTATACGGGACGGGACCAGATACCACCTAAGGAGGAGCTTATAGTTGACCTCGATTAGATTAGCATTAACGGAGATTTTGGGTATATTTGTCCATATAGCTGACAAATCGTCAGGTTCTAGGTTGATTCCCAATTCCTTTTCCCAGGCTATAATGTAGTTCGGTTTATATCGGGAGAATTCATGGGTTAGTGTTTTATACAATAGGGAAATTACGCCAGGGGTACATGGATCTGTTGAGCATAAATGTTCAAATGCAGTTTTAGTTAAGGGAGAATTAGTATGGTAGAGATGTGTTCTGACAAAATGGGCTATTTGCATAAAGCGAAAAGCCTCGGCCGCTGGAATATGGCGGTGCTCACGTAGAGAAGCAAAGGATTTTACACCCGTGTCAGAGGAGAGACTGAGTACTGTGGTAAGTTTTGCTTGGGACCACCAATGAAAACTGGCTGGGGAGCCCAGTGCTGCTGGAAAAGATGGATTCCCCATGAAGGACAATAGGGGTTTATGTGGAGAGATTAGATTCCCTGAGTATTTATAGTTGTCCCAGGTGGCGAGGGATAATTTAAGAATTGGGTTGCTAATCGATTTTCTATCTGAAGGGGAAAGCCAAAGGAGGTTGGGGAGATATATTGGGCTAATTAGCTTGAAAATGGGGGAGAAACCGAGAGCCCAATATGGTGCAGTATGTTAATATGGAGAGGTCTGTTGTGAATAAATGAGATGATTATACTCACAAGGGTGGGTCGCCACAAAGGCAACCACTGGAAAGGCCGGCGGGGAGAATTGTAACCTGACCCCGCTCAGGTTAAAAAGTCGCTCTCTGTAGATAGGAGAAAATGGGGATACACCCCTCCACCAAGGGTGGACTAGATGATATTGAAATATGATAACAGAGGCGCCAAGCAGAATAAAATTAGTTAAAATTGTTAAAAAGGGGGAAGTGGGTGGACTCACCTCCCTTCTGAAAAAAATGGCCGGACAATGGACAGGTTACTTACAGTCTAAAGTAACATTTATTAGTAACTCCAACTTGGGCTAATTAGCTTCTCTTCAATGTCTACCCAGGTGGGTCTGCCGGAATCAAGATGCCAGTGTGTTAGGGGGGCTATTTGTGCCGCTACAAAATAGTATTTTAAGTTTGGAGCTCCCAGGCCTCCATCATGGCGTAAACGATATAAATTTAAGTTGCGGAATCTGGGTTTTGTGGCGCTGTTTTTTGTGATCTGTGCTGGGTGGGCTCTACAGCCCCCAGCACAGATCAGGGTGCAGGCAGAGAGATCAGATTGCCCCCCTTTTTCCCCCCTATGGGGATGATGTGCAGGGGGGGTCTGATCTCTTCTGCCTGCGTGTGGCTGGCGGGGGGGGCACCTCAAAGCCCCCCTCCACGGCGAAATTCCCCCCTCCCTCTCCTACCTGCTCCCCCCCCGGAGATCGGGGCTGCACAGGACGCTATCCGTCCTGTGCAGCCAGTGACAGGACGTCCCCTGTCACATGGCGGCGATCCCCGGCCGCTGATTGGCCGGGGATCGCCGATCTGCCTTACGGCGCTGCCGTACAAATGTAAACAAAGCGGATTATTTCCGCTTGTGTTTACATTTAGCCTGCGAGCCGCCATCGGCGGCCTGCAGGCTATTCACGGAGCCCCCCGCCGTGATTTGACAGGAAGCAGCCGCTCGCGCGAGCGGCTGCTTCCTGATTAATCAGCCTGCAGCTGGCGACGCAGTACTGCGTCGCTGGTCCTGCAGCTGCCACTTTGCCGACACACGGTATAAGCGTGCGGTCGGCAAGTGGTTAAAAACAGACCAGAGCTGCACACTTTTTTTTATATCAGTGTTTCTCAAACCTGTCCTCATGACTCCTCACCAGTGCATTTTTAGCAGGCAGCCTCACTATATATATATATATATATTTATTTATTACTTTTTTTTATTTTATTTTATTTTTTTACTGTTATGGTAATTTACTGTAATTTGAGAAAAAAAAGTGATCTTTTCATTTCAATTTGCAGTTCAGCTTAGCTATGGATTTTGAAGACTGGCTAAGGGCCCGTTTCCACTAGTGCGGTGCGAATCGCCGGGATTCCACCGCTGACGAAATCGCATGCGGATGTGATTCCGCGTGCATTTTTGCCGCGATTTCGCATGCGATTTCACATAGGCAGAGTATATGCGAATTTAACCATGTCACTGCCTGGTTCAATTTACATTACTTTTCATGCGAATTCGCACGCGAAATCGCGGCAAAAAACGCATGTGCGTTTTCCCTATTAAATACATAGCCTGTGATTCGCCTGCATTCCTCACGCAGGCGAATTCTGCAGGCTCTACCGTGCAGAAAAATCCTGCACAGAAAAACGCAGGAAAAAACTGACAAGTGGAAACAGGGCCATCCACTTGTATTGGTTATGCGAATCCGCATGCAGACAACGCATGCGTATTCGCTCTAGTGGAAACGGGCCCTGAAAGCTTGAATTGCAAGCAGGGAATTTTCTCTGGTCTATGAATTGCCTAGAAATTGCATACCCCCTAACTTAAAAAAAAAAAAGAAAAATAAAAAAAAAGAAAGAGGGATACTTTAACCACTTGAGGACCACGGTGTTAAACCCCCCTGAAGGCCAGGCCATTTTTCTTCAATTGGGCCACTGCAGCTTTAAGGGCTCACTGCAGGGCCGCACAATTCAGCACACAAGTGATCCCCCCCCCCCCCCTTATTTCTCCCCACCGACAGTGCTCTCTGTTGGTGGGGTCTGATCTCTCCCCCAATGTTTATTTTTGTTTTGTAAATATTTTTATTACTATTTTTTTAATAAATTTACCTATTACTTTAAGAATTTTCCCTCCCTCCCCCAATCGCTTCTGTGTCCCCCAGGGGGACAGCCGTGTCACACCATCGGCGTGCGCGCTCTCCTGCTAGCCCCATAGAAGGCCGTTCACGCCAATCGGCGTGGAGCGGTTCAGGGTCTGCCGCCATGCTCACTCCGATTGGCGTGGAACGGTCGGCTAGTAGTTAAGACACACCCCTGCCACACCTCTAATCACGCCCCCACCACACCCCTAGCCATGTATACCACAAGGAATTCGAGAACAAAAGGTGTTGTTTTATCACCATTCGTTTTTTACTTCATTTTAACATGTGAAAATAAGAAATATATCAATTTATATGATGGGAATAACGTTTATAGTCCATTAAACACATTTTTTGTAGAAAAATACATATATTTACACAGATCTGTTTATCAGTCTTGAAGCAGAAGGAAGGATTTGGTTCTCAAAGAGGGACTGTCCCTCTGAAAAAGGCACACTTGGGAGCTATGAAATTGCCTCCTTTCTGCATTGATAAGCCTAAAGGCTAGCAATGTGTTTGTACAGCGCTCAGCTCCAAAATGTGGCCCAAAGGATCGAGTCCCGAGTTCTACAGACGATAGTTCTCTTACCTGTGTTTGTCTGCTGCCATATCACTTTTGAGATATGGGTCCTGTAGGCATACCTCCCAACTTTTTGAGATGAGAAAAAGGGACACTTAAGCCATGCCCCTGCCACAACCCCTGGCCACGCCCCCACCATGTCCCTATTCACGCATACCATAAAGAGTTCATAAGAAAAATATGTTGTTTTATCATTCAAACCACACTGGTCCTTTCTGTTCTGGTTCATTTTCCCATTTTCCTTCATAGTAACATTTTAAAATTAGTAATATATAAATTTAAAGGATGTGAATAAAGTTTAGAGTCAATCAAACACATTTTTAGTATAGAAATATATATTTATATAGAAAGAGGGACAAAGTCCTGAAAGAGGGACAAATGAGGAGGAAAGAGGGACAGAGGGACAGGGCTTCCAAAAAGGGACTGTCCCTCCGAAAAAGGGACAGTTGGGAGCTATGTGTAGGGGACATCAGGGCTGTGTTCTGGATCAGAAGTATATTTCCCCGTTATTTGGGCTGTGGTCACTTTAAAGCTTTATGTGTACCTGGGAAGGAGTCCAGGGAATGTTTGGCTGCAATCCAGGTTGCTGTCTTTATTAGATATTTTTTTTCAGGGCTGGACTCTGGAATGGGAGAGAAGGAAGGGTGGGCCTTCCCATTCCACCCAGGTACACACCCAGGAAACCTCTGCTAATTTACATATGGAGGAGGCACAGGTGCAGTGGGGAGGAGGATTTTGTGCTTCTGACCTCCTGTTCAAGTGTGTTTGGAAGCACTGTGAGAGGGCAAAACCATACTGTGGACTGCTGGTTTGGATGGTTTTGGCCTAGGGAATTGAACTGACTTGAATAAGCTGGACTTTGCCAATGCTAAGGACTCTAAAGCTGATGTAAGCCATTCATTTACTTTTCAATTTATGTTGAAGCAAAGCTGTTTAAGTTAACTTTTGCAAACAAACAGACTTTTGTTTATGAACCTGTGTACTGCGTGCTGGCTGCGACCTCTCTAAACTTCACGGCCCATACGCAATTCACTTTTTCTCCTGAGTTTTCTCCTAGGAGATAATGTTTCATCTGTTTAAAATAACTTTCCAGCATTCTGCTATTAAAAAGTACCAAAAAGTAGGTGTATAAGTTACTATCCAAATTATTTTGAGTATTTTCTTGCTTGCTGGTGGTTTAAAGGGACCCCGAGCAGTGCCTGAAATGAAAAGATTACACTTACCTGGAGCTTCTTTCAGGTCACTGTACGCAGCAAGGTCCCCCGGCGTCCTCCTGGCTCCTCTCCTTGTGCCTCCGCCGACCCCCGTTACCGGCGACACCCGGGCCGGGTGTTGTGACGGCTCTCCCTGGCTAAAGACGCATGGCGTCATCACGCTAGCCGCTTCACGTCATCACGCCGGCCGGCGTGACAGAGAGGAGCCAGGAGGATGCCGGGGGGATCTTGCTGCCTACTGTGAGCAGGAAGAAGCCCCAGGTAAGTGTAATCTTTTAACTACTTCCCCTCCCATGGCACTGGTGTTTAACCTCCCTGGTGGTGCACTTCTGGCTGGATTTATGGGTCTAAAAGCAGTACATTTTTTCAAGAATTTAGGCCTCCAATTCTTAAGTCTTAACTCACCAAAATATATCAGAATAAAGGCCTGCTAGACATCCTGCATAAAAATAAAAGACTGGAATAATAGATTGTTGAAATAATTAAATTTATAAATAAACTTAAAAATAGTGAAACTGTACAAATAAGGCACCAGACTTCACAGTATGTACATATATACCTAATACACCTCCCGCGTGTGGTATATTTTGAAACAGGGAATGGCACAGAGGGTGACATCACAATATGGATAGTAGAAACGTGATTCCTTTTGGACTTTACTCCCTTTGCTATCAGTCTTAGGCTGCAGCCAGAGAGTAGCCAAAATCTAGGCAAAAATCAGTAACAGTAAGGCAGAAGCACTTAGCTCGGAAGCAGTTAGGAACCAAATGCCTATATTGTTAACATCCTGTGCTTTCAAATGAGCTTATCTGCCATCTCTGCCATGGCAGTCAGGTGACACAGGGGAGAGATCAAATTACAACTTGTGATAAGAGACAAATGAGGAGGAATTAGACAAGCTAAACTCTCTATATACATGCAGGCAGCATTTCTCTCTCTTTACCTTCTGTTCTGTGCAAGTGAGATTGGGGTCCAGATGGGGAGATCAGACAGGGTAAACCCTCTCCATACATACAGGATGCATTTCTCTATGTTTCCTTCTGTCCTGTGCAGCAGATCACGGGCCAGATGGGGGAATCAGACAGGCTAAATTCTCCATATACATATAGGGTGCATTTCTCTGTTTTCCTTCTGCCCTGTGCAAAAGTTCAGGTACACTTTACATTTTTGTGCCGCTCCTCGCCCCCGATGACGTCACACCGCCACCGCAGCTCCACTGTTCTGATTGGCTGCCGGGACCCCAAAAGAAGAGCGGAGACATGGGGATGCCTGTGGCCCGAGAGACAACGCTGACAGCCCAGGAGAGAGGCTGGAGTCCCGCTGTGCAGCGCCGATTGTGCGCGGTACTCCAAAACGCTGTAGAAAGCAGGTATTTCCTTACCCCAAGCTGTGATTGGGATTACCGCTCTGGGCTATTTTTCCTACGCCGAGCTCAGTTCGGAGTTACCGCAAGGAGGTTAAGGGGAAAAAACTTTGGAGGTGAAGTGGTTAAAATCCATTTTATTGACAAGTTTAAAAATATCACCAAGGAGAAAACTCAGGAGAAAAAGTTAATCTCATATGGGCCCTTAAAGGGAAGGTTCAAGCAAAATAAAAAAATGAGTTTCACTTACCTGGGGCTTCTACCAGCCCCATGCAGCCATCCTGTGCCCTCGTAGTCACTCACTGCTGCTCCAGTCCCCCACTGGCAGCTTGCCGACCTCTGAGGTCGGCGGGACGCATTGCGTACATTTTTACGCATTCCCGCTAGTGCAGGAACATTAACACATACATTTTTACGCGTTACTGGTTCAATGCGTACATTTTTACGCATTGAACCAATAATGCGTAAAAATGTATGTGTTAATGTTCCTGCACTAGCGGGAATGCGTAAAAATGTACGCAATGCGTCCCGCCGACCTCCGAGGTCGGCAAGCTGCCAGCGGGGGACCAGAGGATCCATGAGTGACTACGAGGGCACAGGATGGCTGCATGGGGCTGGTAGAAGCTCCAGGTAAGTGAAACTCATTTTTTTATTTTGCTTGGACATTCCCTTTAAAGTGAACCTAAAGCAAAGTAAAGAAAGAGTTTCACTTACCTAAGGCTTCTACCAGCCCCCTGCAGCCGCCCTGTGGCCGTGACTGTCGTCAACGATCCTCTGGTCCCCCGCCGCGGCTTAGTTTCGTTTTCTGCCGACTGCAGGGCCCTTATTCAATTCTCTTTCCCCTAGGAGATAATTTTTCATCCTCTATTTAAAATAACGTTTTGGCACTCTGCAATTGATAAAAGTACTAAAAAGAAGGTGAAAAAGTACTGTTGAAATTATTCTGAGTATTGTCTTGCTTGCTGGCGGCTTAAAGGGCATTTTATTAATACATTTGAAAATATCTCCCAAGAGAAAACTGAGGAGAAAAAGTGAATTGCATATAGGCCATAATGTGCAGATCCCAGATAAGAAAGTCAGATCTCAGATACGTATTTAACACTGCCTCGCACAGCTAGACCACAAATCAGTCAACTCAGAGTCACATAATAACATCTTTATTATATTAAAACTGATGACATGACACTGATAAATATTCTTTATGAGAAAAGGTTTCAGTCTTGTGCCAGGAACAGCAAGGCCTTTGCCAGTTTCCTCTTTATATTGTTATGAGAGCGGCAGGAACACTCCGTACTGGCAATCTGATAGAGATAATGCACCTGGTTGTGGGTTGTTATTGTGTTTGCATTAACAGCTGTGCAGTCATTGGCTACGGATCCGGAGCTGGGAAAAAAGGGCGCAGGCAGCTAGTGGACAAAAAGGACACCGCCATTCACTCCCATAATAAATAACGTTTAATGGGCGCAGAGCAGGAAAAAAGGGCGCCGGAGCTAAATAAAGTTTACAAACGGCGCCCGGAGATGTTTAATGATTTATAACTGAGCTTGTGGTGATTTACGTTTATAAAATGCACCCGTGCCGAATAACGTTTATAAAAATACTAAACATATTTATTCTATTTAACTAATGAAAACATTATTTAAAGTTTTATCCCTTACTGTTTTTAAAACATTATTCACAAAATAAAGCGATCAGTACGTAATGTAAATTGCAATATATTTTTTGGAGTCACAATTTGTAAAACATTAATATCTACATAATAAAGCGATGACTAAGGGGGGTGGTTAGGGTTAGGCACCACCAGGGGGGTCTTAGGTTCAGGCACCACCAGGGGAGTCTTAGGTTTAGGCACCACCAGGGGGGTCTTAGGTTTAGGCACCACCAGGGGGGTCTTAGGTTTAGGCACCACCAGGGGGGTCTTAGGTTTAGGCACCACCAGGGGGGGTCTTAGGTTTAGGCACCACCAGGGGGGGTCTTAGGTTTAGGCACCACCAGGGGGGGTCTTAGGTTTAGGCACCACCAGGGGGGTCTTAGGTTTAGGCACCACCAGGGGGGTCTTAGGTTTAGGCACCACCAGGGGGGTCTTAGGTTTAGGCACCACCAGGGGGGGTCTTAGGTTTAGGCACCACCAGGGGGGGTCTTAGGTTTAGGCACCACCAGGGGGGTCTTAGGTTTAGGCACCACCAGGGGGGTCTTAGGTTTAGGCACCACCGGGGGGGTCTTAGGTTTAGGCACCACCGGGGGGGTCTTAGGTTTAGGCACCACCAGCGGGGTCTTAGGTTTAGGCACCACCAGGGGGGTCTTAGGTTTAGGCACCACCAGGGGGTCTTAGGTTTAGGCACCACCAGGGGGGTCTTAGGTTTAGGCACCACCAGGGGGGTTGAGGGGTTAGGGATAGGTACAGGGAGGCTTCTGTGTGAGAGTAGGGTTAGGTATAGTAACATTACAATATAAATCACCAGGGAGGTGGTTAGGATTAGGCTCCACCAGGGGGGTCTTAGGTTTAGGCTCCACCAGGAGGGTCTTAGGTTTAGGCACCACCAGTGGGGTCTTAGGTTTAGGCACCACCAGGGGGGTCTAGGGGTTAGGGATAGGTACAGGGAGGGTTCTGTGTGAGAGTAGGGTTAGGTATAGTTTTACTACAATTTTTAGTAATATTTACTAATGTTTTACAACACTTATTACGAACGTAGTTATATTTATATCATCGTTATAAAGAATATTTTCAGATTTTATTATAAGAACAAATGATAAATGAAGGTTATTCACAATAATATACAATTATAAAAATTAATCATATATTATCGTTATTTTAATAAACGTAATTATAAGTTTCACTTTTGAAACAGGGAAGATTAAAGTTTTCACAATTGCCGATTTCATAAACATTATTTAATGATTTATAAATTTGTTAAACATTATTTGTAAACGAAATATAGCACACTATTTTTATAAACGCTATTAATGATTAATTGTTAATTAGCGTTTACACCCCGCGCCCTTTTTGTCCGGGCGCCCTTTTTGTACGTATGCATGGATCCTGCATTTCGCCAATACCTATCAAGACATCTGCTTTCATCCCTTTCCAATTTAGCTCCATAAAGTAGTAGCTGCAAACTTAAGGTGCCCATACATGGTACAATTTTTCATTTTTTTTTCGATTTAGGTAATTTATTTTGATTATTCCGTTACATCGAATATAAAGATTTTTCCAGCCTGTCCGATCAGATTTTTTTGTCTAAAAAACAGGATAATCGTTCGAATTTCTTGATCGAAAAAAAATATTTTCTACTTTCATTCGATTCGATCATTTAGATCGAAAAAACAGGAAAATCGAACGATTTATTGTATCATGTATGGGCACCATTAGGCTCAGTTCAGGCAGGCGTCTCAAGGCAGCAGCAGTGGTGCTGGCATTTTTAATCGATGTACACTGAGGCTTTGGTCACATAATAAATCGCAAGCCAGATTGCAAGGGCTGAGCGCTTTTGTGCGCGTTTTTTTCAAGTGATTCCTGACGATTTCTGAGCATTGAGCGATTTTGTGTAAGCGTTTTTCTAAGCGCTTTTGATGAGCGATTAAGATGTTCACTTCCTGATGTCAGTCAGGAAGTGAACTCTTTGACCCAGACAAAAAGAAATAAAATGTATTTATTCTTAAAAGCACTCGGAAAATCGCTATACAAAGTGCTTTTTCAAGCGCTTAGCGATCTCCCTATAGCTTCCATTGAGCCAAAACGCTCCGAAAATGGTACGCTTTTGAGAACGGCATGCAATCAAAACGCTCATATGTGAACATTCTCACAGGAAAATATTGCACAAGCACTTTTAGGGCAATTGTCAAAATCGCTAGAGCTTAAAAAAAATCTGCAAACGCTCATACGAGTTGATTCACTAAACCATGATATGACAAATAGCACACCTTATCAAATATAGCACACCTTATCAGAGTAGCATAGCGAGCACTACGAACCCACAGGGGCTCAGGGCAGGACGAGTGCCATTGCCAATTAGCAGGCATAAGTTCGTAGCGCTCGCTATGCTTCTCTGATAAGGTGTGTTAACTTTGATTAGGTGGGCTATCTCTGATAAGGTGTGCTATTTGTCATATTACGGTTTAGTGACTCAACCCCAGTGTGAACAAGCCCTTAGTGAGATGCAATTCTGCAAATGTAAGCCCTGCTTCCATGTTCTTTTTAGAACCTACCCTTTATTTAGGAAATTCTGCATACTTTGAAGTATCAGAAGCACTGATCTATGCCTCTGCACATTGCACAACTTTGTGCCATTGGGCTCTATTCTCAATGAGTTACCGCATGAGTTAAATTAGGTAGTGATAAACACCGACCAAAATACCTCCATTTTCAAATTCACAAAAAAAATTTCTCCCTAAATTACCTCATGCGGTAAAAGTGAGGTAAACGTGTGGTAATTACCTCAAAATGTATCTCCAATTTGAGATTCTCAATTGAAAAGTTGGTGTTAATTAAGGATTTTTTTATCACCTACAAATGGTAGGTGATAATTATCACTTCTCTGCTTTTGGCCTTCAGGATGGAGCCTTTTAAGCTTTGTTTGCTCGAGTTTATGTCAATTTTACATAGAAGGCAGAAAAGACGAGTGTGTCTAATCTCAAGGCGCACTTTCAGACCTTGTACAGTCTTTTAGATGATTTTATAGATGCCGAGGAGGAAATTCTAATCTGCTCTAAAAGATAAGCAACAGCATAATTAACTTTAAAGAAAAACATTTCTTTGTTACAGCTGATACAAATCCAAAAAATCTCCAGTGTATGTACTTTCCGCTTTCATGGAAGCAATCATAGGGTTAACATCCTGTGTTTACACATTAGCTGCTATGCTGAGGCAGCCAGCTGGCACAGCTGAGAGCTAAAATTACAGTTGTGATTATTCACAGATGAGGGGGAATTAGACAGGCTAAATTATATACATGCAGGGTGCATTTCTATATGTTTTCCTTCTGTCCTGTGCAAGAGTTTAGGTCCCACTTTAAATGTGACAGGCTTTCCTGGGTCGTCTCTGTGTAATGGGTGGCAAGTATATGGGCTGCCCTACAGTGGTCAAAAAAGCTTTATTTCCGTACATATTACTGACAGTTTTATCACCTGTTTTACCGCACTTTTATCAAACATTTATCACACTACTTGGTACATTTTTTAGTGAATACTCACTATTTTCACTATTTTAAGAGAATTATCACTGGAGGTAATTCTTCACGCAAAAAAGAGTTACCGCACATGGTTTTGTGAATACAGCCCATTCTGTCAGGATCATGGCAGAAGATGTAGAAGACAGTGGCCTATATGAAATTTTTCTTTTTTTTCTCCTCAGTTTACTCCTAGGTGATATTTTCACCCCTTGCCAATAAAATGCCTTTCAACCAGGGGCGTAACTAGAAATCACTGGGCCCCCCTGCGAATATTTGGATGGGCCCCCCCCCCCATAGGTGCCAAATAATCGTAATGGGGCAGCGTTTCACTGTAAATTAATTGTAAAGTGGGCAGCATTTCACCAGAAAATCGTAATGTGGGCAGCAGTCATTAGAAAATCGTAATGTTGGCAGCAGTCACCAGAAAATTGTAACGTGGACAGCATTCACCAGACAATCGTAATGTGGGCAGCATTCACCAGAATATCGTAATGTGGGCCAGAAAATCGTAATGTGGGCAGAGTTCACCAGAAAATCGTAATGTGGGCCAGAAAATCGTAATGTGGCCAGCGTTCACCAGAAAATCGCAATGTGGGCAGCGTTCACCAGAAAATCGTAATGTGGGCAGCAGTCACCAGAAAATCGCAATGTGGGCAGCAGTCACCAGAAAATCGCAATGTGGGCAGCAGACACCAGAAAATCGTAATGTTGGCAGCAGACACCAGAAAATCACAATGTGGGCAGCAGTCACCAGAAAATCGCAATGTGGGCAGCAGTCACCAGAAAATTGCAATGTGGGCAGTAGACACCAGAAAATCGTAATGTGGGCAGCAGACACCAGAAAATCGTAATGTGGGCAGCAGTCACCAGAAAATTGCAATGTGGGCAGCAGACACCAGAAAATCGCAATGTGGTCAGCAATTACCAGAATATCGTAATGTGGGCAGCAATCACCCAAAAAATCGTAATGTGTACAGCAGTCACTAGAAAAAAAATGCCCCTGTAAAAAAAAAAAAAAATTCACTTACCTGTCAGGAGACTCTCCCGGCCTCTGGTGCGCAGCTCCTCCAGCGACGATCCTCCTGTGCACTGCAGCACATCTCCCGCGCTTAGTCTGACAGGCAGAGTGCTGGGCTACGGCAAGATGGCTGCCATAGCCCTGTACTGGAGACACAAATAGTCTCCAGGGCAGGGCTTCGGCAGCCATCTTGCCGTAGCCCTGCTCTGCCTGCCGGAGTAATATGCAGGCTGATGGAGCGGGGCAGCGGGGAATGAACTGGCGCAGCGTCTATTAGACGCTGCGGCCAGTTGAGCACCTTGCTGGGGGGTCCCGAATCGGGCGGGCGGCAGCGCTCCCTCCGCGCAGTGAGCGGGCCCCCGAGCAGCCCCGGGCTCCCCTGCGGCTGATGGGGTCGCATCCCCGGTAGGTACGCCGGTGCTTTCAACCCACCAGCAAGTAAGGAAGTTCTCAAAAAAGTTTGACAGTACTTTTTCACCTGCTTTTTGGTACTTTTTTAATTGCAAAGTCCTGAAAATGTAATTTAAAGGATACCAGAGCTGAAGTGAGTAGGAAAAATGGGGAGAGCAGGCATGTACGGCAAACTGTCCTGAGGTCCACCGCTCCCCCGTTCTCCTCCATCCCCCTCCTTTGCTAGCTAAATGCGCGTTAGGGCACTTCTGTGAAGTGTGAACTCCCCCATAGACTTTCATTAGGCTGCGGTGGGGTGCGGTAAATTTACTGCACCGCCCCGCTTCAGTGTGAAAGAGCCCTGAAGATGTTTTTCTCAACTGCCACTCTGTAAAAACACCCGAGATGCACCAATAACCAGCCCTTGTTCAGTTACATTGATCTTTCGCCTTACCCATATTGACATTAACATCTGTGATATCTACGTCATCTGAAGCTGAGTGTTCCTTACATAAGCAACTCTGTGTTGTTGTGTCACTCTACGTCACTGTTGGACTGGTTTACTTTCAAATAAGGGGTGTCTTTAATTTTTTGGCATGTGTATATATTGTACAGGACCACTTGGACAGGTCCTGGATGGACGGTACATTTCTCCTGCCTGTATTGTTTGGTCTCAGTGAATCCTGTCTGTATCCGGAAATGAGTCCAGGATTTTTGATTAGCAACCAAGGTTGCTATCTTTGATAGCAGTTTCAGGGCTGGACTCAGGAGTGAGAAGGATGGAATGGGTGGGCCGCTCACTCCACCCGGATACAGACCAGATTTTCCTACCTGCCCAGCAGGAAGGCCGGTAATAAGTCAGGTGCAGACCTGTGCACTCTGGCTGAGTGTGTGCAGCAGTGAGCTGCAAGCCTGTGTGTGTGCTGCAAGCCTCTGTGTGTGCAGCAGGACTACACCCCTATCTGGAGTAATATTCACAGCTTTCCGTGAGGAAACAAGGCTGGACTGTGCAGAATTTCTGGACTTTCTTTACCTGTGGACTATATGTTTGCTGTGGACACTTGGATGCTCTCCTGTGGCTGAAGTAAGCCTCTCTTTCTGTGATGTTTCATGCTGATTAATGAAGCCTATTTGTTGAGCATTCAATAAATGAACTGTGTGCTTTGAACTGACCGTCTCCTGCGTGCTGGCTGTGAGTCCCAGTCCCCCTGAATATCACAACTGGTGGAGGATGCGGGCAGCAGCACTGCAGTGGGGAAACAGTTCACATTTACGTTTAAAAAGTGACATTTAAAGGGCCAGACACTCATTATGGAAGAGTTGGTTCGGCAGCTTGCAGTGACCTCAGTACAGCTGCAGCAAAGCATGCTGGCCCAGCAGCAAGCCACAGAGGCACAGTTAACGGCCCTCAGAGAAGCTACATCCGCCCAAGCCACTGCCTTGCGGGAGTCCACAGAGGCACAGTCTAAAGCACTTGCTGAAGCTATGCAACAGCTTGCTCAAAACCGAGAACCTGCTGCTGTTGTTCCTAGCAACCAGGCTATAATGAGGGCCAGCCATTTTTTACAAAAACTGACATCTACAGATGATGTGGAAGCTTTCCTGATGACCTTTGAAAGGACTGCAGAGCGGGAAGGTTGGCCAAAAGACAAGTGGGCTGGTCTGATTGCACCTTTTCTGACTGGGGATCCGCAAAAGGCCTACTATGACCTCTCCCCTACAGATGCGCTGAACTATGATCGGCTGAAAGCAGAGATTCTCGCCCGACTGGGAGTAACCACAGCGGTCAGAGCGCAGAGAGTGTACGGATGGAGATATCGTTCCAACCTTCCACCTCGGTCGCAGATGCATGATCTTATACAACTAGCTACGAAGTGGCTGCAGCCTGAGCTACTGACGGGACCCCAGATGGTGGAACGGTTTGTGGTTGACCGGTACTTGCGATCCCTTCCAGTTGAGCTGCAGCGGTGGGTTAGTCATGGAGACCCTAAAACCGCAGACCAACTAATCGAGATGGTTGAGAGATACACAGTCGTGGAGGATCTATTGTCGACAGCTGGCAGTCGGGGTCCAGATGCAAGTCGGAGAGCAAGATCTTCCCTGTCTGAAAGATTCACTTTGCGGAACCCTGGAACCAGCGTTGAAAAGTCAAGTGATGTGTCTTCATTGTCTCCTCGAAAGCCGCAACCAGCAGCAGCTGCCCCGCAAAGGCGAGATCCCCTTCAATGCTGGCGATGTTCTGCCTGGGGCCACACTAGGGCTCAGTGCCCACTACAGGAGGAACCTATGCAGTGTGGAGTAACACGAAGAGTGTCATTCTTTGCCCAGGAGGTCTGCATTGCTTCTCCTGGAAATGTCCAGGAGTGTTTTGAGTGCCTGGTTTATGTGAATGAGGCCCCTGCCAGGGCTTTGCTGGACTCTGGCAGTATGGTAACACTGGTACAAGCTGGGGTAATCGCAGAGGTGGAAACTGCTGGGAAACCTCTCAGAGTGGTTTGCATCCATGGAGATACTAGAGACTACCCTGTTGTGCCAGTTTCCATCACCACCTGCTGCGGAACAATCGCCCACAGCGTCGGAGTGGTAAGAAACCTGGTCTGCCAGGTCATTTTGGGGCGTGACTTTCCAATGTTTTGGGAACTGTGGAAAAGGGTACGGGAGGGATTGTCTTGTGATGTGAAAAATGACAATGTTCCCGAACTCTTACAAGTTGAGGCTGACAGGCAGCCATCTGGTCAGAGTGTCCCTGAAAATTTAAATACAAGTGTTGTAGCTGGAGATGAAAATGTTCCTGATAGTTCAGGTTGTCTAGAGATGATGGAATGTTCCCCATTACAGGTCATGCTTGGGGAAGATGATGTGGAAACATTTAATAATACGGTGGATTCTGACCTGGATGTATCAAGGGGAGAATTTAGCACCGCTCAGATGCGGGATCCCACTTTTATGAATGTTAGATCTCAGGTTTCTGTAATTGATGGTGTACCCCAGGAATCCGGAGCTGAGGGCCGGTTTCCCCATTTTTCAATTAATGGAGGCTTATTGTATCGGGTTGTCAAGGTTCGTGAGGAGATTGTGGAACAACTGTTAGTACCCCAACCATTCCGGCGCATGGTGTTAGATCTGGCTCACAATGATGCATTGGGGGGCCATTTGGGGGCTGAGAAAACGGAGGCACGTATAACTGACCGATTTTACTGGCCAGGGCTGAAAGCAGATGTCAAGAGGTATTGTGCTTCCTGTCCCACCTGCCAGTTAACTGCCCCTGTATCACATTTTCGCAGCCCTTTGGTGCCCCTGCCCATTATTGAGGTGCCTTTTGAACGTATTGCCATGGATATAGTGGGACCACTGGTAAAGTCTGCCAGGGGTCATCAATATATCCTGGTAATACTGGACTACGCTACTCGCTACCCGGAAGCGGTTCCCTTGAGAAAAACCTCGTCCAAGGCAATTGCTCGTGAGTTATTTAATATGTTTACCAGGACAGGTTTCCCTAAGGAGATCCTTACAGATCAAGGTACTCCATTTATGTCAAAGGTGATGACCGATCTATGCAGACTGTTTCAGATCAAGCAGTTGAGGACTTCTGTCTACCATCCTCAGACTGACGGTCTGGTAGAGCGGTTCAATAAAACTCTAAAGATGATGTTGAAAAAGGTGGTACAGCAAGATGGAAAGGACTGGGATTGTTTGCTTCCCGCTGTGTTGTTTGCCATTCGGGAAGTCCCACAGGCCTCCACAGGGTTCTCACCATTTGAGTTGGTGTATGGACGGAGACCTCGGGGACTGCTTGATCTGGTGAAGGAGACGTGGGAGAGTGAGACCAGCCCCCACAAAAGTGTTGTTGAGTATGTGACTCAGTTACAGGAACGGATTTCTAAAGTGATGCCTCTGGTTAAAGAACACATCTTGCATGCCCAAGAAGCACAAAGCAGGGTATATAATCGGTCAGCCCGGGTAAGAGATTTCCAGCCTGGGGACAGAGTGGTGGTACTGATACCGACTGTGGAGAGCAAATTCTTGGCCAGATGGCAGGGTCCATATGAAATAGTTGAGAAGATTGGGGATGTAAACTATAAGGTCCACCAACCTGGGAGACGAAAACCATATCAGATTTACCATGTCAATTTGTTAAAACCCTGGAAAGAGAGAGAGTCCATGTCTGCCATGGTGGGCATGAGTATAAAGTCCCAGGTCGATGTAAGTTGTGTAAAAATAGCGCCCACCCTTTCCAGATCACAGACCCAACAAACCAAAGAGTTCCTTCAGAGAAATCGGGAATTGTTTTCTGAGTTGCCTGGCCTCACTAATCTGATAGAGCATGATATTGTCATTGACCCCAGGGTAAAGGTGTTTGTAAAACCCTACCGTATTCCAGAAGCCCGTAGAAAAGCTGTTTCAGAGGAGATAAAAAGGATGTTGGAGTTGGATGTCATTGAGGAATCGCAGAGCGAATGGTCGAGTCCAATTGTATTGGTACCAAAGCCTAACGGGACTCTGCGATTCTGCAATGACTTCCGGAAACTAAATGAAGTCTCTAAATTTGATGGGTATCCTATGCCAAGAGTTGATGAGCTGATCGAAAGGTTAGGCCCTGCCCGGTATATAACCACTCTGGACTTGACAAAAGGGTACTGGCAGATTCCCCTGGCCAGAGCGGCCCGGGAAAAGACTGCATTTTCCACTCCAGAAGGTCAGTTCCAGTATAAACGAATGCCATTTGGATTACAGACTGCTCCAGCCACCTTTCAGAGAGTCATGGACAAACTGTTGCGTCCACACCAAAATTATGCGTCGGTTTATTTAGATGACATAGTTATTTTTAGCATGGATTGGGAGTCTCACCTCCCAAAATTACAGGCAGTGCTGGATTCTTTAAAAAAAGGAGGCTTCACGTTGAATCCAGAGAAGTGTGCGATCGGGATGGAGGAAGCTAAGTATCTTGGATACATCGTTGGTCGAGGGTTGGTAAAACCCCAGGTGAACAAGATAGAGGCAATTCAGAACTGGCCCCGCCCCCTCACGAAAAAACAAGTTCGGGCATTCCTGGGAATTGTGGGTTATTACCGAAGGTTTGTTCCCGATTTTTCCACTATCGCCGCTCCCCTGTCTGACCTAACGAAAGGGCGAAAACCGGTCATGATTGACTGGAATGCAGATGCAGAAAAAGCATTTTTGGAATTAAAATCTGCATTATGTCACCATCCTGTGTTGGTAGCACCTGATTTTTCTCGGGAGTTTGTCGTTCAGACTGACGCTTCTGATGTTGGGGTTGGAGCAGTTCTGTCGCAGGTGATTGAGGGAGAGGAACATCCGGTAGTTTTTCTCAGCCGAAAATTGACAGCTGCTGAGAGAAACTATGCGGTCGTGGAGAGGGAATGTCTGGCCATAAAGTGGGCGCTAGACTCTCTGCAATATTACCTTTTGGGGAGAAAATTTAGGTTGGTCTCAGATCATGCTCCTCTATCGTGGATGAGGAGAAATAAGACCACCAATGCCCGGGTCACACGATGGTTTCTCTCTCTCCAGGAATTCAATTTTGTGGTGGGAACACAGGCCAGGCAAGGTACACCAGAATGCAGATGCCCTTTCCAGGGTGCATTGTTTGGGGTCTTATGGTGCCTCCACCCCCATGGGGTTGAGGCAGAGGGGGGGGGATATGTACAGGACCACTTGGACAGGTCCTGGATGGACGGTACATTTCTCCTGCCTGTATTGTTTGGTCTCAGTGAATCCTGTCTGTATCCGGAAATGAGTCCAGGATTTTTGATTAGCAACCAAGGTTGCTATCTTTGATAGCAGTTTCAGGGCTGGACTCAGGAGTGAGAAGGATGGAATGGGTGGGCCGCTCACTCCACCCGGATACAGACCAGATTTTCCTACCTGCCCAGCAGGAAGGCCGGTAATAAGTCAGGTGCAGACCTGTGCACTCTGGCTGAGTGTGTGCAGCAGTGAGCTGCAAGCCTGTGTGTGTGCTGCAAGCCTCTGTGTGTGCAGCAGGACTACACCCCTATCTGGAGTAATATTCACAGCTTTCCGTGAGGAAACAAGGCTGGACTGTGCAGAATTTCTGGACTTTCTTTACCTGTGGACTATGTTTGCTGTGGACACTTGGATGCTCTCCTGTGGCTGAAGTAAGCCTCTCTTTCTGTGATGTTTCATGCTGATTAATGAAGCCTATTTGTTGAGCATTCAATAAATGAACTGTGTGCTTTGAACTGACCGTCTCCTGCGTGCTGGCTGTGAGTCCCAGTCCCCCTGAATATCACAATATATACATATATATGTAGATATATTTATATTGTATCACTGATAAGATTTCATACCCAAATTGAACTCTGGGCGAGGGCCAGATTTGCCTTTATTAAATATAGAGAATTAACAAATCACCATTCCTACCCTAAAATCATTTAAAATAATGCGGAGCGCTCCTTATCATCATACAGCTCAGCACACCCACAGTCGTCCCATTCACTCTGGTACCGGTACCACACCTCTACTATCCTCAGAGTGTTGGTGCAAGTGGCCGCTGGCTGGATGGCACAAGGAAACAATAAGCCATGACACGGTTCGGGCTGCACAGATTGCACCCAGTTTTCCAGGACACAGACTGCGGGGCAGTTAGCTCTTACCGCCACACCAGCAGGTCGACCCTTCCAGTCGTTCAATTCCACTGTTACTTCTGGGTACAATTCTCCTCCAGTCTTCAGCTCAACCCTACCCACACCTCAGCGGGGAGCCTTTTCGCTGTTGGCTCAACCCCGGGTCTCGGGTATTTACAGGGAACCAGGACACACAGGAGTTTCCTTTACGGTAGCACGGCCGGCCGGCTAGTTGGAGCGCTCAAGACGCATGTCGTCATGAAGCCACGCCCATCGACGACTTGCGCCCGCCCACTGCGAGCTTCGTCAAGATGTGTGACGCGGCGGGCAGGGCGGTGATTTATGCGTCATTCCATACGCATCTATGGGGCGTTCCTATAGACGTCACTAGTAACCGTGGTTACAGCGTTCTACTCTGGAACTTCTCCCTTCTCTACGCCACGGTTTCCGCATACAGATGGAAAACTCCTTGTCTCAAAGTAATAATCCAGCTGGATTACCCACATACCAGCAGTTTTCCGCAGCTGTATTTCTTCGAGGGTTCCCATTCTTGACACACTATACTTCAATCCTTCCATTGTACTAGTGCATACGATACCAGAGTGTTTTAATTATGCATAAAGTCCAGCATTACTTATTTTGATTAAACCTGAACTTAGTGTAGATAAGTATATAACATTACTTGATCGCTGTTGTTATTTAATTCCTATAAAAAGGGGGCAAAGTTCAGTTCCTGGTTCAGACCTGCTGGTGTCAGGGAGTTCAGGAGGTAAATCCATTTCGCTTCTTGTTGCAACAGCCATTTTTCTCTGTCACCTCCTCTTCTGTTACTTTTAAGTCTGTATATCCCCTTAAACCAAAATCCATTCCTTAGACCACCGTGAATTTCACAAAAATGTTCAGCCACTGAACTACGGTATTCCCCGTTTAGGTTTTTTACCACAGTTTATATTGCTTAGATGTTCAGAAATCCTTTTCTTCAATTTTCTAGTTGTCATGCCCACATACAGCATAGGGCATGGGCACTGTATGATATGCACTGTCCACTGAGTTACAGTTAATGAAAGACTGAATCTTCCATTCCTTAGTCTTACCCAGTGCCCGGAAAGTCCTTGCTACGTCCACATACTTACACGCTGAACACGCACCACACCTATACATTCCTTTGGTATTAAATTCATTCAACCAACTTGACTGTGGCAATAGGTCGGAGTGCACAAGTCAGTCCCGTAAACTGGGGGCACGCCGGGCCACTAATGATGGTCTCTCACTAACAATGGGCCCCAGTATCGGGTCAACCTGCAACACCGACCAGTGTCGAGTCAATATATCGCGTATACGGGACCAATTGGAATTATAGGATGAAATAAAGCTGGGACAGGAAGCCTTTTCCCGTTCAGTCTTTTCCCTACTTTTTTCACGTTCTCTTAACAGCTCAGCACGTGGAGTCTGGAGGGCCCTTTCTGCACCAGAGCACAATGTTTCATGTCCATAGCCGCGATCCCTAAACCGCTCGTACATTTCCGTGGCCTCACTCTGAAAATCCTCCTCTCTGGAACAGTTCTTTCTAATTCGGAGGAACTGCCCCCTGGGGATCCCCCTAATTAGATGGGGTGGGTGATGGCTGGTGGCGTGGAGGAGGGTGTTTCCAGCCGTAGGTTTGCGGTATGTAGTAGTCCGCAAAGAAGTTCCATCTTTTACAACACACAAGTCCAGGAACGAAATTCCTTTTTTACTGTAAGTGTGTGTAAGATGTACCGTATATTGCGCTGGTTCACATTTAAACGATCTAGAAAAGTTTCCAGTTCCTTCTCACTCCCCCTCCACACCACCAGCACGTCATCAATGAAGCGAAGCCACATTTTAACACACGTTTCGAACTCAGGCAGTGTATATACATCTTTTCTTTCCCACAAGCCTAGATGTAAGCAGGCATAGGCAGGTGCGCACGACGCTCCCATCGACGTACCGCGCACCTGCCTATAGTGGGTATCACTGAACAAAAAACAATTGTGCTCTAGGACATACCGCATGGCCTGTACCACAAAATCATTTTGACGAAGCTCGCAGTGGGCGGGCGCAACGCGTCGATGGGCGTGGCTTCATGACGACATGCGTCTTGAGCGCTCCAACTAGCCGGCCGGCCGTGCTACCATAAAGGAAACTCCTGCGTGTCCTGGTTCCCTGCAAATACCCGAGACCCGGGGTTGAGCCAACAGCGAAAAGGCTCCCCGCTGAGGTGTGGGTACTGTTGAGCTGAAGACTGGAGGAGAATTGTACCCAGAAGTAACACAGTGGAATTGAACGACTGGAAGGGTTGACCTGCTGGTGTGGCGGTAAGAGCTAACTGCCCCGCAGTCTGTGTCCTGGGAAACTGGGTGCAATCTGTGCAGCCCGAACCGTGTCATGGCTTATTGTTTCCTTGTGCCATCCAGCCAGCGGCCACTTGCACCAACACTCTGAGGATAGTAGAGGTGTGGTACCGGTACCAGAGTGAATGGGACGACTGTGGGTGTGCTGAGCTGTATGATGATGAGGAGCGCTCCACATTATTTTAAATGATTTTAGGGTAGGAATGGTGATTTGTTAATTCTCTATATTTAATAAAGGCTTTATACAGTTGAGTCCGGTGAGCGGCAGCAAGTTTTTTGAATGTACATATGCCTTTAAGCATACCCACAACTAATTAATTATATCCTCACACCTACCGGCATGATGTTTGTAATTATATCCCCCTAGGTTCCTTGTATTTCATTGCATTGCACTGAAGGGAGCTGCCGACACTAGGGGAAAGTGTCGTCCTGCATAATAGAATGCTGAATAAGGAATCCAAGATGGCGGCCACGATTTAGATCGCGAAAATAACGAAAACTAAAAGGCGTAGGGTGGTGGTTTATATATCGTTGGAAAGAGGAGAAAGAGCTTAAAAATGGTATGCATCTTTCTATAGTTACTGCACTGCTCAGAGTCCCTTTAAAGGAATGCCATCAGCCGACAGCCAAGTCGAACACTGATCCTCAGAACAGAAAGCTCACAGCACAGGTGCATCACATGCATTAATGATAGATGTAGCTCTTCCAGCGAGTCCCGCCCCCAGTGTCATGACAGACACTCACAGGACGTCAAGGTCAGAAACCTAATTAACAAAACTAATTTCTTTGCCAGACACATCCAGCATAATGAGGGAAGTGCAAAATGGAGAAATGATGAAAGAAAAAAACAATCCAAGGCTGTTTTAAAATAATTTGTACAAGAGAAAAGACACACAAGTGAAAAATGAGGGACTTTAGTAAAATTTCCTTTAGTAATGTAACAGAGAGATCTCAAACATGTTAATTTGCGTTTAATCCCTGAGAGTCTAGCGCCAGCTACATGACTATTGCCTTCTTAACTATGATAACATTTTAAGTGGAGTCAGGATGGTTAGAATTTTTTGCTGTCTATGTTCCCGTGCTGGGAGATTTCTTTACTTCCTGTATTGATGTCTAGGCATTAGCCATGCACTGTAATCCCAATAATTTAAAGGGGACCTGAAGTGAAAGGAACGCGGAGGCTGCCATGTTCATTCTCTTATAAACAATGCCAGTTGCTTGGCTGTCATGCTGAGAGTCACACACCTGCAACAAGCATGCGGCCAGTGGAGTCCGAGCAAAGTCAAAGCATCTCATCTGCATACTCATTCTGAGCCTGTGACTTACAATATTAGTGGCCACTTATGAGGCAGAACATCATCACAGAAGTCAGTCAGCTGGCATTGCTTATTAGAGAATGGAGATGGCAGAATCCATATTCATCCTACTTCAGGTTCCCTTTTTATCGCTTAATAATATTATTTCATCATTATTCCCTTCCAGGAACCATATGATAATTGCATTATGGAATGTCAGGGCAACATGATTTTATATCACATGATGGAATACCCTTAACTAGACACCATAATATATGTGATTACAAAGAGTATCCAATCTTTAACAGACTATACCAAGTCAACAGCAATATTATAATATAATAAAATCAACGGCAAATTGTATAAGTTACCACAGATCCCCTGATCATGGCATGTAGAATCAAAATATCTGTGTCTCTATAGACATAACAAGCAAAGTGTCAATAACCTGTAAGGCACCCCAGAGGAAAATGGCTGACCTTTCCGGGCTCTATAGCCCTTTTTTCAGAGGCAGTCCTGGGGCTCTGTGGCCTGTACATAGGCCTTTATATATATACATACACACCTTGCCACAGGCTTCCATCTTCCCTGGTCGGCCATGTGATGTCACATGTGTCCCACACTACTCCGGTGACCACCATACCAAGCTGTCCATTGAAAAAAGAGGGATACAATCTGCTGCAATTGAAATACAATTTTATTGAGGACGTATCTACTTTAAAAGCAATTTAAAAAGCGGCCTGTCCTGCACAGAGGTCCGCTCCCCTGAGTGATCCTCCTGGCATGCCCGGTGCCATGGCATGGAGCCGTCATGTGAACACAGCAGAGCGGCTCCGACCTAGAAGGCGCGTATACAGGAAGTACTTCCAGTATACGCTATGTTACTGTGAGAGCCGCTCTGCTGTGTTCACATGACGGCTGCATGCCATCATGGCGCCGGGCATGCGAGGAGGATCACTCAGGGGAGCGGACTTCTATGCAGGACGGGCCCCTGACTCCAGGAGGTATTGGAGCGGCGGCCAGCGAGAAAAGGGGCAGCAGGCTGGCTACCTGCTGGAGGCACCTACCTATCTAATCTATACTGGGGACAGCTACCTATCTAATCTATACTGGGGGGACAGCTACCTATGTAATCTATGCTGGGGGGACAACTACCTATCTAATCTATACAGGGGGCAGCTACTGAGCTACCTATCTAATCTAAAGTGGGGGGACAGCTACTTATCTAATCTATAGTGGGGGGACAGCTACCTATCTAATCTATACAGGGGGACAACTACCTACAGGGGCGTAACTAGAAATCACTGGGCCCCCCTGCGAATATTTGGATACCCCCCCCCCCCATAGGTGCCAAATAAACGTAATGGGGCAGCGTTTCACTGTAAATTAATTGTAAAGTGGGCAGCATTTCACCAGACAATCGTAATGTGGGCCAGAAAATCGTAATGTGGGCAGCAGTCATTAGAAAATCGTAATGTGGGCAGCATTCACCAGACAATCGTAATGTGGGCAGCATTCAGCAGAATATCGTAATGTGGGCCAGAAAATCGCAATGTGGGCAGCGTTCACCAGAAAATCGTAATGTGGGCAGCAGACACCAGAAAATCGTAATGTTGGCAGCAGACACCAGAAAATCGTAATGTGGGCAGCAGACACCAGAAAATCGTAATGTGGGCAGTAGACACCAGAAAATCGTAATGTGGGCAGCAGTCACCAGAAAATCGCAATGTGGGCAGCAGACACCAGAAAATCGCAATGTGGGCAGCAGACACCAGAAAATCGCAATGTGGCCAGCAATTACCAGAATATCGTAATGTGGGCAGCAATCACCCAAAAAATCGTAATGTGTACAGCAGTCACTAGAAAAAAAATGCCCCTGTAAAAAAAAAAAAAAAAAATTCACTTACCTGTCAGGAGACTCTCCCGGCCTCTGGTGCGCAGCTCCTCCAGCGACGATCCTCCTGTGCACTGTAGCACATCTCCCGCGCTTAGTCTGACAGGCTGAGTGCTGGGCTACGGCAAGATGGCTGCCATAGCCCTGTACTGGAGACACAAATGGTCTCCAGGGCAGGGCTTCGGCAGCCATCTTGCCGTAGCCCTGCTCTGCCTGCCGGAGTAATATGCAGGCTGATGGAGCGGGGCTGCGGGGAATGAACTGGCGCAGCGTCTATTAGACGCTGCGGCCAGTTGAGCACCTTGCTGGGGGGTCCCGAATCGGGCGGGCGGCAGCGCTCCCCCCGCGCAGTGAGCGGGCCCCCGAGCAGCCCCGGGCCCCCCTGCGGCTGATGGGATCGCATCCCCGGTAGGTACGCCGGTGACTACCTATCTAATCTATACAGGGGGGCAGCTACCTATCTAATCTATACTGGGGGGGCAGCTACTTATCTAATCTATACTGGGGGGCAGCTACCTATCTAATCTATACAGGGGGGCAACTACTGAGCTACCTATCTAATCTATACAGGGGGGACAGCTACCTATCTAATCTATACTGGGGGGACAGCTACCTATCTAATCTATACTGGGGGGACAGCTTCCTAGCTAATCTATACTGGGGACAGCTTCCTAGCTAATCTATACTGGGGACACCTACCTTGCTAATCTTTATTGGAGAAACCTACCTAGCTAATCTATAGTGGAGGCACCTACCTAGCTAATCTATATTGGAGGCACCTACCTAGCTAATCTATATTGGAGGCACCTACCTAGCTAATCTATATTGGAGAAACCCACCTAGCTAATCTATATTGGAGAAACCCACCTAGCTAATCTATATTGGAGAAACCCACCTAGCTAATCTATATTGGAGAAACCCACCTAGCTAATCTATATTGGAGAAACCCACCTAGCTAATCTATATTGGAGAAACCCACCTAGCTAATCTATATTGGAGAAAACCACCTAGCTAATCTATATTGGAGAAACCTACCTAGCTAATCTATATTGGCACCTATCTAGCTAATATATATTGGAGAAACCTGCCTAGCTAATCTATATTGGAGGCACCTACCTAGCTAATCTATATTGGAGAAACCTACCTAGCTAATCTATACTGGGGTTCCTTACCTAGCTAACCTATCTGTTTTTTTTTTTTTTTTTTGTCCCACCGCACCTAGCATGTGGTACAAATTGTCAGGTGCTGTGCGATCATTCCAAATGGGGGACGGGGGGGGGAGATTGTAAATATGACTGGTGGCCCTCGACCTGGTCTAAGTTTTTCATTTCGGCCCTCCGTCTATTTGAGTTTGACACCCCTGCTATAGAGGATTCAGCACGAAAATTAGCAACACATTTCTTTTAAAGTGTCCCCTAAAATATGCAACACATTTCGTGGGACTCAACCACTTCCTCAGGCAATAAAACAGGAGCAGCTTTTGCAGTTCAAAGCGAGCATGGCAACTCCGTGATGGTGTCACCATACTCTCTTTGAACTGCAAAAAAACTGCATTCCTTCTTAGAAATCTGAATAAGTATCTTAGGACAGTTTCAAGACTGATTCACAGACTTCTTTCCCCTTTTCTTTTCCTATTTAGCGCCAGTAATATTTCTTATGCACGATTACAGTAAGGACATTCCATGCTCCAGTAGCAGTTTAACCATGTTTTCCCAAGATAGGCACACACAGAGCTGGATAATTCACTAGGCACTGAGGCAGGTGCCTGGGGACTGCTGGTTTTATGGTTTTATGGGGCCTAGCTGCCGCCTGACCTTACCAAAAAGACAAGATGGGAAGCATAGAGAGACA
The DNA here is from genome assembly GCF_040937935.1 of Hyperolius riggenbachi. Taxonomy (NCBI): domain Eukaryota; kingdom Metazoa; phylum Chordata; class Amphibia; order Anura; family Hyperoliidae; genus Hyperolius; species Hyperolius riggenbachi. The sequence goes on from NC_090656.1 coordinate 93,386,760, forward strand.
ACACTCACACCTTACCAATGGTTCCATTTTACATTTGTATTTCTCTGTACACAAGTCATATGACCCTATCATGGGCACCACAAAAAATAAACTTTAATAATTTTGACAAATCCACCATTTACCTTCTGTGAAACTAAGAGAATCAGAAAAGGAAATTATTTAGCAAACTATCTGTAAACTTTAAGCGGACAGGCAATTCAAACATATTTTTGAGATTATTATAATATACTGTAAAACCTTGGATTGCAAGTAACTTAGTTTAAGAACGCCTTGCAAGACAAGCAAAAAATGTTTTTGAAATCTAATTTGATAAGCAAGTAATATCTTGATAAACAAGCACAGAACAGATTCATGCATCACGTCATCACAACTGAGCAAATATTATTTTCCTTTTGATGCTGCAGGATTGTACTTAATTGTACTTAATCTGAGTGTAGAGACTGTGTAAAGTCACATTTTCGTGAAATCCTCAAAAGTAGGCAAAAGCAACAGTCAATGGAAAAGTTCTGTGCTAAAACCCATTATAATAATTTTACTCTATAGAGTATAATACTTTGCATGAAATATTTTTCTATAAATGTTTTTGGATTGTGGAACAAATCATCTGAGTTTCCATTCATTCTTATGGACAAATTGTCTTTGCTATAAGAGTGCTTTGGATTATAAGCATGTCTCTGGAGGTTCTATTGTACTCTGGAGGCTGATCATCAGCTTCTATGAATGGGTATAGTGCCATTTTAAGAGTTAAATTACAAGATAGCAATTGCACCCTCACAATCAATACCAAGTGGCCCCTCCCCCTCACATTCTCTTAAGGCGCTTACTAAACTATTCCGCAAAGCTCTGCAAATCCTGGGGCTTTGAAAACAGAAATCGACAGTGATCTTCCTTTTGTTTCCCAATAACAGATGATCCTTCGCGGGCTGTGACACACTTGCGATTTGACATCATTTTCAGGGCTGTGTTCAGAATGGCTCAGTCTCCTAATTTTTCCGTGATATGTTATGCCGAGAATGATCAAAGCAGCCAAGTCTTATGACTGAACTATTAAAGCATGCAGAAAGCCTTTAGGACATCACAGAAAGTCATCCAGTGGATGATTCCTGGATTCTTTTTTTAGTCTTACTGAACTGTATGACATATTTGCTGTGACTTAATATAGCCACTGCACAGGATGATAGGGAACATAAGAGGACTGGTTTAGTTGACTGTTATGCTCCTAACAAGAAAAAAAGCCCCTTTGAAGACGAGGTTAGTAAAAGAATAGGCCCCGTCTTTTACATCTTCAATCCGAGTTCACATCCAGCAGGGAGCCCCCACATCAAATGAAGTCGGAGTTCACAAGTGGGGCTCGTGGACACTAACCTGCTCAGCAGAGACGGTAAAGCGATACCTGAACAAAGTGGTCTGGCACAAAACGGATGAAACAGGCTATAGCAAAGTTACAGACAGAAGCCACAAATAAAGGAGTACTCCAGACAAAACTATTTTTTAGCTTTAGTTAGATTAAGGAAGCATTAGAACAGTTGTCAATTTTTTATTGCGGTCTGTGACTCTGGATGGCAAGATGTCTCTTCCTTACCTGTTCTTGGTTACCCTGTCAATAGGACAAAAAGGAAGAATCTATCCAGCTGAATACAATTTCACAGATTTTCTAACATTTGTATGTTTGCCTAATTTGGCTTATCACCTCAGCTGTCCAATCCTCTAACAATGGTCTAATGATAATGTGTTATCTTTAGACTATGGCCTCAATTCACTAAGATCATGCTGGAGATAATAAGGCAAGAGAAAACTTACCTCCACATAAGAGAGAGTTATCTTATCTCTTAATTCCTTAAGTTACCTCCTCTGTAGTTAAGTTACCTCCTCTGTAGTTAAGTTACCTCCTCTGTAGTTAAGTTACCTCCTCTGTAGTTAAGTTACCTCCTCTGTAGTTAAGTTACCTCCTCTGTAGTTATTTTACCTCCTCTGTAGTTAATTTACCTCCTCTGTAGTTATTTTCACATGCAGTTAATAAACAGCCTGTCTTTACTCTGGAGTTATTTTAAGGATTGAAGAGTTAACTTAAAGACAGAAGAGTTAACTTTAGGTTTACCTGAGGTAAAATGTTTCCTGAATACTACATGCCTTATCACCATGGTAACAACTCTAGAAGAGTTATTAAAGACAGGAGATAACCTTAGTGAATTGAGGCCTATATGTCTGACAATAGTTTGTCTCTTTTCTTTGCTTATCTTGAACATGCCATGTTGTATTCCTTTATTTCTCTTTTGTTCTTTGAAATAAAGATTGTTTGAAAAACAAAAAAATCAACAATGGTATGCATAAGGATCAAAGTAAAAAAAGACTAATGCTGGATACACACAGTTCGTTCCCGCACTCGATTCCCGTCGATTCGTTTATTTCCGACATGTCCGATTCGCGTTTCGATGGATCGTTAGGTCGATTTGCCATACTTTACATGGCAATCGACCTAAAAATCATCAAAATGTGCACGGAAATGTTCGGGAATAATCGATTAGTCGGGAATCTAGCGGCGCATTCGATGCGGGAATGAACCGGTGGCCATACATTTATAGATTTGCAGCAGATTCGACCATCAGATCGATTTCTGGCAGATGCCTGTCAAGTCTAATCTGACAGGAATCTATTTGATGTGTGCCACATACTTGGAACAGATTTCCAATAGATTTCAGAATGAAATCTATTGGAAATACATCTAAATGTATTATTGGACCATAAGATCCAATGCAACTCTATGGGCCATTGATCTACTGCCATCAGCAGATCGACCTAGATCTTCCATCCTGTCAGATAGATCAAATCCATCGAAATCGGCCACAAATCGATCGAATGGGGAATTTGATAGAATCGATTTCTGATAGAATCGATCGATCAATCGATGGCTGAAATCGACCAGTGTATGGGCCCCTTAAGGCCCATATGCAATTCACATTTTCTCCTGAGTTTTCTCCTAGCTGATATTTTTACACCTTGTGATAAAATGCCCTTTAACCTCCCTGCATTTTTTTTTTACCAAAAGCGTTACAATTTTTTCAGCATTTCTTTATATTGTAAGCATTTTTGAGGAGCGTTTGTAAGTTGCAGTCTTGCAAGCTGTCCGCAAGCATGCCTACAATATAAAAAAAGCACTTTTTTGTTTTTATTAAAAACATTTTTTTTAGAATAGATCAAATACAGATGTTTGTATTGGATCCAATACAAAAAAAAATTGAATTTGCCACTAGAGATGTTGGCGAACCGTTTGCCAGCGAATCTCTATGGGCTGATACTATATCTGGGTCGCTATGACCCGCAGTAGTACGGCGGCGCTGGGCCAGCGGTGTGCGTCTTTGATCGCGCGCCTGTTGCCGGGCACTCTCTGCACATGAGCATGATGTCACTCATGACGTCACGCACATGTGCAGAAAGTGCCCGGCAACAGGTAGAACACGCACCGCCGGCCCAGCGTGGCCGTACTATTTCGGGTCTTAGTGACCCAGAAGTAGTACAGGGTGAAGTGTTCGCCGGCGAACGGTTCCCGAACCGTTCGCCTATATCTCTATTTGCCGCCTGATGTGATGACTCTACGCATGCCCGACACCAGGGAGCGCACTCAGCAGCATCACAGGGACATGCCGGGGAACATGATTGCCGAGGGGCAGGAAGCAACGTAAATAGGATGAAGCAGGAAATAGAGGAGATCACCACCAGGGAATACACGCCCAGGGAAGCCGCAAGGTGGCGGCAAGGGATCCCGCATGCCAGCAATGCCGCAGGTAAGTAACAGTAGTTACTGGACGAGCCCTATTTGTCCTTTCTGATTCCAGCTATTTTTTTAGGATGAGTCAGGCTTGTCTGTAACACTATGGAGGTTAAACCATCAGCAACAAAGAAAATAATCAAAATAATTTTTTCACCAACTTTTTGGTACTTTTTCAGTTATAAAATACTTAAAAATTATTCTAAAGAGAATATGAAAATTAGCTCCTATATGATAACTCAAGAGAAAAAGTTATTTGCATGTGGACCTAAGTGTAAGCTGCTTTAAGCTGAATTCAAATTTAATTCCTCATAAAAGCCAGTAGAGCACATAAAAAAAAGCAAACAAGAATTTCACTTACTTCTGGGCGCTTATGACAGGGTCCCAATTAGTAAAGGCACATAGAGTATCAAGGACACCATCACCTTGCCCACCTGCCGCTTACCCGAACGGTTTCGCTATGGCGTCATCAGGGGTGTGTGGTAAAAATGTTTGTACTAAAACGTATTGATTGAGATGAGAATGTAGCAAAATTTCCATTCAGGTGAAATCTCTAACGGCAAAAAAAAAACTAATCAGATCATAGAGTATCTGATCGAGGGCCTACAAAGCTACACACAATTAATTGTCGTAATTTAGGACATTATGTTGAGACGTTATGTAATTCTTAAATAAAAGTGTTCAATTCAAGTATTCAATTGATAATAATACAAAGAGAACATTTAAAAGTTAAAACCGGGAAATGTTATTGTTTTATGAGAAATATACGTTCATTTTGAATAGATGGCTGGATTATGTTTCCAAAAAGCTAAGACAGGCGACTGTTGAGCAGATGTCCCCAAACCTTTTGGGTCGAGGGCCGGATCAACATACTTCAGACTGCTAGGGGGCCGGAGTATACATACAATGATGTAGAAGTTGTGCGGGCCAGGCAGTGAAGCATACCCAGGTGACAACCTGTAGTCCAATTGGACAGCAGTGTCACCTGATGTGGAATTTGATTGGAAACCAGCGAATTACTGCTCTGGCTTCCATGTGGATGGGTGGTGCCAGCACTGCTATTCTATATAGGGACCATCAATATTTAAATATGTAGCTGACCGCATCTATAAGTAATACATTTTGTGGGGGGGGGGGGGGGGGGCGGTAAAAAAGCCTCAGGGGGCCTTAGTTTGAGGACCACTGATGTTGAGGAACAGAAAACACCTTGTGGAACATCTCCAAACTGATAGGGTTAGTTGGTAACAGGTTAGTAACTTAGTTCGGTATAAAAAGAGCATCTCAGCAGCAAATAGTGATAGAAAATTTGGGCACTATCCTGTACATTTACCAGCTTAAAGGATAAATGAGGCAATTTAAAAAAAAAACAGATTTATGGACCTGGGGCTCCTCCAGCCTCTAGAAGCCTATGTGTCCCTCACCATAGCTCCACTGTTAGGCAGTCTCCTGGCGCCTCCTCCGTAGCGGCCACCGTCTCACTGCCTACCATGTAAATAGCAGGCAGTGAGCATTGTGCTATGACATACTGTATGTCACAGCATCACACATAAAACATTATTAAAAGCTTATAAAGCCAGCACTCAGTACAGGGGTACTTTAAAGGTTTATTTTATTTTTTGCACAAAATATTTATTACATATAACATCACTATGTGAATCCTTTCTTAACTGAACACCAGAAAATATTATCTTTCCATTTCAGTTTGCAGTTTACTTTTTGGTGTTTAACAAACCCAGAATTCTCTTCTCTCTGTTTGTCCCATTGGTCCATACATCTGAACAAAATAGGAGGTAAAATACATTGCATTCCTTTTCACCTCTACAACTTTCTTATATTTACTGTAATGACACGTTCATTCCACAGGAAGGAGAAGTCTCGACGCTCGGGATCAATATCAGAGCCACACCTTAAAAGAGGGAATGGTTAGGGTTAGGCTCAGGGGCGTAGCAATAGGGGGTGCAGCGGTAGTGACCGCATCGGGGCCCTTGGGCCAGAGGGGCCCCGAAGGGCCCTCCCTCAACTACAGTATTCGCTCTCTATTGGTCCTGTGCTCATAATAATCACTTCTATATATACATTGAGTAGTGGTAATCATTAACAAGCTCTTCCCCATCCCCTTCTTGCACCTCTGACACTGTAGTTGCCATTGTCAGGTTTTGGTGCGCCGTATCAATTGTTATGTATAGAGTGCCTGGGGGGCCCCATTGTAAAACTTGCATCAGGGCCCACAGCTCCTTAGCTACGCCACTGGTTAGGCTTCCCTCCCTGCTCTGATGTCCCACGTCGCTGGGCGCGGCCCCCCAGAAGATTAGAGACAATGCATTGTAGCTAATGATATCGGGGCTCTTCCTGCTCCAGTGTGGCCTGACCCAGCCCACCCGCACATTAAAGCTAAAGTTGGCAGTCTCTCTATTCTTCTCACTTCAGGTTCCCTTTAGAACCAATGTTTACAAAATAAAGAAATAAAGTGAGTAGATTAAAAACTTGAAGTGCACAACCACAAAATCCTGACGAAGGAAATGAGGAGCAGCCTGCTTAACAACCCAGCTCTCTTCACATTTGATAGAGCTCATTCAGTATACTAGGTGGGCGGGGCTGAAACCCAGCTGTTGTATTTACAGGTTCAGCTTTACTGGTAGCGCTAGTACTTTTTTATTGTCATTTTTTTTTTAAAATTGATTTTATGAAACTGTGGCATCCATTCAAAAAACCTGACAATGTCATTTATAAAAACTTTCAGCAAATAAATGATGGTTAGTACAGTTCTTTTCCAGTTCTGTATAATGCCTGAAGAAGAAACGTAACAATTTGAAAGCTTGTAATGTACAGTCATTCATAGTATTACGCTAATCAGCATTTGTTAGTTTGATGTCAGCATATCAGTAAACAAAAGTTATTGAAAACGGGTGCCTAATAGTAGATGTCCATGATCTTCAGGTTCTCAGGCAGCACTACATAAGAAAGAGACAGGATTCTTGAGGGAGAGGCCACACGTGTCCGCGGAAATCGCCAGGATGATTTTTTGCATCCTATGCGCATTTTCGCATGCACATCATCCACCATAGGCTGCTGGCACCTGCTAGCAGTCTATGGTTTTACACAAATTGCGATTTTATGCATGCGCAAATCAAGTGCCCAAAAAAATCACAAAGTTATGAACAAACATGTACCATCGCCATTGGAAAGCATAACGTGCGATTTTGCATTGCACAAAGCTTAAAGTGAACCTCTAGACTAAAAATCTACTTAGCAGCACTGAAAAGGCTTGGTGTTTCTTTAACATTTTCACAGCATCAGAACTTTGTTTTTCTTACCCAAGCCTCATATTTAGCTGCACAGAAGCTAAGCTCCGCCCCATCAAAGAAATCTGCCTGGGAATTTTTCCCTTATGCTGTGCAAAGCATGATGGGATTTCTGGTGTTGTTGTTCTTGTTGCCTAGCGCGCGAAGCTGGGAGGGGTGATCAGGACACAGAACAGTTGGAACCGTGTCTCATGCTCTCTGTCACCTCCTTTCAACCAAGAAGATGGCTGCCCCCATGAAATCACAAACATTTGCCTGTTCTTTTAAAACAGGGTGGGTAAGAGATTATATTACCTATCTATTTTAATTAGCATAACTAATGTAACTTAATGACAGTATATTTGTTTAGGATGAAGTTCCTCTTTAAGTAAAAATAATTGCAAAGGCTCTATAAAAGGGTCCATTCATACTTGAGCGTTTTGCCGGCGATTTCAGAAAAACGCTCAAACGCTAGCGCTTTTGAAAGCGCTAGTCTAATGAAACCCTATGGGCCCATTCTTATTTGTCGATTTGCGCTAATCGCCGCAAATCGCCCCAAAACGCTAAACGCAAATGTGTAGCCTGCACCATTTTCAGGCAATTTCCCGGCGATTGCGTTTCAGTGCTATAGAAGCGCTAAACGTGATTGAGAAAAAATTGCCAAGTGTGAATGGCGATTTTTTTCACCTTAATCGCGCAAAATGGCCATAGCAAAACTCTAGCAAAAGCGCTAGTGTTTTGCGATCAGCAAGTGTGAATGGGCCCTAAAGTAGTATTGTACAGCGGGAGAAAAGATAATACAGTGTTTAATTCCCCCTTTAAAGATTTTTTTGTTGTGTTATGCTGTATAAGCCATTAGCTAAGAATGTTAATTTTTTGTTTTCTTTAAAGAACAAGTGACACCCATGCTAACCTAAAAATAAAAAACACATATATAAGTAGATAAATACTAGTTCTACTTACATAACAGATATATTGTGCTATCCACGTAATGATTCCCATGAATTTTATAAAGGAAAAGCAGAGAATCCTATTCTAGGCAGTGGCCATCTTGCCAAGCTAATGCTGACATCATATCCCCCCTGACTCTTGTTTTCCCCCCTCTCTTCTCTTGCTTATTGTGTATTCATTAGCTGCCCTCCTCCCAGAGTCTCCAGACACTCCCACTGAGGTGTATACTAGGAATTACACTGTTTTCTCCTCCAATCGCTGAGTCACCTCAGCCTTGCTTGTAAACACAAGTGAGCAGAGGTGTTTCAGATAAGAAAGCTAGGCAGGAGAATACATGGAAGAGGAGGAATACATTATAGATAAAAGAACTCCCAGCATTCAACTCTTTGGCACTGTTTGGCACTAGGGCCAGTGCTCATAAAGTATGTGATAACTCCAAACCATAACAGTAGAAAAAGTTTTGCAAGTTTTGAATGCAAGATTTGCATCTTTATCACTTAATACACTCAGACCAGTTGCTGTTGAAATTTGATTTTTATGGTAAAAATACCGCAATTTGCAGCACTTTCATGAGTCTTCTTTAAATTGTGATTATTTTTACAGTCCAGGTTTAATAAGAATGGCATTATTTCTATCTTCCTGGAAACAGGATGTATTGTCTTCTACATCCTCCAGATAATTATAATTGATGTTTTTTTCTGCCTTTGCTCATGCCGTATTGAAATGGATATCCTTTAGATAAAGCGGCCCTGGCACAGATAATAGAATGTTTTCATTAAGCCTGACCTCTGGCCATGCGCATTCCCCCTTAGGTCTAGCAGTAAATGAACCTAGCGAGTGTGGAAAGCAAGGTATGCGGGCAGGAGAATTCCCTCCCCTCCCCACCCCTCACCCTGCACCACCAAAACCTAATTGCAGCAAGGAAAGGTAAAGGCAATTTATCTGCACATCATGACAAATAGTATCAGCTTATGTAGATACATTTGATCCAAGGTCAGAGAGGAACATGGAAAACACTGGAGCCATTAACTGAAGGATGAATTGACGTACTGCGCAGCATGCATGTCAGCTATTGAATTGAAAAGATGAGGTCTGGATCACGCAGGGCTGGATTCTGAGCATGACCTGTAGGAGGATTGACTTGTCATTTCACTTTAGTTAAAAACTCGTTATAAAAATATTTTGGAGCTACAGAGGGCTATATTTACATCTTAGTTGTCTATGCAAAAAAAAAAAAACAAGACAAAAAAACAATTCTTCAATTTGAATTGCATAAAGCGTGGCTAAACTTTGCTAAAGAAGACTGGGATACTTTTGCACTAACAAGTTGAACTTATTCAATTACTTTTTTCTCCAAAGCTTTCTCCTAGGTGGTATTTAAAGAGTAACTGTCAGGCTGCAAAAGCTAATTTAAACCTCAGTTTAGAAGGATGCCAAAAAGGCAATACTGAAGTTAAAAATCTCTCTTACTATGATGTGTGCTGAACAGCAAGGCTGGTTATTCCCAAGCTCTGAAGGAGGCCGGCAGGACGCATAACAGATACTGCAAAGCATTCTGGGGCTGCTTCTCCCCACTCTGCACTACCTTGGGTCATCCCCCTTCATTTCCCTATCACGCCCTAAGGCTGCTTGCTCAGTGAGACGTTACAGGCTCATGTTACAGCAGCTTGTAACAGCAGCCAGCACTGAAAAATCACAGTTAGAGTATACTGCATGAGTCCGCTATTGTTCCTAGCCACATGGCTAATTAATATTCACTGCACAGTAGTGTTGTCCATTAGGATCTTTTTTGTGAGTGGAATCATCAGGAAGCAGGGAGGATATGACATCACAATTGGCTTCACAGGAGACAGACAAAAATGGAACCTGCCATGAGCTGTCAGGAGCATCATTCTCTGCAAATACTATATAAAAATTCTGTGAAATCCAAACATGGACTGTGAAATGCATATGTAATGTAAGTACAGCCAATATTTAGCTACTGATATATGTGTTTTTTTTCTCTGAGACCCTATACCTAACAACTCCTCTTTAACACCCCAGGCCACTTTTGCTTGGAGCTAATGTTTCATCTTCAATTTAAAATAACTTTTAGCACTTTACAATAGAAAAAGTACCAAAAAGTAGGTGGAAAAGTACTGTCAAAATTATTTTGAGCATTTTTTTGCTTGCTGGACGTTTAAAAGGCATTTTATTTACAAGTCGTGAAAATATCACCTAGGAGAAAACTCAGATGAAAAAGTGAATTGCATACCACTCTTTATCAATAAAATGCATTTTAACCCAACAGCAAATAAGAAAATACCAATACTCAGAATAATTTGGACAGTACTTTTTCTCTTACTTTATGGTACATTTTCAATTGCAGAGTGCTGAAAAGTTATTCAAAACAATAGATGGAAAATGATCTCCTAGGAAAAAAAGCTTAGGAGAAAACCCTTTTCTCCTTTGTTTTCTCCCAGGAGAATTTTTTTTCCACATCTATTTATAATTACTTTTCATCACCTCACAATTGAAAAAATACCAAAAATTTGGTTAAAAGGTACTATCCAAATTATTGCTTGCTTGCTGGTGGTTTAAAAGGCATTTTATTGACAAAGTGTGAACATATCACCTAGGAGAAAACTCAGGAGATAAAGGCCCATATGCAATTCACTTTTTCACCTGACTTTTCTCCCAGGAGATATTTTTTCATGTTCGATTTAAAATAACTTTTCAGCACTTTTCAACTAAAAAAGTACCAAAAAGTAGGTAAAATAGTATTATCAAAATGATATTGAGTATTTCCTTGCTTTCTGGTGGCTCAAAAGGCATTTTATTGGCAAGTTTAAAAATATCACCTAGGAGAAAACTCAGGTGAAAAAGTGAATTGCATATGGCCCAAAGGCCTCAATTCACTAAGCTTATCTCCTGTCTTTAATAACGTTTCTATAGTTATCACCATGGTGATGAGGCATGTAGTATTCAGGAAACATTTTACCTCAGGCAAACCTAACGTTAACTCTTCTGTCTTTAGGTTAACTCTTCAATCCTTAAAATAACTCCAGAATTCTAAAGTTAAAGGGGCCCATATGCAATTCACCTAGGTGAAATTTTCAAACTTGTCAATAATATGCATTTTAAACCACTAACAAGCAAATAAATACTCAAAATAATTTTGATAGTACATTTTCAAGTACTTTTTTGTACTTTTTCCGTTGCAAAGTGCTAAAAATTTATCATAAATCGAAGATGTAAAATTATCTCCTGGAAGAAAACTCAGGTGAAAAAGTGAATTGCATGTGGGCCAGGCTGTTAATTAACTGCATGTGAAAATAACTACAGAGGAGGTAACTTAACTACAGAGGAGGCAACTTAAGGAATGAAGAGATAAGATAACTCTCTTAAGGTGGCCATACACTGGTCGATTTGCCATCAGATTCGACCAACAGATAGATCCCTCTCTGATCGAACCTGATCAGAGAGGGATCGTATGGCTGCCTGTACTGCAAACAGATTGTGAATCGATTTCAGCATGAAACCGATCACAATCTGTGGTGGTGCTGCCGCTGCCCCCCCCCTCCTCCCCCCATATATTACCTGCTCCGCCGGCGCTTGTACCCGCTGTCACAGCTGTCTTCTTCTCCGCTGGGCTCCAGGTTCCGGCTGGCTTCACTTCTCTCTGTCCGGGGAAGTTTAAACAGTAGAGGGCGCTCTACTGTTTAAACTTCCTGCCGGGACAGGAAGAAGTGAAGCCTGCTGGACTCGGAGCCCAGCGAGGAGACGGAGCAGCGGTGACAGTGGCCAGATCAGGTAATGTATTGCCGCTGTATTGCGTCGGTCGACGGACATTTGAACGCCGCTATCGACGCACTCATGACCCGGCGGCGATCGAGAAAAATCTTCCGCACAGACGGCTCGACGGGAATGATTGATTTCGTATGGAAATCGATCGTTCTGTCAGCGTTTGCGCAACGATTTCACAGCAGATTCGATCACAGTGATCGAATCTGCTGTATATCGGCGGGAAAATCGTTAGGTGTATGGGCCCCTTAACTGTGTGGTGGTAAGTTTTATCTTGCCTTATAATCTCCAGCATGATCTTAGTGAATTGAGGCCATAGTCAACTGCATATAGGCCCTTGAGTTGTAACTGACACTGTTTTGCGCACTGTGGTGTACGTTTCCAAGTCTATGAATAGTTCACACCTCCTCAGTTGTGCTGAGATGCACTTTTAAAGGGGAATATTTTTGTCTTAAAAATCAAATTTAAGCTGTACAGGTCCACGAAAGAGGTAATTCATTTAAACTAAAGCCATGTATTTATTAAACAAATATGAAGCACATACTTAGACAATCAATAAAACCATGAACATGTCATGTTTGTTTGTTAGCTGTTCAATACAGCAATGCATTCATAAGCATTAGGTTGCATGCAGTATCCCTTTTTTTCCAGTTTGGAGAAAGGACAATAGGGTACTCTCTCCCAAAAGGGTATGTGCAGGGGCAGAACTACAGGGGAGCAGCACCTGCGACCACAGGGGCTCAGAGCTGTAAGAAGGTCCCAACTACTACTTCACACCCCCTCTGATAAAGGGGGGCATCCTTCAGATCAGGTGCTTTGTGGTTCCACTTCTTATGAGTGTGAAGATTCTTTACCCTTGTTGGATGGGCCCCCATGCTGTGAAGGTGTCAAAGGGAAAGGATGTGAACATCGGGGTGCTTCCTCAAAGTTTTGGTGTGGGGCCATGCATTATAGTTATGCCCCTTGGAGTATGGATCAAATCTCACTCCCCTGTACAATAGGTCTCCTGCTTCCATCATACTAATATTAAAGGAAACCTTAAAGGGGAACTTCAGCCTAAACAAACATACTGTCATTAAATTACATTAGTTATGTTAATTAGAATAGATAGGTAATATAATCTCTTACCCACCCCATTTTAAAAGTACAGGCAAATGTTTGTGATTCATGGGGGCTGCTATCTTTGTCATGGGGGCAGCCATCTTTTTGGTTGAAAGGAGGTGACAGGGAGCATAAGACACAGTTCCAACTGTCCTGTGTCCTGATCACCCCTCCCAGCTGCACACGCTAGGCTTCAAATGTCAAATTCAAAATGTAAAAAAAAAAAAAAAAATGCACCAAAACAGCAGAACGAGAACAACAACATCAGAAATCGCATCATGCTTTGCACAGCATTAGGGGAAAAATGCCCGGGCAGTTTTTTTCTGTGCAGCTAAAAATGAGGCTTGTATAAGAATAAAAAAAAGTTCTGATGCTGTGAAACAGTTAAACACCAGGCCTTTCCAGTGCTGCTGAGTCAATTTTTAGTCTGGAGGTTCACTTTAAGGGGAAAAAAAAGTGCTGGAAATAGATAAAACAGACACCTCAGTGAAAGGAAGCCTTTGTATAATTCAGAGGCTTCCCCCATCCCCCTTGCCTACACTGATCCAGTGCTGGGACCTCTAGAACCTCTTCAACAAGGACTTGTCAAAGAGTGTGAGTAGACGTGTTTCCCTTCCTGAACAAGCGCGGCTGCACTGTTTAGGCCTTGGGCCTTGCACCCATGGGTGGATTTGTACTTTTTACCGCCCAAGGCCAACTATACGTATGGTTGTTATCTCTGTGTGCCCGAGAATTCTACTTACTTTCCATCATTGGAAGTCACAGACAATAACCATTTCAGTAATACGCGTATAGTTTATAAATTATGTTTTCCTTAAAGAGAACCCGAGGTGGGAATTACTTTTACTATTGGGTCACAGAGGCTGGTTGTGCGCACTAAGACCAGCCTCTGTTGCCCCATCGTGTGCCTCCATGTCCCCCCTGCTCGCCGCTATACCCCCCGCATTGCTGGCTGTGTCGCCAGCTCAATGTTTACCTTGCGCTGTCAGTCAGCGCCGCTCCCCCGCCTCCTCCGCATCGGCGCCACCCGCCGCGTCACTTCCCTCCTATCAGCGGGAGGGAAGGGACACGGGCGGGTGCGCCGATGCGGAGGAGGCAGGGGAGCAGCGCTGACTGACAGCGCAAGGTAAACATTGAGCTGGCGACACGCTGCGTGTCGCCAGCAATGCGGGGGGTATAGCGGCGAGCAGGGGGGACATGGAGGCACGCGATGGGGCAACAGAGGCTGGTCTTAGTGCGCACAACCAGCCTCTGTGCCCCAATAGTAAAAGTAATTCCCACCTCGGGTTCTCTTTAAGAACTTTTATGTTTGCCATCTCGTTAATGATGGACCCATTGAGTCACTATGAGAGTTAGGCTGAAGTACACCTGCAGGGTAGAGCTTACAGGTCTTGCAGGGACGACACAAGTACAGGACAGAGAGTTCAAAGGTTAAAGCTGTCCTTGTAGATAGGGATGGCTGCATAGAACAGCTTTACTGCCCCTCACTTAGCCGCCCCCAAATTTCTGGTGCCCTAGGCCATGGCCTATGTGGCCTTGCCAGAAATCCGGCCCTGCTTGCACCTGCTCACTAGCATGGAGCTGCTTGGAGGAAAAAGCCAAACAAGTCACTGCTACTGGGCAGGCGCAAGGCATCCTGAGTGTGGCCACGCCCATTTATGGATGAGAACACGGCTGTGAACGTCCAGGGGCATCCAGCAGTGGTCTGGAGGAGGACATGGGAAGCCTCTGGAGGTCCTAAAGGCTTCCAGCATGATGACGCTGAGCAAAACAACATCATCAGCGCTTCAGGCCACATAACTAGATGATTAGAACCTGATTTTTAGCTGTAGAAGGGTAAATAGCCACTACAAATGCTAACATTGAGGGACTGTACTTACTGAGTTATCAGGCCGTGTATTTTCGAGCCGTGCCTGGACTTGGGCTTTCAGCAATCAGCATTTTTCCATTCTCCTTTTCAAGTCCGCTGTGCCTGTGAAATCCTCATAAATCACGGCTGGCTGAATTTGCAGAGAGATTAATCAGCCATATGATATAAATGATTGAAAATCAGACTGGGAGCAAATTTACAGAGAGGAGATATGTGAGGACAAGTGGGAAATAATTTTAAAACTGGATGGGAATTGGATTCTTGAGCAACACTGTTCAGTGAATGTTTATTACAGCTGTTGTGAAGCATCATATTAATTCAGAAATGGCATCTAGCTGCAGATTGAACTGTGATTTTAGGATATACCTCATCAGTTTTTCACACCATTCTTTGTAGACTGGGAAAAGGTGCGGCAATGGAGGGAGCGGCAGCGCTTCAGCACGCAAGTGGGAGCCATAAGGCTGCCCGGCCTCTGAAGGCTTCCATTACAGCACTATAGCACCAAGGTCTCCGTAGATACCAATAGACTGCACATCTGGAATGACAAGTAAGCAACAAAATCATATTTATGCAATATTTTAATTTTGGTAGACAACACATATAACAGGATTTCTGCAGTCTAACCAGATTCCAGACCTCTAGGTAGTATGAACAGATTTTATACATAAAAGGTGCATGAATGGGGCCCGGAGGGCAGGGGCTTTAGGGGCCCGCTTCTCTTCCCTCTCCAGACCTTCAAGTGAAGACAAAGAGCAAGAATATACATATATGTAAATATACATATCTATATGTTAAAAAAACTCCCCTTATAAAAACCATCCCCTGCCACCACCTCCCTCCATGCAGAGTAGCGCAGGGAGCGGGTGTAATACTTACCTGCTTCCGGGTGTAGCAAGTCTCCTCCATGCATCACAGCCACAGCCGCATTTTCTGGCTCCCGATCACATGACTGATGCAAGTCACGTGACCGAGAGATGCCAAATGGCAGCAGAGGGCTGTTATTCATGGAGGAGACCTGCAGCACCTGATAACAGGTAAATATTACACCCACTCTGGGGGGGGGGGGGGGGGGTGAGTATGGACCAAGGGGGCCTCATGCTATCATGCAATCTTTTTTGCAGGGGGGCCTCATTCAGTCGAGTTATGCCCCTGGACTGATGCTTCTTTAAACTAGCAATTGCCCAGGGCGCTGGACTCACTAGAGGCCCCCTAAGTCGCATACATTTACAGTACAATATTAAAATTAAGAGTCTCCGGGCCCCTTTTTGACCAGGGCTACATTTTACCTAAAAGGTAAAGGTACCTGTAATACATTTAGTAATCCAGGATTCATGTCCTTGTGTTCCATTTGCCTGAGTGTTCCCGATTCTTTAGATCTGAAAGAAGATGGTGCAA
Organism: Hyperolius riggenbachi; assembly: GCF_040937935.1. NCBI lineage: Eukaryota > Metazoa > Chordata > Amphibia > Anura > Hyperoliidae > Hyperolius > Hyperolius riggenbachi. The sequence goes on from NC_090656.1 coordinate 93,402,907, forward strand.
ACAGACTAAAGGGGCAGTACTGAGTAGCTCAGCTCCCCCATCTATCCAAATCCAAATCCAATCCAAATCCAAAAAAGCTTTATTGGCAGGACCAAATACATTTAGCATTGCCAAAGCAAAACAAGACAAAACATTAACATGGGGGGGGGGGGGGGGGAGGGGGGGTTGTGGGAATAGGGAAGGATATAGGGAGTTGGGGTATATAGTCCATAGGTGTGTGGATGATGTAAGGGGCAGCATGGGGGACTGGGATATACAGTCCATAGGGGGGTATTGGGGGGGAATACAGTCCATGTGGTATCATGTTCCTCTCAGTTGGTGGCAGGCTGTGACATATCGGGCAGCTATTTGCACGGTTGTTTCCTCCTCCCCCAGTAGGATGTAGAGTTTCCGCTCCTCATCTGTGGAGGTAAAATCCTGGATGTGGGCGGAGAGTCTCTGGAAGTGGGCGGTCCTCACAGGTGCGTATTTGCTGCAGTGTAGCAGGAAGTGGGCCTCATCCTCCAAGACCTCCTGGTCGCATTGTCTGCACAGTCTCTCCTCCCGGGGCTTCCATGTCTGTCTGTGCCGCCCTGTCTCTATCTCCAGGCTGTGGGCACTCAGACGGTACAAACTCAAGACCTGTCTGTCTTTGTGGTGATGTAGCCTCCCCAGATATGGAGCCATTGTGTACTCCCTCTGTAGTGATTGATAGACAGCGAGTTTCTTGGAATTCTTTGTCACTTCTCCATTCCTCTATGTATCGTTCCTTGCAGCTTTCTATAGTCTGTTTTATTTGGGCTTTTGTCAGCCTGTGTTGGTGGCCTTGGCTGGGCTGGCTGCTGATGCTTTGCTTGAGAGCGCGTGGTATGGCCTCGCCCCCCTGGCTCAGTGAGGCTTTATGGTGGTAAGTGCTGGGGTTGCTGCTCTGTATATGCGCCCAGTATGAGAGTGCCCTCTGCTGGATAGTAACTATGTACTATCACTAATGTACTCATGTGATTTCTTGAGAAGACTGTAATCTATTGCTCATTTTCTCATATTGCCAATGTTTATATATGATGGAGGTTGATCAATAACATTTCTGTTATATATTGCAGCAGATGTGAACAGGAGATCATTATTAATTGATTCAATTGCATTTTTGACAGAATTTATTTAATCCCTGTTATATTAGATTTTCCATGCTTTCTTCCTAACCCCTGCATTAGCTGAGAGGGATAACAGACAGCCAGGGTCTCCTCTGAACCAGGCTACGATGTATGAAAACCCTGACTTTTGGGTCACTTATAGGCCCAGACCAAGTCCTAGGCAAATGCCCAGTAGTGCTGTCCCTGCAGCTTCTAACCATTCCATGCTGAAATCAGGTTTGGTACAGCACTTAACCACTCATTCATTGATCTAAGATGCCATAACAATGAGATGCCTGCATCATTGTATCTTCCGGATACACATCCACACATTACTTCCTGTTTAGTGTACTAATGGTATGCAACATAAAGTAATGCATGAGGACATCTTGTGGCCAAATAGTAAAATTACACTTACATAAATGTATTTTAATAAAAGACCCACAATTACATTTAAAATTAACTCCTTTCCTCCCACACTCTCCCACAGTTACCCAAAACAAGACAATTACAAAAATTTCATAAATAGTTACCTTAGGGACTGACCTTTTTTAAAGAGAACCCGAGGTGTGTTTAAAGAATGTTATCTACATACAGAGGCTGGATCTGCCTATACAGCCCAGCCTCTGTTGCTATCCCAAACCCCCCTAAGGTCCCCCTGCACTCTGCAATCCCTCATAAATCGCAGCCGTGCTGTGAGGCTGTGTTTACATCTGTAGTGTCAGTCTCAGCTGCTCCCCCGCCTCCCGCATAGCTCCGGTCCCTGCCCCCGTCCCTTCCCTCCAATCAGCAGGGAGGGAAGGGATGCAGGCGGGGACTGGAGTTCTGCAGGAGGCGGGGAGAGCAGCAGACTGACACTATAGAGATAAACACAGCCAGCTCTGACAAGCTGTTTGTCAGCAGCACGGCTGTGATTTATGAGGGATTGCAGAGTGCAGGGGGACCTTAGGGGGGTTTGGGATAGCAACAGAGGCTGGGCTGTATAGGCAGATCCAGCCTCTGTATGCAGATAATATTCTTCAAACCCACCTCGGGTTCTCTTTAATATGTATGCCAAGAGGGTATTGGCGCCATACATTGTACTAGGGCAGGGGTCGGCAACCCGCGGCTCCGGAGCCGCAAGCGGATTTTTCCCCTTTGCCGCGGCTCAGTCCCGGCTCCGGTGCTGCAGGGCTGCCCATTCTGACACTACACCGGTAGTGGGTGTCAGTGGTTGCGGCGCGCGTGTGACGTTTGCGCGTGTGACGTCACGTGTGCTGCCGCTGGCCGGCAGCCTATCAGAGAGGCCGCCGGACCAGTGCAGGGCTTCGGGCGGCCATTTTCCCGTAGCCCTGCAGTGTAGTGCAGGCAGGACGTGACGTCGGGAAGGAAGAGGAGCCGACGGAGTTGCGCGCCACAAGGAGGTCGGGACCGGAGGTCGAGACAGGAGGAGATCGTGACAGGAGGTCTTCTTACTAGGTGAGTAAATGGGGTTTTCTTTTCAGATCTGCTGAAGGATTTGTGCATATTGGGGTCATTTCTGCTGAAGGATTTGTGCATATTGGGGTCATTTCTGCTGAAGGATTTGTGCATATTGGGGTCATTTCTGCTGAAGGATTTGTGCATATTGGGGTCATATTTGCTAATGAATTGTGCATATTGGGGGTCATTTCTGCATATTGGGGACATATCTGCTAACGATTTGTGCATATTGGGGGTCATTTCTGCATATTGGGGTCATATCTGCTAACGATTTGTGCATATTGGGGACATATCTGCTAACGATTTGTGCATATTGGGGACATATCTGCTAATGATTTGTGCTTATTGGGGTTATATCTGTATATTGGGGACATATCTGCTAACGATTTGTGCATATTGGGGTCATATCTGCATATTGGGGTCATATCTGCTAACGATTTGTGCATATTGGGGACATATCTGCTAATGATTTGTGCTTATTGGGGTTATATCTGTATATTGGGGACATATCTGCTAACGATTTGTGCATATTGGGGTCATATCTGCTAACGATTTGTGCATATTGGGGACATATCTGCTAACGATTTGTGCTTATTGGGGTTATATCTGCATATTGGGGACATATCTGCTAACAATTTGTGCATATTGGGGTCATATCTGCTAACGATTTGTGCATATTGGGGACATATCTGCTAACGATTTGTGCATATTGGGGTCATATCTGCATATTGGGGTCATATCTGCTAACGATTTGTGCATATTGGGGACATATCTGCTAACGATTTGTGCATATTGGGGTCATATCTGCGAACGATTTGTGCATATTGGGGACATATCTGCTAACAATTTGTGCATATTGGGGACATATCTGCTAACGATTTGTGCTTATTGGGGTTATATCTGCATATTGGGGACATATCTGCTAACTATTTGTGCATATTGGGGTCATATCTGCTAACGATTTGTGCATATTGGGGACATATCTGTTTTATAATGGTTTTGCGGCTCCCAGTTTTTTTTCTCTTTTCGGAAACGGGTCCAAGTGGCTCTTTCATTCTTAAAGGTTGCAGACCCCTGTACTAGGGAAATATTTTAAATGTTACAATAACCGGGACAAATGGGCAAATAAAATGTGTTGCTTTTATCCACAATAGAACGTTTTATTTTAAAACTGTAATGGCCAAAAACTGAGATTTATTTTTGTCCCCTTTTTTTCTTATTATAGCCATTAAAAAGCATTTAGAGTAAAATAATTATTTGCATAATGTACCACTTAAATATTGTGACAAGTAGTGATAAAGTTATTGGGGAATAAAAGGGAGGAGTGCTGAAAGGTGAAACTTGCTCTGGCGCTCGAGGGAAAAACCCCTCAGTGGTGTAGTGGTTAAATACCATGGCAAATAACCATGTACCTGAAGTAAGGAGAAAAGGAGATCTACATGGACATGTACTCTCTACACCTGTAACATCTGCAACTACAGCCGCCTTTGTTCCCTGTTCACAGGCCTCATCCGTTCCGTCGGCGTCTAGCACGCCGGGAACGGTACTGTCTCGTGCTCATAGGGTCGCGGTATCGCGCAGGCGCGCGCGCAGAGACAGGACCTTTATGCTGGAAGAAGGCGCGTCAGCTGACCTGCCGGTCGGCTGACGTCAGAGGTGACTCACGCCGCTCGGATTGGCTGATTGGTAAGGGGCACGGCTGTGAGCTCTTCTCGGCTTCTTAAGCCTTAACTGGTCATTTGCAACTTGTCTGCTGTTGCGAATACACTCGTGTTAGCGCTCAGACCTTAGACTAGTATCCGGTGTGCTTTGATCTGGGAGGAAACCAGGGATTTCACACAAGACTAGGACTATTGTTATATTGTATTACTGATTACCTGTGTATGATTCTGGCTATACTCTGACCTTGCTATTGCTTATCGATTCTGTACTTCTGCCTATCTGACCTTACTTGCTGAACCTCTGCCTGATTACTCACTATTCTTCTGCCTCACGTTTCTGTACTGTATTCGCCTCTCGGTTGCCAAACCTTGCCTGTCTGACCTCTCTACTCACCAGTGGGCCCTTGCCACTGGTGAGGTGCTCTTTTGATTAAATACCCACCAGCTTCTCTGGTGAGGTTTTAGTTTAAGTTATATAGTTCCTGTGACTGATAGTACCTTACCAGCTCCTCTGGTAAGGTCTAGTTAAACTATTCAGTCGCTTGTGCTGATAGTACCTTACCAGCTCCCCTGGTAAGGTTTAGCCAAACTTTGTTGTCACTCCTGCTGTTAGTACTTTACCAGCTCCTCTGGTAAGACCTATTATTTATACTACTGTTGTTGCATCTAGTACCCACCAGCTCCCCTGGTGAAGGCTAGCACTGTTATTGCAGCTAGTACCCACCAGCTCCCCTGGTGAGGTCTAGCACTGTTGTTTCAGATAGTACTCACCAGCTTCTCTGGTGAGATCTATCCATTTAATCTACTGTTGCACCAAACACTTTACACATCTGGTTCTCAGCCGTCTATACTTGCATTATTGGTGATACTGCAGATCACCACATAATCGGGTATAGAGTCTGTATTATTGGTGATTCTGCAGATCACCCAATAATCAGACGTCTGTGTGCTACACCAATCGTTACAACATCAGGGTGGTACTTTGCTGTTGGCCAGGAGGTACACATCAGGTTTGCCTGCCACATTTTTGCCCTCATGCCACTTGTCCTGGTCCTGTCCTGCCTCCACAAAGTTTGGCTCCCCCTCCCTCGCTCCTCACTGTGCTGCTCTGCGGCATAATTCAGACCTCAGATCAGTGGGGAAGAGGCAGCCAGGTGACCGGGGCACAGTGATGGCGCAGATACAGAAAGTGACATCACTGCTCACTTCCTGTATTTGCAGTATACACGCCGTCACCGTGCACCGCTTGCCTGGCTGTCTCTTCGCTGGCTTACCAATGATCTGAGGTGTAAACTCTATATATATATATATATATATATATATATATATATATATATATATATATATATATATATATATATATATATATATATATATATATATATATATATATATATATACATACGTATACATACACTAGCTGGTCGCCCGGCGTTGCCCGGGTATGTAATTGGTTAGTGTTACCTCTGCCCACTCTTTCTAATTCTAACACACAATTACTCAAGGATGACCTACTTTGTGAGCTTTGCTGTCTTTGGCATCAATAATTGGCATTGAAATGAATAAAATCTAATTGGCTGTGGCTCCACTCCTTTGAAAATCAATAGGTGAATTTTGATTTGCTTTTGTAGGCTCCACCCACTTTTCTGAATATTAATCCCAGTCACCCAGTGACCAACTGTGCAAAGTTTAAGAAACCTGCCTACCATTGACAGAGTAAGAAAAACAAAAGTTTGCTTTCTTAAAGCGGAATATAACCCTGCATTTCAACTTTGCTCTAAAACATTATTTACAGTATATTATATGCAACCAGCATTTTTTTTTTTACTAGACCAGCATTGGAAGGGTTACACAGGGCTTTAAAGTCCCTGGAGATTTTTGCAGCATCCGAAGCTGAGTTAGATACTTTTTGTTTACACAAATGTATCTAAGTGTTTATTGTGACTCCTCTCTCTCACTGAGAAGGAGTTGGAAGACAGCCAAAGAGTGTGTAACATTTCTAAATATATACATATAACTAAATAGAATGTAACTATCTGAACGTCTGCTCGGAACTTAAAACCTCTGTGTTTAACCCTTCCAATGCTGGTCTAGTAAAAAAAAATGCTTTTTGCATATAATATGCTGTAAATAATGTTTTAGAGCAAAGTTGAAATGCAGGGTTATATTCCGCTTTAAAACAGAAAGAATTTGCGATAATTCAGGTTGGAGTGAGCTTAAAATGTCTCCCAGTGCATCACTGTTGAATATATGCAAATTAACCATTGTTACACACCTCCAAAACTGCTGGAATGCAATGATGTGTCAAATTGTTAATTTGTACAGAGCCATAATAATCCAACGTGCATTCAGACTGTTTTGGATTGTTTGATCCTCATCAGTGCATGGCATAGATTAATTTGGCTCTATGCAGTAGGGCTTGTAACACCGAGAGGTACAGACTAACCAGCACGCTCATGGTGACCCAGAACTCATTGGAGTGTGTAAGGGACTACAATGGTCCTAAAAGCCCCCTTACTAAGATGTTAAGAAAAACAAAAGTTTGCTTTCTTAAAACAGAAAGAATTTGCGATAATTCAGGTTGGAGTGAGCTTGAGATGTCTCCAAGTGCATCACTGCTGAATATATGCAAATTAACCATTGTGCACTTAGAAGCTAAACACACCTCCAGTGTAACAGTGTAAGATTGGCCGCAGTTTACATTTTCCAGTGAAATTTGTATTTGTCTCCGCTCCCTTTTTGGTTATGGGAATAAAAAGTATCCTATACTTTATTCCAGGTAATGTACTATGTGTGTGCCAAATTTCAGTTTACATTCTAGCAGTGAAATTTGTATTTCTCTCCACCCACTGATATCCTAATGATTCCCGGGTATGTATTTGGCTGCTGTTGGCTGTGGCCACTTTTTCTTACCCTAACACACAATTGTCAATAGTCAATGACCAAGTTTGTGAGATTTGTGGTCTTTGGCATGGATACTTTTCATTGAAATGAAACACATCTGATTCGCTGTTTATGGCCCCACCCCTTTTCTAAATATTTAACCACAGTCACCCAATGATCAACTGTACCAGGTTTGAGGCTTGTGCCATCAACAGTGCAAAAATGGCAGCAATTAAATATTTGCCTTGAAAATCAATAGGTGAATTGTGATTGGTTTTTGTAGGCTCCACCCACTTTTCTGAATATTAATCCCAGTCACCCAGTGACCAACTGTGCAAAGTTTTAGAACCCTATAATTAATAGTGTAAGAATGGCTGCAGTTTACATTTTCCCAGTGAAATTTGTGTTTGTCTCTGCCCACTGATGACTTGGCATTGCCCAGGTATGTATTTGGCTGGTGTTGGCTCCGCCCACTTTTTCTAACCTTAACACAAAATTACTTAATGACCAAGTTTGTGAGCTTTGCGGTCTTTGGCATCAATAATTTGCATTGAAATAAAATAAATCTGATTGGCTGTGGCTCCACCCCTTTTCTGAATTTGAATCCCAATCACCCAATGGCCAACTGTACCAGGTACAGGTGATTAACAGTGTAAGAGGCTTGTGCCATTAACAGTGCAAGAATGGCATCAATTAAATATTCCCCTTAAAGATTAATAGGTGGATTTTGATTGGCTTTTGTAGGCTCCACCGGCTTTTCTGAATATTAATCTCAGTCACCCAGTGACCAACTGTGCAAAGTTTGAGAACCCTACCATTAATAGTGTAAGAATTGCTGCAGTTTACATTTTCTCAGTGAAATTTGTATTTGTCTCCGCCTACTGATGTCCCGGCATTGCCCGATTATGTATTTGGCTGGTGTTGGCTGCGCCCACTTTTCCTAACCCTAACACACAATCACACAATTACTCAATGACCAAGTTTGTGAGCTTTGCGGTCTTTGGCATCAATAACCTGCATTAAAATGAAACAAATCAGATTGGCTGTTTGGGGCTCCACCCCCTTATATAAATTTAAACCCCAGTCACGCAATGATCAACTGTACCAGGTTTGAGGCTTGTGCCATTAACAGTGCAAGAATGGCAGCAATGAAATATTCCCCTGAAAAATCAATAGGTAATTTTTGATTGTTTTTCGTAGGCTCCACCCACTTTTCTGAATATTAATCCCAGTCACCCAGTAACCAACTGTGCAAAGTTTGAGAACCCTACCATTAACAGTGTAAGAATGGCTGCTGTTTACATTTTCCCAGTAAAATTTGTATTTGTCTCCGCCCACTTATGACCCTGCGTTGCCCGCTTATGTATTTGGCTGGTGTTGGCTGTGCCCACTTTCCTAACCCTAACACTCAATGAATCAATTACTCAATTACCAAGTTTGTGAGCTTTGCGGTGTTTGGCAACAATAAATTGCATTGGAATGAAACAAATCTGATTGGCTATTTGTTTCTCCACCCCCTTTCTGAAATTGAACCCCAGTCACCCAATGATCAACTATACCAGGTTTGAGGCTTGTGCCATTAACAGTGCAAGAATGGCAGGTTTGAGGCTTGTGCCATTAACAGTGCAAGAATGGCAGAAATACTCCCCTTGAAAATCGACCAACTGTGCAAAGTTTGAGAACCCTACCATTAACAGTGTAAGAAAAACAAAAGTTTGCTTTCTTAAAACAGAAATAATTTGCGATAATTCAGGTTGGAGTGAGCTTAAAATGTCTCCCAGTGCATCACTGTTGAATATATGCAAATTAACCATTGTTGCCCTTAAAAGGTAAACACCCCTCCAGAACTGCTGGAATGCAATGATGTGCCACCTTGTTAATTTGTACAGAGCCATAATAATCCAACATGCATACAGACTGTTTTGGATTGTTTGATCCTCATCAGTGCATGGCATGGATTAATTTGGCTCTCTATGCAGTAGGGCTTGTAACACCGAGAGGCACAGACTAACCAGCAAGCTCATGGTGACCCAGAAGTCATTGGAGTGTGTAAGGGACTACAATGGTCCTAAAAGCCCCCTTAGGGCCCTTTTCCACTAGAGAGATTGTGATTGCTGAATCGCAAAATCGCAAATCGCTAGTGATTTTTAAATCGCTAGAGTTGTTACTTTATCATAGAAATCACGAGAAGTATTTTCCACTACAGTGATTCGATTTGGAAATCGCTAATCGCAAATCGCAATCGCTTGCTGGAGCGATTTTTACAATGATAATGCAATGCAAATGAAAATCACAAATCGCAATCGCATAACACAATTAATGAAAAATCACAATCGCTGGCGTTTGTGATTTGTGATTGCGATTGCTAGTGGAAAAGGGCCCTTACTAAGATGTTAAGAAAAACATCGCTTCTCGGCCTTTTGGCTAAGATCAAGTGTAGTATCTGTTCTTGAGGTTTTTGGGGGGACCTGGAGGGATGGCACTGTGGCAGGGTGTCCCTTCTTGTCGTAACTCCCCAGAGGCTGATTGAATGGATCTATACCATGGTCGAAGCTGAATGGCTGAGGGCTTTGCTTAGGCGTACTGCCCCTGGAAGTGGCGCTCCAGGTGCACCAGAAAAAACCTGGGATGTGGCAGATCCCAGGCGGAAGTAGGGTGCTTTGGTCTGTACTGCCCATATGCATAGCCAACTAACACAGCTCCCCGGCCTTTTGGCTAGGGAGAGTGCGGAATTTTTACCACTCCGGCCGCAAGGTTGGGGCCAGCTTGCTGGCACCGGGGACTTTGGTTCTCACCTGGCTCCCTCTCGGGGGAGCCACGGACCATGTGGATGGCCACGTGGCCCAGGCCCTGTGGGCAACCACAGGGCAGTCCAGGGTCCTCCAGCCCTTCGGGTGTTGGAGGATGCCGCCAGTGTCCTCCAACCTTAGTACCCCCTGCGCCGATGGCAAAGGGGGAACACCGGAAGGGCCCTGCTGTATTGTGGGGCCTGTGGCTACTCATGCACGTTTTGTGGGTGTGCTTTAGGGCACTCACGCTTTTTCCGTGCATGGGGCTAATAGCCTTGCTTACCCGGGACACCTGTTGCATGTAACAGGAGCCAAGAAAGCTAAAAAAAAAAAAATGTTAAGAAAAACAAAAGTTTGCTTTCTTAAAACAGAAAGAATTTGCGATAATTAAGGTTAGAGTGAGCTTGAGATGTCTCCCAGGCACCACTGCTGAATATATGCAAATTAACCATTCTACCCTTAGAAGCTAAACACACCTCCAGTGTAACAGTGTAAGAATGGCTGCAGTTTACATTTTCCAGTGAAATTTGTATTTGTGTCTTTTTGGTTATGAGAATAAAAAGTATCCTATACTTTATTCCAGGTAATGTACTATGTGTGTGCCAAATTTCATTCAAATCCGTTCAGCCGTTTTTGCGTGATCGAGTAACAAACATCCGAACTTTCCCATTTATTATATTAGTAGGATATATATATATATATATATATATATATATATATATATATATATATATATATATATATATATATATATATATACATATATATATATATATATATATATATATATATATATATATATATATATATATATATATATATATATATATATATATATATATATATATATATATATATATATATATATATATATATATATATATATATATATATATATATACATATATATATATATACATATATACATATATATATATATATATATATATATATATAATCTATCTCGCAGGGCAGCACAGCAAGGAGTGAGCAAGCAGGGAGCCGAGCTTTGTGGTGAGTCACTGCCCAGCTCTCAGCTCTCTGGTGGTTGGACTAGGCTGCCTATAATTGAGCGGGGGTAGGGAAAGCAACTTGCAAGGCTACCTATATTGGCAATCTACATGCAGATTGACAATACTGACAATCATGGCCGGATTTCTGGCAAGGCCACATAGGCCATGGCCTAGGGCACCAGATAAACAAGGGGCGGCCTGCAGACAGTGGGCATTATTTGCAGGGCATTATTTGCAAGTGTCCAAACAAATGAAAGTGGTCAGGATAACTGCACTATTAGTACCAGCTGGCATCTGCCTGTGCTGTGCTACAGGCAGCTGCAGTACGTTAACCAAACGTTTGTGAACAGTGTGTGACTAGCAAAAAGCCAGACCTTGTCCAATGACATAGCAGCAGCTGCAGGCAGTTACAGAAGGCCGGGTCTCACGCACTTGGTGTGGGGGATGAAAGGACCAGGGGCAGCACCAGCAAATAGTACAGAATACAGAAGGCAGCCTCTCACAGTACCCATTTCTTAATTATTGATTGGCCAGCGCGGTTACCCTGAAAACAGCAGTGGGTACAGGACTCGCTTTTACGTGTTGCTGACCCCACCCAGTGTCCAATTGTGAGCCACTTGTGACTATGTGGGTGTGGTGGACGGCTCCTACCACGCCCATCACCTGTAGATCGTTCGATTGACCAGTTCCCCCGTGTGATGTGATTGATTCACTTCACGTTGCCATGGAGACCTCGGCACTAGCCCCAATAGTGGACACCATCGGCCCAAAATTTTTTTAATGGATGTGTGTGGAGAGAGGTGGTAGGATACGGTTGGGGCGGCTGGTAATAGTCGGCCTTGGGCGGTAAGAAGTACAAATCCGGCCCTGCTGACAATCTGTAGGCTAGCAATCTAATTGTAGTCTTTTTCCCCACCAATGCCTCCTACTTTTCCCCTCCAATATGCCCTCTTTTTTCTTAAATTGTACCTGTACCAAAAAAGTGCACCGGGGGGGGGGGGTGTTCGGGGGTAATTACCTCAGGGAGGGGGCCTTTGTATCCTAAAGAGGTTTCCCCCTTCCTCCTCAGTAGATGGGATCCACTGCTGGGAGCCCCAAAGCTCTCCTTGTTAGTGTGTGCGCATGTGCTATGCTGCTCTCCATTCAGGCTCCAGCAGCCAAGCCCAATCACGTCCAATCTACTGTGCAGGCAAATGGGTTGTGCTTTTTAGGTGATAAAAGTGGTAGAATTAGTGAACAGGTTGAAAAGCCCTGCTCTAGAGACACACACACCACACGTTCTCAGAAACTATATTTGTTTTCCTTGACTGCAGTGCTTGAGTTTAGGTCTTCTTTAAAGGGCAACTGATGTGGGAAGAATATGGTGGCTGCCATATTTGTTTCCTTTTAAACTATAACAATAATGTCAGAAACACCTGATCTGCATGTGCTTGTTTAGGGGCTGTGGCTAAAGGAATTAGAGGCAGAAGATCAGCATGATAGCCAGGTAACTGGCATTGCTTAAAAGGAAATATGGCAGCCTCCATATCCCTCTCACCAGTGGCGAAGCTAAGAAGCTGTGGGCCCCAATGCAAGTTTTACATGGAGCCCCCCGAGCTCTCTATACATAACAATTGATACGATGCACCAAAACCTGCCAATGGCAACTACAGTGTCAAAGGTGCAAGAAGGAATGGGGAACAGTTTGTTAATGATTACCACTATTCAGTATCTATAAACATGATTATTTTAAACACAGGACCAATAGAAAGCTAATACTGTAGTTGAGGGAGGGCCCTTTGGGGCCCCTCTGGCCCAAGGGCCCCAATGCGGTCGCTACCTCTGCAACCCCTATTGCTACGCCCCTGCCTCTCACTTCAATTCTCCTTTAACAGCTCACGTTTTTCACAGTAGTGGTCCTTTAAACTGTTGAAATTTGACAGTTGGAAAATGAATGTTGAAATTTGACAGTTCAAAAACTATAGTTGGAAAATGGCAGTTGGAAAATGGCAGTTGAAAAATGCCAGTTGGAAAATGGCAGTTGAAAAATGACAGTTGGAAAATGGCAGTTGAAAAATGGCAGTTGGAAAATGGCCTGTCAACTGCCATTTTCCAACTGCCAAATTTCAACTGTTGTTTTTAACTGTCATTCTCCAACTGACAAATCTTAACTGTCATTTTCCAACTGCCATTTTTGAACTGCCATTTTCTAACTGTCATTTTTCAACTGTCAAATTTCAACTGCCATTTTTCAACTGCCAATTTCCAACTGCTGTTTTAACTGTCATTTTTGAACTGTCATTTTTCAACTGCCATTTTCCAACTGTCATTTTCCAACTGTCATTTTCCAACTGCAGTTTTTCACGTGTCATTTTTCAACTGCCATTTTCAACTGCCATTTTCAACTGCCATTTTCCAACTGCCATTTTCCCACTGTCAACTTTCAACTGTTTTTAAACTGTCATTTTCCAACTGCCATTTTCAGCTGACATTTTTCAACTGCCAAATTTCAACTGTTTTTAACACTTATTCTCCAACTGTCATTTTTCAACTGCCATTTTAAAACAGTAATTTTCCAACTGCCAAATTTCAACTGTTTTTTTCAACTGTCATTTTCCAACTGCCAAATTTCAACTGTTGTTTTCAACTGTCATTTTCTAACTGTCATTTTTCAACTTCCATTTTTCAACTATCCTTTTCCAACTGTTTCCTTCTTCCTTTCCTATTTTATTTATTTTGCAAACACAAGCCTTGAGGTCCTCAATGTTGAATGTTGATTTGCTACCACATTTTATGTTTTGGGGCTAGATTTGCATCATGATTTGCACAATTTAAAACTGGCAATCTCTACAAAGTCCATAGCCGGATGAAACAGTCACAGGTGTCAGATATGCATAACTGTGAAGAGGGAGTGGAAGAAAAAGTCAGTGTTGGCTTTTTATCTTCCTATCTTGCTCCCAAGTCTAATGACCCATTTATTGGCTTCAACTTTCATAGTGGTTCTCTTTCCAGGCTAGCACTTTTAGCCACCTTTGAAACTTGTCCACACATTCTCTACAGTGTTTGGTACTCTTTTTCTTGGTTTACTTCAAATATATTTATTTATTATGCATTGTGGTGATTTATTGTTGCTGAGTTGTTTTTCAGATGAACATGCACTGTTTTTTCTTGATAAAATGGTACTTTGTTGCTTTGAAACGCTGGATTATATTAATTGCAGCATGAATTTACAGATCTTTCTGTACCAATTTTTTAGAGTGCCAACCACTTACTTCTCTTTACAAAAATGTATGGCACGTGTGTTGCTCTGCGTTGCAGTATTAATTGAAATGAGACAGCAGTGTGTTGGCACAGACATGCATGCAGCCAGGGGCGTAACCAGAAATCACTGGGCCCACCTGCGAAATTTGGATAGGGCCCCCCCATAGGTGCCAAATAATCGTAATGGGGCAGCGTTTCACTGTAAATTAATCGTAAAGTGGGCAGCATTCACCAGAAAATCGTAATGTGGGCAACGTTCACCAGAAAATTGTAATGTGGGCAGCATTCACCAGAAAATTGTAATGTGGGCAGCATTCACCAGAAAATTGTAATGTGGGCAGCAGTCACCAGAAAATTGTAATGTGGGCAGCAGTCACCAGAAAATAGTAATGTGGGCAGCATTCACCAGAAAATCCTAATGTGGGCAGCAGTCACCAGATTATCGTAATGTGGGCAACAATCACCAGAAAATTGTAATGTGGGCAGCATTCACCAGAATATTGTAATGTGGGCAGCATTCACCAGAAAATCCTAATGTGGGCAGCATTCACCAGAAAATCCTAATGTGGGCAGCAGTCACCAGATTATCGTAATGTGGGCAGCAGTCACCAGAAAATTGTAATGTGAGCAGCAGTCACCAGAAAATTGTAATGTGGGCAGCATTCACCAGAAAATCCTAATGTGGGCAGCAGTCACCAGATTATCGTAATGTGGGCAACAATCACCAGAAAATTGTAATGTGGGCAGCGTTCACCAGAATATCGTAATGTTGGCAACAGTCACCAGAAAATAGCAATGTGTGGGCAGAAGTCACCAGGATATCGTAATGTGGGCAACAATCATCAAAAAATTGTAATGTGGGAAGCGTTCACTAGAAAAAAAATGCACCTGTTAAAAAACAAAACAAAACAATTCACTTACCTGTCAGAAGTCTCCTCTCCAGGCCTCTGGTGCGCAGATCTCCCGACGAGCCTCCTGCAGCACATCTCCCGCGCTGATAGGCAGAGTGCAGGGCTACGGCAAGATGGCTCCGAAAGCCCTGTACTGGAGACACAAATAGTCTCCAGTGCAGGGCTTCAGCAGCCATCTTGCCGTAGCCCTGCTCTGCCTCCCGGGAGACTGCGGGCTGCAGTGATTCAGGGAATGAACCGGCCCAGCGTCTGTTAGACGCTGCGGCCAGTTGAACACCTGGCTGGGGGGTCTCAGAATCGGGCGGGCAGCAGCGCTCCCCCCGCACACCGCTGGCAGGCCCCAGAGCGGCCCCGGGCCCCCCTGCGGCTGATGGGGTCGCATCCCCAGTAGGTACGCCGATGCATGCAGCAGTTTATTGTCAGAACACACTGCTGCACAGCATATGAGAGTGAGACACATTACTGAAATAAGCTCAGCAATGCAGCAGTGCAGCAAGTCACTACTCTTAGTAACCACCACACTGCCCCCGCTATATGCACAGTGGTGCATCATCTGAGGGAGACAACACATTTGACATTTCCATGGAGGTCCCAGCTAACATCATCTTGAGTAGTAGCCTTGGAAGGCATACAGGTATAGTGTCTACTGAGAATCTTTGCATTCCTATATCAAGTTTTAGATACATGACTATGTGGCTCTGCATTCCTTGCTTTCACTGGCATAACAATAGGGGATGCGACCCCTGCCGCCGTGGGGGGGGCCCTAGGGCCCGCTCAGGGACTTTTGTGGGGCAGGAGGGGTCGCAGCATAAGAGGAGAGCGTGGCCGCAGATCGGTGGGGAGGGGGGACATTCCCCCCCTTCCCTCACCTCGTGATCTCACACAGGATTTACACAGGAAGTTGCATGAAGCTCTTATGGCCCATACTCACGAGGGACTTTTGTCGCCTCAACACGCGGCGCGCGCGTGTTGCGGCGACAGGTCGCCCGTGAGTATGGGCCGTCGCACGCGCGCGCACCCCGAACTGTCGCCCGCCGCTCATGTCGCCATGCGATTGAAACTTTCAATCGCATGGCGACAGTCGCCGCCGCACCTCCCCCGCAACTGTCGCTAGTCCGCGTGAGTACGCGGACTAGCGACAGCAACCTCCATTGTGGTAAATGGAGCTTCCGGCGGGGGGAGGAGGAACGTCGGCGACAGCTTCCGTCTCGCCGCTGGTCCCTCTTCCGCGTGTGTACGCGGAGGGACCTGGCGAGGAGCTGTCGCCGGCCTGTCGCCCACACGCTCACGTGTGCTGGCGACAGGCCACTTCTGCAGCCCGTGAGTACGGGCCATTAGAGATCGGAAGACCTCTGGCGAGAAGGAGGTAATGTGTTCAGCCTGCCGCCGCTGCTGCCTGCCTGCTGCCACCAATGATTGCAGGAGGGGGAGTGCTGAGAGGAGAGCCCGAGGTGAGGGAGGGGGGGAATGTCCCCCCTCCCCACCGATCTGCAGCCACGCGACCTCTCCTGCAGGGCCGGTTCAAGAAACAGTTGGGCCCTAGGGCAAAATTAGCCTGGGGGCCCCCCAACAGACACCCCCCAACCAAAAAGCGTCATTAGAGGCCCTTTGTTGCAGCCAAACTTCCCTCCTGGGCCCCTGAGCTGGCTGCTGACCCTCCCCCAATCACCTCCCAACTTAACAGACTCTGCAGAGACCCGGTGGAACACCAGTTAACATGGGGGAGGGACAACTTGGGGGCCCCTACAGGCTCTGGGGCCCTGGGGCAGTTGCCTATTTTTTCCTATGGTAGCTCCGGCCCTGCCCTCCTGCCCCACAAAAGTCCCTGAGTGGGCCCTAGGGAGGTGGGAGGTGCCCGGATTTTTTTCTTTGCAGTGGGGGCCGGGGATTTCTAGGTACACCCCTGCTTGCTTTATCTTTATGCCAGCTTAAACTTTGCAACATGAATTCTTTGCATGTCCATCTCCATTGTAGGCCTATGTTCTGGCGTATGATTGTAATCTGCTGAATTTATGCTGCTTTTCTAATATATGATTGTTGCCTGCCATGGCTGTGAGTGGTGTTGTGGTTGCGGCTTTTGCCACCCCTGGATTATTCTTGGGTTAAACATTTTTCAAGTTTTTTTAAGATAGAAGTTGGGGGATTGACTTATACTCGGGTCGGATTATACTCGAGTATTAACATTAAGTAGAAGTCACCGCTATACTATTAATCAGTTAAAAACTGTATAATAAGTGGTGGGCTCACTGGAAAAAGAGACCACAGCAAAGATGTAAATGCATTTTACTGGCCTACAACTAACTTCCTCAGGTGAAAATAGATGCAAGACAGAAGAAATCACCATAAACATGGAGACATAAACATACCACCAATGTAAACATCAACATCAATGTAAACATAAAATAGAATTTCAAATACAACCAAAAAGCATAATGTACCACAAAATACATACTGTATTCACATAAACACATAGATAAAAAAATATCTTATTACAGACGACTTTATAGTTCTGCACCTGTTATACGCATATAAGTAGGACTTTGATTTAAAAGGGCAGGTAATGCAATCAAACCATAACTATAATAAAAAAATGTTAGGAGAAATTATTTGCATCTCATTGATCATCCCTAGAACCAAATCCCCTTTATATTGTACTAAACTTTATGTACAACCTCTGAATTATTGTCTTACTTATGTGGAAATGCAATTTTTGGGGATTTGGATTTGAGCATATTGATACATAGGAAAGAACCATGAGAGACTAATTTTCTAAGTCTGTTGCACATAAAACGCAGCTTGAAAGTGAGCCAAATCAAATTCCACAGCTACTGCATTTGCTGTTTGCAAAAGATTTGCAACAAACGCATTGATCACCTATAGAAACGACCAGTATAGTTTGAAAAGAGTTTTTACTCATGAATCAATCACAGTATACATGAGAGGAGGTGTGGTGAGGAGTGGTATGAGGGAGGTCAGGGCGTATACATGAAATGAAGACCTCTGGAAAAAAAAGGGCAACCGGGATTCCTGATAGTAGTACAACGCTACAATTAGCAATATTCTACTGCTGGATTCCATAGTAAAATATTGGTAATATTTACCAATATTTTACTATAGCTAACCTGAACCCTATTCTCACACAGAACTCCCTCTCTGGTGATGACTAACCCTAAGACCTCCCCCCCCCCGGTGGTGCCTAATCCTAACCACCCCCCTAGTGGTGCCTAACCCTACTCTCCCACAGAACCCTTCCCCCCTGGTGGTGCCTCAACCTAAGGACCCCCCCCCCCCCCGTGGATGCTAACCCTAACCACCCCCCCTGGTGATGCCTAACCCTATGCTCACACCGAACCCCCCCTGTGGTGCCTAACCCTAAGACCCCCACCCCCTGGTGGTGCCTAAACCTAAGAACCCTCCCCAGTGCCTACCCCTAAGACCCCCCTGGTGGTGCCTAAACCTAAGACCCCCCCCCCCCCGGGGTGCCTAATCCTAAAGCCCCCATACCTAACCCTACCACCCCCTTAACCCTTAAACCCCCCCCCCCCCCCAAGGTAAAGCCACGATACTGCAGTTAGAAGTTTATTTTGGGCTCCAGGAGACGCCCAATTAGCGGCAATCATTCAACATCTCCGCATTCACAGGCGCCTGATAGAATCGGGGGCACCGAGGGTTTGTAGAAATGCAAATTGCAGCACTGCATAGCCACGCCCGCTATGCAATGCCCTCATTTGCATTTCCACAAACCCCACGATTCTATCGGGTGCCCGCGGATGCAGAAATGTTGAATGAAATGGGAACTTCCCAGTGCCCAAAATTTGCTTCTTAGTGACAAAGTAAAAGCTGCGATTTGTGGCGAAAAGGGTAAATGTTGGCACTGGCAGGCACCTGATAGCGGCCGCTGCCATGCGCCCAATTTTCTCTTTTCTGACGCTAATAACAGCTTTTATCATAGATGCCAATGCTGCACCTTTTTTTCCCTGTTTTGGGTCAGAGCTGTACCATTTTCCTAAGTCTAAGCACAAAGAGATGTCTCTCTTTTTTTATCTGAGAGGGTTGGAAAGTTTGAGATGATTGTATAGTGATAGCTATCAGCTCTGCGGCGGATCGCTGGTAACCAGTCTTATCACCCGAACGATAGTCTGTACACACGTCGGATCTGACGCGGAAACGTCCGAACGATAGAACGTTCAAACGACGGGTCGTTCGCTAAAATCCGACGTGTGTATGGGCCTTTAAGGTGCGTACACACGCCGGACTGGAGGCAACGACGGGTCCGTCGTTACCTCCCGCTGGGTGGGCGTGCCAACGACAGTCCGGCGTGTGTACGCACTGTCGGCGGACTGATACGGCTGCTTCTGAGCGATCCGCCGGGCGGATCGCTCAGAAGCAGCCGTATCAGTCCGCCGACAGTGCGTACACACGCCGGACTGTCATTGGCACGCCCACCCAGCGGGAGGTAACGACGGACCCGTCGTTGCCTCCAGTCCGGCGTGTGTACGCACCTTAAAAGTAACCCCAGTTCAGCCAGGACTAGGGATGATCAATGAGATGCAAATACTTCCAAGTTTATGCAAATGTGTGTACATTTTTATGCAAATATATGCAGGTTAAATTTGGACCAATCAATTTAAACGTAGGTGGGACTTGACTGGTCCATTTCAAGCTGCAGATACTTGCATAAACATTTACATAAATGTGCATAAACGTCAAAGTATTTGCATCTCATTGATCATCCCTTGTCCTGGCTAAACTGGGGTCTCTTTAGGGCTCTAAGGCAGGGCTGATAGTCAACGCTATACAATCATCTTAAACTTTCCAACCCTCTCAGATAAAAAAGAGAGCCATCTCTTTGTGCTCAACTGTAGGCAAATGGTACAGCCCTGACCCCTGGGAATCATTGATCATCCCTAGCCGCATGCAGTCTGTACATTCTCCCTGTTTTGGTATTGGCATTCTGTGGACACTGGTTTTATCCCACCTCTCAGATTAATTGGCAGATTAATTGGCTTCCCTCTCTAGATTGTGGTAGTAAGATTAGATTGTGAGCTCCTCCGCAGGATGGTTAGTGAGTCAGTAACATATTTGTTCAATTTAAAGCGCTAAAGCAAATGCCAGCGATGGCTACTGCTCTGCAGTACGTAGCAGACAGCGCTGGTTACAGTTGGTGTGCATTACTCAGCATCATTGGATATGTAAACAAGGCCAGTGCATGGGCCAGAAATAATGCTGCGTTACTTAAAAGGTGTGGAAGAAAAAAGTATACATAATCCACAAGGCCTCCTAGGTAGGTGCCTAGGGCCTGGTGGGTGTCCAAAGGACTGGCTATCAACTTTTCTGACTTCTTTCCCCAGTGCCAGCTCCACATACCAATAAAGCCATTTTGAAAGGTGGAGGTGCCCAACCAGGCCCTTTACAGATTAATCTTAGCAAAAACGTGAACAAAATAAATTAATACATTGCTAATTGAAAGGTAATAAAATAGAAGATAGATCAATAAATGATTGATATTCGCCATGTAATTTTTTCATATTGTTTGATCCAGTTTAGCCTACACATAATCATTTTTACTACTAGCAGACATAAAAAAACAGACAGAACCAACTGCTATTATCTATAACCACACACTGTAACAATACGATAGGTTAAAAAGTTGTGTTTTTTTATAGCTATGCATATGCACAGAGGGAGGTACTAGATTGCTTGGCAGTTATTTCCCACAATGCAACAAGGCTCACAGACAGGAAACTGTCAGGACCTAGGTTATGACATCACACTGTGGGAGGGGTCTCACCACAATATCAGCAATACAGACTTCCCTGATGATCTATTCAAGAAAGATTTCTCGTGGGAAAGGGGGTACCAGCTACTGATAGAGTTCAATTCTTGGTTACAGTTCCTCTTTAACATCCTCATTTCTTGGTAAGAAAGCCACCTGTCTATGGCTGAGAATTGTGCTATGCAGACAGTTCAGAGAGGGGAGGAGAGCACAACAAACAGTCTGGGCTCCCGGATTGTGCTTGCCAGAAGAGGTGTGCAGCAGCTGCATTGTAAGAGAGAGCGACAGAAAGAAAGAAAAGAAAAATCACCAGAAGCTTTGTGTCTGGAAGAACACATGTTGCTGTCAGCTCCAGGCCCTATTAACTATATTTAATGAATCGCTGTTGTTCTCATATTTGCTATCAGTAATGACCTTGATTATTGAGAGACACATAGCCCACTTTAAACAATAGCCCATAACAACGGATGCAAGATGGATCCTATCACTGCTTTGGCTACTATATTCATCACTAAAACAAACTGCTGCATGTAGCTGAACAGACACCGCCATATATCACAGGAGCAGCCGTCCATATTTCCCGACGTTCAGCCTCTGCCTTGCATCCCCCCTCCCCCCACAACCACCACCTTCTTGCATCATGGCCATGCACTCCTGTTCATTTAATACTTTTGATAAACTTCTACTGACAAAGCGGGTGATTAATAGCGGTTTAAGGAATTGAATCAAGGGTAGGAAAAGACAGGGCCAAAAAGGAGTCTGCCGGACTGATGGAAATGAGCATCCGCACAGAAATATACGGCGGGCCCTCCTTTTCTCCATGCCAAGTAATTACTCGTACAGGGCCTCTTGTAATAATTCCTCGTCCAGCCAAAACGGAAAAGTCAGTAACTCACGGTCCGGAGAGCAAGGTGAAGGCAAGGCCAGGGGAGTGCGGATCAATATTTCATTTACTTGAATCACTTTGCCTCGTCCGTCGCTGTATCAAATTCTTTCAGCACGCTCTTTGGAGGAAATGAGGTCTGCGGGCAAAGCATTGGTGCTGTGTCCATAATTTCCTTGGGGTGCTCCTGGATGAAAGTGGAGACTAAAAGGCACGCTGCGCGATCAAGGTTGCCGGTACCCCCCCCCCCCCCCGTCACGTAAAGAAGTAAATAAATTGCATCGTTAAGGCAGATGAAAAAGCGCGCCAACCCTCGCTCTGGACAGATTATGAATGTAGAAACTGAACTGGATTTGAATTGAGCCTTCTTGAAATATTCAAGGGCACAACAGTAGTAAAAACATACGTTTGTCAGAATTCAGCCTTTCAGAAGAATGATCCTCAACTGACACTGTGCTGCTTGATGTGATAAATATAGAGCAGTATGTGATCAATGGTTTTGTACCTATTTTGCTACATTCCAACCTGTAATTTTAATATAAATCTTAATTTTATATTATGTAATCGGTCTGCACAAAAAAAGATCTAAGTTGGTGAAGTGAAATTAGAAATATGTATATAAAAAAACAACAAAAATATATACTGAAAGTTGACATGTGCCTACCTGTTCACCATCTTTGCCATGAAGTCCCTAAGAAGTACTGGTGCAACCAATTACCTTCTAAAGTCACAAATTAATGAAACGAAGTCCACTTGTGTGCAATCTAAGTGTCACATGATCTGTCTGTAAAAATAATACTTTTTCAGAAAGCAGCAGAGGCTTCAACATCACTTAGCAAGAGGCATCACACCATGAAGAGCAAGGAACACTCCAAACAATTCAGGGACAAAGTTGTGGAGAAGAACAAGTCAGGGTTGGGTTAGAAGAAAAATAGCACAAACTTTGAATATATCCCAGAGCACCATCACATCCATTATCTTCAAATAAAAAAGAATATGGTACCACAACAAACCTGTCAAGAGGGGTGCCAACCAAAACTCACAGACCAGGCAAGGAGGGCATTAATTAGCGAGATCAAAGGTAACCCGGCAGGAGTTGCAGAGTTCCACACCAGAGTCTGGAGTGTCTGTCCATAGGATCTCAATAAGTTGTACACTCCAAAGAGATAGGCTTTATGGAAGAATGGACAGAGAAAAGCCATTACTTAGTGATAAAAGTGAGAGGGCATGTTTTGAATTGCCAAAAGGCATGTGGGCAATTTGCCAAATGTATGGAGGAAGGAGCTCTGGTTAGAGGAGACTAAAATTGAACCGTTCGACCACCAAGGAAAATGCTATGTCTGGGGCAAACCCAACACATCCCATTACCCCAAGAACACCATAACCACAGTGAGGCCTCTTGCACACTACATGCGATTCTGATTTTTTTTTACAATCCGATTGTTCATTCCGATTAAAAAACCTAGCAGCATGCAGTACTTTTTTTTTAATCGGAATCGAAAATCGGATCGTACAAAAAAATCAGAATTGCATGTAGTGTGCACGAGGCCTGGAAAGTGGTGGCAGCATCATGCTGTCAGGATGTTTTTTTAACAGCAGGGACTAAGAAACTGGTCCGTGTTGAGGGAAATACGGGTGGTGCAAAATGTAGGGATAATCTTGAGCAAATCTGTGTCAGTCTTTCAGTGATTTGAGATTGGAATGGAGGTTCACCTTCCAGCAGGACAATGACCTGAAGAATACTAATAAAGCAACACTCAAGTGGTTTAAGGGGAAACATTTAAATGTTTTAGAACGGCCTAGTCAAAGTCCAGACCTCAATTCAATAGGGAATTAGTGGTCAGACTTAAAAATTGATGTTCAGAAGCCAAACCACGGCTGACACGGCTGTCCCCCTGGGGGACTCAGAAGCGATCCGCTGTGATAGGCTGAAGCCTATCACAGCCGATAGCTGTGATAGGCAGATGGGGGTAGGGAGGGAGGGGAATTTAAATAATTAAAAAAATGCTTTTTTAATAAAAAAAAGTCAAATAAATATTTATTACAAACAAACAAACCTGGGGGCGATCAGACCACACCAACAGAGAGCTCTGTTGGTGGGGAGAAAAGGGGGGGGGGGGGATCACTTGTGTGCTGTGTTGTGCGGCCCTGCAGCTTGGCCTTAAAGCTGCAGTGGCCTATTTAACACAAAAAAGTCTGGTCTTTGGGGGGGTAAAGCCTGTGGTCCTGAAGAGGTTAAAGCATACCCCGAATTGTGCAAAAAAGATGAATTTTACTTACCTGAGGCTTTTCCCAGCCCCCTCATAGTCTTTCAGATCCCTTGGTGTCATTGGGGTCCCCTCCGTTGTGCTGCTACCCCCCTCAGATTGATCTTTGACAGTGATGGGATACCGCACATACAGTACGCGGTTTTAGTTATGGGATTTGCGCATTCCTGGTCCTATTTGTGTGCTTCCTCTATCCAGCTCCCATTGCCAGGAGTGTACCACGCATGCACAGAAGACTCTCAGCTATGGGAATGCGATCAAGGAGGCATTCAGAGGAGACTGCACATGTGCCGTAGCCAGCAACTAAGAATTGTCAGACATCTTTTCAAGGGTGACAGTGACACAATGGAGAAGACCTGAAGGACACAGAGGGACCTGAAATACTAAGAAGAAACACCAGTTAAGTAAAAGTCAACTTTTTCGGCACAGTTCAGATGTAATTTAAGGTGTTTAGATACACTCTGATATTGTCACACAATACTTTGGATGAGTTCAGGGGCGAGTGTCATACAGATGCACTGTGGGGCTGTTGCCATGGACGGAGGAGGAAGGATGTCAGAAGGACACACAACAGCGATTTCCAGCAGGTGTGGTAAGGAGGGGAACTATGCACTCACTCAGTAAAGGTGAACTAGCAATCTGGTTCTGACAGTGACACACCGGGGGTGGCTAAACACCTTAGAATCTCCGGAGAGATGGCATGGCCTCCACAGGCCGCCTCAGCAAAGAATACTCTAGTGTGTACCAGCCTTCGATTTAGATTTTTCCAGAGAAGGACTGTCTTAGTGAACATTATATTACATCAGCCAATTATAGTCTCCTGCTGCAGGATGGGAAAATGACAGAGATAATGGTATTGAGGCAACACGTAATGTCAGCTTTTCCCATGGAGATTTTCACCAATGAGGCCTACACTGAGTCAGGCTGCAGTACGTTCTGCTCACACACTGTACGCTGTGTTTAGATGACTAGTGTGCTTAGCAATGCTGCTGTTTAACTTGTCAGCTTATTGACTCGACATCTTTTACATAGTTTTGGCCGACAGCCATGCACAAGACTGAACCAATGTTGTCTTTTTATTTCAAAGCCCGTAGCAGTCCAGGTTAGCAGATGAGCTACTGTTCCTTCTTGGGCAAATGCCAATGTACTCCTTTCCAAGTTATAACTACATTTAATCATGCTGAGAGACATAAACACAGTAATTCAGGGAGTCAGTGCAGAGGGCGATGCTAATATGTGCCTCATACATAAACCTATAGGAATCAGGTGAAACTAGCAAGGTGTGTCCAGTCACTGTACCAGTCCTGGGATAGATTCAGGAAGGTGATTCTTGTCAAAAGGAAAAGTGTTGCTGCAGTTAATACATAGCTCCAAAGAGGGATTTACCATAAGGCACTGTAGGCATGTGCCTACAGGCGCCTGATGATAGAAAGGCGGCTCACTCTCCTGCCTGAGCACCTCCATCTCTCCTTCCCTATGTTGAGTCCTAATGAGAATGTAAATGAGAGATTACCCACCATATTCTTGGCATTTCTGTGAAGAGATCTCCCTTCTAGTTACTGAATATTGAGGTTCTTCTAGCTACCTAATACTTGGGGGGACCTCTAGCTGCTTAAAGGGAACCATAACCGGCGGGGAAAAATAAATTCACTTACCTGGGGGCTTTCCCAAGCCTCCTGCAGCCGTCCTGTGCCTGCGCCGGTCCTTCGGTGCCCTCCGGTCTCCCTCCGCCGCTAAGCTTCGTTTTCGGCCGACCGCCAGTCGTCCTCCGGCAAAGCGTCCTCTTCTTCCGTATTCCTCGTCGTAAAGAGCCGTAAAGCGCGTCCGCATGACGAGTTTGGCGTCATGCGGACACGCTTTACGGCTCTTTACGACGGGGAATGCGGAAGAAGAGGACGCTTTGCCGGAGGACGACTGGCGGTCGGCCGAAAACGAAACTTAGCGGCGGAGGGAGACCGGAGGGCACAGAAGGACCGGCGCGGGCACAGGACGGCTGCAGGAGGCTTGGGAAAGCCCCCAGGTAAGTGAATTTATTTTTCCCCGCCGGTTAAGGTTCCCTTTAATATTGAGGGTACTTCTGGCTACCTAATACTAAGAGACACCTGTAGCTACCTATGACGGGCAAGGGAAGTAAGGGAGAAGTGACAGTTGGGCTAGCCAGCACACTTGTGGTGCAGTTCGGCGAGGGTTTGTAGGTTCATGGAGGGCGAAGTCTAAGGCGCCAGGACATCTGTGCCTATAGGCTCCTGTGAGGTAAATCCAGGCCTGGCTCCAAACTGTCCCTCTTTTGGAGAGTCAGACCCTCTTTGGGAACCCTGTCCCTCTGTCCCCTTTTCTGCCTCATTTGTCCCTCTTTCAGGACTGGTGTACAGATCTGAGTAAATATATGTATTTTTCACCTGAAAAATGTGTGTAATTGACTCTCTAGTCCCATTTTTTAAATTGATATATATTTTTATTTTCAATGTTAATATGAAAGAAAATGGACCAGGATAGAAAATACCAATGTGATTTGAATTATAAAACAACATATTTTTCTTATGAAATCATTATGAAATGTGTGACTAGGGGTGTGTTGTGAGTGCGGCAGGGGTGTGGCTTAAGTGTCCCTCTTTCTTATCCTACAAAGTTAGGAGGTATGGTTAATATCCTTAAAAGGGAACCTAAACTAACGGTTAAAAAATGAGCCTCCGGCCGCAACTAAGTTTTCTCAGTCGGCAGGCCACTGCGCCTGTGTGGGACTGGACGCGCGCATCCTCATTTGCGCTCCCATCCTCGGTAGTGTCCTGCACAGACACAGTCTTAGAAAATCTCTGCTGCTCCTGTGCAGGACGCTCCAGGCGATGGGGGCGCCATGGCTGACTAAGGAAGTTTTATGCACGTGCTCAGTGTCATATATAGAGGTGTGATTGTTGCCATATTTGCTGCAGAGGTTGAAGGGGTGGTATTTGGTTCAGATGGTGTCGTGATCGTGTGGGGCAGCAACCAGGTAAGGAGTGCAAAGACAAGTGTGTCTTGCCTACAGTCAAGCATGGTGGTTGGAGTGTCACGGTGTGGGGCTGCATAAGTGCTGCTGGCACTAGGAAGCTACAGTTCATTAAGTCAGGCAGGTACAGGGAAGGGGAGGGGGGGTCTGGGTGCCCAAGCACCCCCCCCCCCACCCACCTTTTTAACTATCCATAAAAAGGCTTATTTGACTATGAAAAGGAAGCCCCACCCCCACTGTGATAAGCTCCGCCCACCACCCGCAGGAAGCTCCTCACCGCCCGTGGCATTTCTACAAGGTCTACATACCACTGTACAGCAAAATATAGATATAAGAAGTGTTTCTGATGTTGAAACCAGAATAATTATTGTAAATTTGGGTATTGTGAATAATGTATTACGTTCTATCTGTGGCTCAACTCAAAGCATCTATAGAAGTGATTATTACCAGCACAGGACCAACAGAGAGCTACTAATGCAGTTGAGGAAGAGCCCTTCAGGGCCCCTCTGGCCCAAGGGTCCCGGTGCAGTCGCAACTTCTGCACCCCCTATTGCTACGCTGTTACATTGCCTCTTTAACGCAAACCTGAACTGAAAATTAAAAGTTAAAATAAACATACACACGTCATACTTACCCCCCGTGTAGTCTACTCCTCAATCTCTTACTCCTCTCCTGCGTCCTGTTTGTCCACTGTGATCAATGGGATTCTTTGTCATACATTTTAAAAATGGTGATGACCCTGTAACAGCTTCCTGGTCAGCACACTGTTAAACTGTAATATCGACCACTTGAGCCACAGGGAAACATGGACATTACCCTACTCATCAGTTGTCCTTTCAGTTATAACTGACAGCAACTGATATATCACTGACAAGAACTGATATATTTCAGTTCTGACAACATTTTGTCAGAACTGGAAGGAATAATTGTATGAAGAAAATGGTGAGCGTCTGAGAGGAACTGACGGTGAGGTTGGTATGTAATATTCATTTGCAGGTACAGTACATCATGTTTATTTTAAATAATTTTACTCGGTTCAGGTTCACTTTAAGTCATTTCACTTGTGTTGTATTTCACTTGTGTATTTACATAGCGGTCTGTCTAGAGATGAGCATTAGCAGAATGCTAGGTCTTCTGAATGTGACTTAAAATGTCTTCCTCTGCTGCAGAAGGACTCAAATAAGAATGTAAAGCACCATATTCCAGTGCGGCAGCCCAGTGAGGTATCTGTAAGACTGCTTCTGGTGTTCCCCAGAGCAAGTGAATGACAATGGAATCAGTGAGCACTGCCAGAGAACAGTTTGCAGGTGAGAGTCCTTAGTGTTACAACGTGACTCTGTGCAAGTGGAAGTGATGTGCCTTCAAGCTGCAAGAGACACTCTTGGCTTAGTTAACCCCCCCTTCACCTTCTTTGTTACTTCTGAAG
The DNA here is from genome assembly GCF_040937935.1 of Hyperolius riggenbachi. Classification (NCBI taxonomy): domain Eukaryota; kingdom Metazoa; phylum Chordata; class Amphibia; order Anura; family Hyperoliidae; genus Hyperolius; species Hyperolius riggenbachi. The sequence continues at coordinate 93,431,312 of NC_090656.1, forward strand.
CCAACTCATTGAAGCTGCTTCGTGTGGCTGGAGGTCATTTCACCTGATGCAGCTCACCAAGAAGAATCCAAATCAGCAGGTAAAGCTGCAAAAAAGGTGCTTTTGGGGCGTTTGCGCAGCGCCGAAAAATGGGTGTGGCCATGACATTGTGTGGGCGGAGCTAATGTAATGATGTAACAGCGAGGCATAAGAAAGCAGTGTTTCCACCATGATGTGGTGAAACGAGGATTCGCATCATGGGTGTGCAGAAACTGTGTGATGCTATTTATTAGTATACCGTAACCCCAAAGCAGCAAATATAGCCAACTATGACCGTTAAATAATAAATGCAGCAACAGTTTCCCCAGACACCGGAAAATAAACGCAATGTGGGCAGCATTTCAGCAGAAAATAACGCAATGTGGGCAACATTTCAGCAGGAAATAACGCAATGTGGGCAACATTTCACCAGAAAATAAAACGCAATGTGGGCAACATTTCACCAGAAAATAAAACGCAATGTGGGCAACATTTCACCAGAAAATAAAACTCAATGTGGGCAACATTTCAGCAGAAAATAGAACACAATGGGGGGCAACATTTCAGCAGTAAATAAAAGCAATGTGGGCAACATTTCAGCAGTAAATAAATGCAATGTGGGCAACATTTAAGCAGTAAATAAATGCAATGTGGGCAACATTTCAGCAGTAAATAAATGCAATGTGGGCAACATTTAAGCAGTAAATAAACACAATGTGGGCAACATTTCACCAGAAAATAAAACTCAATGTGGGCAACATTTCACCAGAAAATAGAACACAATGTGGGCAACATTTCAGCAGTAAATAAATGCAATGTGGGCAACATTTCAGCAGTAAATAACGCAATGTAGGCAACATTTAAGCAGTAAATAACGCAATGAGGGCAACATTTCAGCAGAAAATAGAACACAATGTGGGCAACATTTCAGCAGTAAATAAATGCAATGTGGGCAACATTTCAGCAGTAAATAAATGCAATGTGGGCAACATTTAAGCAGTAAATAAATGCAATGTGGGCAACATTTCAGCAGTAAATAAATGCAATGTGGGCAACATTTAAGCAGTAAATAAACACAAAGTGGGCAACATTTCACCAGAAAATAAAACTCAATGTGGGCAACATTTCACCAGAAAATAGAACACAATGTGGGCAACATTTCAGCAGTAAATAAATGCAATGTGAGCAACATTTCAGCAGTAAATAACGCAATGTAGGCAACATTTAAGCAGTAAATAACGCAATGTGGGCAACATTTCAGCAGTAAATAACGCAATGTGGGCAACATTTCAGCAGGAAATAACGCAATGTAGGCAACATTTAAGCAGTAAATAACACACTGTGGGCAACATTTCACCAGAAAATAAATGCAATGTGGGCAACATTTCAGCAGTAAATAACGCAATGTGGGCAACATTTCACCAGAAAATAAACACAATGGGCTTGATTCACAAAGCGGTGCTAACTGTTAGCACGCCTGTGAAAACCCCCTTAGCACGTCTAAACAAGCTTTCCGCGCATAAAACTTTACACGCGCAAAACTTTATGCACGTAAAACTTTACGCGCATACTGCACAGAGCGCAGGGCGCCCCGCGCGAAGTGCCCATTAAAGCCTATGGGACTTAGCAAGCGTAAAACTTTGCACGCGCAAAGTTAGCGCGCGATCTGATTGAGAACCTACTTAGCACCCTGGTTAGCGCGTCTAAAGACTTTAGACGTGCTAAGTAGGTTAGCACCGCTTTGTGAATCAAGCCCAATGTGGGCAATATGTCAGCAGGAAATAACGCAATGTGGGCAACATTTCACCAGAAAATAAAAACAATGTGGGCAACATGTCAGCAGGAAATAACGCAATGTGGGCAACATTTCACCAGAAAATAAACGCAATGTGTGCAACATTTAAGCAGTAAATAAACACAATGTGGGCAACATTTCACCAGAAAGTAAACGCAATGTGTGCAACATTTCAGCAGTAAATAAACGCAATGTGTGCAACACTTCAGCAGTAAAAAACGCAATGTAGGCAACATTTTAGCAGAAAATAAATGCAATGTGGCGGGCAACATTTCAGCAGGAAATAACGTAATGTGTGCAGCATAACACCTGCAAAAAAAAATTATTTACTCACCTGACAGAAGTCCCCTCACGCGGCCGGCCTCTGGCGCACAGCTCTTCCGAGATCTTCCTCCTGCAGTCTCCCGCGCTGAAATGGAATAGCAGGGCTACGGGAAGATGGCGCCCAAAGCCCTGTACTGGAGACACAAATAGTCTCCTGTACAGGGCTTCAGACGCCATCTTCCCGTAGCCCTGCTCGCCTGCCGAACACTATGCAGGCTGGAGCAGGGCTGCAGGCTATGAACTGGCGCACATTTCTCAGGACGCAAGGCATCCTGGGACAGCGGACCCCGAAGACGGGATGCGTCCCAGGTAAAGCGGGACGTCTGGTCACTGTACATAAGGCCCCGTTCACACTGCACGCGTTGCCGTCCGTATTTCAGCAACACGTGTAGGTGACTGACACGCACAACATCAGAAGTGCATAGACTGCACTGTCTGATGTTCACACTGCATGCCATGCGGACAAGTGCGGTCCGGGAACGCATGCTGCATGCATTTTTAAACAAAACATGCGGCTGACCCATTCACTTTCAGTGAATGGGGTCAGCCACACAACGCATACAAACGCTGACGGCGTGTGTTCATACGTGTTGTGTTCCGAACGCACAGCTATCCGCGTTTCATGATGTGAACATGGCCTTAGTCATGCTATGCGGTATCCCCACCTATTTAACAGCAGGCTACGGTTTCAGATGACAACCCTGTGTCTAAAAACAAATAAAGAGAACCTGGAAAGAAAGAAAGACACAAGCTGTCAATGCAAAATGCTACATCGCTGCATGTAATCTGTATCATGACTGTTGTCACTAGACAGACCTGTTCCTACCACTGCTGACATACTTGTGCACTGGCTCTCTTCACCCCCCTGACCCCCGACCAATCCCCCCCCCCCCACTACCACCAACAACAACAACCTCTGTCCCCGCCACCTGACAGAGCCCAGACTTCCTTCTTATAAACTGTCACCATTTGTCTTGCTTAGGCATGTACATCTGCCATCTGCTGGCAGAAACATGCAACTGCACACATGGCACTATTTTTTTTTTTTGCTGATATCACTAAAAAGAACTGAGCATAAAAAGATGATGATGACGATTTAGTATTTATATAGTGCCAACATCTTTAGCAGTGCTGTACAGAGTACAGAGTCTTGTAATGTATCTGTCACTCAGAAGGGCTCACAATCTAATCCCCACTATAGTCACATTTCTATGTATGTATCGTGTAGTGTACGTATCGTAGTCTAGGGCCACTTTTAGGAAAGCCAGTTAACTCCTCTGTATGTTTTTGGGATATGATCATGTCCTTATCGTTATTATTATGTCCTCCTCCTGAACTCACTGTTTAAATAATTGTCAGTGAATGCTGCTGTGCGCATTCTTAAGCTATTCCATAAAGGATATCTGAACTAACATGTGAAACGGGGCATATTCACAAAAGACCATTAAAATTTGTGTGCGCAGGTAGTACACCTGTTGTTCATATAGCGCAACCTGCATTACCTAGGTAACACGTGCATTGCTAGGGTAATGTGCACTACACAAGTAATGTAATGCGTGTGACCCTATTAAGAAGCACGTTACCTAAGCAGCGCTGGTTGTGCTGGTTGCACAACTTCCACTACATAACTGGTGTAAATACCAGTGAAATTGCTATGTGCTGCCTGGGAACAGCAATTTTAATGGACTTCTGTGAATATGCCCCCCTGATGAGATAAACACAGGGCCGGCCCGCTCATGAGGCGGGGTGAAACATTTGCCTCAGGCGGAACTTCTGGGGGGCGGCACCCGCCTGTCCGTGGGTGCGGTGGGCCGGCCGCCGAGCTGGAGGGGTAGCGGGCAGGATTGGGGTATTGGGCCTTGCGGCGGGGAGTGGGGTTGGACCCCCCCCTCCCTCACCTTGGTCCCCCATCTGCACTCCCCCTAAAGCTTTAAAAAGTTAAGTAGCAGCCGCCACTATTAATAAGAGGCAACAGGCAGGGATCACTCACCTCTTTCGCGTTCCAGCGTGTGCTTTACTGATGTCACTTCCTGCAACGCCGCCCACATACAATACAGTGGGCGGCATTGCAGGAAGTGACGATAGTGGAATGCACGCTGGAACGCGGAAGAGGTGAGTGATCCCCGCCCGTTGCCTCTTACTAGTAGCGGCTGCTACTTAACTTTTTAAAGCTGGAGGGGGAGCGCAGATCGGGGGACCCAGGCGAGGGAGGGGGGGTCCCCCGATCTGCCTAAGTTTGTCTCAGGCGGCAAAAAGTCTAGGGCCGGCCCTGGATAAACATATGTATGTACAGTCCCAAGTCTACATGGAAATAGACTGTGTTTCTTTTTTTCATTTTTCTCACTGTAAGGGTTAACATTTTAGGTCTTTCAGTTATAGTTTCTCCCCCATTGGAGTTCAGTCCAACTATACTGTAACCCTACAATAACTAATTACAACTCTTGCATGGCAGAGAGGCAATTCTTAGTAAAGGCACAGATTAAAAAAAAAAAAAAACAATATTCCAAGATGGAGGTTGTAAAACACCTAAAACTGTAATAATTTAGTTGAGACAATTTTGATTATTTTTAGCTTTGTGGGATTCCAAGAAAATGTTATTTAGAAGTGGAAGTACAGATACAGATTCTTTATCTCATCAGTTTATTTTCCGTTAAGGTTTACTTCAAGCCAGGAATGCAAGCCATCTGAAAAGCTGTCATAAATCATTCAGCAACTGACAGATAATTTATGCACAATTGGTGCATTATTATTATTAATATTAGTATAAAGCACCAACATATTCCATGGCACTGTGCAAAGTAAGAAACAAACATGGGGTACATAATAATGTAGACAATGGTATACACCAATATACAAAATATAGAGTTTGTAAAAAAAATACAGAATTGGTAATTACAGTGATAAAATGAATATGAATAAATGTGTAACAAATTCCAAGTCACAAAAGGGTGAGAGAGCTCTGCCCTTGCGAGCATGCATGTGTATTAATTCATCAGTTTGTACAGCAAAAGGGGAGATCATTGAGAGGCCTTGATAGTATAGTAGGTTTGGTAAGGTAATTTCCAAATTGCAAGCAGTGAAATAATACTTACAATGGTGGGTTACCACCAAGATAACCACTGTATAGGCAGGTGGGGAAATTAAATCCGAGCCTACTCGGGTTAAGATGTCGCTCTCAGTAGATGTTAAAAACAACAAGAAATGGGGTAACGTACCTCCACCAAGGATGGACTATTGATAAACAAATGACTGGAAACAGAGGCACCAAAATAGGATTAATTATGCTAAAAACCTGTTAAAAATAGGGAGGTAGTGGTGGACTTACCTCCCACAACATAGATTTAGAAAGTCAAGTATTAGCATAAATCAGACTTTAATAAAAAAAAAAAGAAACCTCAAAACAGGCAACGCGTTTCGCAGGCTTTCAATCGCTTCATCAGGTAATAAGGGAGCAACTTCACTGAGCTCAAAGTCAGAAAAGGAAGTGCTATTTTGATTAAAGTCTGATTTATGCTGAATTTTCTGAGTCTATGTTGTGGGAGGTAAGTCCACCACTACGTCCTATATTTGACCTGTTTTTAGCACATTTTATTGTATTTTGCCGCCTCTGTTTCCAGTCATTTGTTTATTAATACAACAGTGGCTGTTAACCATTTGTGGCAAAGTAAAGAAGTCAGTAAAATCCCACAAAATGGTGAGAAAACACAAAGACAATGGTTTCACAGTCCATTACAGATGTCTCTCTGAGGTGAGACCTGCAAGCCATGCTTCTGATTCATTGGATATATCACTCTTATTTCGATCTGCAAAGTGCAATTTATCTCATAAATCAGCCTGGCCAATTTTACTTTCTCTTAATAGTTCTTAATCCAATTAATGACTCTTAGAGTGATTTCCTTTTGTGAGAGTGCTTCTTTATTATTTTGCAGATAGTAATTATTTCTCCCTCCATCTACCTGATCACTGATGTGGAGGAGTGCCAGCCATCCAGCAAAATGATACAAGCTTAGCCAGTCAGTGATGTTATTTCCTGACTGTACGGTCTACTTCTCCCATTATACTTCTTTAACTGTAAAACTGCCTCCTTGTCACAGTCAATCTGAAAGTACATTTGAAGTGAGAGGGATATGGAGGCTGCCATAGTTATTTCCTTTTAACCACTTCAGGCTCCTGACAATTTTGACATATCAGCTGTGTCACTATTGGCACAGCAATAACTTTTTATTACCTATGCCATCAAAGTGATACATACAGTATATGTTTTTTTCAGGGCAAACTAGGCCTTATTTGGGTAATATTTTTTTGTAAGTGTTTTTTTTTTATTTCACATGCACTTTATTGAGAAAAATTAAGTGTAAACCCCCAAATAATGCATTCTTCATGTTTCTTCTTCCTAATTTTGTGCCGCAGTTGTAAAACATCCCAAAATACATTACTGGGTGCATCCTGGTTAAAACAATACTATATATGCCATATTTCAGCACTAGCTGGGCATGTAGCATACCATTATCTGCAGCATGTGCGTCTGTAGCAATTGCATGCAATCACTATGGCGCGCAGTTTGGGACCCCAATGCTGTATAGATGCATTGCTAAGCAACAGCATTTTAATGCATCTATATAGCATTGGGTTACCGAGCTGTTGCCCTAGTGATCGCATCCCATTGCTATGAGCAGCAGCCATTAAAGAGTAACTGTCAGGCTGCAAAAGCTAATTTAAACCTCTATTCTCCTGTGTTAAACAGTTTAGAAGGAAGCCAAAAAGGCAATACTGAAGTTAAAAATCTCTCTTACTTTTGATGTGTGCTGAACAGCAAGGCTGTTATTCCCAAGCTCTTAAAAGTACGAGAGGCCGCATAACATACTGCAAAGCATTCTGGGGCTGCTTCTTCCCACCTTGGGTCCTCTCCTCGGCTGATAAGTGAGAAGTTACAGGCTCAAGTTACAGCAGCTTGTAACTCAGCCCAGCTCACAGCACTGAAAAATCACGGCATATGTTCCGTTAGAGTATACTGCATGAGTCCGCTATTGTTCCTAGCCACATGGCTAATTAATATTCACTGCACAGTAGTGTTGTCCATTAGAATCTTTTTTGTGAGTCGAATCATCAGGAAGCAGGGAGGACATGATGACACAATTGGCTTCATAGGAGACAGACAAACATGGAACCTGCCATGAGCTGTCAGGTGCATCATTCTCTGCAAATACTATATAAAAATTGTGTGAAATCCAAACGTGGACAGTGAAATGCATATGTAATGTAAGTAGAGCCAATATTTAGCTACTGATATATGTGTTTTTTTTTCTCTGAGACCTTATACCTAACAGCTCCTCTTTAAAGGTGTCCATGAATCTTAAGGCCAAGTATAAGTGACATAAAGGGTTAATAAGTCTGGTAGGGGTCAACACTTAAAAAAAACAATTTTTTTTTTATTTTTTTAATGGGTCACTGTCACTTTAATTTGAAAAAAAAACAACCTTTTTTTCTTCGTAACTTTATGTGATCGACTGCTGGTAGCAGCAATCATTCACTATTGGATGAGTGTGAGAGCATGCACGTGCATGAGCGGTGGGGGGGGAACACGCACACAATCGTGGCTTTTAGTGCTGGACATGAGTGTCATGTCCAAAAACCTTTGGAGTAGCAAGTTTTACGTGAGACTCACATCTTGAAACTTTAAGTAGTTAAGCAATACTAGTTGCCTGGTGTATTGCTGATCTTTTATGCATCAGTAGTGTCTGATGAGGCCTTGCAGAGTGATCTGCATTCAGAGTCCACACTTTTTGACTTCCATTCTGAAAAATCTGATTAGCACTTTTTGAAGACCATCAAGAGAGGGCAATGGGGGCATTTGTGTGATGCCATGTAAGCTGGATGCACCACAGGTGAGATGACGTCAGCCCCCACCCAGGATTTTAGGATGGTTCCAGTACAGACCAAGCAGATCTGAGCAACCATTAGAGCATTGATTGTACTTTGGAATATGAAGAGCAATGTTGGGAGGATCTCCAGGAGCTGCAGATTTTACCCAAACTGTTTGCCATCTCCTGCACATGTTCAAGGAAGATGGCGCCTACTCCCAGCCTGTCTCACTCTTCCTATACATCAGAAAACTCTCACCCTCCACAGCAGATAAAGCAGGTGGAGAACTGGTCCCCAAAATTCCCCACAGAGCTGATTGATAGAACTGAATAACTGTTTCACATAGCATTAACCGTGGTAAAATGTCACCAGATAATTAAGTAAACTGGGGCAGAGAACTAATGATCTAGAAACCATGGCAATTAAGCTATCTGAGGCCTTAGAGGGCAATAAGGACCAACTAGAGGAACAATCAACATGGTTTGAGACCATAGAAAATAAGAAGATCTTGGAAACCGATCATGCAGTGCTAACCTTTGGATTATGTGTCTACCTGGGGTACAGCCTGTAACTTGTTCACTGCTGTCTTGCTGAAAGTGGAACCTCCAGGAATAAATGAAGACTCATATTCCTGAATTGCCGAGTCACTGCTGCCAGTGGACTCTTCCCATTACTAGGATTCCCAACACCTGTTCAGATTTTCGCAGACTTGGCCCCACAATCGCTTGCAAGAAGACATGCTATATACCTAATCATGTGGGCAGAGCACTAGCCCAATGTGAAATACGAATGGGGATCTCATTTCAACTGTTCTTCCAACACCTTAAAAAATTACAGTTTTCAAACTTGATGTAGGCCTGACAAGCCTAAACCAGGCAGGATTACCATATCAGACTTTTTCCTCCACCAGTCAACTCCTCACTGCAAAAACCGAGGCACGCTTGGGTAGTGTAGTCTGTCACAAGTTCTCAGTCCAGCTCTGTTAACTGAGGAAAGAACAAATCCATTTATCTCTTACTGTTGGCCTTTATAAATCAATAAGAATATAGCTCCATAAGGATAACATTCCATCTAGCTACCTGGTCAGCTTTTGTGCACAACATAAGAGCTACTGCTTGCTTTAGACTGCAGTTTCTGCTATGCCCCCTGGACTTTCTTTGAAGTCCTTTCAAGCATTAAGCATTGATCCAACCTACGCCCTAATGCCTAAATGGAGGCTACCTATACAAGGAAACTCTTTATTCATTCAGACTTTACTAGCCTGCAGAGTCAACCCTCATTATGTATTATATTGTAGGCTCACTAGGGAGGATCTCACTGATCCTTCCTGACATACTCTGGGCTGAGAGCTGATACCTTCAGTTTTAACCTCACACAATCTAAAGATGGATTAATGCTAGGCCTCTTTATATTTGAAATTCTATACATGTTTTAACTCATATTTTCACCATGGCTATAATTATGGCAGGGTAATGGTACCGGGTATCTTCCGACATTTTGTGGACTATTAATTACTATGTACGTAGCAGGAAACAGGAAGTTCTGAACCAGGATGAGAAAAGTAAGCTTTCAGTCAACAGGCCTTCTTCGGACTTATGTATATTTTTGGTGTCAAAAAAACATTTTATATATGTAAGTCCATAATAGTGTCTAACCAGTCTTTCTCACCTAGTTGTCCCCACTATGGATGGAATATTGAGGGATGGTTTACACTGTGTCCACTGCCCTGCATTTTGATGAATCGAACAGCAGAGTGAAAGTGGTTGGATTGAAGGCTGCAATGATTTCCTGTAGGCCAGTTCATATTGATTAGTTCCATTACTGTCCCCTGCAGAAATGTCCTGTTGCACACATTTTTACAGACATCAAAAAGCTTTGCCATTCATTTGGTTGTGGCAGTGGACACTTTAATGGACCCTGCAATGGAGTCATAAGCATTGTGTTAAAATTCACAGCCTATCTGGTTAGAAGCCAAACACTGCATAAAACTGTTAATTACAAGCCAGGATTGCAGCAGGGAGTGGCAGAAACAGCACAGAGGGGCCCAGGAGAACATAATGAAGAGAATGGTATGCTTTTTATTGTAAGAATTTTAGAGTACAGATTCTCTTTAACCACTTGAGGACCACAGTCTTTCTACCCCTTAAGGACCGGCCACTTTTTTTCCATTCAGACCACTGCAGCTTTCACGGTTTATTGCTCGCTCATACAACCTACCACCTAAATGAATTTTGGCTCCTTTTCTTGTCACTAATAAAGCTTTCTTTTGGTGCTATTTGATTGCTCCTGCGATTTTTACTTTTTATTATATTCATCAAAAAAGACATGAATTTTGGCAAAAAAATGATTTTTTTAACTTTCTGTGCTGACAATTTTCAAATAAAGTAAAATTTCTGTATACATGCAGCGCGAAAAATGTGGACAAACATGTTTTTGATAAAAAAAAAAACATTCAGTGTATATTTATTGGTTTGGGTAAAAGTTATAGCGTTTACAAACTATGGTGCAAAAAGTGAATTTTGCCATTTTCAAGCATCTATGACTTTTCTGACCCCCTGTCATGTTTCATGAGGGGCTAGAATTCCAGGATAGTATAAATACCCCCCAAATGACCCCATTTTGGAAAGAAGACATCCCAAAGTATTCACTGAGAGGCATAGTGAGTTCATAGAAGATATTATTTTTTGTCACAAGTAAGCGGAAAATGACACTTTGTGACAAAAAAAAAGAAAAAAAAAAGAATCCATTTCTTCTAACTTGCGACAAAAAAAAATGAAATCTGCCACGGACTCACTATGCCCCTCTCTGAATACCTTGAAGTGTCTACTTTCCAAAATGGGGTCATTTGTGGGGTGTGTTTACTGTCCTCGCATTTTGGGGGGTGCTAATTTGTAAGCACCCCTGTAAAGCCTAAAGGTGCTCATTGGACTTTGGGCCCCTTAGCGCAGTTAGGCTGCAAAAAAGTGCCACACATGTGGTATTGCCGTACTCAAGAGAAGTAGTAGAATGTGTTTTGGGGTGTATTTTTACACATACCCATGCTGGGTGGGAGAAATATCTCTGTAAATGACAATTTTTTCATTTGTTTTACACACAATTGTCCATTTACAGAGTTATTTCTCCCACCCAGCATGGGTATGTGTAAAAATACACCCCAAAACACATTGTACTACTTCTCCCGAGTACGGCGATACCACATGTGTGGCACTTTTTTGCACCCTAACTGCGCTAAAGGGCCCAAAGTCCAATGAGTACCTTTAGGATTTCACAAGTCATTTTGCGGAATTTGATTTCCAGACTACTCCTCACGGTTTAGGGCCCCTAAAATGCCAGGGCAGTATAGGAACCCCACAAATGACCCCATTTTAGAAAGAAGACACCCCAAGGTATTCCGTTAGGAGTATGGTGAGTTCATAGAAGATTTTATTTTTTGTCAAAAGTTAGCGGAAAATTGATTTTTATTGTTTTTTCACAAAGTGTCATTTTCCACTAACTTGTGACAAAAAATAAAATCTTCTATGAACTCACCATACTCCTAACGGAATACCTTGAGGTGTCTTCTTTCTAAAATGGGGTCATTTGTGTGGTTCCTATACTGCCCTGGCATTTTAGGGGCCCTAAACCGTGAGGAGTAGTCTGGAAATCAAATTCCGCAAAATGACCTGTGAAATCCTAAAGGTACTCATTGGACTTTGGGCCCTTTAGCGCAGTTAGGGTGCAAAAAAGTGCCACACATGTGGTATCGCCGTACTCGGGAGAAGTAGTACAATGTGTTTTGGGGTGTATTTTTACACATACCCATGCTGGGTGGGAGAAATAACTCTGTAAATGGACAATTGTGTGTAAAAAAAATCAAAAGATTGTCATTTACAGAGGTATTTCTCCCACCCAGCATGGGTATGTGTAAAAATACACCCCAAAACACATTGTACTACTTCTCCCGAGTATGGCAATACCACATGTGTGGCACTTTTTTGCACCCTAACTGCGCTAAAGGGCCCAAAGTCCAATGAGTACCTTTAGGATTTCACAGGTCATTTTGCGAAATTTGATTTCCAGACTACTCCTCACGGTTTAGGGCCCCTAAAATGCCAGTTCAGTATAGGAACCCCACAAATGACCCCATTTTAGAAAGAAGACACCCCAAGGTATTCCGTTAGGAGTATGGTGAGTTCATAGAGGATTTTATTTTTTGTCACAAGTTAGTGGAAAATGACACTTTGTGAAAAAAACAATAAAAATCAATTTTCCGCTAACTTTTGACAAAAAATAAAATCTTCTATGAACTCACCATACTCCTAACGGAATACCTTTGGGTGTCTTCTTTCTAGAATGGGGTCATTTGTGAGGTTACTATACTGCCCTGGCATTTTAGGGGCCCTAAACCGTGAGGAGTAGTCTTGAAACCAAATGTCGCAAAATGACCTGTGAAATCCTAAAGGTACTCATTGGACTTTGGGCCCCTTAGCGTACTTAGGGTGTAAAAAAGTGCCACACATGTGGTACCACCGTACTCAGGAGAAGTAGTATAATGTGTTTTGGGGTGTATTTTTACACATACCCATGCTAAGTGGGAGAAATATCTCTGTAAATGACAATTGTTTGATTTGTTTTACACACAATTGACCATTTACATAGAAATTTCTCCCACCCAGCATGGGTATGTGTAAAAATACACCCCAAAACACATTATACTACTTTTCCTGAGTACGGTGGTACCACATGTGTGACACTTTTTTGCAGCCTAGGTGCGCTAAGGGGCCCAACGTCCTATTCACGGGTCATTTTGAAGCATTTGTTTTCTAGACTACTCCTCGCGGTTTAGGGCCCCTAAAATGCCAGGGCAGTATAGGAACCCCACAAGTGACCCCATTTTAGAAAGAAGACACCCCAAGGTATTCCGTTAGGTGTATGGCGAGTTCATAGAAGATTTTATTTTTTGTCACAAGTTAGTGAAAAATGACACTTTGTGAAAAAAACCCAATAAAAATCAATTTCCGCTAACTTTTGACAAAAAATAAAATCTTCTATGAACTCGTCATACACCTAACAGAATACCTTGGGGTGTCTTTTTTTCTAAAATGGGGTCACTTGTGGGGTTCCTATACCGCCCTGGCATTTTACGGGCCCAAAACCGTGAGTAGTCTGGAAACCAAATGTCTCAAAATGACTGTTCAGGGGTATAAGCATCTGCAAATTTTGATGACAGGTGGTCTATGAGGGGGCGAATTTTGTGGAACCGGTCATAAGCAGGGTGGCCTTTTAGATGACAGGTTGTATTGGGCCTGATCTGATGGATAGGAGTGCTAGGGGGGTGACAGAAGGTGATTGATGGGTGTCTCAGGGGGTGGTTAGAGGGGAAAATAGATGCAATCAATGCACTGGGGAGGTGATCGGAAGGGGGTCTGAGGGGGATCTGAGGGTTTGGCCGAGTGATCAGGAGCCCACACGGGGCAAATTAGGGCCTGATCTGATGGGTAGGTGTGCTAGGGGGTGACAGGAGGTGATTGATGGGTGTCTCAAGGTGTGATTAGAGGGGGGAATAGATGCAAGCAATGCACTGGCGAGGTGATCAGGGCTGGGGTCTGAGGGCATTCTGAGGGTGTGGGCGGGTGATTGAGTGCCCTAGGGGCAGATAGGGGTCTAATCTGATAGGTAGCAGTGACAGGGGGTGATTGATGGGTAATTAGTGGGTGTTTAGGGTAGAGAACAGATGTGAACACTGCACTTGGGAGGTGATCGGACGTCGGATCTGCGGGCGATCTATTGGTGTGGGTGGGTGATCAGATTGCCCGCAAGGGGCAGGTTAGGGGCTGATTGATGGGTGGCAGTGACAGCGGGTGATTGATGGGTGGCAGTGACAGGGGGTGATTGATGGGTGATTGATAGGTGATTGACAGGTGATCAGTGGGTTATTACAGGGAAGGACAGATGTAAATAATGCCCTGGCGAATTGATAAGGGGGGGTCTGAGGGCAATCTGAGCGTGTAGGCGGGTGATTGGGTGCCCGCAAGGGGCAGATTAGGGTCTGATCTGATGGGTAACAGTGACAGGTGGTGATAGGGGGTGATTGATGGGTAATTAGTGGGTGTTTAGAGGAGAGAATAGATGGAAACACTGCGCTTGGGTGGTGATCTGATGTCGGATCTGCGGGCGATCTATTGGTGTGGGTGGGTGATCAGTTTGCCCGCAAGGGGCAGGTTAGGGGCTGATTGATGGGTGGCAGTGACAGGGGTGATTGATGGGTGGCAGTGACAGGGGGTGATTGATGGGTGATTGACAGGTGATTGACAGGTGATCAGTGGGTTATTACAGGGAAGGACAGATGTAAATAATGCCCTGGCGAATTGATAAGGGGGGGGTCTGAGGGCAATCTGAGCGTGTAGGCGGGTGATTGGGTGCCCGCAAGGGGCAGATTAGGGTCTGATCTGATGGGTAACAGTGACAGGTGGTGATAGGGGGTGATTGATGGGTAATTAGTGAGTGTTTAGAGGAGAGAATAGATGGAAACACTGCGCTTGGGTGGTGATCTGATGTTGGATCTGCGGGCGATCTATTGGTGTGGGTGGGTGATCAGTTTGCCCGCAAGGGGCAGGTTAGGGGCTGATTGTTGGGTGGCAGTGACAGGGGGTGATTGATGGGTGATAGGTGATTGGCAGGTGATTGACAGGTGATCAGTGGGTTATTACAGGGAAGGGGGGGGGGGGTCTGAGGGCAATCTGAGCGTGTGGGCGGGTGATTGGGTGCCCGCAAGGGGCAGCTTAGGGTCTGATCTGATAAGGTAACAGTGACAGGTGGTGATAGGGGGTGATTGATGGGTGATTGATGGGTAATTAGTGGGTGTTTAGAGAAGATAACAGATGTAAACAATACATTTGGGAGGTAATCTGACGGCGGGTTTGCGGGCGATCTAATGGTGTGGGTGGGTGATCAGATTGCCCGCAAGGGGCAGGTTAGGGGCTGATTGATGGGTGGCAGTGACAGGGGGTGACAGGCGGTGATTGATGGGTGATAGGTGATTGGCAGGTGATTGACAGGTGATCAGTGGGTTATTACAGGGAAGAACAGATGTAATTAATGCACTGGCGAATTGATAAGGGGGGGTCAGAGGGCAATCTGAGCGTGTTGGCGGGTGATTGGGTGCCCGCAAGGGGCAGATTAGGGTCTGATCTGATAGGTAAAAGTGACAGGTGGTGATAGGGGGTGATTGATGGGTGATTGATGGGTAATTAGTGGGTGTTTAGAGGAGAGAATAGATGTAAACAATGGATTTGGGAGGTGATCTGATGTCGGATCTGCGGGCGATCTATTGGTGTGGGTGGGTGATCAGATTGCCCGCAAGGGGCAGGTTAGGGGCTGATTGTTGGGTGGCAGTGACAGGGGGTGATTGATGGGTGATTGATGGGTGATTGACGGGTGATTGACAGGTTATCAGGGAAGATAGATGCATACAGTACACGGGGGGGGGGGGGGTATGGGGGGGGGGTCTGGGGAGAATCTGAGGGGTGGGGGGGTGATCAGGAGGGGGCAGGGGGCAGGGGGGTAAAAAAAAAATAGCGTTGACAGATAGTGACAGGGAGTGATTGATGGGTTATTAGGGGGGTGATTGGGTGCAAACAGGGGTCTGGGGGGTGGGCAGGGGGGGGTCTGAGGGGTGCTGTGGGCGATCAGTGGGCGGGGGGGGGCAGATCAGTGTGTTTGGGTGCAGACTAGGGTGGCTGCAGCCTGCCCTGGTGGTCCCTCGGACACTGGGACCACCAGGGCAGGAGGCAGCCTGTATAATACACTTTGTATACATTACAAAGTGTATTCTACACTTTGTAGCGGCGATCGCGGGGTTAACATCCCGCCGGCGCTTCCGTATGGCCGGCGGGATGTTATGGCGGGTGGGCGGAGCCAGTTGCCGGAGGAAGCGCGCGTCATCAATGACGCGATCGCTCCCCCGGCATGCCTAAAGGACGCGCCGCCTGAAGGTGTATTGCGGTCCTTTAGGCGTCCACTTTGCCGCCGCCCATGGGCTGTGGGCGGTCGGCAAGTGGTTAAGGGTACTATTGAAAATGTCCTGGCTTGTAGCAAGGCGGACAGGCTGTGGGAGAGGATTCCAAAGGAGAGGTTACACTCGTGAGAAGTCCTGGATTGTGAGAGCGAGATGAGGTGACCAAGCTGGATGGCAAGGAGGGTCTCTTGGGAGGAGCGAAAGTTCCAGGATGGATGATATCTGGAGATTAATAAGGAAATGTATGGAGGGGATAGCCTACGTAGAGCTTTGTATGATAGTGTTAGGAGTTTGAACTGGATCCTACATATATATGATCTTTGATGTCCCAACCCGAAACAGTTCTATAATTAGGTAGTGGAGAAGAATGTATTCCCCGTTCATTTTTGGAGGAAATGCAGTTATAGCAGGAATAGCAGTTATTGCATAGCCTGTCAAGGACCCCTGAACATTAATATGTGTGGGCCTGTTTCCCTAGTAAATCATTTTAGATGGAGTCACAATCTAATCCCTACTATAGTCACAAGTTCACCATAGTCTAGGGCCAATTTTTAGGGGGAAGCCAATTAACTTATCTGTATAGTTTTGGCATGTTGGAGGAAACCAGGCCCGGTGAGAAAATACAAACTCCGTGTAGAAAAGCGTACTGGTTGGGATTCAATGTGGAGATTCAGCACTGCAAGATGAGTGCTATCCACTACACCACATAGCTGCTTATTACACTAAAGGTGGCCATACACTTATAGATTTGCAGCAGAATCGACCATGAGATAGATTTCTGTCAGATCTGATGTGTGCTACACATTAGGAACAGATTTCCAATCTATTGGAAATCTATTGAAAATCGATCTAAATGCATTCTTGCACCATTAGATCCAATGCAACTCTATGGGCCATCGATCTGCTGCCAGCAGCAGATCGACCTAGATTTTAGATAGATCAAATTGAAATCGATCGCAAATTGATCAATTGGCTTATTTGAAAGAATCGATTTCTGATCGATCAATCAATTCTATAAAATCTATTGATCCATCGATGGCTGAAATAGACCAGTGTATGGGCCCCTTAACTCTTAAATCCCCTAATTACCTAATTTCCCTACTATTATTATTAATAATAATAATTAATAAAGGGCCAACAAATTCTGTGGCGCTGACTACTATAGTTCCCCATGTCATCTATTATCCCTGAGCCCACTACAAATGACAGCACTATAATGGAGTGCACTGGGGTTATTACAATGCATGAGTCTATCATGAAGAAGACTTGTGGTGTTAATATATCTTGTGGCTTGCCTGTGGATGTCACTGTTGTACTTGTTTACTGCATAAGATTATCTATACTGTTGTGGGTTGTGTGTTCTTGTCCTGCCCTGGCTAAAGACACAGAGAGAAGACTCAAGACTGATTGTGTAGATAGTTTCTGAATCCTGTAAATAAGTGAATAATTTCAGCCACTCAACTCAGCCAATTGCTGACCGAGGGCTCCATTCACTACGACTGTTCTGAGCCTCTCCATTGTATTCCGCTCTATCAACTCTTCTCCACTTCCCCCATAAAAAGCAGACAGTGTTGTTCGTAACCTGTCTGTACAGCCTCAGACATGCACTGTCTCCCAAGGAATCGAGTTCTGATCCCTCCCATGCATCAGTCCTTATATGTGTGTATGGTTGTCCCAGCTCCTCCCTGACCATCTCTCAGTGAGGATGTGATAGTGGGAAGAGTTTGGACAGCTCTCCAGGAAATGCACTGTCACCTTAACAGGAAATGGGACTAATCAGCCTGGTATTTTAATAAAATGTACTGCAAAAAGTAAACATTTGCAATGCCCAAGACATCTTAAATGCTTTGCTAAGTAATATTTATTTTATTATGTATATTAAAAATAAGGGACTGAATTAGAGCTTTCAATGTATAGGTCCCCTTTAAGAGAAATATATGTTCCCACTACAAGAGTTTTTTTTTCCTTTACTCCTACATAGCTCTCTCGCTGTTACATGGCAAATGTTTATATGAGGTATTCGTCCCCTGCTCCTGTCTGGGCGCCGCGTTTCCGCTTCGCAGAGCCGAATGACAGTTCAGAGGTTTGGAGCCAGCAGAGGTAAGAGACAGTTTGTGATCTTTTCACTTCCAGGTACCTCACTTTCATTGGCTTGCTCTGGGCCATGGGATACAGCCAGCTCCCTGTGTGCAAACTGCTGGGAAGTGATTCCTATCAGCATGAAATCATGTAAATGGAAGGACGGAGAGCAGCCAAAGGCAAGGTCTTATCTCAACATAAATAAAGTGAGCCATTCCCTGCTTCTTTGATATACATCTGGTTTGAATTTATTTAGCCTGCAAACCTCTTCTCTCATTTTTATTTTAGCCCTCCTTTGTGTAAAACTCTTCCTTCGGCCCTTTTCCTTTTTATAGTGCTTGGATGATACAAGAAATGTGGCACGTACGTGGGGGATAGAGCGCTTGCAAAGCAATGCAAATGATTACCAAGGGATTTAGGTAGAAGAGATTGAGGTTACCTGATTGTACTTAAAGCTCAACTAATCCCAAAGTTGAACAAGGCAACATCTCAAAACAGTTGTGCTAATTAACATTAATAAGTAAGAATAAGCACTGGATCTGAACATTTAAGTTAGTTATGTTTGTCTGCAACTGTTTCACCTATTTCTGCAGATTTAGGGCTCTTTCAAAATACAGCATTGCAGTTGATTGTGCCGTCATAAATGCATATGCACTAGCATTACGAGGTAATTAGGGCATGATTAGCAGCCCGGAAAGCTCTCATAGGCTCTATTGTAAAATTGTGAAATTACTGGCTATAGCCGGCAATTTGGTGGGTGGAGTTTGTTAGTGGCGTTGGAGTCGGCTATTATGTAGCTGAACTTCATAGCAGCGTAGACAGCGCCGAAGGAGCGCCAGGGTCAGTGGAAATAGCAGTGGTGAAGTTTGGCTTCCATATAGCTCCACTGTGCGGGTAAAGCAGAAATAGCAGCGGTGGAGCGGTCCGGACAGAAGAAATAGTGGTAGTGAAGCTCGGCTACTGTGCAGCCCAACTCTGTGGCAGTGGGGACTGAGGAAATGGCAGTGGTGGACAGCTGGGATGGGACTGTAAGAGGTGAGTGCAGGGGTGCACGAAAGAGAGCAGTTTATTTTTGTAACCTATGATGTTTACTTCTGAGCAGTCCAATTTCCATGAGGTTTTCTCTCCTTGGTCCTGATGCATTAAAGAGAACCCGAGGCGGGTATTTTAATTCTTAAGAGACCACAGAGGCATGTCCTGTGCATAATGATATGCCTCTGGGTCTTGCTATGGCCGCCTCTAGTCCCCCCGGTGTCTGCTGTGCCCCCCTGAAAAAACACTAGGCTAGTGACAATCTACTTGTCGCTAGCCCTGTATTTACCTGCAGTCTGTCAGTCTATCAGTCTATCAGCTTCCTCCAATTTGGTAGATAAGCCGCGACCCAGGAAGTACCTCCCAGTCACGGCTTAGCTTCCAATTGGAGGAAGCTCACGGCGGTGGGGACAGAGGCAGGGGAGCGCTGATAGACTGACAGCCTGTAGATAAATACAGGGCTAGCGACAAGTAGATTGTCGCTAGCCTAGCATTTTTTTGAGGAGGGCACAGCAGACCCCGGCGGGGACTAGAGGTGGAGACCCAGAGGCATGTCATTATGCACAGGACATGGCTCTGTGGTCTCTTAAGGTTTCAAATACCTGCCTCGGGTTCTCTTTAACCAGCAGTAAAATTACTGTGTGGCGACAGCATATTAACAGTTCTACCACTGACAGTGTACCACGAGTAATGCTACTAGAATGACTAGCGATACTCGAGTAACGCAAGCATTGTACACGTGTTACCATAACACCACTCATGTTACTTGAGT
This sequence comes from Hyperolius riggenbachi, assembly GCF_040937935.1. Classification (NCBI taxonomy): domain Eukaryota; kingdom Metazoa; phylum Chordata; class Amphibia; order Anura; family Hyperoliidae; genus Hyperolius; species Hyperolius riggenbachi. The sequence continues at coordinate 93,451,190 of NC_090656.1, forward strand.
ACCGCTCGTTAGTGCATCAGGCCCCTTGGCTTTCTCCTCGGTGATATTTTCACACCTTATCAGAAAAATGCCTTTTAAGCCATCAGCAAGCAAGAAAATGTAAGAAAATATTCAGAATAATTTTGACAGTGCTTTTTCACCTAATTTTTGCCACTTTTTCAATGGCCAAAAAATGATTTAAAACAGAAGATGAAAAACAATCTCCCAGTGAGTGAATTGGAAGTGCCCTTCTCTATTGGTGTAAATTGTGTGTGTGTGCACTGCTTATCATCTATGTGCAGCTCTTATCAGAACTTTAGCATGCACTGAGTATAGAGTAAAAACTTAATCATGACTGGTTATATCATAATGTAATCTATGGCAATAAAACCCCAGTACCTTCAGCCAGGGCACACACTGGGGATTGTAAAATGGTAGCAAAATTGCTAGCGTTTTGACGAGGAGTTTTTTTGAGTATTTTGGATATTTTGTACTGGACAATTTCACAACTTTTGAGTGTTCGGAATTTATTGTTTTTTAACATTTCAATCGCGATTGCTCTAAAATTACAAAAAAGCAGTGCATTTACTGTGTTTTTGTTTTCCGCGTATTGCCAGCGATCACTGCAGTGAGATCACTGCGATATACTTTTAATTTCAATTCTGAAATCTGCGGAAAACGCCTGCAAATTGCCCAAGTGTGAATGGGCCCTTAAGTGTGCGATGTCACAACTTTTTTTTTGGGGGGGGGGAGCGATTTTAATTCTCTAATCTCTGCCAGGGTGTAGATTTCAATCATTCCGCCGCACGTTCCCGATGCGATTTTGTAATTGTGGCAAATACAATAAAATCAGCAAAGCATGCAGTTTGAGGAAAAAAGCATTGAGTTGTCAGATTTTTTTTTAACGCAGAGGAAACTCAAAAATAGTGTTGATCATCATAGATCATTTTGATTTTGTGAAATTTAACGTCATTTATTTTGCAATACTTTGAAATTTTGCATTGCAATTTTACATCGCATATGCAAATTTCACAGCAAAATTACTACTATGCGAAATTCAAACTCATCACTTTTTAAAAATGAAAATGCGGAAAAAAATAATTTTGAATTGTGAGTGACCCATTGCCTTTTATCATATGTGTGGTGATGCATGTTTAAAGGGGAACAGAAGAGAGAGGTATATGGAGGCTGTCATGCTTATTTCCTTTTAATCATTACCAGTTGCCTGGCAGCCCTGCTGGTCTATTTCTCTGCAGTAGTATCTGAATAAAACCAGAAACAAGCATGCAGCTAGTCTTGTCAGATCAGACTTATAAGTCTGAACCACTGAAACACCTGATCTGCTGCATGCTTGTTCAGGGGCTATGGCTAATAGTATTAGAGGCAGAGGATCAGCAGGGCTGCCAGGCAACTGGTACTGTCTAAAAGGAAATAAACATGACAGCCTCCATATACCTCTCTCTTCAGTTCCCCTTTAAGGCTATGCAGCAAAAACACATGTGCCCTGGTATAAAAAGAGCAAACATAAACAGTGCAAGTGTAATGCATTGGAGCTTCGTTTTAAAACATTTTAGCTATAAGTAAAGGGTAGCTCTACTTTAATACTAAATTCTGTATAACATTTATCATTATTACTTTTGTACTTTCATGCTATCAAATACTGTTTCTCAACTTCAGTCTGCAGCTACTATAACTTTTTAGGAAATTTGCTGGGAATCATAGCAATGACATAAGGCTCCATGTCGAAGATACAGATAATTCTTCTTGATGTTTGTACAAAGCAGGAAAGTCAATTTAAAGCACGCCTTCACACCCCTGCAGTGTCTTCAGATTAACTAACCTGCAAGATTTCACTGTAATGACGCATTCATTTCTCCTTGTACTCACTGCTGATGGCCACTAGCACTGGTAAACCGCACTGGTAAACAGAGTTTAGGGAAACAATTACACTTAGGCCCTGTTCAGACTGTCAGCATTTGTAGAACGCGTATAAATTCAAAGAAACGAAAGTTGAAAAACGCATGCGTTTTTCTTGCGTTCAAATGCGTTTTCTATTGTGTTTTGCACACACACGTGACCCGGGGAAAAAAAATTATGGGAACCGCAGAGGGAAGCGTACCCTAAAACGCAATAGTACGCGTCTTTGATACGCGTCCATAGACTTTCATTGCGTCCGTTTCTGTGCGTGACGAACAGAACTGTGTGCAGAAATGCGGATGAGAAACGTATGCGTCTCATACGCATACATGTGAACGAGGCCATTGGAAAGCATTGAAACGTTTCTATGTGTATATTGTACCCGTACGCGTTCCATCAAAACGGCTAGGTACGCACATAGTCTGAACAGGGCCTTAGAGGATCTCACTCACAAGGTTTTTACCCCAGGTTTGCTTATAGCTGAACATGGTACAGCACATTGAAAGTTTCCTGCATTGCCATGACAGAAATGGGAGACTCCCAACAAATGCTGCTGATTCTGCTGATTGCAGTGTGAGTAGAGGGAGGGTTCTGTGTGAGAGTAGGGTTAGATTTAGTTGTAGTAAAATATCCAGGGTTGCTCGTAAACTACGCCAGCGCGAATCTACGCATCGTAGTACGCAACTACGCATCGTAGTTCGTAGGCGAAGTTTAAGAACTACACGTACGCATTTCCACGTAGTCGTAGTCCCGCTATGCGTAGCTTCGCCCGCTACGCGTAGTTGACGTATGTATTGCGAAGTCAACTACGCGTGTGGTAACTGCATTTTTATGGGTCATTGTGCATCAGCAGAAATTTTATTGCCCTTTATACGCATACAATTCTGCATTGCAGGGGCGTTTCTAGGGTCCTTGGAGATCGGGGGCACCTGTGGGCACCAGGTGGGGAGGTATATGCGCCGCGGGGGGAAATGGGCGTGACCATGCGGCGAGTGGGCGTGGCCATGGGTGGGGCCAAATGTACATGAACTTAGCAGCGGTGTAAGCTACAGATAACGGGCCTGCCCATCGAAATATTGGATGGAGCCCCCTGTCCTTTATTTAGATAATTTACAATCAGTATAGGCATAGATCAAAGATGTATACGCACATACAATTTTGATTGGTCAATCACTGACCACAAATTTTACCACCCCCATGCAGTAAGTGGGCCAACAGACAATTAATTTTATGAACAGAGCTAAAATTGGCTAATCAAAATTGTATGTGTGTACTCGGCTTTACAGCTAATACTGTACATACTGAAAGTAGCAGGGATCAGCATACAATATAGCTGGTTTACAATCAGTAAAGGCACAGAGTAACACCTTACACTGTACACACTGGAGGTAAATCAGCACACAGTGCAGGCACTAGAGAACAGCGTATACTGTACATACTGTAGGCAGCAGAATTCAGCACACTGCAGCTAGTGTGCCAAAAATATGAGGATCACGTTGTGCGGCGCGCTTATTGCGCCGCACCGAAAGATGGGCCATGGACCAGAATGTAGGTGTGGTAACGGGTGGAGACAAATTTACATGAACCTAGCAATGGTGGGACATTAGATTAGGACAGTGGTGGCGAACCTTTTGGAGGCCGAGTGCCCAAACTGCAACCCAAAAGTCACTTATGCCAAAGTGGCAACAGCAATTTAAACTAAATACTGTCCAAACGTTTTAACTCATACATGAACATTATGGAAAATCCAAGTTGAAAATAAACTGTGAAGATAAACAATTTCATCCAACCTACTCCTGAAAAATGTATTCAATTTTTTAGAACCTCCCAGTTTTATTTTCTGTTTTAAAAAGCTAAAAAAGTAGGTTTAATGCTATTGTCTCATATGATAAGGATTCAGCTTTTCCCATAGTCTCGCAGTTAGCAATCATGTGACCCCCAACAAGACAAATTCAGCAATCGTGAGGCCCCGACATGACAAATTCAGCAATCATGAGGCCCCCGACATGACAAATTCAGCAATCGTGATGCCCCCGACATGACAAATTCAGCAATCGTGATGCCCCCGACATGACAAATTCAGCAATCGTGAGGCCCCCAACATGACAAATTCAGCAATCCTGAGGCCTCCAACATGACAAATTCAGCAATTATGAGGCCCCCAACAAATCATGAGGCCCCCAACAAGACAAATTCAGCAATCATGAGGCCTCCAACAAATCATGAGGCCCCCAACAAGACAAATTCAGCAATCTTGAGGCCCCCAACAAATCATAAGGCTCCCAACAAGACAAATTCAGCAATCATGAGGCCTCCAACAAATCATGAGGCCCCCAACAAGACAAATTCAGCAATCTTGAGGCCCCCAACAAATCATAAGGCCCCCAACAAGACAAATTCAGCAATCTTGAGGCCCCCAACAAATCATAAGGCTCCCAACAAGACAAATTCAGCAATTATGAGGCCCCCAACAAATCATGAGGCCCCCAACAAGACAAATTCAGCAATCATGAGGCCTCCAACAAATCATGAGGCCCCCAACAAGACAAATTCAGCAATCTTGAGACCCCCAACAAATCATAAGGCTCCCAACAAGACAAATTCAGCAGTCATGAGGCACATAAATAGACAGCATTTCACATAAATAGGCAGAATGCCCCCTTAATATGGTAGCCCCCCAAGTTAGGTAGTGAGTGACAGGGACCCCCAGGTTAGCTAGTGAGTGACAGGCGCCTCCAGTTAGGTAGTGAGTGACAGGGACCCCAGTTAGTGAGTGACAGGGACCCCAGTTAGTGAGTGACAGGGACCCCAGTTAGATAGTGACAGGGACCCCAGTTAGATAGTGACAGGGACCCCAGTTAGCTAGTGACAGGGACCCCAGTTAGTGAGTGACAGGGAACCCAGTTAGTGAGTGACAGGGACCCCAGTTAGCTAGTGAGTGACAGGGACCCCCGATAGTGAGTGACAGGGACCCCCCATAGATAGTGAGTGACAGGGACCCCCAATAGATAGTGACAGGGACCCCAGTTAGTGAGTGACAGGGACCCCAGTTAGTGAGTGACAGGGACCCCAGTTAGTGAGTGACAGGGACCCCCGTTAGTGAGTGACAGGGACCCCCGTTAGCTAGTGAGTGACACGGACCCCCGTTAGCTAGTGAGTGACAGGGACCCCCGATAGATAGTGAGTGACAGGGACCCCCAATAGTGACAGGGACCCCCGTTAGATAGTGACAGGGACCCCAGTTAGTGAGTGACAGGAACCCCAGTTAGTGAGTGACAGGGACCCCTGTTAGCTAGTGAGTGACAGGGACCCCCGATAGTGAGTGACAGGGACCCCCGATAGATAGTGAGTGACAGGGGCCCCCATTAGCTAGTGAGTGACAGGGACCCCCGATAGTGAGTGACAGGGACCCCCGTTAGCTAGTGAGTGACAGGGACCCCCGATAGTGAGTGACAGGGACCCCCGATAGCTAGTGAGTGACAGGGACCCCAGTTAGTGAGTGACAGGGACCCCCGATAGTGAGTGACAGGGACCCCCGATAGATAGTGACAGGGACCCCAGTTAGCTAGTGTGTGACAGGAACCCCCGTTAGCTAGTGAGTGACAGGGACCCCCGTTAGCTAGTGAGTGACAGGGACCCCCGTTAGGTAGTGAGTGACAGGCACGCCCTCCCTTACCTCGCAGCCAGCAGACCTCGATCAGCGCCGCGGGCGGTCCCGACTAGATAGAGCGTGCACCGGACGCACCACGCTGTATATGTGGAAGTGATGTCACTTCCGCATATCAGCGGTGTACGCTAGGTCCTAGCGCCCGCTGCGTCTGGTCGCCCGCTGATCGAGGTCTGAAGCTCTGGCCGCGGGGTCAGCCAGGGGGGGGCAGCGGCGGCCGGGGGGGCAGCGGCGGCCAGGAGGGGACATCGGGCAGTGCCGGGCACCCCTGGGGAAGAGATCCGTGGCACCCCAGGACAGATTGGGGGCACGTGCCCCCCCAAAATAGGGCTAGTGACGCCCCTGCCGCATTGGATGTTGGAATGTATGCTTATATTAGTTTGTGTACGCGCATTGTTAGCAGATTATTGCAGAAATTTTTCTGCATAAGGGCATAAGCGGTCGCATCAAATACGCTACGCAATACGTGAAGCTTGCGTATTTTAATGCTTAGTCTACGGTATGCTAACGTAGCGAAGTGGCTGATTTCGGAGCGTATTTGCGTATAAATACGGGTAGTTCCAGCGTAGCAAAGTTGGCTGACTACGACCATCCCTGAAAATATCAACGTCATCCGCGTTATGACTGTAAATATTTCTTCCTTTTCATTGTTCTAGTCTAGACGATAGTTTGTAATTCTGGTTTCACCCCCCCCCCCGCCCTTTTTAAAAACCTTCACGCCGCACCCTTTTTTCCTGGCGCCCTTATTTAATGTATCCTCTCAATGATCATCTTTACCACAGACAAACCAGCATGTGGCGAGCTAAAAAATTTTATAATTTTATTTGTGATATATAACATTTTTCTGATAAAAAAAAAATACCTTTTTTTTCTTAAACTATCAGTTTAAGTGTTAAATCCAACAATTAAACAAACAGGACTAAAGTGGGTTGGGAACAAGCCTCGGGTGAATTAGAAACTGAGATTTCCAGGTGGAATTCCAAGATTGGACAGCAGGTGGTGCCTATGTCCAGACACAGAAGCAGGAAGACCTGAAGCAAAATCGATGCTGGATCCCTTGGATGCTGGAAAGGAGCCCAAAGGCCAAGTCCACACTCAGGCACTTTCCAGCAGCTTTTGGTGCTATGCTAATCGCCAGTCAGCAGAAAAGCACAGAGGCAGAAGCAATCCTATGGGATTACTCACACTGCAGCGCTTGTGGAGCAATGGCAATTTCCGCCAATCACAAACGTGCTGCATGTAGCATTTTCCAAGTGATTGCGTTACACTGAAATAAGAATAACAAAGCGCTAGGATGGCAATGCTAAATATTGCAAACGCATTTCCCGATTCCCAGGGCTGGCTCTAGACTTTTTGCCGCCTGACGCAAACTTGAGGATGCCCCTCCCCAGAATGATCGCTCGCATAGCAGAGGAAAGGGGGTGGGCAGCTGTTCGTCAGAGGAGGGCCCGATTTCTCTCCTTCCTCCCCTAGGGTCCCCCTCCGATGCTCTCCTCCCTCTCCATGCAGAACAGCAGTGGCAAGGCACTTGCCTCCAGCCTCGGCAGGTCTCCCCTTTGATTTGCCTGCAGCTGCCAGGTCACCCTGTGATCTGCCCTGCGTAGCCGCTGCTTGTCTACCTTCTGCAGAAGAGACAGGAAGTAGACAAGCAGTGGCTTTGGAGGGCAGATCACGGCTCCCAGCATCTGCAGGCACCTCAAAGGCTGTAGATACATCAAAGGGGAGACCTGCTGGCAGCTGGACATCACGTAAGTGCCTAGTTGCTGCTGTTCTGCATGGAGGGGAGCACCAGAGGGGGACCCTCGGAGGGGGATGGGATGCAGCCCTGACGCTGATGGCCCCGGAGGAAGTGGCGTCACCTGGCATCATGGGCGGCCCGGAACTAATGGTACCAAACAGAGGTGGCCAGCCGTGGGATTGCTGAAAGCTGTGTTAGGGCTTATTCACACTTTGGGATAGATTCACTAAACTCTAGTGGATTTGCAATGCACAGTCAACAAACAGCAACTTTACTGGTATTTATGCAAGGAATGTGGCACACTTTGCGCACACAATGAAAATGCTGCTTTGTACACATCATGCACGTTGCTTCTATAATTCATTTTGCACTACGCAATGCATAGGCATTACAGGCCACTGCCTGGAGTGCTATTGGCCCTGGGGGCACCATGCCCCTGGGTTAAGCCCCGCCCCTGAATGAAACCTTGCACTTGAACTAAGCCCCACCCCCAGGTGTTTTTATCACCTGCTTCTGCCATGTCCAGGTAGTGTAAGCTGCAGGCAATTGCCACTGTGTTCCTCTGTGCCACCTCCCCCCTACCCCAACCGTGGCATCCCTTTGTCCCCTTGTGCATCCTTTTTTCTCCCTTTGTGCCTCCTTCTGTCTCCTTATGCCTCCTTCAGTCCCCCATGCCACTTCTTCCTCCCTGTTTGTCCTTCTGTCCCTCTGTGCCTCCTTCTGTCTAAATGTGCCTCTTTCATCGTGCTACCTCTGCCTCCCTGTTCCTCCAGCCTCCCTGTTCCTCCTTTGTGCCGCTCTGCCTCCACTTTTCCTCCTGTGCCTCCTTCTATCTCCATTTGTACCTCTTTCTCTCTCCATGTACTTCTTAAGTTGACCTGTGCCACCTCTGCCCCCCCCCCCCCCCCCGCACCTCCCTCTGTCCCCCTGTGCCTCCTTTTGTTCCCCTTTTGTGCCTCCCTCTTTCCCCCTTTGTGCCTCATTCTGTCCCCCTTTGTGCTTCATTCTGATCCCCATTGGAGTCCGCCATTGTGCCTGACACAGGACTTGGATTGACAAAAAGGCTAGAAACATCTCTGGCTCTACATAAAAATGTGTTAGGTCCACCACAGACACATTCACACACTGAGACTAATCAGTAAGACTAAAGCCTCATACACATGCTCAACAGCGGCCTTTTATGCAGCACAATTATCAAACGACTTTTGTTGTGAAACAAGTTGAAACAACCAAAAACAGTTGTTTGTTATTGTTCAAATAACTGATAAGACTGATGAGATGTCAATCCATCAGCTGGATTGATGTCTTATTAGTCTTATTAGTTGTTTGATAACTGTGCTGCATAATAGACCACTGTTGAGCGTGTGTATGGGGCATAAGAATGCCAGTACAATGCTGTCCATTCTTTCTCACTTTAGTCTGAGTGCTGCTAGTGCTACGCAGACATTACCTAACGGAGATTCAGGTTCTTGTACTAACTGTCAGTGATGATCATAATCAGCTAATTACCATTACGCATAATTTTGTGTACATTTTTGCATTTACGCTTATATGTAATTATGATTTGTAAATTCATTTGATTTTATTCGTACTTTTGCCTAAAATTCTGCGTAATTTTAGCATAATACTTTGGCAGTGAATAGCAAAGCCCCCATACATGCTATTGCCACCATATGTTAAAGTGGACCCAAATTAAAAATACAAGATTTCAGAAATAAAATCTATTTTCTAACTTATAATAATAATTAGCAGCCTTTTTCAGCTGCATGATGACAAATATAAAATATTTTACATTTATTGTAGGAACCCCTCCCTTCCGTTCATATTGCCGGCAAATAATCCGGCAGACTGGTTGTAACGATGGGTGTCAACACGCAGAGAGAATCTGATTATTGGTGAGCTGCAGACTCACCAGTAATGCAGATATACACCAGATTATAAATGATCTGCAGAATCACTAATAATCCAGGTATGTCTAACCTCTGGACACCTGAGGCAACAGTAACACTTTGAGAGAGAACCGCCAGAAGAACTGGAGGCAGAAAGGAAAAGGAGATTCACCCCTGGCTGTGGGTGAACTCCCTAGGCCAAAGGCTCTCTAGGAGAGGAGCCTAGGCCTGGTTGCAGGAAGCCCTGCTGCTAATAAGAACAGATATGTCCTATCTGGATGTGAGATTCTATCTCTCGACACCCTAGTGGCGAGATAATGAAGTACAGGTACACAGTGCTAGTCTTGGGTGTGTGGTCTGTATTTACAACACCACGGAACTAGTCTATTACATAACATAGTATTGACACAGTATCCTAGTCTTGGGTGTGAGGTCCGTAGTCACAACACTCTGGAACTGGTCTAAAGCATAACATAGAACTGACACAGTATCCTAGTCTTGGGTGTGAGGTCCGTAGTCACAACACCCTGGAACTGGTCTAAAGCATAACATAGAACTGACACAGTATCCTAGTCTTGGGTGTGAGGTCCGTAGTCACAACACCCTGGAACTGGTCTAAAGCATAACATAGAACTGACACAGTATCCTAGTCTTGGGTGTGAGGTCCGTAGTCACAACACCCTGGAACTGGTCTAAAGCATAACATAGAACTGACACAGTATCCTAGTCTTGGGTGTGAGGTCCGTAGTCACAACACCCTGGCACTGGTCTAAAGCATAACATAGAACTGACACAGTATCCTAGTCTTGGGTGTGAGGTCCGTAGTCACAACACCCTTGAACTGGTCTAAAGCATAACATAGAACTGACACAGTATCCTAGTCTTGGGTGTGAGGTCCGTAGTCACAACACCCTGGAACTGGTCTAAAGCATAACATAGAACTGACACAGTATCCTAGTCTTGGGTGTGAGGTCTGTAGTCACAACACCCTGGAACTGGTCTAAAGCATAACATAGAACTGACACAGTATCCTAGTCTTGGGTGTGAGGTCCGTAGTCACAACACCCTGGAACTGGTCTAAAGCATAACATAGAATAACATAACATGAGAAGGTAATCTAGCTCAGTGTGGATTCCCAGGTCCTTCCTGGTTCAACCACACTGTAGGATCTGACTAAGGTCTGTGTGCTAACACATGAAGCATATGCAACGGCAGACGATGTGAGACTGAGGGACGAGTGGTCTGGCCAGCGCCGCCCAGTCCCTTCCAGCTAATCCGCATCCATCCTTGGATCAGCTGACTAACGGAGTCAGCTGATCCCTCTCTGCTTCCCATAAAGCTTCTGTCTTGCCGCGCGCGTGTATTCCTCAGCCTATGTGCACAGGAAGGCTGTATCACATCAGACACATGTCGCCGCGCGTAAACCGCCGGACTGGACTCGGAAACAGTCGCCACGCCGTCAGAGCATGCGGCGGCCATTCCGCAATCCTTCACACTGGTGGAATAGGAGGTGTCGGGCAATGGAGGAATTGCTAATGGCTGCCACCTGTATAACCCTAGTTATGAAAAGAGAAGGGTGAAAAGCATGCACTGAAATGCTCATAGGCTTAAAGGAGTGTTTATTTATCTTTGTATGTGTCAGAGTGGTGCAACTAAATATTTTGCATTAAAAAATTGTTTGGTTTGGGTCCGCTTTAAGGAGAATAGTGGGTACTATTGTAAGTCAGAAAAATAATTTTCCAAAAATACCTTGTAGTTTTTGAGAAAATCGATTTTAAAGATGCAAATCCTTCATAAAATAAAACTGGGGGATATCTAAAAAATATAGATATATTTTTAGGAGAAGGATATATACAATTACTTATATCATCAGTTTATTTTCACATTAGCCCAATGCTGGCTAATTGGCATTTCATACTTAGCTGAACGACTTTGGAAACTTGTAGTGAAGGAAGTCTGGTGAAAGATATCTTTATTTCTTTTAAAAGCAATGCCAGTAGCCTGACAGTCGTGCTGATATTTTGGCTACAGTAGCGTCCGAGTCATACAAAGCATACAGCCATTGGAGACAGCACCGTGGATCTGCATACTTTCACTTTTACTACAAGCAGAGGTACAGCAGCGCTCCCATGCTGCTGGTATTTTTTAGTTGCAAAGGTTCATATTGTAAAAAAAAAACATTAACAGTGTTAAAATATACATTTCGCATTGAGGCCAGAAACCCACTGGAAGCGCTTTGTAAGCGTGAGTGATTTGAAAAAGCTCTTGGTAATGCAATGCTATGGGTAAATTTTTATAAAATCTCATCACTCAAGAGGGATCACACCCATAGCATTACATTAGCTAGAGCTTTTCAAATCACAAAGCGCTCAGAAAAGCTCTCCTAGTGGGTTTCTAGCCTGAGACCCACGCAGAGGTGATAATGTTACATTCTATGTTTTACTCATAGTCGACTTGGAACATAAGAATCAGTATGAAGCGGTTGGGGAACAAAAAAACAATGAACATAGAAAACAATAACATGCAATAAGAGCAGAGAAACACCGCAGTGTGCTTTTCGATCCTACTTCGTTTTTAAAAATGCACACCCATTGACTTGCAAGTTTGCCGTAATTTTACAGCGATTTTAATGCAAGCAAATGGGAGCTTGTTTTGAAAGAGAAAATGGATCAAAAAGGTAATGTAACTTTGCCCTAACATTCATTCAATAATAAACACTCCTAATGATTATTGGGTGAATTGTAACAACAGTGTAAAAGGATACCAGAGCTGAATTAAAAAGTGAAAACTGGGGAATGAGGCATGTATAAGAAGTAGTCCTCATGCCTAACGCTCACCCCGTTCTCCTCCATTCCCTTCCTACCTCTCGCAAATACTCTCTGCAGCCACTTCCTGGTCGGCCGAGTAGAGCAATACTGCGCGATTCCTTGATTGCGCTCCCAAGGCCGAAAGCGCTCTGCGCATGCGCATTACATCACAACTACATCATGCACAAGTGCAGAGTGTTCTTGGCCTTGGGCATGCTATCGAACACGTGCAGCTGGCCCGGGCCAGCGCCTGCGCAGTAATGCTTTATCCGGCTGACCAGGAAGTGGCTGTGTAGGGCATTAGCGAGAGGTAGGAGGAGAAAGGGGGAAGTGATGGGCATGGGGACTACTTCTTATACATGCCTGCTCCCCCGTTACCACTTTTTAATTCAGCTCTGGTATCAGAGCCGGTTCTAGACAGGCACATATGAGGGGGCAGTCAGAAATGTGAAGGGGGCATCATGTTTGAGCACATTTTATGTAGACACGGTAGTGCAGTGTGCGAAGCGGCAAAAAATGGGCGTGGTGATGGCGTCATGTGGGCAGGGCTAACTGTAGTTTAGTTATACCAACTAATATAGTTTTTTGTATCCTTCCCCTAAACCATAATGGTGAAACTTTGTCTTCAGGTCATTTGAGAGTTGTTGTGAGACCCCCATGTTGCTACTCTTCAGAGAAAATTAAAAGAGGAGGGAAACTTACAATTGACCTCCTTAAATACCCTTTCTCATAATTGGATTCACATGTGAATGTAGGTCAGGGGTCACTGAGCTTACCAAGCCAATTTGAGTTCCAATAATTAGTTCTAAAGGTTTTGAAGTAAAAAAAATGACAACAGTGCCCACATTTATGCACCTGCCTAATTTTATTTAAACAATTATTGTGTACATTCTGTAAATCCAATAGACTTCATTTCACTTCTCAAATATCACTGTGTGTGTATCCTATATGATATAAGTAACTGACATTTTTTATCGTAACAACTAACAATTTATACCGGGAAAATCATGACGATTAACAAGGTTGCCCAAACTTTTGCATCCCACTGTACTTGTTTTATTGGTGTAATTCATAAATGAGATCACTGAGTGTTTTGTAATAAAGTGTAGCAAATGCAGCTGTAAGTATCAAACAGTGGAAAATGTAGTCCCACTTCAGGTATTCTTTTAAGTGTTCCTGTGACCAAATCCATACTTCAGGCCAATTAAAAGAACATACTGGTGTAGGAGAATATTGATTTTATTTTATACTGTATGTGATATATTTTATAGTTTGTACATAAAATCTATGCAGCAGTCTCCATATTCACCACTAGAGGTCTAAACTTGTTACATGGGTTCATGTTTTCTCTTTTAGCAGCAGATGTATCTGAATATTGAGGCGATATAGTGATATACAGTTTCTCATAGCTCCTAATTGTCCCTTTTACAGAGGGACAGTGGCAACATATTCCATGGCACTGTACAAAGTAAAAAACAAACATGGGGTACATTAATAATACAGGCAATGGTACACACACATAAAAAATACAGAAATGGTACAAAATACAGAATTACGGTAGTATAAACATAATGATTTGCAATAATTAGCAGTGATGCATCATAGGCGATATGTTAGGCACACATAAAGTTGAGAAATTGCAAATGCCTTCTGTTTCAAGAAGGCAAGTTATCTTTTAACCCCATCACACACACACACACACGCACACGCACGCACGCACGCACGCACGCACGCACGCACGCACGCACGCACGCACACACACACACACACACACACACACACACACACACACACACACACACACACCTCTGGAAAGACCATAGCCTACATTTATTCATTTTATATACAGATATTCTTTCTCAAGATAAGTATGTAACGGATACACCCATTATTACCAGACCAGATACACCTTTAGATTGTAAGCTCACAAGGGCAGGGCTCTCTCACCCTTTTGTGTCTTGGTATTTGTTATACATTTTTTTCATTATGCTACTTTTGTCACTGTCATTACCAATTGTGTATTTTGTACCAATTCTGTATTTTCTGTGTACCATTGCCTGTATTATTACGTACCCCATGTTTGTTTCTTACTTTGTACAGCACCACGGAATATTGTGGCATTTTATAAATCAATAACAATAATAATAATATTAATACACCTCACCAACTCAAACCCACTGAATCCACATAACAAACTCTTTCTACAATTATGAGGGTTGTGTAGCCACTTCATAAAAATATACTAGTTATGAACAGCCTGCAACAATCAATACAGATCAAATTCTAAAGCAAATACAACTTAATTAGCACATTAATACCACCTGCCATCTCATTGTTATGCTGGCCAGGCCTCCTTTATTATACTATGTCTTTTTAGGTGTTAAAATGACCGTTCCTACTTTTCTTAATGGATGTAACAGTTGTTTATAATAATTCCATGAAGCACAGAATGCTAAGCTCTGTAGTGCCCTCCTCTGATCGTGTCACTCCAGGCACCTGCCTAGGTTGCCTGTGCCAAAAAAATGGCCCTGGCTGTATGCGGCATACATGCAAAAACAGCATAAACAGTCTAAGCTAAACATCACTGGGAGGGCGGAGCTTCATACCAATTTGCAGCAATATACACATATAGGAAGCATTTCTGATGCTGAAACCAGGATTAATAATGTGCAATTTGGTATCCTGAAGAATTTACTACACACTACTACATCTCCCTGGAGTTCTTCTTTAAGCTGATTGTCAGTTTTAGAAATCTGAAAAGTAAAATTATTTCTACAGCAATAATGACATATACCTGATGAACAGCCTCAAACTGTCTTTCAGGGCTGGTGCACACCAAAAGCACTTCTGAGTGCTGTTAAAGACGCTAGCGCTTTAAAAAGCGCTTGGCTAATGTATTAGAATGGGATGGATCACACCAGAGCGATGTGCTGTTTTCACCAACGCAAACGAGGGTCCTATAGCATTTCAGCCTTAATGTTAAGTACAGGAAAGTGGAAAATCGCTCTGAAAAGCGCTAGATCAGAGCAATTTTCAAAGCGTTTTTGTGACAAACCAGTACACTAGCAGCTGTACTGTACATAAAAAAAATGCTACACAAAAACGGCTAATTATAAATAGAAAATCGCTACGCACATGCCTAGAACCGCCTTTAAAAAACACTTCAAAAAACGATGAGTGTTTGCGATTACGCTAGCGCTTATTGGTGTGCACTGGCCCTTAGTGTGGCTTATCTGATAATTAAAAATATAAAACACTATCTACTCTATAAAAACAGTACACTCTATACATTACTCTATTTAAAAACACTACACTCTATAAATGACACTATAAAAAAAAACACTACCGTACATTCCAAATATTACACTATATAAAAACACTACACCAGGGGCGTAGCAATAGGGGGTGCAGCGGTAGCGACCGCATCAGGGCCCTTGGGCCAGAGGGGCCCCGAATGGCCCTCCCTCAACTACAGTATTAGCTCTATATTGGTCCTGTGCTCATAATAATCATTTATATATATACTTTGAATAGTGGTAATCATTAACAAACTGCTCCCCATCCCCTTCTTGCACCTCTGACATTGTAGTTGCCATTGGCAGCTTTTAGTGCGCTGTTTCAATTGCTATGTATAGAGTGCATGGGGGGCCCCATTGTAAAACTTGCATCGGGGCCCACAGCTCCTTAGCTACGCCACTGCACTACACTCTATAAATGACACTATAAAAATACACTATATTCCAAATATTACACTATATAAAAGCACTACGCTTTATAAATGACTCTAGATAAACACTAGATTCTAAATATTTACACGCTATATAAAAACACTACACCTCTATATATTTAATTTATTTTAACCACTGGTGAGGAATGGGGTGGGAGTCACATTATTTTACCAATACCCAAAGATTAGCATTGAAGGAAAAAAACCCTGAAGAACCAGTAGATGCTCTTTAATTTAGATGACTAAATAGTTCAGGTTTATACTCATTATTTGTCTTTCTTTCAGTTTCTTTACATGCATCCAAGATGCTGTCAACACACAATTCTCCTGTTATCTCCCCGGCCTTCTCTTATTCTCGTCTGATAGTTAACTGACACAGCTGACAAGACTGACACTGCCAATCAGTTTCTACTCAGCAAGGTCACACAGCTGACTTGACTTGTGATTGGCTGCTGCAGGCCGGCCTGTTATTACTGTCTGTTTTGATCGGAGGCAGGAGGTGGTCCCCAGTCAAACAGAGAAAAGGTCTTGAAGAAGGTAATTAAATCCTGTCAGAGGCAATTATTGGTTCCAGGGCCAGGACTCTGGGACTGAATGCAGATCATCCAAGGCTTTATTCCTCCAGAAATTCAAGGAGACTTCTGGCACCGCTCCCCGAGCCCCAAAGGAAGCGCTGCTCTTTGTGCTGAACAATAGACTCCTGTATTTTCATTTGCACCGTTGATTTTTTTTTTTTAACTACCCCCCGAAATCATTAATTATATTTTAGCATCCGTTTGCTGGTATTTTCTTTGCTTTTTTATTTAGGTAACACTGCGAGACCTTTAGAAAATGTCTCCTTTTTGGGTGAGTCGTCAGAATTAAGCAGTGCCGCTACTGTAACAGACCTATTCATAGGGTTAAACGATACAGCGTTTCCTAACACACAGGAGAGAATCAATTAATGCAGACAAATAGCTCAGGGAAGGCGGAAAATGACAGCGTGCAGCCGGCAGGCTTGGAAATAGTATTTTCAAACATATTAGGGAAATAGGCTGCCAGTATTATATATTGCACAGCATGCAGTATGCACAGATAAAGATCATGTCTCACTGTGTGGAAGGGAGATAATACGTATCCCTGGAGTACGGTTAGGCACAATAGCCATGCTAGTCATAATTCTCCCATATAGAGCTGAGAGATAGCCAATGAAATTCAAGTAATTCAGGTGCACACCAGAAGAACAACAAGAAGTCAGGTGACCATGGTCCATGAGATTCTGCATGTGATACTTTCTAACACTTTTTACACTACATGCGATTTTGATTTCCAATTGTGATGCGATTTTGACATGTGATTCCAATTTTTGATGCGCTTAAAAAAAGTCCTGCATGCTGCGTTTTTCTTCTTGTGTTGCTAGGAAGTCCTGCATGCTGCGTTTTTCTTCTTGTGTTGCTAGGATTCACTAAAAATAGGAATCAGAATTGCAAATCGGAATTGCGATTTGCAGTGTAAAAAAGCCACATGCTGTGTTTTTTTTCTGCTTTTTTCTTTTTGTGTTGCTAGCATCCAGTGAAAATCGGAAATCGGAATCGGAAATCAAAATTGCAATTTGCAGTGTAAAAGAAACCTGAAGCTGTAATGTAAACAGAAAAAAAACTGAACAAAACAAACAAAAAAGAAAAAAAACAGAAAATGACTAGCCATTGGCCGTGTGTCTTTAGCTGGCATTCCGATACATTTATAGGCAATGTTTTCTCACCAAAGGAATAACTACATGTTTAAACATCCATTTGAATTGTAAGCCTATAATGACTTCACACAGAGAGGCCAGTAACCTTAAGGTGCGTACTCACGCACTACCGCAATGAACGACGGGTCCGTCGGACCATCCCGCTGGGCGGGCGTTCCAGCGACAGTAGAGCGTGTGTACAATCTGTCAGGTAGACTGATTAGGCTGTTTCTGAACGATCCGCTCAGCGCATCGTTCAGAAACAGCTTTATCAGTCCGTCGACAGCGCGTACACAAGTGCTACTGTCAGCTGAACGTCCGCCCAGTGGGAGGGTCCGGCGGACCCATCGTTGTTGGGGGTAGTGCGTGTGTATGCACCTTTACAGGAACAGATTAGACATAGGTGACTGGGTACCGCAGGAACTAGTGCAGATGCCACAGCATCAAGACTGCATAAAAATGTAATGCTTTAACAAAGGTCAGGACAGATTATATTCACTGGTCAAGAGACTATCCTTGGTCAGGGCTATGCTTTCAGGTTCATTGGTCAGGATACAGACCAAGGTCAGCTCTTGCCTCTCAAGTTCATTTGTACAATCAGAAGTCAAGGCTGGTGTCTCAGTTGCATTGGTCACAGCACACTCCGAGGTCATGGCTGGTGGCTCAACCATAAGTCAAGATTGGTGTCTTAGGTGGTCCGCTGGTCAGCAAGTGGCATTACTAGCAACCTAGAAGATCCAGGATAGCCTTGGCACACAGAACAGAAAAATATTGTACTGGGCAAAGTAACAACACATTGCAAGCGTGGCTAAATCAGGAACATGACTTATTCTGCAGTTACTATGTTAACAAACTATACAAGGTGTACTTGTATAAAATACCACTCGTACATCACTGTTCCACAACTCAACATCAAACACTCCTAATGGCAGAGACCCACATTAGGGATGAGCAAAAACGTACAATGAATTTTCCTGAAAGTGTAGGCGAAAACGTCGGATCTGTACACAAATACGTGAACAGCTTTTCTTATGGACTCACGAGTCATGAAATTACGAGTGCACAACACTAACCTGTGGAAGGAGGATACTGCATGATGTAAAATGGAAATAGCCAACTTCACTTCATGGCAAATTTAGGCCGCAAATTTTCAAAAATCTCACTTTGCCGGTTACTATTTCACACCTTCCTCAAGAAAAAAAAAATCACACTTTGGGAACGTCTATTTAGATGCTAGAAACTAATCCAGTATTGCCTGGTAAAATTAATACAATGTGTTAAATAAATGAACCAAAATATTCAACTCTCTTCCCCAAATAAAATCTTACAACCTCACAGTAACACTGAAAGCAGCAATTCTGTAATAGTGCAAAGGTCTGTGGCTTTAGACCCTAGGCACCGGCCTATGAAGCCCAGGGTAGTGTTGGGCGAACAGTGTTCGCCACTGTTCGGGTTCTGCAGAACATCACCCTGTTCGGGTGATGTTCGAGTTCGGCCGAACACCTGATGGTGTTCGGCCAAACCGTTCGGCCACATGGCCGAACTAAGAGCGCATGGCCGAACGTTCCCCGAACGTTCGGCTAGCGCTGTGATTGGCCGAACGGGTCACGTGGTTCGGACCCGAACGCGCTCTGATTGGCCGAACTGTCACCCATGGCAGAGATATGACGTGGTTCGGGTATTTATTTACCCGAACCACGTCATATCTCCGCCATTTGTCTGTGGGTTTAGCTTTGGGTAGGCAGGCAGGGTAGTTCGCGCTCCAGCCACGCTAGCCAGGGTCCCCCCAGTCATTGTGTCGCTGCTGGGAATAGTGGTACACCGCTCGCTCAGCCACACTATATAGCATTGTGTTTACTGCCACTCTGTGTGCCTCGCTCAGCCACACTATATAGCACTCTGTTTACTGCCACTCTGTGTCTGCTGGGAATAGTAGTACACCGCTCGCTCAGCCACACTATATAGCATTCTGTTTACTGCCACTCTGTGTACCTCGCTCAGCCACACTATATAGCATTCTGTTTACTGCCACTCTGTGTCTGCTGGGAATAGTAGTACACCGCTCGCTCAGCCACACTATATAGCATTCTGTTTACTGCCACTCTGTGTACCTCGCTCAGCCACACTATATAGCATTCTGTTTACTGCCACTCTGTGTCTGCTGGGAATAGTAGTACACCGCTCGCTCAGCCACACTTTACACTACACGTATCCACCTCTCCACAGAAAATGCAGACCGTCTGATTCAAATTAAAATGAATCAATCCTGGATTGGAAACGACTATGCAACACTCCCGGACCCCAACCAAGTAACATGAACAATGACCATCTGTGATGGGTTAGCGTTGCCGGTCCCTGTTTATGGAACCTCTCATCTTTATTACATTTATGACTGCATGGCGGTAAAAAGCATGCTATCCGCACGCTTCTTGTCCTCATGCAAGGCCTGGGTTGTTGTGTCTCAAAGCGTGGCCTTCTCCTCCTGCGCCTCCTCCTGTTCCATCACGTGTGCTGCTGCTGCTGGGTTAGCGTTGCCGGTCCCTGTTTATGGAACCTCTCATCTTTATTACATTTATGACTGCATGGCGGTAAAAAGCATGCTATCCGCACGCTTCTTGTCCTCCTGCAAGCCCTGGGTTGTTGTGTCTCAAAGCGTGGCCTTCTCCTCCTGCGCCTCCTCCTGTTCCATCACGTGTGCTGCTGCTGCTGCTGGGTTAGCGTTGCCGGTCCCTGTTTATGGAACCTCTCATCTTTATTACATTTATGACTGCATGGCGGTAAAAAGCATGCTATCCGCACGCTTCTTGTCCTCATGCAAGGCCTGGGTTGTTGTGTCTCAAAGCGTGGCCTTCTCCTCCTGCGCCTCCTCCTGTTACATCACGTGTGCTGCTGCTGGGTTAGCGTTTCCGGTCCCTGTTTATGGAACCTCTTATCTTTATTACATTTATGACTGCATGGCGGTACAAAGCATGCTATCCGCACGCTTCTTGTCCTCATGCAAGGCCTGGGTTGTTGTGTCTCAAAAAGCGTGGCCTTCTCCTCCTGCGCCTCCTCCTGTTCCATCACGTCTGCTGCTGCTGGGTTAGCGTTGCCGGCGCGTGGTCCCTGTTTATTGAACCACTTATCTTTATTACATTTATGACTGCATGGCGGTACAAAGCATGCTATCCGCACGCTTCTTGTCCTCATGCAAGGCCTGGGTTGTTGTGTCTCAAAAAGCGTGGCCTTCTCCTCCTGCGCCTCCTCCTGTTCCATCACGTGTGCTGCTGCTGGTGCTGGGTTAGCGTTACCGGTCCCTTTTCCTGGAACCTCTTCTCTGTATTACATTTATGACTGCATGGCGACAAAAAGCATGTTACCTGTGCAAAGAAACATGACATTTTCCACATTTAAAAGACTTTTTTCTTTGAAACTTTACAATCAATTTTCTCAAAAACTATAAGCTCTTTTTCAAATATTTTTTTTCCTCTTGTACCCACTCCCAAGGTGCACATACCCTGCAAATTTGGGGTATGTAGCATGTAAGGAAGCTTTAAAAAGCATGAAAGTTCGGGTCCCCATTGACTTCCATTATGTTCGGAGTTCGGCGCGAACACCCGAACATCGCGGCGATGTTCGGCGAACGTTCGCGAACCCGAACATCTAGGTGTTCGCCCAACACTAGCCCAGGGACGCATACCATATGTTATCCCCTAGTCATGCCACAGTAGGCATGAGTAGCACTGTGATACTGTTGTGGGCTTCACTGTGGGTGGGCCTGCACTGGGTGGGGTGAGTTAGGGGGAGGGGGGGGGGGCGGCGGCTGTGAGCATTATTTGACATTAATGTGGCATATTGCTCAGAGGGTCCTAGCTCAGGAACAGAGGATCATAGGGAGAATCTGGAGGCATTTGGACCATCCAGAGCCTTCCCCCTACTGAGGTAAGTACCTTACTTTTCTTTACCCTGACTACAGGCACCCTTTAAGGTACCCCTACACTTATAGATTGCTAACTGACTTGGCAAAATGATCCATTACTCAGAATTGATTCAGGGAGGACTCGATTCCCACCACACACAGCACATAAATGTAATTAGATTCCAGATGGGAACCTGTTAAAAATAGATTGAATCACATTGTTGCACCGTCGATCAATCCCTAATCCTTCCTTTCTCCCTATCGACCAGAATCTTCCACCCTGTCCAATTTATGCTATAAATCAATTTTAGATGAATATTGATTGGAAATCCATTTAAAAAAGAATCATTTTAGATTATTCAGACTACAGATTTAATCACTCTAATTGCAAAACCGATTGGGGTATTGGCACCTTTAGCCATAGTTAGTGATTCTACAATTAGAAGAATAACACTAGTAAAAATGGTATCAGTAGGCAGTGGTGCTCAGCAGAGCTCGAATATTCGAGTAGCTCGAATATTCGAGCTCTTTTCCAGCTATTCGAGCTCGGTATTCGAGCTCCGAATAGCTGTAGCTATTCGAATGGGCTATTCGCGTACACTCGAATAGCCCATTCACTATTCGAGCTATTCGAGCAAACGGCGCTATTCGAGCTCGGTACCGAGCTCGAATAGCGTCATAGCCCAGATTGATGTCCTTAGAGCCAATTAGAGGGCTCCCAGGCCCTCTGACGGCAGCCAATCACAGAGGGGGACCCTGGCCAGCCCCTACCCTATAAATAGCGGCCGCCATGTTACGTTTCTCCGTCCTTGCCTGATGGCCCATACTCACGAGTGACATTTGTCGCCGCAACATGCGGCGCGCGCGTGTTGCGGCGACAGGTCGCCCGTGAGTATGGGCCGCCGCACGCGCGCGCACCCCGAACTGTCGCCCGCCGCTCTTGTCGCCATGCGATTGAAAGTTTCAATCGCATGGCAACAGTCGCCGCCGCAACTCCGCCGCAACTGTCGCTAGTCCGCGTGAGTACGCGGACTAGCGACAGCAACATCCATTTAGCTACATGGAGCTTCCGGCGGGGGGAGGAGGAACGTCGGCGACAGCTTCCGTCTCGCCGCTGGTCCCTCTTCCGCGTGTGTACGCGGAGGGACCTGGCGAGGAGCTGTCGCCGGCCTGTCGCCCACACGCTCACGTGTGCTGGCGACAGGCCACATTTATCGCCCGTGAGTATGGGCCTTGAGACTTGCATAGAGAGAGAGTTGCTCCTTTGTGCTTTGGCTTAGCAAGAGCTTTATTGTGGTCATTTACCTAGCGTTTTTGCTCACATACACCTCCTATACACACCTATATTGTTGTTAGTTAGTTAGACATTGTATTTTAGTTAGTAGCTTTTGTGTTACATAGAGACAGGCCAGCTGCTGCAGGCTTACAGCTTTAGGCCTCAGGGCCTGCCTGTGTGGGCAGCTGTCCTCCTGTCCTCTGTTTATTTCTCTCTATTCTATAGTATACCAGTATTTCTGCTGTCCTTTACTACTGATTGTATTAGTATTGTAGTTATATACTGTAACTGTACTAGGACACTCACTGTCACTGTTCATAGGCTACTAGCTGCTCCTGCGTGTGTGCACTCACTGTCTGTGTACACACTACACACACTCTATTTCCAAGTTATGATAACTGATTGATTATTGTAATTGAATATTGTAATTAGTTAGTTGTACTCACTGTTACTACTTACTGTACTAGGAGTCTAGGACACTCAGTCACTGTTCATAGGCTACTAGCTCCTGCGTGTGTGCACTCACTGTCTGTGTACACACTACACACACTCTATTTCCTTCTGATAACTGATTGCTTATTGTAATTAGTTAGTTGTACTTACTGTTACTACTTACTGTACTAGGAGTCTAGGACACTCAGTCACTGTTCATAGGCTACTAGCTCCTGCGTGTGTGCACTCACTGTCTGTGTACACACTACACACACTCTATTTCCTTCTGATAACTGATTGATTATTGTAATTAGTTAGTTGTACTTACTGTTACTACTTACTGTACTAGAAGTCTAGGACACTCAGTCACTGTTCATAGGCTACTAGCTCCTGCGTGTGTGCACTCACTGTCTGTGTACACACTACACACACTCTATTTCCTTCTGATAACTGATTGATTATTGTAATTAGTTAGTTGTACTTACTGTTACTACTTACTGTACTAGGAGTCTAGGACACTCAGTCACTGTTCATAGGCTACTAGCTCCTGCGTGTGTGCACTCACTGTCTGTGTACACACACTACACACACTCTATTTCCTTCTGATAACTGATTGCTTATTGTAATTAGTTAGTTGTACTTACTGTTACTACTTACTCTTACTGTACTAGGAGTCTAGGACACTCAGTCACTGTTCATAGGCTACTAGCTCCTGCGTGTGTGCACTCACTGTCTGTGTACACACACTACACACACTCTATTTCCTTCTGATAACTGATTGCTTATTGTAATTAGTTAGTTGTACTTACTGTTACTACTTACTCTTACTGTACTAGGAGTCTAGGACACTCAGTCACTGTTCATAGGCTACTAGCTCCTGCGTGTGTGCACTCACTGTCTGTGTACACACACTACACACACTCTATTTCCTTCTGATAACTGATTGCTTATTGTAATTAGTTAGTTGTACTTACTGACTGTTACTACTTACTTACTTACTGTACTAGGGACACTCACTCAGTCACTGTTCATAGGCTAGCTCCTGCGCGTGTTTGCGCGTGCGTGCGTGCACTCACTGTCTGTAGTGTACACACACTAAATTTACTTGTGATTACTACTGATTATTGTAACTGCTAGTTGTACTTCCTGACTGTTACTACTTACTTACTGTACTAGGGACACTCACTCAGTCACCTCACCCACCAACCCACTCCATTAAAGTACCCCACTTTTCACCCGCCCTTTTAAAAAACTTTTGTCTATACGCCCAAAACATCGAAGATGTCTGGAAGTGGCAGCCAGCGCGGTTTGGGCAAGGGGAAGGGCAGCAAGGGAATCAGGAGGAGAGGGAGCAGCATTGTGGCAAGCCGCGGGCGCGGGCGCGCCACCATGCACAGTTCCGCAGCAGCAGCAGCAGCAGCGTCAGTGGCTAACATTCCTCCCATAGCCACTGGCCGTGGACGCCTTGGGCGCCGCCCAGCAGGAGCATCTGCAACTCACGCTGCAGAGACACAGCAGCAGCAGCGTGTAGCACCTGCTCCGATTTTTCTCCAGCCGGGTCGGAAACGTCCCATTGAGGAAAAGCATGCAGACACTGTGGTGCAACTCATGACGGAGGATGAGCAGCCCGCCATCAGCTCTGCATCTGAGGCCTCCACCCTCACCACCACCACCACCACCCCTGTTCGCAGCAGCCGCCCAGCAGGGTCTGGGGAGGAGGCCAGTTCACTGTCACTCGCCGACCTGTCATTCAGCAGTCTTTTGACCCCAGGCATCATGAGTAAATTGTCTGCTGTTGTTGGCGATCTTGAGGAGGAGATGCTGATGGGCACTTTGGGGGATGAGGGATTGGACAGCAAGACTGTGGCGACAGTCAAGCAGCCCATCCATGCATCAGGAGAGGAGTTTGGGGGGTCCTCATCCCAGCAGGACATGTTTCAGGAGGGGGAGGATGATGATGACCCGGTGACAGACAGAGACTGGGTGCCACCACCTCCAGGGGATGTCGTCCTCAGCAGCTCTGAGGAGGAGGAGGAGGATGCTCTTGTGGGCCTTGCAAGGAGGCGCATCATTGCAAGCATTGGCAGCAGCAGTAGGCAGGTCCCACAGCCTGCTGGTGTCTCAGGCTCAGCAGCAGCAGCAGCAGCATCTGCCAGTACCACCACCAGCCGCACCCAAGCCCCCCAAGCCCCCCCCCAACCACCACAGGGAGACAGGCAGCAGCGCTTCCATGCCGTAGGGGGATGTTTCTGTCACCAATCTGGCGCTTTTTCACCATGCCCACAGTGTACAGCAAGTACGCCACTTGCAACCACTGTCAGCGGAAGTTGAGCAGAGGTGCAGACCCCTTAAAGTTCTGCACCAGCTCGCTCATCAACCACCTTGCTGCGAAACATTTCCACCAGCATCAGGAGTTCCAGAGGCTGAAGGCATCTGGTGCTGGCAGTGGCACCACACCCATCACTGCACAGCCTTCAGCAGCAGCAGCAACAGCAGCCACCCGCCCTCCTGCTCCTCCAGCAGCACCAGCAGGAGTGCGGAAACGCACTGCTCCTCCCCCCTCTGCAACTCCTGCCGCCGACACTGAGGCCTGTTCTGGCAGCCAGTCCTCAGTGGCCTCCTCCGCTGTGTCTGCTGATTCCCGTGCCAGCAAAAGGCCACGCCAGAGCCTTTTGAGCGAGTCCTTCCAGGGGGTGGTTAGGGCTCTGCCTCCCAGCAGCCGTTGCGTGCGGTAGCTGAACGGCTTGCTGGCACGGGCCATGTGCTCCCAACTCCTGCCGTACACGCTCGTGCAGGAGGGGAGCGACATTCGTGCGCTGCTTGCTTGCGCAGCCCCAGACTGGCAGCTCCCCAGCAGACACTTTTTCTCCCGCAAGGCCATTCCTGCACTGCACCGCTTTGTGATGGCCAATGTGGAGCGAGGGCTGGAGCACGCGGTTGGTGAAAGGGTCCACGTCACCATGGACTCCTGGAGCAGCCGCTTCGGGACAGGCCGCTACCTGTCCCTCACTGTCCACTGGGTCAGCTTGGTGGAAGGGGGTGAGGATGGGAGAGCAGCAGCGGGCACAGCAGCAGCAGCAACACAGTGGGTGGTGCCACCCCGCAGGGTCAGGGGAACTGCAGCAGGTTCCTCCGATCCTCTGCCATCCTCCGGCACACCTGGCCAAACCCCCCGCCTCAGCAGCAGCGTGAAGGCCCGCCACTGCCAAGCGCTGCTGCACATGGTCAGCCTTGGGAAGACCAAGCTGACGGCAACCCATGTGTTGGCCAAACTCCAGGAGCAGGAGAGGATTTGGCTGACCCCCAGAGGCCTCAGAGCCGGAGAGGTGGTGGCCGACAATGGGGCCAATCTGGTTGCCGCAATAGACAGGGGAAACCTGACCCACATCCCCTGTCTTGCCCACGTGCTGAACCTGGTGATGCAGAAGTTCTTGCGCACCTACCAGGGGATGGGCGAACTGCTGGAAACGGCAAGGAACGTTGTGCGTCACTTCCGGCGCTCGGCTGCAGCCTGTGCGAGCCTGGAAGACGTGCAAAAGGAGCTGGATCTGCCACGCCATCGGCTGATCCTTGACGTTCCGACTCGCTGGAACTCCACCCTGGCGATGTTGGAGCGTCTGGTTGAACAGAAGCGCGCTGTCAAACAGTACCTTGCCCTGGCCACTGTTTCCGCCGCTCAGAGAAGGGACAA
Organism: Hyperolius riggenbachi; assembly: GCF_040937935.1. NCBI lineage: Eukaryota > Metazoa > Chordata > Amphibia > Anura > Hyperoliidae > Hyperolius > Hyperolius riggenbachi. Next base: position 93,477,922 of record NC_090656.1, read on the forward strand.
GACCAGCAACATCCCGTCCATCGTCCCCGATGATGACTGGAGGCACATGCAGCAGGTGTGCTTAGTGCTGGCTCCCTTTCTGCAGGCCACTAACATGGTGAGCAGGGACCATGCTATGGTCTGCGAGTGGGTGCCCCTGGTTTGTCTGCTGAACAGGGCCCTCGATGCTTTGCTGGAACAGGGAGCGGCAGCCTTGGACCAGCAGGAGCGGCAAGCAGCTGCACAGTCCACCTCTGAGGGGGAGGAGGAGGAGGACTTGGTGGAGGTCCCTGACCTTGCTGCTGATGAGGGGGATCAGCACAGTGCAGCTGAGTTGGTGCGGGGGTGGAGAGAGGATGAGGCTGACGAGGCAGAGGAGGAGGATGAGGACAGCAGCACTGCCGTCGATGTGCCAGCAGACGTGGCCCGCCTCTTCCCAATGGCAGCGCACATGCTGACGTGCCTGCGCAGAGACCCCAGGGTGATGCAGATGAAGCAGAGGGAGGACATCTGGATCAGCATGATGTTGGACCCACGCCTCAAGGGGAAGTTGAGCCAGTTCCTGCCGCCTGCAGGAGGAGACCCAGCGCAACAAATAAGGAGCTTGCAGCAGGCCCTTGTTGAGCGCTTGGAGGAAGCCTTCCCCCAGCCTTCCACCCCCACTGTCCAGCAGCCAGCACAGAGGCAGCAGCAGGTGCCTGCATCCAGCAGCAAGCGCCCCACAGACCTGCTGTCTCTCAGCCACGAGCTCTACAGGACTGTAGAGGCTCCGGCAGCAGTGACTAGAGAGGAGGTGCATGCAGCAGCATCCTCCACCGCTCACAGCCAGCGCCTGACCCGCATGGTGGCTGACTACATGGGGTCCTACAGCGGGCTTGACAGCGATGCCCCTGTTGATCCCATGGAGTATTGGGTCAAGCGCCTGGAGATCTGGAGCGAGCTGGCGCAGTACGCCCTGGAAGTGCTGTCCTGCCCCCCTTCCAGCGTGCTGTCCGAGCGCTGCTTCAGTGCAGCTGGTGGTGTGGTCACCGAGAAACGCTCACGTCTGTCTCACAAGTCTGTGGACAGACTGACGTTTCTCAAGATGAACCAGGCGTGGGTGGAAGGCGAGTTCCTGGCCCCTGTTGTCGGCGAGAGGGGGACATGAACTGGCTAAGAACCATCGTTAATGTGCCTTACCACCCTTTACCACCTCCTGGCTCCTGCTCACTAAGCCAGCCTGGTTCACTTTGACTATTACGTCGCCTGCAGCCACACATTTTACACCTACAGTGGGCTGCTGTGTACTGCCCTTCTGCTGTCTGTCTGTGTTTCCCACTGCCAGGGTACACAGATTTACCTTCTGCTGCCACTCTGCCACCAGCTATTACGTCAAACAATAGCTATATATCTGTGTAATTTGTTTTACAAACAAAACCAAAAAACCATTAAAAAAAAAAAAAAAAGGTTTAATTTTTCTGAGGTGCCCGGGTTGAAAACTGTGTTGTCCCAGTTGTGTATTGGACACGATGTTTGCTACACGACCGCTGTCTGGGACCTCCTGCCTGCTGTGTTTATTTACAGCCCTGGTATCACCGCTAGGTACCAGGGCTATTATGTCACGCTGCCTGCCTGCTGCCACACTCACACTACTCCTCCATTCCTCCTGCTGATGCTGCTGTCTGTCTGTGTTTCCCAACGCCAGGGTACACAGATTTACCTTCTGCTGCCACTCTGCCACCAGCTATTACGTCAAACAATAGCTATATCTGTGTAATTGGTTGTAAAACCAAAACTACAAAACCATAAAAAAAAAAAAAAAGGTTTAATTTTTCTGAGGTGCCCGGGTTGAAAACTGTGTTGTCCCAGTTGTGTATTGGACACAATGTGGGCTACACGACCGCTGTCTGGGACCTCCTGCCTGCTGTGTTTATTTACAGCCCTGGTATCACCGCTAGGTACCAGGGCTATTATGTCACGCTGCCTGCCTGCTGCCACACTCACACTACTCCTCCATTCCTCCTGCTGATGCTGCTGTCTGTCTGTGTTTCCCAACGCCAGGGTACACAGATTTACCTTCTGCTGCCACTCTGCCACCAGCTATTACGTCAAACAATAGCTGCTCACATTACTCCTCCATTCCTCCTGCTGCTGCTGCTGCTGTCTGTCTGTCTGTGTTTTCCAACGCCAGGGTACACAGATTTACCTTCTGCTGCCACTCTGCCACCAGCTATTACGTCAAACAATAGCTGCTCACATTACTCCTCCATTCCTCCTGCTGCTGCTGCTGCTGTCTGTCTGTCTGTGTTTCCCAACGCCAGGGTACACAGATTTACCTTCTGCTGCCACTCTGCCACCAGCTATTACGTCAAAAAATAGCTATATCTGTCTGTGTAATTTGTTGTAAAAACAAAACTACAAAACCATAAAAAAAAAAAAAAGGTTTAATTTTTCTGAGGTGCCCGGGTTGAAAACTGTGTTGTCCCAGTTGTGTATTGGACACAATGTGGGCTGCACGACCGCTGTCTGGGACCTCCTGCCTGCTGTGTTTATTTACAGCCCTGGTATCACCGCTAGGTACCAGGGCTATTATGTCACGCTGCCTGCCTCATTGACTGCCTGCTGCCACACACTCATCCTCCTCCTCCTGCTGCTGAATTTACCTCCTGCTGTCTGTGTGTTTCCACTGCCAGGGAGCACATACAATGGCGCTTCCAACATGCGTGCGCCACCAGCTATTTGTTACGCTCAAAAATAGCTGCATTTCTTTAAAAAAAAATTTGAAAAGAGAAATAAGTGAAGAAGAAGACGATATAGAAGAAGATGAAGAAGATGAAGAAGAAGAAGATGAAGAAGAAGAAGAAGAAGATGAAGAAGAAGAAGAAGAAGGAGAAGAAGATGAAGATGAAGAAGATGAAGAAGATGAAGAAGATGAAGAAGATGAAGATGATGAAGATGAAGAAGATGAAGAAGAAGAAGATGAAGAAGATGAAGAAGAAGAAGATGAAGAAGATGAAGAAGAAGAAGATGAAGAAGAAGAAGAAGAAGATGAAGAAGAAGAAGAAGATGAAGAAGAAGAAGATGAAGATGATGAAGAAGATGAAGAAGAAGATGAAGAAGAAGATGAAGAAGAAGAAGATGAAGAAGATGAAGATGAAGAAGATGAAGAAGATGAAGAAGAAGAAGATGAAGATGATGAAGAAGAAGAAGATGAAGAAGAAGATGAAGATGATGAAGAAGATGAAGAAGATGAAGAAGATGAAGATGAAGAAGATGAAGAAGATGAAGAAGAAGAAGATGATGAAGAAGAAGATGAAGAAGAAGATGAAGAAGAAGAAGAAGATGAAGAAGTTGAAGATGAAGAAGTTGAAGATGAAGAAGATGAAGAAGAAGAAGAAGATGAAGAAGATGAAGAAGATGAAGAAGATGAAGAAAAAGAAGATGAAGAAGAAGAAGATGATGATGAAGAAGATGAAGAAGAAGAAGAAGAAGACAATATAAAAGAAGAAGAAGATATAGAAGAAGATATAGAAGAAGAAGATATAGAAGAAGAAGATATAGAAGAAGAAGAAGAAGAAGAAGATATAGAAGATAAAGAAGAAGAAGAAGAAGTATATACAGTACTGAACAAATTTCTGGACACAACTTCTCTTTTCAACTTTTTTTTTTTAAAGGAACATCCCCACATAATCACTTGCTGTTGTTACTTGGAAAAAAAGAGGTTTCTTGCATCATTCACCCTCAAAACAAGTGTTGGAAGCTATTTAAGGCCATTTCGAATAGTCAGCTCGAATAATGAGCTCGAATACCGACTCGAATAGTGAGCTCGAATTCCGAGGTCGAATCGAATAGTAAAAATTATTCGACTCGAATATTTGACTGATCTCGAATAATTTACTATTCGAATTCGACCTAACTCGAATTTTGAAAAGGGGTATTTGAGCACCACTATCAGTAGGATTAGGAAATGTGCTGGGTTGCTGAACTGCTCAGTAACTGCATGGTTCAACTACCCATGTGAACCAATCCAAAGGACCACAATGCCTTCTACTGTTTCCTGAGACTCAGCTGAAAAAATCAGTCACTAATGCTACTGGAATAAGCATCAGTAGAAAAAGATTTAAAAACAAATATTTTTGTGCTTTGCAGCTAATAGACCCCATTACAATGCATTAACAAGCAGATTAGCAGGGTGGAGCTACACTGCCAAGCAATGTGGTCCAGCCCATTGCAAGCGCCCGTCTACCAGTCCTTGCTCTCTATATGCACCACCAATATTCCAGTGCATTGGGAATGTTCTTGATAGTAACTTAGTAAGCAACTCTGGATAGAATGGAAGGGTTAGGATCTCATATTAGCTTTCCAATGTCCCAACTGGAAAGAATCCCTCAATTTCTGCTGTCATCATAGGAAGGAATTGATTGAAATCTCTGGGGTGAATAGGCAGCATCAGAACCAGGCTCAGGTTTTCTCAGTTCCACAGTCTTCCCACAATCTTAATAAAGAATGTTTTGTCTGCAGTTTGACTGTGAGTGAGTTCACGCCATGCATTGCACATTAATTCTGCATATGAAGACTGTAAAATGCCCAAAAGTACTTTATAAACCAGAAAAATGTGACTAAGGGCCAGTTCACATGGGCGACTGCGGGCAGCTCAATTCATGGATGCCAAACACTTCTCTGCTACCTAACAGAAAGGCATTTGGCATAGTTTCCTGTCAATTCATTGTTGTGTTGTGTTTTGAGCCTTGGAGGACATGGAACCGCGAACACAGCCGACGCTAGAAACTACAGTATGTGCAGCATCTCAGAAAATTTTACCAACCCTGGCACTTGTGCTAAACACAATGCTAAACACATTAATATGAATGCTTCCATTCATCTCAATTCAGGATGCTTTGAAATGATAGGGACAGGCACCAGCAGCTGTCCTCTGGACCATTCCTAAGGATACGAGCACACCATAGGGTTGATTCATCCAACAATAGTAATATTATTGTGCGTACGCACAGCGCTATTACCAATACTTCCACACGTAAGTACTGCGAGATACGCTAGTAGCGTAAACCATGGTTCTGCAGTAGTGTGGCCACTACTATTGTAATGCGTGCATTCATACTTACACGCGTGATACTTACGCGCGGAAGTAACAGTAATATCGCCGTGCACTGTGAGTACACAGTAATATTACTGCTGTTTGATGAATCAACCCCTATGTGTGTTGTATTGTAACATAAGTTATAATTGCAAAGCGATACGCTGCAATAATTGCACAGTGGGCCCATTCACATGTGCATGTTGCCACCACGGTATGTTGGATTCTATCATAAAAATCTTTCCGTGTGGCAATTGCTGTGTCTCATATCTATGATGTCATCTAGTGGTGTCTTGTTACACAGCTGTATCATCCTTGGGGCACATCTGGCTATGGGGAGGAAGGGTGACTTTTACTGGGAGAACATCTGGCTACAGTGGAGGGGGGTGTACTGAGGAGGGGGCTTATACTTGAGTCAATCACTTTTTCCTTGTTTCTGAGGGGAAAGTGGGTACCTCGGCTTATGCGTGGGTTGGCTTATATGCGGGTATATACTGTATTTTAAAATCTGATAGAAAAAGATGAGCAGCACTTTTAACAGATAACAAAATAAAAAGACACATGTTTTGCCACTTATTCATCAATGCATTCTAACTGATGGAAAGTCCTTGTGAGTTTGTCAATGACCTACAAATTCACCATTCTAAATCTTAATAGATATACCCGACTGTCTCCTTTCCCTGTCTAGCAGACAGAGAGTAGAGATGTTTCAGTATTGTACATGGCAATAAACTTAAGGTTTATTACGATTTTCCAGAAGACTTTGTCATGACCAACGATTGTTTTTAGCGCTATCACAAAACATTATCTAAAGATTTTTTGTAATTTTAATGACAGAGACCACCTACAGAGATCATTCGTTTTTAAACCGAAGTCATGAACAAGCGATCGTTCAGATCCCCATAGACTTTTGCAGTAATAATCGTGAAAATGATCATTTACACAAGCAATCATTAAGATTGCCACGGACTGCCGTGGTAGTTTTCACGATTGTGTAAGCGATCATTCATGTGTTATACACATCGGTTGGTCATGGATCGCTAAGCTTCGCCGAACGATCGTCGGCCAATGTGCTTTTCAACCAACTTTCACCTAATGTGTGTATGTAGCTTTGGGTTGAGATCATCATTCTCTTTGCTAGGGAGGTCCACCTTTTGGCAACTAGTGATAGATATAAAATATTGATATATATTATTTCATATAAACTAGATTAAATCATTTTTTTAGTACTCATCTTAGCAGACACCTATTAAGTATTAAAAACGCTTTGTATTCCCTTTAAAGATATTGCACTGGTCCAGCAGCAATACCCCTGACACATGTGCAGTCATTCTCTGCTTTCTGAACAGTAAGAAATAAGATAATCGGTTGTTATGGATTGGGAGGTTTAAGCAGATGTCAGGAAAGCCCAGCAAATTGAGCGATGCCCTTTGTCTGACCCATAACTCTCCAGCCGCACAGAACGGTTATATAATAATCTGACTTGTCAGAGTTTACACAGGAGCAGAAATGCTAAACTATAGAATTTCAGTGGCTGTCGTGACGGTCTTTTCTATTATCCTGAGCCTTTCATCTAAATGGCACCTTTCATCGGAATATCCGATTTCAAGGCGGCTATGACAATGCAGTCCAGTCTGCCCTCACTGTTCTAACAATGCAAAGCCGGCCGACAAATAACAGGAAATTGTTTAATGTGGCTCGTCCTGATGCTTGGAGAATATAGCCACACTTACACACGTGCAAGGTGTCTGATATACTGTACACACACACACACACACATACGTACAGACACACACACACACACACACACACACACGTACACACACACACACGTACACACACACACACACACACGTACAGACACACACTCACACACACACACACACACACGTACAGACACACACACACACACACGTACAGACACACACACACACACACACACACACACACACACACACACACACACACACACGTACAGACACACGTACAGACACACACTCACACACACACACACACTCCACTAGGCATTGGAGAGCCAGTGCCAAGGTGGTAGGGGAACACCCTAGGCAGAAACGCTTGAGTTGCAGTCAGAACTCGCTAGCATTTTTGCCGCTAATGCAAGTCTATGGGCTACATGTAAAAATGCATATATGTGCATTTTACCTTGTGCGTTTTTGAAAACTCACAACTTGCTGCATAATTTTCAAAAAAACCTGCACATAATATACAGTATCTCAATAGAAACACAGGGGAATGCGTTTTCACACGCGTTTTTGAAGCATTTTTAGGCATATGCTACTGTATTTAACTTGATTGATTTTTAATATTTAATATATAATAATAAAAAACTCAAAAGCGAAATGCACCAAAAATGCATAAAAAACCTCATGCAAAAAGTAAATGCAAAAAGTAAATGCATACAAAAATGCAGCAAAAAGTAAAAAACGCACGGTGCAGAAAATGGTTTTCTGCACAGCCTAGTGCGCTCCCAGCCAGATATAAAATTAGGAGGACAGGACTTCACATTAATTATTATTTAATGATCTGAGACAAGAAACCTTTAGCTTTTATAGCGTGGGGTAACAACCCAGACAAATGTATTCTTAGTCTAAATAAGGTAGGTTACTATTCCCTCATCCCCAAAGAGATAAAAGTCTCAAATAATTTGTATGGGGATTTTATCAAGGATAGATTTCAGTATAGGTTATACATTTAGAATATAAGAGAAGTAAGGAATATGTTAAATCAGATCATACAATAAATTAAAAAATGTTATACATATGTATTACAAAGAACAATACAACATATTTAAAATGTATACAGTAGCTGTAAAAAGTATGTGAACCCTTCGGATTTATATGGATTTCTGCACAAATTGGTCATAAAATGTGATCTGATCTTCATCTAAGTCACAACAATAGACAATCACAGTCTGCTTAAACTAATACCACGCAAATAATTAAATGTTTCCACTTTCTTCTTATTGAACAAACCATGTAAACATTCATGGTGGAAAAGGTATGTGAACCCCCTACACTAATGACATCTCCAAGAGCTAATTGGAGTGAGGTGTCAGCCAGCTTGAGTCCAATCAATGAGATGAGATTGGAGGTATTGGTTACAGCTGCCCTGCCCTATAAAAAAAACACCAGTTTTGGGTTTGCGTCTCCCAAGAAGCATTGCCTGCTGTGAATGATGCCTCGCACAAAAGAGATCTCAGAAGGCCTACAATTAAGAATAGTTAAGAATTGTTGACTTGCATAAAGCTGGAAAGGGTTATAAAAGTATCTCCAAAAGCCTTGCTGTTCATCAGTCCACGGTAAGACAAATTGGGCTTGATTCACTAACCTAAGCCGGTTAGTGTGCCCTAAGACTTAGTGTGCGCAAATAACGGCGTTAGGTGGATACAGCCCACTTACTGCGCGCGCAGCGCGGGTGCGCCTATATTAGTGCGCGGTGCGTCGATATTGTCGCGGTGCATTAATGCGCTGTTTCAAGGGCACCCGATACGCCGTTATCGTCGCACCAGGTGCGATGTTTAAGGGGCAGCGGGTGCGACGTTATCGTCTCACCGCACACTAATATAGGCGCCCCCGCACTGTGCGCGTAGTGAGCGGGGATGCGCGCAAAGCTAGGGGAAAAAAGGCTTTTTACACCGGCGCTAACACTTTGAGCCGGTTAGTGAATCAAGCCCATTGTCTGTAAATGGAGAACATTCAGCACTGCTGATACTCTCCCTAGGAGTGGCTGTCCTGTAAAGATGACTGCAAGAGCACAGCGCAGAATGCTCATGCTCAATGAGGTGAAGAAGAATCCTAGAGTGGCAGCTAAAGACGTACAAAGTCTCTGGCATATGCTAACATCCCTATTAGCGAATTGATGATATGTAAAACACTAAACAAGAACGGAGTTCATGGGAGAATACCAAAGAGGTTGTCACTGCTGTCCCCAAAAAAAATAAATATTGCTGCACGTTTAAAATTTGCAAAAGAGCACCTGGATGTTCCCCAGCAGTATTGGAAAAATATTCTGTGAACAGATGAAACAAAAGTTGAGTTGTTTGGAAGAAACACACAACACTATGGGCCTGATTCACAAAGCGGTGCTAACAGTTAGCACGCTGGTGAAAAGCCCTTTATCACGCCTAAACTCAGTTTAGGCATGATAAGTTTAGGTGTGATAAGTTTAGGCGTGATAAGTTTAGGTGTGATAAGTTTAGGCGTGATAAGTTTAAGTGCCAACTGGGTTAGCACCGCAGTGCACAGCTAATCAAATGTTTTGCGCTAGCAAAGTCTGGTGCACTTCGCATAGAGTTTAATGGCGCTGCTTTGTGTGCGGGACTTTGCGCGCGATCTAAACTTATCTAAACTTATCACACCTAAACTTATCATGCCTAAACTTATCATGCCTAAACTTATCACGCCTAAACTGGCTTTTCACCAGCGTGGTGCAATGGTTATCATGCCTAAAGTCTCTAACTGGGTTAGCACTGCTTTGTGAATCGAGCCCTATGTGAGGAGAAAACAAGGCACAGCACACCAACATCAAAATCTCATCCCAACTGTGAAGTATGGTGGTGGGGGCATGCTTTGCTGCATCAGGGCCTGGATGGATTGCTATCATTGAAGGAAAAATTATTCCCAAGTTTATCAAGACATTTTGCAAGAGAACTTAAAGGGAGCGTCCACGGAGTTGGTTAAAAAAATAAAAATACTAATCCACTTACCTGGGGCTTCCTCCAGCCCGTGGCAGGCAGGAAGGCACGTCCAACAAAGTGCACATCTAAACCATTTACACAACTTGTTGATAATGTAAGAGTGAACGGAGGCGCTAGCAGGATAAAAGGTTCTAAAAGGCTTAAAATCCCTCAGGAGGTGGGGGTGGACTCGCCTCCCCGAAGCAGACAAGATACCGTGAGTTTTATGTCAACAGGTTTATTAATATACTCCAAAACATACAGTGCAACGCGTTTCATGGGTATGTTCTCGCTTCCTCTGGCAATAAACAGATAGGAGTACACTGTAAACACAGAGACAGATAGCGTGTCCTTAGACCAATGTATATGTGTGCTGATGATTTTTGGTGTATAGTTATGTTAACATGAATAATGGGTAAACAATGCTGTGGTTAGAGGTATATTGGGAGAGGGGGCGAGTGGTTGTGCGAGGATTGTTATTATAGAGTTACTCTGTTTATTGCCTGAGGAAGCGGGAACATACCCGTGAAACGTGTTGCACTGTTTGTTTTGGAGTATATTAATAAACATGTTGTCATAAAACTGATGGTATCTTGTCTGCTTCGGGGAGGCGAGTCCACCCCCAACTCCTGAGGGATTTTAAAGAGACTCTGTAACAACAAAAACCTCCCCTGGGGGGTACTCACCTCGGGTGGGGGAAGCCTCCGGATCCTAATGAGGCTTCCCACGCCGTCCTCTGTCCCACGGGGGTCTCGCTGCAGCCCTCCGAACAGCCGGCGACAGAGCCGACTGTAGCTTCAATATTTACCTTTGCTGGCTCCAGCGGGGGCGCTGTGGCGACTTTCGGCACGGAAATAGACGGAAATACCCGATCTCCGTCGGGTCCGCTCTACTGCGCAGGCGCCGGAAACTTGCGCCTGCGCAGTAGAGCAGACCCGACGGCGATCGGGTATTTCCGCCTACTTCGGCGCCGACAGCCATCAGAGCGCCTGCGCAGGAGCCAGGAAGGTAAATATTGCGTCACGGCTGTACGGAGGGCTACAGCGAGACCCCCGAGGGACGCAGGGCGGCGTGGGAAGCCTCATTAGGATCCTGAGGCTTCCCCCACCCGAGGTGAGTACCCCCCAGGGGCCGTTTTGGCGTTACAGTTCCTCTTTAAGCCTTTTAGAACCTTTTATCCTGCTGGCGCCTCTGTTCACTCTTACATTATCAATATCCACCCCTGGTGGAGGGGTGTTGCCCCTTATTTCCTTATCTACAGAGAGCGACTTTTAATCCTGAGTGAGGACAGGTCTAATCTCCTCACCTGCCTATACGGTGGTTAACTAGGAGGTAACCCACGTTTGTGAGTATATACATTATATACTTTTCATTTCCAACCCCTTGTTTTGCATACTACACTATATTGGGCTCTCGGTATTTCTTTTGTCTTTATCGTTACAGCCAGCATTGCTCCTGTTTGTGCACTCTGCATGTAAGTACATTGCCTGGGTGACACTGCCAGCCTTCAACAACCCTGATATACTGTACCTGTTGACATTATCCTTTACATTTAAATAGTACTAACAAAGAGATACTTTTTTTTGCTCTCCACTAGGACAAATATCTTTGTTTTCACTCACCCACTGAGTCCCTGAAGTGGAATGAAAATGAGTTATCCCTGAGCAACATATTTTGTGTTTGTGCCTATTGTCATTGTCAAATAGTCCATGGCATTATACGACTATGCAGGTCAGAGTGAGGATTATGGACTAGTCATGCTGCATCACTGTTTCTTAGAATGCAAAATGTGGTGATTTGCTTCTACTGACAGCCTACAAACTCATATAATGCAGATGCTAGGAAAGATATTATTATTGAAAATTGTTTATCCTTCTGTGCTATTAATTCCTGTCTATAGCTGGCCACAATTATTGCTGCTTGTATAAACTGTGCTATGAAGATAGCCTGTGTTTGTTTGTGGATCCACAGGTGAGGGCGCTGTTTTAAAATGTCATGAAAGAGGCTCAAGTTGTAGACATCTAGCCAGGAGAACCAGCAAACTACTAAAAAAAAACTGAAAAATCTTCGACCAAAAACAAACAAATCTGCATCACTTCAGCCCTCAAGGTTGTTGTTATCTAATCTAATAGATGCAAGCTATTTTTCACATTTCAGCTGCCCTCCCATTTATTCATCAAAACTTTATCACCACTCATCACACCTAAATTATCTAAATCTTGTTTTTTAGGCATATTGTGGGTGATATTTGTTTTTGTTTTTTTTATCTGTTTTTTTTTTTTTTTTTGTTTTTGTGTTAGTAATTATATTAATCTCTATGCTTTTTAACGGGAAAAAAGAGAGAGAGAAAAAGGCAAAAATCGCTATTTCTCCATTTCCATCCACTATAGTTTTTTTTTAAAATAAACAATGCCACTGTAGAAAGGACCCTTGCATTTTATTTGCCCATTTGTTCTGGTTATCCCAACATTTAAATTGCCCCTAGTGCGATTTATGAAGATAATATATTGCAGTATTTGGAAATAAAGGTGTATTTTTTCTATATTGTGTTTTTTGTTTCCTCATTGTACCAAGCAATAATTGTAAGGCAAAAATTATGGAAAGCTAACAACCAGGACTATTCCAAAGTGGGTGTTTTGTAAGCTAGTGACTCGTTTAGTTATGCTGAAAATTTCTCAAGTTTGATCATAACTTTAAAAATGTAATTTCTTTTCATGATGCATTGCGTTTGTTCCTACCTATTTTTTATGTGACAGGGGTGCAAGCTAACAGACTCATCAACATTTATTCTACAACTCATTATGATTGAAATGAGGTCACATATACAGTATGTAATTTGACAACCAACCGGATGCACAGCAATCCATTATTCTCAAGGTGCGCCTATGGCTTTTTTTTGCAGCTCATTCAGATAGGGGCTAGTTAGTGCGAAGCTGAGTACCACCACCCGATGGGTCCGGTGACATCCCCTTGACGACGAACATTCAGCAACGCTTCTTCCTGTTCCCAACGTCATGTAATGTTACATGGCAGGCACGAACGGGAAGTCAAGCGATCGTGGTACTTTGTGCGGAGTTGTTGGTGATCTTAAAGATCCGACCCACCGTGACAGTCTTTGTCAGCATGAGTTGCTAAACATTCGCATGATCGCGCTCTTATACCCACATTGCGAGATTGCAGAAACAATCATTGCTCAAAAAATTGCTGGTCATCGGAAAAATCATCGGGAAAATCGCAGGGTGGCTACAGAGGTTTAGGAGTAGGTGGTGGGTAGTTAGGGTTAGGAGTAGTTGAGGGGTGGTTAGCATTAGGCATAGTAAGCGTAGGGTTCAGGTGAGAGGTAGGGTATGGTGGGTGATATCAGAATAACAATGAAATTAACAATATTCTACTACAGTGAAGAATAAAATATCAGTAAAATTACAGATATTCTATTATATTGGTTTGTTCGCATGGTACATATGTAGGTACTAGCAGCTCCCTTGCAGGATTAGTTAGATGCACTATCTGTCCCAGGGAGGACATTAAGGATATGTGCTCTTATTCTCTATATAGGTTTTGATGCACTGAATGCGTGCATATTTGTGTTATGCATGTTACAGGGCCAGAGTTAGGACACATACGACACTGGGCTACCTCTACGCGATGTATGCGACTACGCAAGAGACTTTATTCTTGTAACGAAGATCCCAGCTTTTAACTTAGCTGTAGGGACAGCATTGATTGCTGCATGATTTTTGTAAGTGGATTCGCATGAGGATTTGCATAAGTGTACGAAAGTTCATTTTGATGTTTTGATATTCTATTACCATTATTTCCTGACTTTTACTGTCATTTTGCACCCATTTTTCCTTGCATCGCTATTATAGATGCACCCTATCTATGCTTTACACTAACTCTCCTAATCTATGCCTAACCCTAGCCGCCCCACACAGACTTCTAACACTAATCCTCCGCAATCTATAACTAACGCTTGTGGGGGCAGCCATAGGCGATCATGTAAAATGTCGCTAATAGAAACTGAGGCTATAAATAGTGGGTGTCTTGGTGCCCGTATTTTTTATATTTATAGCCGCTATATTTATAGCAGCAGTTTTTATAGTGAGCTGTCCTATCAGCCGCTATTTTATCAAGTGACTTTAGTGTCCAAAGTTACTGTACAGCTGATATTAGTGGCATTTTACATGGGTGCCTATGGTGGCAACCAAATTTATCAGCATGACTGTGCCCAAATTTTTGTTGCCCACTCACAACAGCTCCTGTCACCTCAGACCACAGATCTGAGGTAACACAGAACTGCTGTGAGAGAGGGATAGTTAGGGAGTGCCACAATTGTGTCGGCAGAGAAAACACTGATGTTTACCCACGGACAATTTTTCCCATCCTTTGCACGTCCACCATAGACTGCTGACACCTGCTAGCAGTCTATAAGAATTGTGCGCGCATTGGGATTTCATGCGGTACGCCTAAATCACAGCTGGAAGACAAACACACGCATTGTCATTGAAAAGCATTATGCGCAAAATCGTATGTTCTTTTCAACAAAGCCTTACTTATTACCTTGTTACTTGTTCTTATTAATGATAACTGTTGCTTACTGTAACAGTCACCATTCAAATATAAGCTATGTACCTATATGAAGATGGATTGGAGATTAGCGATGACCAGCAATTATTCCCTGATCCATCATCAATGCCGTGGTAAAACAGTGCAAACAAACGTTTAAACAATTGCAGTAAAATGATCATGGCAGGCAATGGGGATCTGAGCGATCGGTCACTCAATGACCTGTCATGACGGTCACGATTGCCGCACGTCACTTAACATTGATTAACTATTTTTTGTTAAATTATATTACAAGATATCATGAAAACAATAGTTTGTCGCGAAAAAAATCATCTGCCACGAAAAAAGTTGCCGTAAACATTGTATCATAGGTACAGACGGTCAGGCACACTGATTGGTTCAGGGGCCCCATGATCCCTTGCACCAATCAGTGCCTGGGGGGGGGGGGGGCAATGAACGCTTTTACTATTAGTAACAGTATCATTGTGGGACTGGCAGGACACTGATTGGCCAAGGAATCACATGATCCCTTGGGCCGATCACTGCAGCACCAGGGGTCAAGGGATCACATGATCCCTTTGACTAATCAGTGGTGTAGTGCTGACCAATTTAAAATTCTTGTGTAGATAAACTGAACTACATTAAATTTACAATGAGTAGGTTACATTTATGATAACATTTTTCCTATGTTGCTGTCTCTTACAGAAGTCACTTTAAATCTGACAGGCCATCTCATGTAGTGTTCTAAGTATTTCCCTCTCTACTTGCTTGTATACTGTTTTGGACTGGGAGATTGACTGAGCAACTGCCATTCACAAAGGGCTGGTGCACACCGAGCGGCTTTTTGGGCGTTTTCAGATCCGCTTGCGGCTGCGGATCTGCTTGGTCAATGTATCTCAATGGGGTGGTGCACACCAGAGCGGCAGGCGTTTTGCAGAAACGAAAAATGCCTGGGTGAGGCATTTTTTGGATTTCGGATGCGTTTCTGCCTCAATGTTAAGTATAGG
Organism: Hyperolius riggenbachi; assembly: GCF_040937935.1. Taxonomy (NCBI): domain Eukaryota; kingdom Metazoa; phylum Chordata; class Amphibia; order Anura; family Hyperoliidae; genus Hyperolius; species Hyperolius riggenbachi. Next base: position 93,493,244 of record NC_090656.1, read on the forward strand.
AAAAACGCAAACCGCTCTGAAAAACGGCACTTCAGAGCGGTTTTGCAGGCGTTTTTGTTACAGAAGCTGTTCAGTAACAGCTTTACTGTAACAATATATGAAATCTACTATACTGAAAACCGCAGCAGCAATCCGCAAAACGCTAGCAAAACGCCTCATAAAAATAAAAAAAAGCGTTTAAAAATCTGCTAGCATTTTGCGGATCTGCTAGCGGGTTTTGGTGTGCACCAGTCCTAAGTGCTTTTAAAAATAAAGAAAACTCTGATGGTGCCCCATGAGGAGAGGGACTAGTCCAAAACCTGTCAGATTTGTACAACCTATTATAAGTGACATTTTATTCTGGTATTAGACTAATTGTACACTTTATACATATGCATACACATGCATTTAACATTTTCCAATTTTTCCCAATAGTTGTCTTTTACGTCACATTGCAAGGGCATGTTGGTCCAGCAAGTCCATTCTCTGTAATCTTGGCACAAAAGTAAGCAACACATTTTAAACAGAATTCCTAATTGCAAATTGGCTTCTGTGAAATCGGTTCAAATAATTCTGTAACTTTTTTATTTTATTTATGTTTTCTTAGCTATTTGGGTCTCAGGACAGTGTGTTTTGTACTACTATGTGATCTCTGCCAGTGATTATTCTGCTGCTTGCATCACTTGTGAATGCAGAATACACAATGACCAGCCTTGGATGCAGAGACGATAGTATGCTACTGAGAACGGTAAAAAAAGCAAAGTAAAAAATAGTAAACGGAGAAGATTATGGGAGTCATTAACAGAGGAGAATGGAATATTTCACCTCTGCATGTTGGAGTTTGTTGGGGGGATAAACACCAAACCGGCTACAGCAGCAATTAACATCAAGCTCCTCATGCACTTTAAATACTAGTTTATGTACTAAGTACATATCAGTGAGCCAAGGGCTGCTATTATCTCTAGCATGTGCAGCCTGTGCAGCTGTACACATAGAATCACTGATCCCCACAGATTTGATTGCTTGCTGTAAGACAAAAAATAACCCTGCCGCACAAAGTTGCCTTATTGGTCCTAGTCAAGTGTCGATTTGTCACCGTCTGCAATAGCTTTTAATGGGCTAACAATGGAGACCTAAAAGATGTAATGGTTGTATGCAGACAGAGTCGGGGAGTCTGGCATCCTTCACTTCTCTTGTTCTGAGGCTGCCCTATGTCTGGAGCTCTGCGTATTACCATGGCATTGTTTCAGAAAGAGACTGCCTGCTAAACACCGACAAATAGATTCTTTTCATTGTTTGCAAAGAGAATATAGAACAGGCTGCCGCGGGAGAGGACAGAGACACGCTGATTCCAGAGCAGTATTATGCCAGTCCACCCACAGCTAACAACATCAGTGTCATGTATCCTTGTTTGTGCTGCTGTGATGAGTAAAATAGATTACATTTTTTAATTCACTTTTTTTGTTTTGTTATCACACAGACTAGCCCTGCATATTCCACAGCATTTTACGGAGTGTCCTGAACAATTTATGTCACTAACTGGCTCTCAGAGAAAATCACAGTATGCTATGGTCATAGTCTAATGTCCTCACAATAGTATAATGTTAATAATAATAAATTAGTAAAATAGAGGGTAAGAAAAAACGTACCTCCTAAAATCATCAGAAATCAGTAATTAAAGGTTTTATTGGCACTACCAACACGTTTCGTGAGTACGGGCCACGTCTTCCAGTATTGTGCCTATTGGTTGTTCCTCACTAAAGTATGGTTAGTGCAAATTGTTCTATCCCTCCAGCCCCCTGTGCAACAGTAAGACAAAGGAACCTTCACCCAGTTGCAGTTGTGCAACCACCTAATGATGTGAATAATTTGGGATCCTATATGGCTCACAAAAGGTTAAAAGGATCTCGTTTTCCTTGTGTTTGTTTTCTTACGCCTTCTCTGAGGTTTCATGATTCACAATAGTCCATGATGGTTGATTTTCAAAGTGGTGGGCATTTAACTTACTGTTTTTTTTTTGAGATGTAGGGAAATAAGTTTGGTTAGAGGAACCCACATAAGCACAAGGAGAACGTACAAAATCCATGTAGGTTATGCGCGAACGCAGATACACTGTATACGCAGCCATAGATTGTACACATAGTGAGCATGCATCTATGCACCAAATGTACATCCATGCTGGTCACATACCGAGCACTGTACACACATGGGATTGTATGTGGGAGCCATAAAATGAATCATAGTAAAGACTAAAGACACACATAGGGCATATTAAAGGCCATTATTTTATTAAGGGTAACCCAGTAGCCAATTTTCCACCTCTAGTATTAGAATTAAGACATCTTTTGGGGAAGTGGTCTCCCTTAAAGCTCTCCTTTTTGGTTGAATCTACAGTATCTCTATGACGATTCTCCCAAAAATATTATATTTATTCAAAACTCTCCAAATACGAGTTCCTATGGCCACCATATGGTGCTTACAAAAAGATATATTGGAATATATAGGGGTATCCAAATATCATAGAATTCTATCACTAATTCAGTTATGCTAACCTGAAGGGAATATGGTGGTATCGGTGTTCCCGATATTGTTAAATACTACCTGGCAACACATTTGAGACATGTTATCCCATAGACTCATCGCCTTGCATACTCCAAATGGATGGAGATTGAAAAGCAATAGCTAGCTCCGTCACACCCGTGCTCCCTTCTATGGCCACTTCGCTTTAATCCACCCAATACAGCTTTATTGCAGACCATCCAATTCACTAAAAATATATGGGTTTACTGCAAGCGTCAAATCCTTTGGTTTCCAATGCTTCCTCAATGATTAATGTATTGTTCAACCCAGATTTAACTAATAGTGCTTCATCTTGTTACGTTAATGCATGGACTCAGGAGGACGTCTTTCAGCTTTGTCACCTTATCGATCCTTTGACCAGGAGGTTGCTATCAGTGGAACAGGCAGCAGATATATACCGGTAATTACCAGCAGATACGACACTATGCACATTCACTTAATAGCTCCTCCATTGAGACGCCCACACCTTTTGAAGTGCTCAACGCGAAGGGCCATACTCAGCCCCACCTCATATTCATGATTCATCAATTTGTCCATACGCCTCCTTCAGATTTCCCCACTACCCATAAGTAAAATGGTCACAAATATTTATCCATTGATATCACCATGCCCATGTGGCAAAAATTGTGGAAGACATCCTCTATGCTCCCTCTATGCACAACATATAAAGAAAACCACTAAAAGGTCCTCTTTTTGTGGTACAGAACTCCAGATGTCATTCATAAACGGGATCCTAATTCCCCGGCTTGCTGCTGGAGATGCCAGAACGCTAGAGGCACATTAATGCATATCTTTTGGGACTGCCTACGCATTGTAGCTTCTTGTAAATCAGTTGCCCAGCTATTGAGTGAGATTCTAGAGACACAGGTGGAGCGTGAGCCATTCATCTTGCTTTTGGGATATACTCTTCCAAAACTATGTCACAAAACCATAGGCTTAAGGCTATTATTCTTAATGCTGCTAAACAATCTATTGCAGCTTTATGGCGTTCCCAAACTCCACCAACAAGAGATATGTTAATTGAAAAAATAATGGATTTGAACGTTTGGAGGAGATGACGGCTAGATTGAATAATACGGGGATATCTTTGATGGTGTTTGGCGTCTGTGGTAAATATGGAAAATTGAGCAGGACTATGGGCCTCTTACATAGTTCCGCAGTCACTCTGACCCTATCACAATCACTATTTCTCTTGTTTTGATAAGATGATTTTGTGGTAAAATTTCCATGCTTCCTGGTGGACTGCTTTCCCCCCTCCCCCTCATCCCTGCTCCAAGGGCATTGAAAGTCTACGGAGACATGCACACTTAATGCCAGAAGTGTCCAAACTGCTGCATTCCCACAGCAAAGTCTGCCTACTGCACAGATTATTTATCAATGCAAGTCAATGGGCAATGCAGTAGGTCTAAACAATGGTAGAGCAGCGCAACGTGCCAATGCCAATGAGTGGGTGGGGGGGGGGGGAGGGGGTTCTATACGTATAACCCTGTCGCAGCACGGTGGTGCAGAGTCATATGAAGGCTGTTTTTTGTGGTGCGATGCGGTGCTTGCACTGCATCACACCGCAAACCACAAGTGTAAAGCCGGCCTCATTGATAAGGTGTAAAAATATCCCCAGGAGAAGACTTAGGAGAAAAAGAGACATTAAGGGAACCTGAGGTGGGGATCGAAATTAAAATAAACAATGCTACCTGATCCAGGGGGCTGGGCAGATCAGTTAGCTGCCAGCCACGCCTCTCTCTGCCGCTCCTGTAGCCTGCAGTGGGTTAGTTTCGGTTTCTGTGGCCCCTGGAGTCACAATGCTGGAAGAGCTCTCTTTGTGTGACACACAGAGCAGCATACAGGGAGGTGGGGGAACAGCAGGGGGAGTGGCCAGGAAAAGACGGAGCTGGGGAAGGCCTGCAGGAGCTGGGGAAGGCCTGCAGGAACGCCCTTCAGTGGGACTTTAAGCAGGCAAATAACTTTCCTCCCTTACCCTTGAGATTAGCGTCGTGGCGGTAGGGGGGTAGAGAGTGGCATGGGGGGGGGGGGGGCACAGAGGCATGTCATGGAGCATGGAACATGCCCCTGTGTCCCATCTGCTCCCATCCCCCCCCCCACCACCACCCCGTACCGCTTCAAGTACACTATAAATTAGGAGCAAAAAAATGTTAAGAAACTTGCATAGTGCTAGCCAGACATTGTTAGACTTTTGAAACACCATGTAAAGGTGGATGGACGGATGGATGGTTGGATGGCTCTTCAGGAAACTGAGACAATATTTCATAGTAATTCTGTGTATAACAGGCTATATTTTGCCTGTATGGAAAAGGACATAATGAATATACTGCTTCACGTCAGCCGCTCAGAGAACATCATTGATATAGAAACCTGATATATCCCTGCAGTAAAGACATGACCTCTATGTTCATTTACATTGTGCATTTACATAATCCAGCACATCAATATTCTCGCGTAGTTATATGGATAGCCCATATAACAAGCACTCTGTCTCCCCTCTATTCATTAATATCATATCTTGCCTGGTGTTCCTGCAGCTGTCAAGCAATATCCTTCCCTCTATCACACACTCCAAGCTTATCAGAAACTATTTTTCTAGTTCCACTATAATAGTCCCTCAATACCTTGACCTCTGACTTGACTGAACTTGCCTGTGCTCAAGTCCATATATCAAATACAAGCTCAACATCCTCACATAACATTCCAGCCTATTCAGTGGGAATTGGATTGGCAACCAGTGGAAGAAATATCTTTATATTTTTCCATTCCTCTCTTTTATGGTTTAACCTTTTCAGCCTATGTTGCCGGCAACATGGCTGCTGTAATATATCGCTTCATGGGAGGATTGTGTTTCAAGGGACAACAAAAAGGCAAGAAACTATACATTTATAAAAGGGCGATTAACTAGTTAAGGACCGCGCTGATGGAAATCTACGCCTTGTTTTGATGCCTATTTGACTGCCAGGGCGTAGATTTCAATACACTGACGCCACGCGTTCTTGCCGCTTTCGTTGTTCCTAACGCTCTCGCCGCTTTCTCCCCGCCGCAGCTCACTCGCTCTGTTGTCTCTATACCGGCAAAGCCCTGTGAGCGGGTCAGGGACCGATTTCATTGGCTCCTGACCCTGTCTATCAACGTAAGCAGCTCTCATTGGCGTACATTGATAGGCAGGGTCAGGAGCCAATGGAAACGGTACCTGACCGGCTCACAGGAACTCTGCCATCATAGAGATGGCAGAGTGGGTAGCCTGAGGTTCCCGGCGTGTGGCGTAGATTGTGGTTGCGGTGGGTATGTGGAGCGATTCGTCGGTATTCGTTGCTATTCCGCCGTTTCTTGTACCAGTGGTCTCTGGTCCTTAAGGGGGCAGAGACCGCTGGTACTTAAGTGGTTAAAGGACCTCTGCTCTGTCGTGAAAATCTTAAAATTTAAAATATATTTAAACATATACAGTTAAGAAGTCCGTTTCTTCCAGAGTAAAATGAGCCATAAATTACTTTTCTCCAATGTTGCTGTCACTTACAGTAGGTAGTAGAAATCTGACAGAACCGACAGGTTTTTGACTAGCCCATCTCCTCATGGGGGGTTCACAGGGAATTCTTTATTTTCAAAATGCACTTAGTAAATGGCAGTTGCTCCGTCCAGCTGTCAAAAAAGTGTACAGTGAGCAGGGAGGCTAGCCAGCATCATTGTATAAATCTTTTTCACGGAGAATAAAGAATAACGGCCATGCTGAGAATCCCCTATGGAGAGATGGACTAGCCCAAAACCTGTCGGTAATGTCAGATTTCTACTACGTACTGAAAGCAACATAGGAGAGAAGTAATTTATGGGTCATTTTATTTAGGAAGAAATGTACTTCTTATTTGTAGATGTTTTAAATTTTAAGATCTTCGTGACAGTTCCTCTTTAAAAATATTTTGACATAATATTGTGTTGTGAAAAGAAAAATCAGCAGCTTTTCAGAACTGAAGATAACAGACATAAAGTTGTGACAGTTAAAGAGACTTAAGGCCCGTACCCAGTATGCAATTTTTCAGATCACCGTTGATTTTTTGAGCGATCGTTTCCACGATCTTGTGACTTGGGTACAGGCACACAATACGCTGGTATCCGGCACCAGCGGGGGTGGTCTGATGCCGGATACATGTACTTGCCGGTTGCTCAAGAAACCAGCATAAAAAGCACAAAGCTCCCCCTCTAAATACTTACTGAGCCTCCAGTGACGTATAGCAGCCTTCCTGCAGCTCCTAGTGGGCGACTAGTGGCTTTCTGGCTTCCCCCCTGCATGCAAGCCGGCGTGTCACCTCACACTCACTGGATCAGGTGACACATCGACTTGCATTCACGGACAATTGAAAGCTGCCAGGAGCCCGCTAGATGCTGCAGGGAGGCTGCTAGACGTCGCTGGAGGCTCGGTAAGTATAAAGCCTCAAAACCCGCTGAAAGCAAAGTCCCCATTATCACTCAAGCATGCCGATTGGTTGAGATTTCTGGTTTCCTGAGTTCCGAAATCAACATTATTACTATTAATAATGGAAAAAAATAACCCAAAAATCTCTCTGTCATTAATTTTATATCAAGAAGTGGCGGCACTACAGATGCCCCAGCTTAATTCCTGGCCATAAATGGAGAGGTCAGCATGTATTTTCTGACTTGTTTAAAGATGTAATAATCCCACTTTCACAATCCAGTAAGAGATGTACAGCGAATGTCGGCAGCCAGCAGATGTGAAGCAAGACACTGCCGCTGGTCTGCTCACGGAGTGCTTCTTCTGCCAGGACTGTGTGTGGCTGATTTATTGATGTTTGCCAATTGCCACTAAACTTCTAGTGAGTTATGGAACAAATGCTCAACAGACGCCTGCTGTCAATCAAAGTCTCTGGAAGAAAGAGGCATTTATTAAAGCATATGAAATCTGTTTAGGGACTGATTTACAAAGGCCAGAGAACAGCGCAGAACATTACAGAGAACCTGAAATTCATACGCATCAGTACGCCGCCGGTGAGTTGGGTGCAGGGTGAGCCAAATCACGGCTCACCCTGCTGCTGCTCAAATTCCTGGTGGCAATTAAATACTATTCCCCCTCTGAGACGTAGCAACTGGGAGGGAGAAGTGATTTGGGATCCAGTGATCGCCAGAACCCTAAATTACCCTTGCGCTGGGTACACACTATAGCATTAGGACTTTGCCTGAAATGTCAGAGGAACAAAAAGTTAGGTATTTATCCTAGGTAGAGGGAAGCCTATGGATAGTCCAGGGGCTTCCCATGTCCTTTTCCACACCACCATTGCCTTGCTTGGACCCTCTGAACATATTTGACAAGAGCTTGTCAGATATTCTTTCTTTTTTTAGTCCCTAGATTGATGGGGGACTGTGTTTTCACACTCAGGTTGTTGATTGAAGGAGGAGTGGCTGTCTGGGGGATACACAAATCCAGTAGTCACATGCATCGCTAAGCGATTACGGCTGTCTGTGAGAGTGGGCAGCACTTTCAAAGACTGAGCAAGAAGTGTTTTGCATTGTGGATGTGCTGCTAAAGTGTAAGCAAAGCAGAGTCTTGGGTTGTTGACAGATGGATGCACAATCATGTGGTCTCATTCTCTCTGAGGTGGATGGGGGCATTGATGATGCAGATTTGGAGGTGAGCAGTCTGAAGTAGCATTAGACACAGAACATTTATATTGTGCTTTTCTCTGGGCGGACTCAAAGCGCCAGAGCTGCAGCCACCAGGACGCTCTCTATAGGCAGTAGCAGTAATACAGTATCAGTAATAGGGAAGATTGCCCAAGGTCTTCTACTGAATAGGTGCTGGCTTACTGAACAGGCAGAGCTGAGATTCTAACCCAGGTCGCCTGTGTCAGAGGCAGAGCTCTTGACCATTACACTATCCCGCCACATTAAGCACATACAGTATTGTTGTCTGTGGGTCAGGGCAGCCACAGTGCTAGGTGAGTTTGCCACTTTGGCTCTGTGTTGATGGTTGAAGAGGCACGTAGTGGGGGCTGGTGACCTTCTAACATATCACAGGAAATTGATGTCTTGGGGGTAGGCTCTGGAAGTGTTGTGTCAAACAGACTATACTGTATCCTTTATTTTCTATTTCTGAGGGTTCATCTGGACCCAGTGCTAAAGAAAAGAGCAAAGGACATGGGAGTAAGAGCTGGTTCACACTTGAGGGCTTCCAAAACGGATCCATGTCAAACGGATCAGTTTTTTTCTGAAAAACTGATCCGTTTGACACATATCTGATCTGGATGTAGGGCATGTTCCGCTCCGTTCCCGCTTCCGCACGTCGATCGCATCCGCACGTATACATCGCCGCTCACCTGTTTCGCTGCCACCACTCGTCCCGCTGCTCCCTCTCTGGCTCGGCCCCTTCCACAGCCTGGAGGCCAGCAGAAGCATGGCTCTCCATAGGCTGCAACAGGCCAATTCTGCCTAGTAACAACATGAACCAATGAGAATTCTTTCTGTTGCTGAGGATTCCTTTTGGTCTGTTACCGTCCCATGGAGAATCCCCATGCTTCTGTCAGCCTCCGGGCTCTTCAGAATGGACCGAGCAATGATGATGGACGGCGGGGCACTTGAGTACGACAGAGACGGGATGCAGTCTAAACGGGCGATGCAGATGCGGCAAACTAGCCTAGAGAGAACGGACAGTGTCCATTCTCATAGGCTTGTATTGGACACATTCCAGGAAAAGTGTCAAATCTGGACTCTCTGTTACATTTTGTCTTCTGTGCCACACGGATTCGTGTGCGATCCGTGCTTCTGCACGATTGGAAGCGGGTCCTATTTTTAAGATAGGATTTGCAGAACTTTAAAAACGTATCCCATGGAAAAAATCTGAAAAAATAGTAAACAAAATAAATAAAAAGGCACTAAAATAATTTGTTTCAGATGCAATTCGGTGCGAAAAATACATCTGGCGAGCAATGCTGATTGCTTCAGCTGATTTAATCCATTTCCACAATCGCCGTTTCATTTTTAACTGTCATGACCCCCAATGGCATCATTCTAGATTAACTACAAATCCATGTTTTGAGGATACAAATCTGTTTTGTTCATTTTGACATTTAGATGGCTATCCTCTAAATATGTGTCCTGGCATCACAACAAAGGGGCCGAAATCCTTTCAGATCTCGGCACATCTCAGCCAAGGCCCTTCAGCAGTATCAGATTGATCAGACAACATATAAGACGGAGCAATCCCTTTAAAGATCCTATTTAAGCTGTGCCAAGCGACAGACAGAAATAGGAGGAGTCACTTCCTTCCTAGACACCTACAATACATTGTATCTGTTGTCTGCTGCTGCTGCTCTAGTAAGTGACACTGCTGTCACTGGCTTGTCCAGTAACATAATGCAATGTGCTCCGATAGCAATCAGGCAGATTTCAGCTTACTCTATACATATTTCTGGGAACAGCCATTAAAGGGGAACTCTTTGGAGTGTCAATGGGTTGGACAGTGAGTAGGAAAAGCATTTGAAATTCAAACAATTTAAAAAGTCCTCTTCTTCAATAGTTCTCAGCTATGTTTTAAGCACTCTCTCTAGCCAGCTGTCTGACTCATCTGTTTCAATGTGTCGGAAGATAAAACAGACTACAAATAGTCCCTAGTAATCGCTAGTTAATGAATAAGACAGAGACTATAGGTTCGTTCTTAAGATAAGTTTGTATGTATATCCTCCATGCCTACAGTGTCCCCCTCTGTTCCGCTGTTCCTCTCTGCCCCCCAGGCCTCCAGTGTCCCCCTCTGTTGTCCTGTGCCTCCATTGTCCACCTCTGTCCCCCTGCGCCTCCAGTGTCCCCCTCTGTCCCCCTGTGCCTCCTCTGTCCCCGTGTCTCCAGTGTCCCCCTGTGCTTCCTCTGTCCCCCTGTGTCTCCAGTGTCCCCCTCTATCCCCCTGTGCCTCCAGTGCCCCCCTCTGTTCCCATGTGCCTTCAGTGTCCTCCTCTGTCCCCCTGTGCCTCCAGTGACCCCCTCTGTCCCCCTGTGCCTGCAGTGTCCCCCTCTGTCCCCCTGTGCCTCCAGTGTCCCCCTCTGTTCCCCTGTGCCGTCAGTGTCCACCTCTGTCCTCCTGTGCCTCCAGTGTCCCCCTCTGTCCCCCTGTGCCTCCTCTGTCCCCCTGTGCCTCCAGTGTCCCCCTCTGTCACCCTGTGCCTCCTCTGTCCCCCTGTGCCTCGTCCCCCTCTGTCCCCCTGTGCCTCCTCTTTCCCCCTGTGCCTCCAGTGTCCCCCTCTGTCCCCCTGTGCCTCCTCTGTCCCCCTGTGCCTCCAGTGTCTCCCTCTGTCACCCTGTGCCTCCTCTGTTCCCCTGTGCCTTCAGTGTCCCCCTCTGTCCCCCTGTGCCTCCAGTGGCCCCCTATGTTACCCTGTCTTTCAGTGTCCCCTTCTGTCCTCCTGTGCCTCCAGTGCCCCCTTTCCCTTCTGTTTCCACTGTGCTCTGCTGTGCACCACTACTGTCCCCCTCTGTGACTCCTCCAGACACAAATCACCCTCCTCTGTGCCACTAGTGCCCTTCTTGTGCCACCAGGTGCCCCTACTAAATTTACTCAAAGCCAAAAATGCCCCACACAGCTCTGACAAGATCTCCATGCTCTTTGTCTTCTTTCTAGGTGTGGAAGTGACATCATTGTGATGGGCATGGCATCCGTATTGGTGGGTTGTATGTAACTTGGCATGTACGTGACCTGGTAAATACCTGTATTTGTGTTGAAGGATGATTACATTATCTTTAAGCAATTACATGCCACACAGAGGCAGTTAAGGAAGCAGGCGGCGTGAAAAAAATCTGAAGTCGTATTTACACTCTATGATATGCAGCAGCAGAAATGTTGTTTGTAGCAATATCTCAAGGCATATAATCATGGCCGGATTTCTGGCAAGGCCTCATAGGCCATGGCCTAGGGCACCAGATAAACAAGGGGCGGCCTGCAGACAGTGGGCATTATTTGCAGGGCATTATTTGCAAGTGTCCAAACAAATGAAAGGGGTCAGGATAACTGCACTATTAGTACCAGCTGGCATCTGCCTGTGCAGTGCTACAGGCAGCTGCAGTCCGTTAATTAAATGTTTGTGAACAGTGTGTGACTAGCAAAAAGCCAGACCTTGTCCAATGACATAGCAGTAGCTGCAGGCAGTTACAGAAGGCCGGGTCTCACGCACTTGGTGTGGGGGATGAAAGGACCAGGGGCAGCACCAGCAAATAGTACAGAATACAGAAGGCAGCCTCTCACAGTACCCATTTCTTAATTATTGATTGGCCAGCGCTGTTACCCTGGAGACAGCAGTGGGTACAGGACTCCCTTTTACGTGTTGCTGACCCCACCCAATGTCCAATTGTGAGCCACTTTTGACAATGTGTGTGTGGTGGACGGCTCCCACCACGCCCATCACCTGTAGATCGCTTGATTGACCAGTTCCCCCGTGTGACGTGATTGATTCACTTCACATTGCCATGGAGACCTTGGCACTAGCCACAATAGTGGACACCACTTAATAAACAAAAAACCTATTTGTGCGCTCCTCACAATTAATATAACTGCAAAGATTAAAACTTTTCCTGGATCGCACCTGAAAAAAGTGTGTGTGCCACTCTACAAGAAATATATAAAAGTTGGACAGGGCGCTCTACAGTAGACAATAAGGACTGTCCTCGACCATCAAGTAAACAATAAACATAAAATTAGACATGACAGTGACCATATCTAAATGGCCATATGATAATGTCCCTGATGTTAGAGTCAAATAATAGTCCACAGGTTTCTTCCTCCAGACCTTTTTAGTACATAGGTAATTTTCAACAGTTCCTGAGTATTATAGTAACAGTATACGCTCACCAGATTCCACAGCTGCCCTTCTCAGGATCAGCCAAACACGCTTCTGGACCAAGCCAGTATTATCTCGATGTCCCAGCCTTTTCCTCCTCAGTGAGCCATGCAGACATAGGAGATAAAAAACTCCAATAGTGTGATACTGTATACTTTAAATCTACTCCAATGCACCAGTGCACCCAAAGGTAAAATATCAGCACCCTGTGTTTCACTGTACTCCACCACCAGTTAATCAATAAAGCCTCTCACCACATGAACTGGCTGACCCAGCACAGACCAGCATCAATCACTTTTGCCGCTTGCATCAAGCTTATATTTCCGTTGACAGCTTTCCTGGAACTCAAACAAGGCCATACATAGTGTAAAATCTTCTTTTATTAAAATATTTAAGACGTAGTGCACTTACAATGTAGTAGAATCAAAATGCGCATATAAAATCCTTATGAGCTCTTCCAGCGTCCCTCGCTCCTTAGGCCACGCCCATCCTGATCCTGAGAAGGGCAGCTGTGGAATCTGGTGAGCGTATACTGTTACTATAATACTCAGGAACTGTTGAAAATTACCTATGTACTAAAAAGGTCTGGAGGAAGAAACCTGTGGACTATTATTTGACTCTAACATCAGGGACATTATCATATGGCCATTTAGATATGGTCAGTGTCATGTCTAATTTTATGTTTATTGTTTACTTGATGGTCGAGGACAGTCCTTATTGTCTACTGTAGAGCGCCCTGTCCAACTTTTATATAATAGTGGACACCAGCAGCTCAAAATTTTTTTGGTGTGTGTGTGTGGAGAGAGGTGGTAGGATACGGTTTCGGTTGGGGCGGCTGGTAATAGTCGGCCTTGGGCGGTAAGAAGTACAAATCCGGCCCTGCATATAATATCTCATGCAAAGGTATGGCACTGTTAAAGCACTGCACCAATGCTAGTAGCACACCTGTAACTACTACCAAACACCATTAGTTTCTTTGGGAGAGGCTAATGGTGGGTAAAAAACCCACCAATGTAAATCGTCCATGTGAACCAGCTCTAAATCCCGGACCACCTAGTTGATGGTGCTGCTGCAAAATAAAATGATTAGTATTATTGCTTTATAAATCACCAACATATTCCATGGCACTGTACAAAGTAAGAAACAAACATGGGGTACATAATAATACAGGCAATGGTATACACCAATATACGAAATACAGAATTGGTACAAAATACAGAATTGGTAATTACAATGACACAAGTATATATACTTATAAGTATTTATACATGTTAATTAGATCTCCTTTAAGGTGTCTTTTCTCTAGACTAAATAAGCCCAGTTTATCTAACCTTTCCTGGTAAGCGAGACCTTACCTCCCTCTAGTTGATTACAAGTACTTGTAAGTCCCTATCCATGTTTGATGTCCCCATCTGTCTCCCATTTACTTTGTATGGCGCAGGACTGTATGACCAAAATGCATGACGTTACATTTTTCTACAATTTCATCTGCCATTTATTTGCCCATATAGCCATCCTACCCAGATCCTTCTGCAATGTGTCACTATCTTCCTGAGAGTTGAAAACTGTAAAAATAGCAACATTACTTTCTACTTCATCTACTAGGTCATTAATAAATAAATTGAAGAGCACTGGACCCAGTAACGACCCCTGTGGGACCCCACTGCTAACTGTCACCCATTTTGAATATCATCCATTAACCACAACTCTTTGCTTTCTGTCCATTAGCCAGTTCCCTATTCATGCACACAGACTCTTCCCCAGTCCTTACATTCTCAACCTTTGCACCAGACTGTTGTGGGGAACAGTATTGAAGGCCTTTGCAAAGTCCAAGTATATCACATCTACTGCATTACCAATATCCACACTAGCATTCACCACCTTATAAAAGCTGAGCATGTTAGTCAAACAAGACATGTCCTTTGTATACCCATGCTGATGCTGAGAAATTAGATTTTTCTCTGCTATGAAGTCTTGTATAGCATCTCTTAGGAACCTCACAAATAGTTTGCACACAACTGATATTAAGCTTACAGGTCTATATAACTTATAATGGAACAATGTAGGCTGTGCACAAATCTATTGGAAATTTCCCACTTGAACGAGAGTTACAGAAGATAAAATAATGGGGTTTATTGATAACTGAACTTAATTCCCTTAGCACCTGAGGATGTATACTATCCGGGCCAGGTGCCTTATCAGTTTTAAATTTTATTTAGTCTTGCCTTCACTCCTTCTTGCGTTAAGTATTTCATATTTAAATTGGAAAATTGGGATCCTTCCACATCTGTAATTTTAAACAACGATGTTTCCCTAGTGAAGACAGAAGCAAAGCAAGCATTCAATAGCTCCACCCTACTTTGGTCATCCACCCTTGAGTTCCCTACTTCATCTTTTAGAAGTACAATACAGTTTTTTTTAAAGTTAATGTACTTGTAAAATTTCTTTAGATTTGATTTGATATCCCTAACAATTTTAATTCAGCTTCAATATTTGCCAGCCTAAGTTCTATTTTACAACTTTTATTGCACTATTTACTGTATAGTTGCTTTATGAAGCTTCAGTCCCCTCCTGTGAGAAAACGCGGAAAAGCCGCCGCGTCTGCTGAAAGCAAGGCGGCTGATTCCGCGTCCAATGCGGCGGTTTGCATGCGTAGGCACACGTCTGGTAGTGTGGCAGAACGCGGAAAAAAGCCGCCGCATGTTCTAATAGCAAAGCGGCTGTTTCCGCGTCCAAGGTGGCAGTTTGTATGCAGCATCATGCCTTTGGAGTGGCTGGGTCTGTTAGTCCACATAGATGGATGAAGAGCTACGCGCGCGCGGGCCAGAAGTCAGGATCTTTATACCAGCAGGGGAAGTGTCAGCTGATCAGGACGATCAGCTGATTCCTGCTGGACTCATGATTGGCTGAGTGGCTTGGGCGGGGCAGCAGTGTTCAGCTACTATATATTCTGCTTGCTTGTCAGTTGCTGGTTGTCTGCCATTGCAAACACTTTGTGGAAGCATTCAGACCATAGTCAGATCCTTACAGTGTGTTTGAACCAAGAGGACTTGGGAATTCACACTGAGCTAGATTACCTTGTACTGTTTATTTGTTAGACCAGTTCCAGGGTGTTGAGATCAAGGCCCTCACACCCCAGACTAGGAATACTGTGTATCTTCTGTGTATTCTCTAGCATAGTTCCAGGGTGTTGAGATCAAGGCCCTCACATCCATGACTAGGGAACTGTATTGTCTTTGTGTTATATTCCAGACTAGTTCCAGGGTGTTGAGATCAAGGCCCTCACATCCAAGACTAGGGAATTGTATTATCATTTATGTTATGCTCCAGACTAGTTCCAGGGTGTTGTGACTACGGACCTCACACCCAGACTAGGATTGTGCTATTACTGTATTACATTAGCCCAGTCCAGGGCGATACCTTTCTGTCACAGGAGCCCTAGTGGCTGACCGCACTTAGCCTTCTAAACGGTGCCAGCGCACGGATCGTGCGAACTCTGGTCGCAGTCAATGCGCAGGAACCGTTAAGAATTGGCCGCAGACAACTCAGAAGGGAGCCTGTGAGACACGGGTGATTACAACTTCACCTACTGGTTCAGAGTAAACTGCCACCACCGCGGTTATCATGGGACCGTGGAGCCCACTAACTGACTGACTAATCCTGCGAATAAAACGGTTAAACACACGTTATTCTGTCTAGCCAACAACAAACAAACAGTAGCGTATCTTCAGAGACCCGGGATCAGTTCTGTGTGTGCTGATAAGCAGGGTAGCGGAAAGTGAATGACTTGGAGAAAGTCGTTTATTCACGCAATATAAATAATTAATATATACAGACAATTATTAATTATCACAATTATTAAGACAGTAAT
The DNA here is from genome assembly GCF_040937935.1 of Hyperolius riggenbachi. Lineage (NCBI taxonomy): Eukaryota > Metazoa > Chordata > Amphibia > Anura > Hyperoliidae > Hyperolius > Hyperolius riggenbachi. Next base: position 93,509,504 of record NC_090656.1, read on the forward strand.
AGCCAGTATAAAAAATAAAAGAAGGGAGAAAAATACTTAGTTCCTGGAAAGTTGTCCTTTTTGTGGGAAAACAGAGTTCTGGGTTTCAATTTGAGTTCAGAGTTCAGACCAGGTGGATGCCAGCATATCCTCAAGCTGGCATCTCATGAGTTCAAGATGTTTCAGTGTGGAGGACACTGAGTTTGGGTCCTCTGCCATTCTTATGCCCCTGCTTCAGTAGGAGGGAGTGAGGGCGGGGAGCCATACACCCCCTTAGAAGATGAGATGAGCCCTCCCCTTGTACTGGGGGCTAGAAATCATATCTACCCATATATGGGCTCTATCTCACAGAACCGTACAGGTCAGGGCAGATTTATTAACATTTTCAGGTCTGTCTCGATTTACCCAGCGCCCTGATACCAGACATGAGGGGTGGGACCCCTGTGGTATCATCAGGCACTTTCAAACTGCCTAACTGGCAGTCCTTACCTCAGAATGTTCTGAAACTTCCTCAGAACCAGCACCGGGGCTCATGCTACACTTCCCCCACGTTTGGCGAAGCTGCCATCTCAGGAACCCCAGAAATATGACAGATCTGGGAAGTTATGGATTTGCTATGAGACTCAGGTTATTCCCAGGCAAAGGCTCTTTGAAGTTTGGAGCAGCCAGCGAGGTGTCGCCTCCCCTGCTGGGAATGAGCCAGTGGGTCTGGCTTTTAGCCCAACTAGATTGCTTCTGCCATGGTGCTTGTCACCTTATACCTGATGGATGGGCCATCAGCACAGCTTGAAGCCAGGGACTCTCTGGGGCAGATTAGGCTCAGGCTCATTAGCATATTAAAAGAGCCATCCAGCCTTTAGGATGGTGCTCTCTTTGCTAAGAAAAGGACTTCAGCTGTCCCTACACACTCAACCCAGATTGTACCGATTTGAAGCGCAATCGATGCAGGGAATCGAGTGTGATTGCTTTTTCTTCACGGGCGGTTCCAGGACGCGCCTGCGGCCCCGCAACCGTCCGTGACAGCCCTCCCTGGGGAGAAGGCAGATAGACATTCATCAGCAAGATGTGTGTCGTTGCCGCTAACCTGCGAGATCTGATCTAGTTCCCCGTTGGCTTTCTGGGGTCGGCTGCCCGCTGCGTGTCGGCCAACCTGGCTGACGGGTCTCGGGTTGCCGGTGCGGCGGGAAAACCTATTGGAGCCTGTGGCTCGGTTTCCCTGGACCGGGCGCGGTCTGCTACCCTCAGGGTTGACCCGACATGGACCGTTCTGGACAGGGCGTTTGCGCCACTGCAGTCGGACGTGGTGTCTGCCGGGACTGCTGACAACGGGCAGTGGGTTGGTTAGGTCAACAGCCAGCCCACGCGGGGTTCCCCTGCTAAGTGGCTGTGGACCTAAGGGAACCCCGCGGGGATCCCTGGACCTTCCCAGCTCCTGACAGACGGCACATGCTCTGCAGTAGTTTGCTACATCCCTGTTCATCCGGGGCCAAAAAAACTGTTTCCGAATACCGGCAAGTGTCTTGCGGACCCCTGAGTGCCCTGTCAGAGGATTACCATGTGCGGATTTCAGCACATGTCCCCTGAATGCACTCGGGACCACAAGCCATTTGGTATTCGCGTGGGATCTACCTGTAGGGGGCTGTACAGACTCACTGCACAGTCTCCCACCTTCCCAGTACACCTTGAAAGCGGCCCCGTCTGCGAGGGGCTCAGCGGCTTGCTGCCTGAGCACCTTCAGGCTTGGGTCACTTTGTAGTGCGGCTGAGAATACGGCGCTGTCAGTTTCAGCCAACTGGCTCATGTCACACGAGGCCAGCGGCTGAAAGGTCTCATCCCTGTGGTCAGAGGAGGGGGAGGAGGCCGGAACCCCCTCCACCTGTTCTGAGCTCGGGTTCTGAGCAGTGCAGCTGCGCGGTACTGCTAGCACAGGTACACTGTCAGAATGGCACAGACGGACATTACTCAAATCATCATTGCATGCAGTAATGACATTGACAGGTATAGACATTTTTTCATTACAGACAGGTTGTACAGTAAACTCAGGTACAGTTACAGCATCATCACAACAGACAGTCTGTACATCAAACTCAGGTGCCTTTGAAGCAGGCACTATTGAACCTGGTACCCTTGAACTGGGCACATTCAACCCGCCTCCCCCTGGTGCTCCCCCAAGTGTATAAAGTACCTGGTGGTGGGCGGAGAGTCCGTCTCCTCCCGTGAGCGACAAGGCGGTCGTGGCAGGTTCATAGTAGGACACAAGCTTGCCCAAATCAGTCCCCAGCAACACAGGGACTGGGAGATCCTTCATAACCCCAACAACCCTTTCTTGGATTCCTCCCACTCCCCAATCCAGCTTCACTGTCGCGTGGGCTATGTGAAAAAGGGTGCCCTCTACTCCAGTAAGGGCAAGGGATCGGCTGGAGCTGATGCTCTCCTTTGGCACAAGATGTGAGTGAACTAGCGTGATGTCAGCTCCGGTGTCTCGAAATCCGGTGACAACTTTGCCGTTCACTCTAACAAGTTGCTGCTGGTCGGTTCGGTCGCGGATTTCCTTTCCGCGGGCAAACAGGACAAAATCTGATGATCCAGGCTGTGGTTCGCTGGCGGGTTGCCTCTGCTGTGGGTGAGGTACAGGTGATGCAGATGATCCAGGTGCTGGTGGTGTCTGTCTCCGCTCCGGACAGTCGAATTTCATGTGTCCGGGCTGGCGGCAGTAGTGACAGGTGACCTCTCCAGGCGCTGCAGGCCTGGGTGCAGCAGCTGCGCTGGGTGGTCTCTGTGGCGGACGGCTCACAGGGGCAGGAGGGTCTGCCGAGGTATTGGGCTGACCTCCTCTCCAGCTGGATGGGACAGTTCTGCGGGTATCAGCCACCCGGGTAGTTGCAAAAGTCTCAGCAAGGTCTGCAGCGACAGTTGCTGAAGCCGGCCTGCGTTCTAGCACAAACTGGCGTACATCAGCAGGGCAAATGTTCAGAAATTGTTCCAGGACTATCAAGTCCTCCAGGACATCATAAGACCCTTTGGTGAGGCCTAGTGTCCACTGGCGGAGTGTGGTGAGCAAGCTGCTGGCCACATCTCGGTACGAATCAGAAGACTTTTTCTGCCAGGCCCTGAACTTTTTCCGATAGGCTTCTGGCGTCAGCTGGTACTTAGTAATGATAGCGTCTTTTATAGCAGCATAATCATTATCCTTCTCCGCAGGCACTTCTGCGAAGGCATCAAGCGCTTTGTAGCGCAGCAAAGGTGTCAGATGTCTGGCCCACTGGTCTTGGGACAGACGATACTGACGGCATGCTTTTTCAAAAGACCGCAAAAACAAGTCAATGTCTGTGTCTTTTTCAATATTAGCAAATTTAAATTTTGCACTTACGGGTGGTGCAGCTCCTTCAGCAGGGAGGCTGGGCGGTGAACTCCGGCTGGCCTGTTGCACTTTTGCCATGTTTAGCTCATGCTGTCGTTGGCGTTCCCGCTCAGCGGCATCCCTCTCCGCGTGGCGTTCTGCAGCAGCAGCAGCAGCCTTGCGTTCTGCAGATTGGCGTTCCCGCTCCTCGCGGGCTTCCATGTACTGCATGTACTTGTCCAGGTCAGTCTCCATCAGCTTTTGTAATGCCTGCTGCATTACCCGGTCAGCACCCCTGGACAGTCCAGTACTGGCCAGTTCCGGGCGAGTATTTTCAGAAACTTTGGGGTTGGGGTCCACACTGACATTCTCCTGCGTAACTGTTGATGCAGGGCCCTCAGGATGCACAACCTCTGTACGGTCAGGAGTCTCAGTCTCTGGTTCCCCTTGCCTTGAGTCAGATGGGTCAGCGTCTACCTCAGCAGACACATCCAGCTCCTGCAGTTGCTGGGTATCCCATTGAAACAATTCCGTTACCAGGTCCCCTTGTTTCTTGCGGCCGATATCAATGCCTCTCTCTTGGCAAAGATTTTGCAGGTCCGCCAGGCACATTTTCTTGTAGTTCCCGGACATTTCCACGCCAAATAAAATAAAACTTTTGGGGAGGGGTACTGGCTACACAGTCTCTCTGTATATATAAAAAAATATATTGCCTTCCAGCTACACCAACGAATTAGTTCGTTTCTTGATAGCGCTAGCGCTATCGTAGATGCTTTCAGCACAACACAGGTCCCAACCGCTGCCTAACACTGTCACAGGAGCCCTAGTGGCTGACCGCACTTAGCCTTCTAAACGGTGCCAGCGCACGGATCGTGCGAACTCTGGTCGCAGTCAATGCGCAGGAACCGTTAAGAATTGGCCGCGGACACCTCAGAAGGGAGCCTGTGAGACACGGGTGATTACAACTTCACCTACTGGTTCAGAGTAAACTGCCACCACCGCGGTTATCATGGGACCGTGGAGCCCACTAACTGACTGACTAATCCTGCGAATAAAACGGTTAAACACACGTTATTCTGTCTAGCCAACAACAAACAAACAGTAGCGTATCTTCAGAGACCCGGGATCAGTTCTGTGTGTGCTGATAAGCAGGGTAGCGGAAAGTGAATGACTTGGAGAAAGTCGTTTATTCACGCAATATAAATAATTAATATATACAGACAATTATTAATTATCACAATTATTAAGACAGTAATAGCCAGTATAAAAAATAAAAGAAGGGAGAAAAATACTTAGTTCCTGGAAAGTTGTCCTTTTTGTGGGAAAACAGAGTTCTGGGTTTCAATTTGAGTTCAGAGTTCAGACCAGGTGGATGCCAGCATATCCTCAAGCTGGCATCTCATGAGTTCAAGATGTTTCAGTGTGGAGGACACTGAGTTTGGGTCCTCTGCCATTCTTATGCCCCTGCTTCAGTAGGAGGGAGTGAGGGCGGGGAGCCATACACCCCCTTAGAAGATGAGATGAGCCCTCCCCTTGTACTGGGGGCTAGAAATCATATCTACCCATATATGGGCTCTATCTCACAGAACCGTACAGGTCAGGGCAGATTTATTAACATTTTCAGGTCTGTCTCGATTTACCCAGCGCCCTGATACCAGACATGAGGGGTGGGACCCCTGTGGTATCATCAGGCACTTTCAAACTGCCTAACTGGCAGTCCTTACCTCAGAATGTTCTGAAACTTCCTCAGAACCAGCACCGGGGCTCATGCTACACTTCCCCCACGTTTGGCGAAGCTGCCATCTCAGGAACCCCAGAAATATGACAGATCTGGGAAGTTATGGATTTGCTATGAGACTCAGGTTATTCCCAGGCAAAGGCTCTTTGAAGTTTGGAGCAGCCAGCGAGGTGTCGCCTCCCCTGCTGGGAATGAGCCAGTGGGTCTGGCTTTTAGCCCAACTAGATTGCTTCTGCCATGGTGCTTGTCACCTTATACCTGATGGATGGGCCATCAGCACAGCTTGAAGCCAGGGACTCTCTGGGGCAGATTAGGCTCAGGCTCATTAGCATATCAAAAGAGCCATCCAGCCTTTAGGATGGTGCTCTCTTTGCTAAGAAAAGGACTTCAGCTGTCCCTACACACTCAACCCAGATTGTACCGATTTGAAGCGCAATCGATGCAGGGAATCGAGTGCGATTGCTTTTTCTTCACGGGCGGTTCCAGGACGCGCCTGCGCCCCCGCAACCGTCCGTGACACTTTCATATTAGCTGCAGGGCTTCCTGCAACCCAGCCTCGGTCCCTCGCCCAGGGGTTCACAGGCTACAGGAATATCACCCACAGTCAGGGGTGAATTCCTCAGGAGTCTTAGGCCGCCAGCTCCTCTGGTGGTCTCCACTCAGAGTTGTTACTGTTGCACCAAACACTCTCACATTCTGGTGTCCAGAGGTTAGCAATACATCTGTATTATCGCTGATTCTGCAGATCATCGATAATCAGGCGTATATCTGCATTCTTGGTGGTGCTGCAGATCGCCAAGAATCAGATTCTCTCTGCGTGCTGACACCATTCGTTACACCTCCTGTTTTAAAGTGAACTCGAGGTGGGGTTCTGACAATGCAATCCACCTACAGAGGCTGGGTCTGCCTATACTGCCCAGCCTCTGTTGCTATTTCAATCCCCCCTAAGCCCCCCCTGCGCTCTGCTAGCAGCGGGCTGTGTTTATCTCTGTACTGTCAGTCGGCTGCTCCCCCCGCCTCCTGCATAGCTCCGGTCCCCGCCCGCGTCCCTTCCCTCCCCGCTGATTGGAGGAGGAGCACGCAGAGTGACAGTACAGATGTAAACACAGCCCGCACAGTGCGGCTGTGATTTATGGGGGATTGCAGAGCGCAGGTGGAACTTATGCCGTGCATACACGGCTCATTTTTTGCGACGGATCGAGCCAATGGCTCGATGCCGACGCATCCCCGCTCGTCCGTGCGTGCGCGCGGATCGATTGCCGCTCGTCCCTGCTGGCGTTTCCTTATCACCGCTCGATTCCCTGCCATTGTCCGCCGGCGGGAATCGAGCGGGCGCGGGTTGAGCGGCATGATCGGGCCAGCTGAATATTATCAGCTGGCCGGATCAGCTGGTCGATACACGGTACAGAAACGTACCGTGTATGCCCAGCATTAGGGGGGATTGAAATGGCCACAGAGGCTGGGCAGTATAGGCAGACCCAGCCTCTGTACGTGGATTGCCTTGTCAGAACCCCGCCTCGGGTTCTCTTTAAGGCCTTACAGGCATTCTTTTTCTACTTCACTGTATCTTTACCATACCTTTTCATCCATAGAAGCCTTTTTTTAGTCCTAGAAATATATTTACTACAATATTCATTGAGAATTCATAGTTTTAGTTGTTTCACTGCTCCACGACCTATCAATCTCCAGATCAAATGTTATCATGTTAAAAATGGAAATGTACACCATTTACATGTGAACACACCCATAGAAACACATACAAAACTGACAGGACTGGACCGGAAATGCACAGATTTATGTGTGAACACAGCCATAGAAACACATACAAAACTGATGCCAACTGTCAAAAACTGACAGGAAAGAACTGGACACCATTTCATGCGTGAACCCAGCCTAATCCAGTAATGAATTGTATATGAAATAGTTATTATTCCTCCATTTAAAATAATAAAATGAAAAAAAAAAAATCGGTACACATTATTTCTAAATTGAAAGTCCAATAATCAAGCTTCTTCATTGGTACAATTAATACCTTAAAACGCGCCTGCGGCAGGAAGGCGACTGGTGTTGTTAAACAAATGTTTCATTTTAATCATATAATAAATAAGGCAGAAAAGCAATCGACACAAACAAACAAGGCAGCACAATCATCTCCATGCAACTAACAATGTCATCATCAGTTTTAAAGGCTGCTTTTCACAACTCCATCTAGCTTTCCTTTGTTGGGATTTTGTGTCTATATTTTATATTTACGAGTCTGCCTCATTGTAATTGATTATCCTTACAAAAGTATTACAGGCTGCATCTATTTTCTGTAACTTTAATGATACACATTATCTATTCTTTGTCAGGCTGCCCATGCTCTGTATGATGCAGACGGAGGAATGCATAGCATACAATCTATCATCTACATTCTCTCTGCATTAGGTGGCGAACTGGCATGAATTACAAGCGCGGCTCCAATTTTTCCAGCTGTCGCTGCCTCCCTCTGATCTTTCCCTGCACATGCCCAAGTGTGTGTATAACCCAGAAGGGGTCACGCGTTTCACTGCCAACAGAGCTGCAAAGGAGTAAAGACAGCATGTTCAGGGCATTGGCCCTAATCTGCATCCACTATGATGGGAAGGCTGGAAAAAAAGAGAACATTCAAGAGTGTGATAATTTACAGGAGTGATTTCAAGTCCTTTTATATGATAACTAGGAGTGAGGGCAAAGTGCTATGCCAGCAAATAGAAAAGGCCACTAATTACCAATCAGTTAAGCAACAGCTGTATAATTGGCTGCCACCCACTGATGATAGCTAGTGGATTTCATTTGTCAGCATACTCTTTTCTCACTCACAAGTTGGTCTTTGGTATTTCCGAGGCTGTCCGAGGACCCCCTAAATGCTGGCCCTCCTTCTTCCCTGACCCACTTGCTAGAAGAATCTGAAAAGAGGAAGAGGAGGAGCTGTTCTCTGCTTCATAGATGTCATAGACATCAACAGCGGCCATCTCTGCCCCCCTCCGCTTCCTTCATCTCAGCTGCGTGTGCATCCAGCCCACCCAAGCTCCGTGCACAGTATATCTTTGAAGCAGGGTAGCGTGCAGGAGCATGCAGCGTGCACGTGTATGCACGCAATTCTCAGACGTCTGACACGGAAGTACTTACAGGGGTGGTGGCCATTCTAAATAGAAAGTACCAGAATTTTTCCAGATAAAAATAACAGGGAAGGAGAGGCGGCAGAGCGGCAGTAAGCAGAGCAATATGCTGGATGTAAGTAGAGCTACCCAGCTATGTATTTTTTTTGTTATTCTTTTTTGGGTTCAGGTATGCTTTAAAGCAAACCTAAACTCAAAAATAAAATTCTAAGTAAACCTACACGTCATACTTACCTCCCACATAGTCTGGAAGAAATTGTTGTGAGAAGAAAATGGTGAGCTTCTGAAAGGAACTGATGGTGAGGTAAGTATGTAATATTCATTTGCAGCTTCATCCTGTGTTTATTTTAAATATTTTTCTCAGTTCAGGTTCACTTTAACTGCAGGACAACTTCTGTTTGAAGTCAATTGGACAGTTTTTCAAGGTCTCCATGCACTTTTTTTTTTCATTTTGGGTTGACATTATAAACTTAACAAAACTAAAAGCTCCATGTACACTAGCTCAAAAGTTATCCCTCTTTTTCATCTCAAATGGTGCGTGTTCCTCTGACTTGTTCAATTATTGTTTATACATGGATAAATGGCCAGTCACACTGCAGGGAAAACGCTGTGATTAAGGGAAGGCAGTTAGGCCTCGTTTACCTCATTAACGCAGAATGGCTGTGCGATCGGAACGCAACGCGCACGGTCACATACTGTCTGCATTGCTGCGCTGCTGATCCCATTCACTACTGCGCAGTGGTAATCCGAATGGCAGAAGTGCTGTCTATGCACTTCTGCCGTTCTTGCGTGTCGCTCACTATATGTGCTGCCGAAATGCGCAGGGCAGAGCGTATGATGTGAACAAGGCCTTAAATAAAAAAACGGACAGTAAATGCATCCTATATTATCCACGGAACACAAATGCACGCCGCACCCGCTGGACTGCAATTTTACTATCGAGTGTTTAAAAATTTGTTGATAAAGACTAATTTAACAAAAAATCAATAGGCTGCTATCTGATTTGCATGTTGGGAAAAATATGCACAGTATGGAGCAAAAAATGGAGAATGCATGTTAATGCCTATAGTCATGCAGGGCCCGGTTAAAGGGATACAGATGCGTCTTACAAGATGTAACCTGTGCACAGTGAAAATGGGCCCTTAACCATGTTGAAAACAATACTTTCCTATCTCTGTTAGGGCCCGATTCCACTTTGCACTGCAGACGCAAAGCCAGCACAGCTGTGAAGCAAGACGCATCTGAATATGTCATGCACAGCTATGGGGATTTGCATGTGTTTTTTTTTTTTTTTGGCTGCATGCTGTCTTATTTTTTTTTAAATCAGACAGCAGCCTATCGATTTCAAAAGGCTGCATTTCCCCGTAAGAATTTGCATGCGGGTAAATGCAGCAATTTGTGGATATTGGTCCCTTACTGGAGTTACATTTACCAAAAAATCAAGCAGGGTTAGATTTTCAGAGATTTTGACTGGCCTGCTTCTTTAATAAGACAATTTAAATATGGAAGGTAAAAAATCTGCGGCCAATCCAAAGTAAATAACATTCCACTCGTATATTTATGATTCTGCTCAGCTACCTCTACTTTTATAGTAATTTTCTTTTAATGTTACTCCTGGGTTGCTCTGTGCTGCGCCAGTGCGCTCTACCCTGATTTATATGTTTTATTATACATTTGTGTTCTATACATTTCTATTTTTGACTTTTTTTTTTTTTTTTCAAACGCCATTGCCATGATGTCTTGAGCAAGAGCCAGGATCAGTCTTGGCTAGCAAAGAAATGTTCCCTCGTACTAATAGCTACGTAATTGTGTCCTCTGCGCCAGCACCAAACATGGCATCCTGCGAGAGACGTGTGCCAAGAATTAGGGCTGAGCAATTTAACAGAGACATTATGTCACCATCGAACTTGGTGTGCCTGATTTATGGGAGAAATAATGGGGCCATTTTACACAAATGTATTTCTGCAGTCCGCCGTGTACACAGAGGAACGGAAATATGAAATAGAAAACCGAACGACAGGAAGACGGTTTCTCGCGCTTGTTTTTTTTTTTTTTTCCTAAGAAACAAGGCAAATTTTGTTTCGCAATACTTTTTGCAAGTGTGAAAAACATTGCAAAAGGCGTACTTCTTTTATTTTGGTTAAGAAGTGCTACAAACATAGATTAATTTAAGAAATGAAAAGTCTTTTTGGCAATTAACTTTTTTTTAAAAAAATTGTCTTTCCATTTCAATTTGCAGCAGGCAAATAGGTATACAAAACTGATAGCGAGCTGTGATTGCTATGTTTGGAGTACAGACGGCTCAGGAATACCTACTTTTCTGCATGAAAATTGAGTTCCACGGAGCAGGACGCCTCTTTACCAGGGCGGTTTCTTGGGCAGTGGGGGCAGGGCGACCGCTCTGGGCACAGACCTGCAAGTAGAAGAAGTGGAGCACAGGCAGAAGGACATAAACACCAGGGAGCTGGTGACGAGCCAAATGGAAGAAGAAAGAAAATTACCAGCCTGATCACCTTCCTTTACTCATTCTTGGCTGCCTGCGTCCGATGTCAAGTCATCATCACGTCACCACCGTGTGATGACACCTGATGGTCTGTAGCGGTACTGCAAGCTGTCAGTGCACAGCTCCCATGGAGGAGTTGGCTTTCTGGGCTATCTTTGCCTGTGTGTTTTCCTGGTCCCTGCTTCCTTCTGGATGAGCGACTGGTCACTAGTAAGTAGGCAGATCTGCTTATGACCTGTGGCTGTGAGACTGTCCTAAAGAGTAAGGGTTTTCAAGTCCACGGGGTGGGGGGGAAGGGGGTGCAATTTTTAAACCCTCGCCCTGGGTGCAATTTAGCCTAGAAACTGCCTTGCTCTTTATTTTCACAAACCTATTGAGTGCTGTAAGACTGTGACAGCACCACCATGGCTCTTATTCAATATACTTTTCTCCTAAGTTTTCTCCTAGGAGATAATTTTTCATCTTCTGTTTTAAATAACTTTTCAGCACTCTGCAATTGAAAAAGTTCCCCAAAAAATGGCCATATCTTTGGGAGGTCTTGGAAAGGTTTGGAATTGGGGAGAAATTTACAACCTGGATCAAACTTTTATATCAGTCACCAGTAGCACGGGTCCGCACGAACGATGAGATTTCAGAACCATTCTTACTTACACGGGGAACTCGGCAGGGGTGCCCGTTGTCCCCTCTCTTGTTTGCACTGGCAATAGAGCCAGTGGCTGTTATGATCAGGAAGGATGAGGAGATCCGGGGACTTCTGAGAGGAGGACTAGAGGAAAAAGTTGTACTTTATGCAGATGATATGCTATTGTTCCTTCAGAATCTGGGCTCCTCCCTTCAGAGGTCCCTTAGGGTCCTGGAGGAATTTGGTAGATTTTCTGGAGTAACTATTAATTGGGATAAATCCCTTTTTGTATGCAATTGATACAGCTGCATTGTCCTCTGCAATCCCTGTGGGTATGAAATGGACAACAAACTTTAAATATCTTGGGATTCAAATCGACAAAAATCTACATAATTTTATTCCCCTTAATTTACAGCCTACTATCGATCACTACTCTTGGCGGTGCCAGGTGTGGAGAAAGCTGCCGCCGCCAGTCGTGGGACGGGTGAACCTGTTCAAAATGATTTTTCTTCCTAGATTCAACTACATATTTAGGCAATCCCCTGTCTGGATCCCTCAACCCATTTTTCGAAAAATTGACTCTATAACATCCGACTTTATATGGTCGGGAGGGCCCGTTAGGTTGTCCCTTTCTATACTGCAGCTTCCAGTGGACGCTGGGGGTTTAGCGCTACCCAATCTGTTTAACTATTTCTTAGCATCAATCTTAGTTACTATTAGATGGTGGTGCGCCCAGGATCAGCGAAATACAGCGACTACACTGGAGGCTGCAGTGGTTGGTTCATATGAATCTCTGACAAATTTGCCATTCAGGGGGGTTAATAGATACTTGGAAATTACTATACCAATGTGTACCACCATTAAAGCATGGGATACAGTAAGGGCTAAATTACATAAACCTGGTACAATGTCACCATATACACCACTCTGGGGTAATCCGAGATTGAGTCATTTTACGGTTATCCCAGACCCTCAACTGGGCAGGATTCGGAATTAGGCAGGTAGAGCACTTGGCTCCTTAGGGAGTGTTGCAGTCCTTTAATGTACTTAAGTCCCTGTTTAAGTTACCAAACCATATGTATTTTCGGTATATACAAATACGGCATGCCTGGAGTGTCCAGTTCCCGGGTGTTTGGGTATGGGAGTCGGACACTCTAGAACGCCTCCTGATTCGGCAGAGGGTGGAAAGGCCTCTTTCAGAGATATACTCTATTCTGATGCCTGTATCTTGTACAAGATTGGATGGTGCACGTGAAAAATGGTCCCTGGATGTCGGCCCACTCTCAGATGTGGAGTGGATGGATGTATTAAGGGCAATGCCTGGTATTCTGATTTCTGCGGTGGATAGGTTTGCACATTTAAAACGTATCTATCGGGCATATTATACCCCCCAACAGCACAGCTACATGGTTATTATCCAGAAAGGTCAGATAGGTGCCCTAAGTGTAAGGTGGCGGAGGGAAATTTCTTTCACATGATTTGGAACTGCCCGGTTATTACGAAGTTACGAACTATTGGTCCGATCTGGCCCATATTATAACAGGGGTAATGGGAGAGAGGGTGGTGGTTGACCCTAGATCTCTTTTGTTGGGTTTATATATAGACTCTAATATTTCTCCCCAAGGCATCGCCATGGTGCAGTTGATGAGCTTCTATGGAAGACGGGAGGTTTGTTATAGATGGGGCAGTGATACTCCTCCCTCTGTCTCTTCATGGGTTAAGAGAATGAATGGGGCCATGGTGTTGTACAAACTTACATTTCTCAAGCGTAAATGCCCTGAAAATTTTGAGAAGATGTGGCAATGTTGGATTGAATATATCGACAACAACAATGTTTTAGACAACCCTACTTAATTGAAGGCTCTGGGTGTATGTTGGAATAAGTTACTATTCTAATATACGGAGTTGTTGTTACGAGTTCTTTATTGCTCTAAGTTGCACTGAACCCATGTAGGGTGGGATGGGAAGGGATTGATGGGGGGGGGGGGAATGTTTGTTTGTTGCTGGTCCTTTTTTTTTTCCTCTCAAAATTTCAATAAATTTCAACTTTAAAAAAAAAAAAGGAAAAAGTTCCAAAAAGTTGGTGAAAAAAGTACTGCCAAAATATTTTTTTTCTTGCATGCTTCAGTCTTGAAAGGCATTTTTTGATAATGTGTGAAAGCAAACCCTGACAAGCTGCTACTAGCAAACTCTGACTAGCTGCTACGTCACCGCCCCAAGAGGAAACCCTATGCACGCCGCTCCCCGCCACAGAGCCTGGGGTCAGCTGATGCAGCAAGTGGTTTATCATACTTACCGAGGACTTATTAGGTATCACAGGAGTGGTGAGACTATCCAAGGCTGATCTGGCCAGTCCATTTCCTTGAAATGACCTTCTAACAGGAGTATATTAGCTGTGCAGACAGGACCATTGATTATTGTCTCCCCGCTCTAAGGATCCCAGAAGTGTGGTGGTACCGGTACCTGGTGTGTGGTGAGACCTTTGATTGTGAGATGTGAGAGTGTATTGATTTTAAAGAGAGATTGTTAGCCACAAAATCAAATTACATTTACCCATTGTTCTGTGTTTAATATGCAGCCTGAATCCTTACCCTGCATTGCAAGCATACTAATCTACTCAGAATAATTTGTGCTGTAACTAATCTTATCACAGTCAGCCTGGCTCTATTTTTGTCATTGCCAATGAGAAGGAAGCTTGTCTTCACCCCTCCCACATGCTGCTCCTCACTGATAAGTAAGGGAGGAAACGACATCAGGATCGTCTTCAGTGAGAGAGAATTAAGATGGCAAACGCCAGAAACAGAATTATCTTTATTTACTATATAAAAATCACTGAAATCAAAACGTTGGCAGTAGAATACATCTGCTATGTAAGCAGAACAAGTAGATATCTACTTATGTATGTGTTTTTCTTTCCTGGGATAGTATGGCTGTCCCTGCTTCTTTAAGTGATGTTATTGTGATGATGTAGGAATTAGTTACCTAATAAAGCATGTTTCGGTTTTGGTACACCCAGATTAATGTCAATAATTGCTTTTGGAATTCTTGCATTTGTGACATCACTTTTACGGTTGTTGTGGTAGTGGTGCCTTATACTATACGGTTGAGACAGACAATTTTTTTTTTATTACAAGATGTGAAAATATAACCTAGGAGAAAACTTAGGAAAAAAGTGAGTTGCATAAGTGATCCAGGACTCCAGTGAAGCTCATCATCCCAAGAAAAAGAAATTCAAATTCAGTCACAGCAAGTGTCATATTTCAGAATCCTGTTGGACAAACCCTACTATTGTTGCTGGGTGTATTTTTAGGCTAAATGTTATTGAGCTTGTTTCTGTTGTGTTTGATTTTAGTTTTATTTCTCAGCCAGATCTCTGTTTTATATTAAGCATATTGAGTCGTTATAGTGGGTATTGCTAATACTGACACATATTTGCAGACAGTGATTAATTTATTGCAAAAGTGTTTTTTCCCCCTTTTCTTGATCAAATCCTGGCAGCAGTAACAGGATTTTCCATTGAGACACATTCATGCATGATTTATTGTATAAACACAAACACAACTCATCAGAACAATAACTATAGCATAAAGGCCTACCTGAAGCCCTTTTAACCACACCCACTTTCTGTCATGACCATGTCTCCTGTCACAATTATTTCACTCTTCTTGGTGCCCAAAGGTGCCTTTGATCTTCTACAACTTAAGCCTGAGTTCCAAAGACATGGTTTACCCCACTGCATGTTCAGTCACTGACTCACACAGTGATAAAAAGCCAACAGCAACTCATGTATCGTGTAGAAGTGGGATACATGGATCTTGTGTAGGATTTTAATGCAGTCCACCAATTTAAATACCCCACTGTGACTACATACAAGTGCAAGTACACATTACAAACCTCAACCCCACGATCGTCGCTACAAAGTGTATTATACACTTTGTAATGTATACAAAGTGTATTATACAGGCTGCCTCCTGCCCTGGTGGTCCCAGTGTTCGAGGGACCACCAGGGCAGGCTGCAGCCACCCTAGTCTGCACCCAAACACACTGATCTGCCCCCCGATCGCCCACAGAACCCCTCAGACCCCCCCCCCCCTGCCCACCCCCCAGACCACTGTTTGCACCCAATCACCCCCCTAATCACCCATCGATCACTCCCTGTCACTATCTGTCAACGCTATTTTTTTTTCATTCCCTAAACTGCCCCCTGGGGACTCCTGATCACACCCCCCCACCCCTCAGATTCTCCCCAGACCCCCCCCCCCCCACCACCTGTGTACTGTAGGCAAGGTATTCCATTAGGAGTATGGTGAGTTCGTAGAAGATTTTATTTTTTGTCACAAGTTAGCGGAAAATGGCACTTTGTGAAAAAAAACAATTAAAATCAATTTTTCGCTTACTTGTGACAAAAAATAAAATCTATGAACTCACCATACTCCAAACGGAATACCTTGGGGTGTCTTCTTTCTAAAATGGGGTCATTTGTGGGGTTCCTATACTGCCCTGGCATTTTAGGGGCCCTAAACCATGAGGAGTAGTCTTGAAACCAAATGTCGCAAAACGACCTGTGAAATCCTAAAGGTATTCATTGGACTTTGGGCGCATTAGCGCAGTTAGAGTGCAAAAAAGTGCCACACATGTGGTATCGCCGTACTCATGAAAAGTAGTATAATGTGTTTTGGGGTATATTTTTACACATACCCATGCTGAGTGGGAGAAATATCTCTGTAAATGGACAATTGTGTGTAAAAAAAATCAAAACAAAGTCATTTACAAAGATATTTCTCCCACCCAGCATGGGTATGTGTAAAAATACACCCCAAAACACATTGTACTACTTCTCCTGAGTACGGCAATACCACATGCGTGGCACTTTTTTTTCAGCCTAACTGCGCTAAGGGGCCCAACGTCCAATGAGCACCTTTAGGCTTTACAGGGGTGCTTACAAATTAGCACCCCCCAAAATGCCAGGACAGTAAGCACACCCCACAAATGACCCCATTTTGGAAAGTAGACACTTCAAGGTATTCAGAGAGGAGCATAGTGAGTCCGTGGCAGATTTCATTTTTTTTTGGCGCAAGTTAGAAGAAATGGAAACTTTTTTTTTGTCACAAAGTGTCATTTTCCGCTAACTTGTGACAAAAAATAAAATCTTCTATGAACTCACCATGCCTCTCAGTGAATACTTTGGGATGTCTTATTTCCAAAATGGGGTAATTTGGGGGGAATTTATACTATCCTGGAATTTTAGCACCTCATGAAACATGACAGGTGGTCAGAAAAGTCAGAGATGCTTCAAAACGGGAAAATTCACTTTTGGAACCATAGTTTGTAAACGCTATAACTTTTACCCAAACCAATAAATATACACTGAATGAAATTTGGACAAAAATGTATACAGAAATTTTACTTTATTTGAAAAATGTCAGCACAGAAAGTAAAAAAAAAAATCATTTTTTTGACAAAATTCATGTCTTTTTTGATGAATATAATAAAAACTACAAATACAAATCACAGCAGCAATCAAATAGCACCAAAAGAAAGCTGTATTAGTGACAAGAAAAGGAGGTAAAATTCATTTAGGTGGTAGGTTGTATGAGTGAGCAATAAACCGTGAAAGTTTGCAGTGGTCTGAATGGAGAAAAAGGCTCTGGTCCTTAAAGAGAACCAGAGATGAAGCAACCTCATGTATTTTACCTTATAAATCAGTGGGAACATGACAGTAAACACCTAATCTGCTCTTTGTTACATTGTTTTCTGTTTAATTTGCCTGTTATCACCTCTAAGATAAGAATCCCGACTAAGCAGTCGGTCTGGCTTTGCTACAGAATAATTATAGCTGAGACTGTGTTCTTTGCTGTCTTCAAGTCCAAGCCTGCCCCCTGCTGGCTTTGCTCAGGAATCATTATAGCTGAGTCATTATAGCAAAGCCAGACTCAATGCTCAGTCCGGGATTCTTATCTCAGCTAGATAACAGACACTTTTAGCAGTGAGGATGGAACAGAGAGCATGGTAAATGTTTTCTCTAATGTTCCCACTGATTTCTATGGTAAAATACACAAGGGGGCTTCGTCTCTGGTTCACTTTAAGGGGTAGAAAGACTGTGGTCCTCAAGTAGTTAAGCGGCATATAATTAACATGAAACCTGAATGCAAGGAGAAATTATTTGCATCTCATTGAACCTCCCTACTTTAACCATTTATGCCGCCTGGACATGATGCTCACGTCCAGGCAGCTGCTGCTGTGCGTGCTCCCACCTGCGATCGCGCACGCACGTGCATGTGGTGCCCCCCCACCCCGTTAGCCCAGAGATCAATGAATGGGAATATAATTCCCATTCATTGATCTAAGTCCCTGCTGGAAAGACCGACGGCTTCTTTTCAGAAGCCGTCGCTTTCTGAAAAAAAAAAAGAAAGTTTCCCGTCCTCCTAGTACATCCAGGACTAAAAAAAAAAATGCTCACCGTGGCCAAATAGTAATACTACATCTACATACACTTTTTAATGAAATAAACGCATATTATTACATTTACAATTAACTGTTTACCTTCCACACCAAAAACTACCCAAATAAACTTTTTAATGAAAGAATTAAAAAAATTACAATTAAAAAACAAAAAAAAACATAAATAATTACCTAAGGGTCTGAACTTTTTATATATGCATGGGAAGAGGGTATATTACGAACATTTTTTTAATTATAAGCTTGTAAATAGTGATGGACGCAAATCTGAAAAAATGCACCTTTATTTCCAAATAAAATATTGGCGCCATACATTGTGATAGGGACATAATTTAAATGGTGTAATAACCAGGACAAATGGGCAAATAAAATACATAGGTTTTAATTATGGTAGCATGTATTATTTTAAAGCTATAACGGCTGAAAACTGAGAAATAATTAAATTTTTTTCCATCATTTTCTTATTATTCCTGTTAAAATGCATTTATAAAAAAATAATTCTTAGCATATGTACCAGCCAAAGAAAGCCTAAATGGTGGCAGAAAAAACAAGATATAGATTAATTCATTGTGATAATTAGTGATAAAGTTATTGGCAAATGAATGGGAGGTGAAAATTGCTCTGATGCATAAGGTGAAAAATCCCCATGGGCTGAAGTGGTTAACGGGACCATGAAGAGGAAAAAAGACCCCAATTTTCCGTACGTATGATTTGTGTCGCTGGTGAGATGGGTGCAGGGTGAGCCAAATGATGGCTCTCCCCGCTGCAGCAGAAATTCCCGGTGGTGTAAAAAGCTATTCCCCCTCCAAGTTGTAAAAACTCAGAGGGTGAAGTAATATGGGGTCCGGCAATTCCAAACCCTCACCTTACTTCTCGCCCTACCAGGGCTGAGACCAGTGCAAGGCCATCAACAAGGGAGTTCACCTGTACAGACAACTCACGACCTGCGCTCTAGCATGGAGGTGAATGGCTCTGCTTTTTTCTACAAACCTGAGCAGCGTCTCTGTGCTTCTGCGCAGTGCGGATGAGCTCTGTGGAACTTTTGGGGTCCCAGCGCTGGAACAGAGAGGTGGAGAGGGACGGGGGAAGCCTCTGTAGGATCCAGAGGTTTCCCACTCCTGAGGTAAGTATCTACATTTTTGACTTAATTATCTCCCAGCTTTACTTTAAAGCGACTAATTACAACACCGGTGTTGAACTCCAGTCCTCAAGGGCCATATTCATGCCAGTGTTTATGATGGACTGAGAAATGGTGAAATGTGTTCTACTTGAGGAACCACACCGTTCCTGATGCAGGCCTATCAATTCATTTGAGACAAGAGTCAAGTGCTCTCCATGGTACTGAACTTGTGATTTATGAATAGGTACAAAATAGACACTTAGAATTTGTATGGTTTTATATAATAGAGTATATATATATATATATATATATATATATATAATATTTTTTTTTATTAAAATAATAATAAGCTGATGGGTATTTCTTCAGTTCAAAAAAGGAAGTGACATCACTGAGGAGGGGCATTATGGTACCGTCCTACCTCCTTCGAAGGACAAACACATCTGGCCTCTTAATTTCCAGACCTCTTATCCATTAAGCACATACAACAGTTAAAGTGAGCACCTGATGTGAGGAAAGATGATTAATAAGCATCTCCTACTGCTGGTGTGAGTATTTTATCTAATTAAAATGACTTTTGTTTGGTGTAGACTTCTTAAAGCAAACCTGAGGTGAGGAAACTCATTTGAAGATTTTAACTTACCTGGGGCTCCTTCCAGCCGCCTGGACTCGTACTGTGCCCATGACGCCCATCCAAGTCCATCTTCTCAGCTGCGGCAACGCCCGCAAAGCTGGCTGGTAGCCGCCAGTCAGTGGCTACTGCGGATGTGCGGCCCCAAGCCACGCGCACCCTGATCGTGCTCCCGCGGCCAGTAGTGTTCTGTGTAAGCGCAGTACTGGTGTTCCCATCTTCGGAAGCACTCTGGTACACAAGTACTTCCAAAGACTGGCCATGGAGTACTGAAGACACAGCCGGTCACATAACTTCAACAGGGAACGATGATGGAACAACAGGTCGGAGAGAGGACTGAGAAGGCTATGGTATCCAGAGTCTTTCCTCTACATAGGGATGGATCTAACAAGAAGACTACGCTTAACAAAAAGTAATTTCATTATAAAATAAACACCAACTTTAGAGGATGCTTACTAATTGTCTTTCTTCTTCTTCCTGGGGAGGCGAATATCACCTTTTTTTCCTCGCTGGTATATTCATGGGGAACCACACAGAATTCTACTTTAATGGTTTACCGACTTAAAAAGTGAAATACTGTAACAAATTGTACTTTAGCTCTAAATGTAATAAATTATTAAGACCAAAAGTTTCTGTTTTTTAACCGTCTACTTTGAAATGACACAGCTACCTTGTGCTGAAGCGTCTGGACTGCACAGGGACAGTAAGTGACAGTCTTATTTTCTATTTCAGTACAAGACGTGTTGACAAAGTGGAAAGGCAGTGGAAGCCAGGAGCTCTCCAGAGAGATGTCTCGCAGGCCGGCAAAGGGCGAGCTGAGCAGAGGTCGCTTTGCAATAATTAAGGGCAGGATAAGGAGATTGTTTCTGCCACTGGTAATGCCAGGTGATTGAATGGCTTCTCAAGTCCTTTACGGCTTCCTCTCGTGCTTTTCTTTCTCATTATTTCAAGAAATTACAATGCATGTAGTTGAAAAGGTTAACATGACAGTGAGGCAAGGCATTGTCTACACTAAATTCTGCAATTGCTACAATCGATATTCCTTTCCTAGCGACGCTTGAGTGTCATTGTGGCAATGAATTCTAAATAGAAGAAAAAAATCTTCTGATGAATAAAGGGTGGAGTTAACATTTAACTCCAACCAAAACTTGTTTTGGAGGGCCTGGACAGGGCAAGGAAGGTTAAAGCAGAACTATATCAGGCAGGGAACACACTTGACTGTTTTCGTGCGCATTTTCTGCACAGAAAAACTGAGAACTCGTGTTAAACAAATGGGGTAGTACACACTTAATATGTTGTTCACGTGCAGAAAAAAAACTGACATTCTGCATCCTGATTCTGCACATTTTGTCAGTTTTCTCTATTAACTACATCAGCTGCTGTGAAGAAAACGCACGCGTTTTCCTGCATAGAAACACACTTGGTGTGCAGAAAAAGTATGCAGGAAACTGAAAGACAAGTGTGTTCCCTGCCTCAAAGAGAAAAGGAAGTTCAACAAATTTCACTTTACTTTTATCATTGATTAAATAAATTAAAGTGTTTTCTAATTTTTTGTATTATTAATGTCACCAGAGAGTGATAAATACTCGTGTAGGCAGAACTACATAAAATCTCTGCAAAAAGAGGGACACTGAGAGCCCAATATAGTGTAGTATGTACTGGTAAATGAAGGTGTGTGGAAAGAGTATGTGCAGTATACTCACAAGTCAGGGTTACCACATAGGCAACCACTGTAAAAGCAGGTGGTGAGATTACACCTGTTCCCACTCAGGATTAAAGGGAAGGTTCGCACTGAACATAAAAAAACCCTGCACTTACCTGGGGCTTCCTCCAGCTCATGGCAGTCGATCTGTGCCCTCGTAGCAGCTCTTCTCCCTCTTGGCGTCCAGCGGTGAAGAAGCCGCTTTATGTGCGCTCCACGGTGCGGGTCACGTGGTGTAGGGACGCCATCGGGTCTCTATTGTGCAGGCGCAGAACTGCTGCGCCTGCGCAGTAGAGATCCGATGACGTCATGTACACCACGTGTCCCGCGCCGTGGAGCGCACATGAAGCCGACCCGGAAGCCGACATGGTGAGGTCGGCTTCTTCACCGCTGGAAGCCGAGAGGGAGAGGAGCTGCTACGAGGGCACAGATCAACTGCCAGGAGCTGGAGGAAGCCCCAGGTAAGTGCAGGTTTTTTCTTATGTTCAGCGCGGATCTTCCCTTTAAGAAGTCGCTCTCTGTAGATCAAGGAAAAAAGGGGTACCACCCCTCCACCAGGGATGCATATGTATAATGTAGTATGGATACAGAGGCGCCAGAGGGATAAAAAGATCTAAAATGTTTGCCCGGAGGAGGTAAGTCTACCACTACCTCCTCACTTTTAGACACAAGAAAATGCAGATCAATTTTCAGCAAAACAATTTATTTACATACTCCAGTGAAATAAAACGCGTTTCGCAGAAGTGACCCGCTTCCTCAGGTAATAAGATGGAGCCTATACAAAAACAGGTCTGGTGCTATGCCATGCGCCTCTGTCAGAGGCGCATGGCATAATACTAGATCGTTTTTTGTATAGGCTTCATTTTACTGCCTGAGGAAGTGGGTCACTCCGGCGAATCGCGTTATATTACAATTGGCCACTATGCTGCACTGCAATACACCACTGTGACCACAGCCTTAAGATGTATCAACCACAAGACAGTTCCCTAAAAACCGCACCACTCAAAGGATAATAGTCCAATATCTTTATTCAACTACACAATATAATAAAAACACTTAAAAACACATGGGGGCGGATAACCATGCCATCAATCAATATGAATGTCACAATAAGACTGGTCAACAACAGGTATCAAAAAATTATATATAAATATACATGTATAATAGAATATTAGTGGCTGCTGGTGAGTCCCTGAGCCATAAAAGAACAACTGGCAGCTCCCATTAGCTGTGCAAAACAAGCAGTGTAACAAGCAGTGCAAAACAAGCAGCCCAGAGGAAGCCGCTGATTACGAATCGCGAGGGCCCGACGGGGGAAACATCGTGCCACTAATGTTACTCGGAGACCTTCCTGGTAAGCCCCTATTGCCTTTCACATAAGTGCGATTGCACTGTCCTTTGTGCACTCCTCCTCTTTGTCATTTCCTGACACCACCTTTCATCGTGGTTCTTTCTGCTGTTTTTTCTCCCCCTTGAGGGGTCTTTAATAGTGGTGGGGATTGCTATTTGCACAATCTTGTTTACTTGGATGTTATTTGTACTTTACTTATGCGCTTTACACTGCTTGTTTTGCACAGCTAATGGGAGCTACCAGCTGTTCTTTTGTGGCTCAGGGACTCACCAGCAGCCACTAATATTTTATTATACATGTTTATTTATATATAATATTTAATAATAATTTTTTAATACGTGTTGTTGACCAGTCTTATTGTGACATTCATATTGATTAATGGCATGGTTATCCGTGTTGTTGACCAGTCTTATCCGCCCCCTTATCCGCGGGAATGCGGCAAATCAACTTGGAATTTAATGCTGAAGATGGCTGCATACCAAACTAAGGTAAAAAAAGACACTTCAGTGTCTCTTTAAAGGCCTGCTAATAACTCCGCCCTCGTCAGTCCAAAAATGTTGGGTGTTTTTTTGCCCATCTTGTCCAGAAATATTTAGAAATTGGGTTGGCAACTCGCATGCATGTAAAAAAAGGCGCCTGGAAAAAAAGGACACAGGGGATTTCCAATAGTAGAATCTCGCTAAAATTAGCGATATTCTACTGCTGAATTCCGATAGTAAAATATTGGTAATATTTACCGATATTTTGCTATGGCTAAACCTAACCCTACCCTCACACAGAACCCTCCCTCTACTGATGCCTTACCCTAACCGCCCTCTACCGATGCCTAACCCTAGCCCTAAGACCTTCCTCTACTGATGCCTAACCCTAACCACCCCTGGTGGTGCCTAAACCTAAGATCCCCTCGGTGGTGACTAACACTTAGACCAGGGGCGTTTCTAGGGTCCTTGGAGATCGGGGGCACCTGTGGGCACCAGGCAGGGAGGAAATGGGCGTGGCCATGCGGTGAGTGGGCGTGGCCATGGGTGGGGCCAAATGTACATGAACTTAGCAGCGGTGTAAGCTACAGATAACGGGCCTGCCCATCGAAATATTGGATGGAGCCCCCTGTCCTTTATTTGGATAATTTACAATCAGTATAGGCATAGATCAAAGATGTATACGCACATACAATTTTGATTGGTCAATCACTGACCCCCAATTTTACCACCCCCGTGCAGTAAGTGGGTCAACAGACAATGAATTTTCTGAACAGAGCTAAAATTGGCTAATCAAAATTGTATGTGTGTACCAGGCTTTACAGCTAATACTGTACATACTGAAAGTAGCAGGGATCAGCATACAATATAGCTGGTTTACAATCAGTAAAGGCACAGAGTAACACCTTACACTGTACACACTGGAGGTAAATCAGCACACAGTGCAGGCACTAGAGAACAGCGTATACTGTACATACTGTAGGCAGCAGAATTCAGCACACTGCAGCTAGCGTGCCAAAAATATGAGGATCACGTTGTGCGGCGTGCTTATCGTGCCGCACCGAAAAATGGGTGGGCCATGGACCAGAATATAGGTGTGGTAACGGCCGGGTGGAGACAAATTTACATGAACCTAGCAATGGTGGGACATTAGATTATGACAGTGGTGGCGAACCTTTTGGAGGCCGAGTGCCCAAACTGCAACCCAAAAGTCACTTATCTATCGCAAAGTGGCAACCGCAATTTAAACTAAATACTGTACAAACGTTTTAACTCATACATGAACATTATGGAAAATCCAAGTTGAACATAAACTGTGAAGATAAACAATTTCATCCATCCTACTCCTGAAAAATGTATTCAATTTTTTAAAACCTCCCAGTTTTATTTTCTGTTTTAAAAAGCTAAAGAAGTAGGTTTAATGCTATTGTCTCATATGATAAGGATTCAGCTTTTCCCATAGTCTCGCAGTTAGCAATCATGTGACCCTCAACAAGACAAATTCAGCAATCATGAGGCCCCCAACAAATCATGAGGCCCCCAACAAGACAAATTCAGCAATCATTAGGCCTCCAACAAATCATAAGGCTCCCAACAAGACAAATTCAGCAGTCATGAGGCACATAAATAGACAACATTTCACATAAATAGGCAGAATGCCCCCTTAATATGGTAGCCCCCCAAGGTAGTGAGTGACAGGGACCCCCAGGTTAGCTAGTGAGTGACAGACGCCTCCAGTTAGGTAGTGAGTGACAGGGACCCCGATAGTGAGTGCCAGGGAGCCCCTTTAGGTAGTGAGTGAGTGCCAGGGAGCCCCTTTAGGTAGTGAGTGAGTGCCAGGGAGCCCCTTCAGGCAGTAAGTGAGTGCCAGGGAGCCCACTCAGGCAGTGAGTGAGTGCCAGGGAGCCCCTTTAGGCAGTGAGTGAGTACCAGGGAGCCCCTTTAGGCAGTGAGTGAGTGCCAGGGAGCTCCTTTAGGCAGTGAGTGAGTGCCAGGGAGCCCCTTCAGGCAGTGAGTGAGTGCCAGGGAGCCCCTTCAGGCAGTGAGTGAGTGCCAGGGAGCCCCTTTAGGCAGTAAGTGAGTGCCAGGGAGGCCCTTCAGGCAGTGAGTGAGTGCCAGGGAGGCCCTTCAGGCAGTGAGTGATTGCCAGGGAGCCCCTTCAGGCAGTGAGTGAGTGCCAGGGAGCCCCTTCAGGCAGTGAGTGAGTGCCAGGGAGCCCCTTCAGGCAGTGAGTGAGTGCCAGGGAGCCCCTTCAGGCATTGAGTGAGTGCCAGGGAGCCCCTTCAGGCAGTGAGTGAGTGTCAGGGAGCCCCTTCAGGCAGTGAGTGAGTGCCAGGGAGCCCCTTCAGGCAGTGAGTGAGTGACAGGGAGGCCCTTTAGGTAGTGAGTGAGTGCCAGGGAGCCCCTTCAGGCAGTGAGTGAGTGACAGGGAGCCCTTTAGGTAGTGAGTGAGTGACAGGGAGCCCCTTCAGGCAGTGAATGAGTGACAGGGAGCCCTTTAGGCAGTGAGTGAGTGACAGGGAGCCCCTTTAGGCAGTGAGTGAGTGCCACGGAGCCCCTTTAGGGAGTGAGTGAGTGCCAGGGAGGCCCTTTAGGGAGTGAGTGAGTGAGTGACAGGGAGGCCCTTTAGGGAGTGAGTGAGTGACAGGAAGGCCCTTTAGGGAGTGAGTGCCAGGGAGCCCCTTTAGGGAGTGAGTGAGTGCCAGGGGGCCCCTTTAGGGAGTGAGTGCCAGGGAGCCCCTTTAGGGAGTGAGTGAGTGACAGGGAGCCCCTTTAGGGAGTGAGTGCCAGGGAGCCCCTTTAGGGAGTGAGTGAGTGCCAGGGAGCCCCTTTAGGGAGTGAGTGAGTGCCAGGGAGCCCCTTTAGGGAGTGAGTGAGTGACAGGGAGCCCCTTTAGGGAGTGAGTGAGTGACAGGGAGCCCCTTTAGGGAGTGAGTGAGTGCCAGGGAGCCCCTTTAGGGAGTGAGTGAGTGCCAGGGAGCCCTTTTAGGGAGTGAGTGAGTGCCAGGGAGCCCCTTTAGGGAGTGAGTGCTAGGGAGCCCCTTTAGGGAGTGAGTGAGTGCCAGGGAGCCCCTTTAGGGAGTGAGTGTGTGACAGCGAGCCCCTTTAGGGAGTGAGTGAGTGCCAGGGAGCCCCTTTAGGGAGTGAGTGAGTGCCAGGGAGCCCCTTTAGGGAGTGAGTGAGTGCCAGGGAGCCCCTTTAGGGAGTGAGTGAGTGCCAGGGAGCCCCTTTAGGGAGTGAATGAGTGACAGGGAGCCCCTTTAGGGAGTGAGTGACAGGGAGCCCCTTTAGGGAGTGAGTGAGTGACAGGGAGCCCCTTTAGGGAGTGAGTGCCAGGGAGCCCCTTTAGGGAGTGAGTGAGTGCCAGGGAGCCCCTTTAGGGAGTGAGTGAGTGCCAGGGAGCCCCTTTAGGGAGTGAGTGAGTGCCAGGGAGCCCCTTTAGGGAGTGAGTGAGTGAGTGACAGGGAGCCCCTTTAGGGAGTGGGTGAGTGCCAGGGAGCCCCTTTAGGGAGTGAGTGAGTGCCAGAGAGCCCCTTTAGGGAGTGAGTGCCAGGGAGCCCCTTTAGGGAGTGAGTGAGTGCCAGGGAGCCCCTTTAGGGAGTGAGTGAGTGACAGGGAGACCCTTTAGGGAGTGAGTGAGTGACAGGGAGACCCTTTAGGGAGTGAGTGAGTGCCAGGGAGCCCCTTTAGGGAGTGAGTGTGTGACAGCGAGCCCCTTTAGGGAGTGAGTGAGTGCCAGGGAGCCCCTTTAGGGAGTGAGTGCCAGGGAGCCCCTTTAGGGAGTGAGTGAGTGCCAGGGAGCCCCTTTAGGGAGTGAGTGAGTGCCAGGGAGCCCCTTTAGGGAGTGAGTGAGTGACAGGGAGCCCCTTTAGGGAGTGAGTGAGTGACAGGGAGCCCCTTTAGGGAGTGAGTGACAGGGAGCCCCTTTAGGGAGTGAGTGCCAGGGAGCCCCTTTAGGGAGTGAGTGAGTGCCAGGGAGCCCCTTTAGGGAGTGAGTGAGTGCCAGGGAGCCCCTTTAGGGAGTGAGTGACAGGGAGCCCCTTTAGGGAGTGAGTGAGTGCCAGGGAGCCCCTTTAGGGAGTGAGTGAGTGCCAGAGAGCCCCTTTAGGGAGTGAGTGCCAGGGAGCCCCTTTAGGGAGTGAGTGAGTGCCAGGGAGCCCCTTTAGGGAGTGAGTGAGTGCCAGAGAGCCCCTTTAGGGAGTGAGTGCCAGGGAGCCCCTTTAGGGAGTGAGTGAGTGCCAGGGAGCCCCTTTAGGGAGTGAGTGAGTGACAGGGAGACCCTTTAGGGAGTGAGTGAGTGAGTGACAGGGAGCCCCTTTAGGGAGTGAGTGAGTGCCAGGGAGCCCCTTTAGGGAGTGAGTGAGTGCCAGGGAGCCCCTTTAGGGAGTGAGTGAGTGCCAGGGAGCCCCTTTAGGGAGTGAGTGAGTGCCAGGGAGCCCCTTTAGGGAGTGAGTGAGTGACAGGGAGCCCCTTTAGGGAGTGAGTGAGTGACAGGGAGCCCCTTTAGGGAGTGAGTGAGTGCCAGGGAGCCCCTTTAGGGAGTGAGTGAGTGCCAGGGAGCCCCTTTAGGGAGTGAGTGAGTGCCAGGGAGCCCCTTTAGGGAGTGAGTGAGTGCCAGGGAGCCCCTTTACGGAGTGAGTGAGTGCCAGGGAGCCCCTTTAGGGAGTGAGTGAGTGCCAGGGAGCCCCTTTAGGGAGTGAGTGAGTGCCAGGGAGTCCCTTTAGGGAGTGAGTGAGTGCCAGGGAGCCCCTTTAGGGAGTGAGTGAGTGCCAGGGAGCCCCTTTAGGGAGTGAGTGAGTGCCAGGGAGCCCCTTTAGGGAGTGAGTGAGTGCCAGGGAGCCCCTTTAGGGAGTGAGTGAGTGCCAGGGAGCCCCTTTAGGGAGTGAGTGAGTGACAGGGAGGCCCTTTAGGGAGTGAGTGACAGGGAGCTCCTTTAGGGAGTGAGTGAGTGCCAGGGAGCCCCTTTAGGGAGTGAGTGAGCGACAGGGAGCCCCTTTAGGGAGTGAGTGAATGCCAGGGAGCCCCTTTAGGGAGTGAGTGAGTGCCAGGGAGCCCCTTTAGGGAGTGAGTGAGTGCCAGGGAGCCCCTTCAGGCAGTGAGTGAGTGCCAGGGAGCCCCTTTAGGGAGTGAGTGAGTGCCAGGGAGCCCCTTTAGGGAGTGAGTGAGTGCCAGGGAGCCCCTTTAGGGAGTGAGTGAGTGACAGGGAGCCCCTTTAGGGAGTGAGTGAGTGCCAGGGAGCCCCTTTAGGGAGTGAGTGAGTGCCAGGGAGCCCCTTTAGGGAGTGAGTGAGTGCCAGGGAGCCCCTTTAGGGAGTGAGTGCCAGGGAGCCCCTTTAGGGAGTGAGTGAGTGACAGGGAGGCCCTTTAGGGAGTGAGTGACAGGGAGCCACTTTAGGGAGTGAGTGAGTGACAGGGAGGCCCTTTAGGGAGTGAGTGAGTGCCAGGGAGCCCCTTTAGGTAGTGAGTGAGTAACAGGGAGATCCTTTAGGGAGTGAGTGAGTGCCAGGGAGCCCCTTTAGGGAGTGAGTGAGTGCCAGGGAGCCCCTTTAGGGAGTGAGTGAGTGCCAGGGAGCCCCTTTAGGGAGTGAGTGAGTGACAGGGAGGCCCCCCTCCAGCCGCCGCGGCTGCTCCCCCTCCCCCTTACCTCGTAGCAGACCTCATGATCAGCGGCGACCCGACCAGTACCAGCGGGCGCCGGACGCACCCGCTCGATATGCGGAAGTGATGTCACTTCCGCATA
Organism: Hyperolius riggenbachi; assembly: GCF_040937935.1. Lineage (NCBI taxonomy): Eukaryota > Metazoa > Chordata > Amphibia > Anura > Hyperoliidae > Hyperolius > Hyperolius riggenbachi. Next base: position 93,538,307 of record NC_090656.1, read on the forward strand.
TCAGTGCGGGCGCTGGGTCCTAGCGCCCGCACGATTGGTCGCCGGCTCGCCGCCTGATCCTGAGGTCTGAGTGACGCGGTGGCGGCAGCTGGAGGGAGCCGCTGCCAGAGGGGGTGGCCGGGCGGAGATCCGTGGCACCCCAGGACAGATTGGGGGCATGTGCCCCCCCAAAATAGGGCTAGCGACGCCCCTGACTTAGACCCCTCCCCCGTGGTGCCTGACTCTAAGCCCCCCCCCACTAATGCCTAACCTTAAGTGGTGACTACCTTTAAGACTCCCCCCAGTGATTCCTAACCCTAAGACCCCCCCCAGTGGTTCCTAACCCTAAGACCCCCCCCAGTGGTTCCTAACCCTAAGACCCTCTCAGTTGGTGGATTATTACCACTAATCGGGAGCCCCCAGGTGCCAAAACTTACCTTGTTTGCTACATATTGTTATAAAAGCCACAATTTGCAGCAAAGAAGGTATATTCAGATAGAGCCTGCCACCAAATTTCCTTTCTGTGCCGTTAATTACGGCTTTTATAACGAGCACCTATGGCAGTGCCAGTTTTTCCAAAAGTGCTTTTGCACCCTTTTTTTTTTCTTTGTGGCAACCCTGACTATACCAAGAAACACCCTGTAAAAAGTACACCAGGACAACGTGGTCCTTTACAACACTGGGATGTGTATATGCTTTACCCCCTCCACCCTCCAGATTAAATGGCATATAAAAAAACATTAACTTCCCATACCTCCTCACAGGTGTCACAGGTCACCCCGGACCTGGAACAGTCGCACCTTCCTGGTTGTCCATTTCTTGCCCAGGGTCAGATCTGATCCCTGAAGTCCACTTCCTCCTCCTCCATTTGTTTGGCCAGATATCTAGAAAGAAAGAAGTAATTACTCAAAGGGATGATCAATGAGATGCAAATAATTCCAAGATGATGCAGGATTGTGCAAATTCTGGATGCAAATATATGTGGCTTGAAATTAGACCAATAAATGTAAACCTTTGTGAGACTTGATTGGTCCTTTTTCAAGCTGCATACATTTGTATACAAAATTGACATACTCCTGCATAAACTCTCATTGATCATCCCTTTACTCAAGCAGGTGTCTCAAGCCATGAAAGTTGTATACATTCTACAGCACCCTGCAGAAGGCCACCCACTTCTCCGGCTACAGGGTGTTCCTCTCTTCCTTTTCTGCCAACTGCTGCTGAGTGGTCCACTCCCTCCACCGCTTCTTGGGTGGAACCACGAAAGACCAGGATGCAGATCTTTAAGAGAAACAGAAATAATGAATAAAATTACAAAGCTTTCAACCGATTGTTTTTAATGAATTGCTGTAAAATTGGATCATTTTATTGTATGGTGTGTGGCCAAGGTGGCCACACACCATACAATAAAATGATTCAATTATACAGCGATGCAACGCGATGGTATCAGTGTGGAAAGGCCTCTCCCCACTTCTCATGGATTTGCAAATATAAGCATGATTTTTCTACAGTAAAAAAAATAGAACATCTTTCTTAGCATTTCCCATTTTAACTGTGGCTATTTTTAAGCCAATTCTGATGTAATTTATTCCCTTACTCTCCTCTGTCTGATTTGCCCGCCCTTCACAGGGGCAAACGCAGGATTTTTAAGGGGGGGGGGTTCCTGAAAGGTCCAGAAGCACGTATGTCCCGAGTGCTACCGAATACAGATGGCTCCATACTGCCCATGCACAAAAGTGCGCTGGCGTATTACGGAGCTGCCTATCTTTGGAAGTACTCAAGGACACTAGTGTTTCTGAGGGCTTCTGGTAGCAGCAAATGTGAACGGGGTACAGCGCTGGAACAACTCCCCAAGAGAGGAACAGGAGATAGACTTAGTTTGGACAATTCAGTGGAATGTGCTACATAGTTTCACATAGCGCAAGCGATACCCATATGATGCAGGGATATATGCATCTGCGGAAGATGTCGGCGCAACATAAATACTAAATAATAATATTTTGCCTCACCAGGATTGCACTTTTATTTAGCTTTCCTGTAAGACAAGAACACACAGTCAGCTCTAGGGGAAGAGGGAAACAAAGGTGAATGAGGGAGGGCTGGTGCACACCAAGAGTGCTTCTGAGCGTTTTTCAAATCAACAGTGATTTGAAAAGCGCTTGGCTAATGTTACCCTATGTGGGTGTTCCCACAGCAGCGTTGTGATTTTTTCAAAATCTCAGGTATACTGCATGTAGCATGTTTTTGAGCAATTTATTCAAAAATCGCTCTGAAAATCACTTCACAAAATCACACTCACAAATTGCTAGCGATTGCTATTGTCATTTTGGCGTTGCACTAGCCCAGAGAGAGGAGTGGAGAAATTGAGAATAGCCTGAGATGGAGCAGAGAACTTATCTGTATTGAAGTCCCACATCACACAGGCTACTTGCCTGTAATCGGACTCCTGTCCCTGTCAGTCTCTCACACAAGTCAGAAAGAAGCCCTCCTGGAGTCTAGGGACTGTCAAAAACTTTTCAGCTTGTTATCCACACCTTATCCACACATGCAGTCATTATAACAATGGGGAGAGACCAGACAGATGTTTGCCCACAGACCCTGAGTCCAGGCAAGCTCTGCATCATGCTGTGCATATTTACCAGCTTGCCTGCACTCTAATTTCATCATGTCTGACACTTCTGTGCTGTGGAGAGTCCAGGACTCCATAATCAACATTCTCTCTGCAGGCTGCATCTTCTTGTGAGGGTTGTGAGGGAAGCTCGGCTGCCTCTCTCATTCTATTAGCTGGAAGGAGGCACCAGAAGTAAGAAGGGAGGGAGAATGAGGCTGTTTATATTATGCGGGCTTCCCTGGCTGAATACACAGCTCAGTGCAGGGGGGAGGTTCCAGACACCCGGAATAGCCCCCTGAGTTCGCCAGTGCTTCACTATAGAAAGTATATTGTCTCTGCATGAGAAATATTGGCCAATCAGAGAGGAACAGAGGTGTGGGAGGGGAAAACAGGAAGGAAAGATGCTTTAGCCAATCAGGCTGCATTAGTTAAGTCTGAGGGGAAGAAGAGAAGCATAAAAGGACAACCCAGCATGCCCTGCAACTTCCTCTTTTTGTGTACCAAATTGTGTGTGTACCAAATAAGAGACAGGTAAACTGGGGAATGGACATTTATCAACAAGGAAAGTAATAGTGATTTTAACTTTCGGATTGCCTGGTTAGCATCCTTATTACTTGTTTACCAGATAAAAATAAAGAATTGATATTTGTTTTTATGCCCGACAGTTACACATTAATGTAAACCCAATCACTGAAGCATCAGGAATGCTGGATTTGGAATCACGAATTGTGATCTCATGCATGTTTGACTATAAAATAACCTGATTTTTGTGTAGAACAATTCCAGCTTTCCAGCTTCTCAAATTAATGTTCTAGAGAGTAATGAATGATCAGAACATCATTTTTCTAAGAGTGAATTATACTGTGTTAGCCATCAGTAAAAGCATGCCAATACTCTATTGCCACTCCTGTGCTTAGGCCCCGTTCACACTTGCGGTTTTGCAAAAACCGCACCGGATGTCCGGACCGCACCGGAGCCGGATCGGACCTGAACCGTACGGTTCCTGTCCGGATCCGGTCCGGTTGCATACGGTTTCCGTGCGGTATGAACACGGTTGCGGTCCGGATCCGGATTCTTAAAGAGATAACAACCTGTATAAATACCTGGGGTTCTGGGAGGTCAGCAGAAGCTCTGGGGTCATTGTTGGAGACAGCTGGACGTGTGGAGACCATCCTTGGATACAGAGACAGCAGTTGGGACCATGGATCCAGTCATTTTTTACGCTTATTACCTGGGAATTCTCTCCTTCCTGTTGTTTACCTACTACTATGTGGGGAGAAGGCGTGCTCCTCGCAGGAGATGGTGGGTGCACCCTCTACTAGCCAGGAGGCAGAGGAAGGGAGAGTTCCAGGCCCTCTACCGGGACCTCAGACGACACCCACAGAAGTTCTACAGCTACACTCGGATGTCTATTCCCCTGTAAGTATATAGGCCTAAATACACCAACCCCCACCATTCCTAAACACCCCACCCTCACCCCCACAACACCTCATCCCTGTATACCTAGCTAAACACACCACCCTGACCCCCACACCCCTGTATACCTAGCTATACACTACACCCCCACCCTCCACAACACTCCCAAACCTCTGTAAACACACCTCCCCCATCCTCCACCCAACACCTTGTCCCACAACATACTTTACAGCTTCTTCCTTTACATCTCCTGACAGGTTTGATACCCTTTTGGAGATGGTGAAGGATGACCTTAGGAAGAAGGATACCACGTTCAGGAGAGCAGTCACACCACAAGAACAACTACTCATCACACTGAGGTATGTAAAAACATTTTTTTTTATTGCAAAAACAACCACTTTCCAACATGGAAACATTCTTCCAACATGGAAGACAAAAAAATAACAAATCTATGGTATAGCCCGGTCAGTTTTAAGGAACACCAACCACCAACTTTGTGCTGGAAGAGTTGCAGGGCATAGCTGCCCAAGTGTCTTTCGGGGACACCAGGCCCTAATAAATTGAAGTGCTTCAAAAACCTAACCACTGGCACAGGACCCTCTGAGGCATGGGTGAAGGACACAGGTCAGTGAAAAGGCTAGGCCTCTCACCGACCAGTCAAGGTGTCCTTCATCCATGGTTCAAAGGGTCTTGTGCAAGTGGTTAGGAACAAGAACAAAGTGAGGAGCAAGAGGAACCGATGGCAGAGGAGCAGGACTACAGGTGCAGTGCAACAGGCACAAGGTTGTGACCCAGGTAGTGTCTTTCGGGGACACCAGGCCCTAAAATTGAAGTGCTTCAAAAACCTAACCACTGGCACAGGACCCTCTGAGCCATGGGTGAAGGACACAGGTCAGTGAAAAGGCTAGGCCTCTCACCGACCAGTCAAGGTGTCCTTCATCCATGGTTCAAAGGGTCTTGTGCAAGTGGTTAGGAACAAGAACAAAGTGAGGAGCAAGAGGAACCGATGGCAGAGGAGCAGGACTACAGGTGCAGTGCAACAGGCACAAGGTTGTGACCCAGGTAGTGTCTTTCGGGGACACCAGGCCCTAAAATTGAAGTGCTTCAAAAACCTAACCACTGGCACAGGACCCTCTGAGCCATGGGTGAAGGACACAGGTCAGTGAAAAGGCTAGGCCTCTCACCGACCAGTCAAGGTGTCCTTCATCCATGGTTCAAAGGGTCTTGTGCAAGTGGTTAGGAACAAGAACAAAGTGAGGAGCAAGAGGAACCGATGGCAGAGGAGCAGGACTACAGGTGCAGTGCAACAGGCACAAGGTTGTGACCCAGGTAGTGTCTTTCGGGGACACCAGGCCCTAAAATTGAAGTGCTTCAAAAACCTAACCACTGGCACAGGACCCTCTGAGGCATGGGTGAAGGACACAGGTCAGTGAAAAGGCTAGGCCTCTCACCGACCAGTCAAGGTGTCCTTCATCCATGGTTCAAAGGGTCTTGTGCAAGTGGTTAGGAACAAGAACAAAGTGAGGAGCAAGAGGAACCGATGGCAGAGGAGCAGGACTACAGGTGCAGTGCAACAGGCACAAGGTTGTGACCCAGGTAGTGTCTTTCGGGGACACCAGGCCCTAAAATTGAAGTGCTTCAAAAACCTAACCACTGGCACAGGACCCTCTGAGGCATGGGTGAAGGACACAGGTCAGTGAAAAGGCTAGGCCTCTCACCGACCAGTCAAGGTGTCCTTCATCCATGGTTCAAAGGGTCTTGTGCAAGTGGTTAGGAACAAGAACAAAGTGAGGAGCAAGAGGAACCGATGGCAGAGGAGCAGGACTACAGGTGCAGTGCAACAGGCACAAGGTTGTGACCCAGGTAGTGTCTTTCGGGGACACCAGGCCCTAAAATTGAAGTGCTTCAAAAACCTAACTACTGGCACAGGACCCTCTGAGCCATGGGTGAAGGACACAGGTCAGTGAAAAGGCTAGGCCTCTCACCGACCAGTCAAGGTGTCCTTCATCCATGGTTCAAAGGGTCTTGTGCAAGTGGTTAGGAACAAGAACAAAGTGAGGAGCAAGAGGAACCGATGGCAGAGGAGCAGGACTACAGGTGCAGTGCAACAGGCACAAGGTTGTGACCCAGGTAGTGTCTTTCGGGGACACCAGGCCCTAAAATTGAAGTGCTTCAAAAACCTAACCACTGGCACAGGACCCTCTGAGGCATGGGTGAAGGACACAGGTCAGTGAAAAGGCTAGGCCTCTCACCGACCAGTCAAGGTGTCCTTCATCCATGGTTCAAAGGGTCTTGTGCAAGTGGTTAGGAACAAGAACAAAGTGAGGAGCAAGAGGAACCGATGGCAGAGGAGCAGGACTACAGGTGCAGTGCAACAGGCACAAGGTTGTGACCCAGGTAGTGTCTTTCGGGGACACCAGGCCCTAAAATTGAAGTGCTTCAAAAACCTAACCACTGGCACAGGACCCTCTGAGGCATGGGTGAAGGACACAGGTCAGTGAAAAGGCTAGGCCTCTCACCGACCAGTCAAGGTGTCCTTCATCCATGGTTCAAAGGGTCTTGTGCAAGTGGTTAGGAACAAGAACAAAGTGAGGAGCAAGAGGAACCGATGGCAGAGGAGCAGGACTACAGGTGCAGTGCAACAGGCACAAGGTTGTGACCCAGGTAGTGTCTTTCGGGGACACCAGGCCCTAAATTATTAGTGCTTCTAAAACCTAACCACTGGCACAGGACCCTCTGAGCCACGGATGAAGGACACAGGTCAGTGAAAAGGCTAGGCCTCTCACCGACCAGTGAAGGTGTCCTTCACCCATGGCTCCAAGGGTCTTGTGCAAGTGATTAGGAACAACAAAGTAAGGAACAAGAGGAATCAAAGGCACAGGTGCAGGACTACAGGTGCAGTGCAACAGGCACAAGGTTGTGACCCAGGTAGTGTCTTTCGGGGACACCAGGCCCTAAAGTTCAAGTCCAGCAAAACCAAAAGTTCCCTGACATGGTCATCTGAACACCTCTGAACCTTGGTTGAAGGAGATGGGGCAGGGAAAAGGTTGGGCTAAAAAGCCCTGTGATGGTATCCTTCCTCCGAGGATCGGAGGTATTCAGAGGAGCATGTCCAGGAACAATTTGACTTTTTTTTTCAAATTGTATCGGCACCACTACTAGAAAAGGTGGGAGTTGCTGCTTGGAAATCTGGACTCTCTTGGGTGCTGGTCGTGGATGAGCTGGACCCTGACAGCGGTGGCCCATATTGACTGCCTCTGTAGCCGGTGTACATCTGTGATGATTGCCAGGTGGGCACCGCTGTTGGTTGTGGGGGTCTAAAAATTGGTGGTTGCAATAATGGCGTGTCCATGTGCTGTTTAATCACCTCCAGCAAATTGGAATGGCACGCCATCAGGTTTTGGGAAGGCACCTTTTCCAAATATGGTATTAGAGACATCACAGTGTGAAAACACGGGTGTGCCTGCAATTTCAGTAGTTCCTTGCTTTGTTGATGCATTTGCTGCATCATGTTCTGCAGCTGGCCCACCGACTGATGATGCTGCGCACGCAGTTGGTCGATTTCTCCTCTGTGCATCTCATGCATCATTTTAAGCTCGTCCCTGTAGTGCCCATGTACAGCGTCGAGCTCACATTGCAGTGAAGTGATGTGGGACTTGTACTGCTCCATGATATGGCCCCTGTCCTCATCTTGCAACTGCCGGGTTATGAGAGTTTGGTGGCTCTGAAGAATCCCGAGAAGTCCGGAGACAGCCCCGGACATCTCGGACTCTGTCTCTCTCCTTGTTGGGGGGAGGGTACCTCGACGCCTCACTGGTGTGGTGGTCCTCACTGGTGGTGTGGCAGCATCTTCCCGTCCTCTGGCCTGTGTCGGGGTTGCCCTGCGCGCTGGTTGTGCTGCAGTCTCTCGGTGCTCCTCACTTTGTTCTTGTTCCCCTGGAGCTTCCATAGCGGTCGATTGTGGAGGTTCAGCTTCTTCCACACTCGGTCCTGCAACCTCAACATCCAAGCTCTCTTCTGCCAAGTCATCATCAAAGGAGAGAGTTGGGATTAAGGACTCCCTCCTCCTACTCCTCTCCTCGGGGCAATAGGTTACATCGGCGACGTCATCATCCACCAAGCTCTCCTCACTGCTGAACCGTGCCTCCTGGGTCGGTTCCTCTTGCTCCAAATTGTCTTCAGTCCTGTAGATAAAAACAATATTTATTGGTGTGCCAAACAGCATGTGGCGTCAATTCACAGAGCTAGCAAACACTAGCAATCACTTTATCAACCGTTTCTACCCAACATTTGATAAAGCTTGTGAGAAAAGTTCGCTAGCCATGGGAATTGAGGCCATAGCAATACATGGCCGAAGTCATGGTAAATGAGCTCTCAGTTCCTGCCCACAGTAGTGGTACTTACAGTCTAGGTTCCAGGCTTGCATTGATGAAAGACAATTGCTTGGCAAATTGGTAGTCTTTTTGTCGCCTTCCCCCGCCACTGCCACTTCGTTCGGCAAGTTTTTTCTTCCGTAGCCATTTCACGTATGCATCCCGTATATTGCGCCACCTTGTCTTGAACCTTTCTCCTGTAACGACATGAAAAATTGATTTTGATTATTTCTCTTGTAGGTACATCGCAACTGGACAAACATATACATCGCTACATGTCACATTTCGTATTGGGAAGAGCACGGTGGCAGGCATCGTCGTGAGGACTTCGAGGATCCTTTGGACGCGACTGAGGGCCAGATACATGCCTGTGCCGGACACCACGAAATGGGAGGAGATCGCCCAGGGCTTCTGGACCGAGTGCAAGTTTCCTACTTGTGTTGGCGCACTGGATGGGAAACACATCCGGATTCAGAAACCCGTGGGGAGTGGCAGCCATTATTTCAACTATAAAAAATACTTCAGCATTGTTCTAATGGCAGTGGCAGATGCGGACTACAAGTTTGTGTACGTGGATGTGGGGTCGTACGGTAGTTCCAATGACTCTGGAATTTTCCAGCGTACGACCCTTTGCCGGCTGATGGAGGAAGGCAGACTGCGTCTCCCCCGTGACAGACCCTGGCCTGGGACAAGGGCACCGGCCTACCCCTATGTGTTTGTGGGGGACGAGGCCTTCGCCCTGTCCGACCATGTAATGCGTCCGTACCCAGACAGGGGACTTGATGCCAGCCAGCTACACTTCAATGCTCGGTTGAGCCGTGCAAGGAGAATGGTGGAGTGCACATTTGGGATCCTGGTGTCAAAGTGGAGGGTGTTCCACACGCCCATGCTGCTGAAACCGGGCAACGCAGTTGTCGTGGTGAAGGCAGCATGCATCCTCCACAACTTTGTGCGGCAGGAGGAAAGAGAGACTCCGGAACCCCCGAATGTGCTTCCACTAATGCCCCTGCGGAGGTATGCAACCAGGCCAAGGGTAGTGTCACTGCGGAACAGGGACCAACTGAGACTTTATTTTACCACACCACCAGGACGAGGGTGAATGTTTGGTTTTTAATATGTTTTGTTGAAATGTGTTTATTTTGGAGTTTCAAGTTTTTGAGTGATTTTAAATGTATTAATTTTTTACAATAAATTGATGTATAATAATTGGTCATTGTGTATGTTTTATGTGCACAGGTGGGGTACATCGCAGGTGGGTGGGATACATCACAGGTGGGTGGGATACAGCACAGGTGGGATACATCACAGGTGGGGTACAGGTGGGTGGGATACATCACAGGTGGGGTACAGGTGGGTGGGATACATCACAGGTGGGATACATCACAGGTGGGGTACAGGTGGGTGGGATACATCACAGGTGGGGTACTGGTGGGTGGGATACATCACAGGTGGGATACATCACAGGTGGGGTACAGGTGGGTGGGATACATCACAGGTGGGGTACAGGTGGGTGGGATACATCACAGGTGGGTGGGATACATCACAGGTGGGATACATCACAGGTGGGGTACAGGTGGGTGGGATACATCACGGGTGGGGTACTGGTGGGTGGGATACATCACAGGGGGGATACATCACAGGTGGGGTACAGGTGGGTGGGATACATCACAGGTGGGGTACAGGTGGGTGGGATACATCACAGGTGGGGTACAGGTGGGTGGGATACATCACAGGTGGGTGGGATACAGCACAGGTGGGGTACATCACAGGTGGGGTACAGGTGGGTGGGATACATCACAGGTGGGATACATCACAGGTGGGGTACAGGTGGGTGGGATACATCACAGGTGGGGTACAGGTGGGTGGGATACATCACAGGTGGGGTACAGGTGGGTGGGATACATCACAGGTGGGTGGGATACATCACAGGTGGGATACATCACAGGTGGGGTACAGGTGGGTGGGATACATCACAGGTGGGGTACTGGTGGGTGGGATACATCACAGGTGGGATACATCACAGGTGGGGTACAGGTGGGTGGGATACATCACAGGTGGGGTACAGGTGGGTGGGATACATCACAGGTGGGGTACAGGTGGGTGGGATACATCACAGGTGGGTGGGATACAGCACAGGTGGGGTACATCACAGGTGGGGTACAGGTGGGTGGGATACATCACAGGTGGGATACATCACAGGTGGGGTACAGGTGGGTGGGATACATCACAGGTGGGGTACAGGTGGGTGGGATACATCACAGGTGGGGTACAGGTGGGTGGGATACATCACAGGTGGGGTACAGGTGGGTGGGATACATCACAGGTGGGTGGGATACAGCACAGGTGGGGTACATCACAGGTGGGGTACAGGTGGGTGGGATACATCACAGGTGGGGTACAGATGGGTGGGGAACAGGTGGGTGGGCCACGGGTGGGTGGGCAACACGTGGGTGACACAAATCCATAGCAAAAGTGGAATACATCACAAGCTTAAACCACAAGCCCCCCCAAAAAACTTCTAGTCAACATACCCTCTGTGCCTTGCTGTCTCTTGCTCAAGTGCTCAAAGTCCTCCACATACAGCTTGGCAATTTTTTTCCACAGGCCTCTGCATTTTTTGATGTTGCTGTGGTCCGCATCCCCCTTGTCCCACAGGGCTGGTACCTGCTGCACCTGTAGGATGAGGTCTTCTGATGTGTAGGGCCTCACCCCCTCGCTATCAGACAGATCCTGCTCCATATTGCTGCCAAAGAGCTCCAGCATGAAGTCACTGCTGCTCCACTCTGTGAACGCTGGTGCCATGTGGTCCCCATCCAAAATGGCCACCATACCATAGAGTCAGCATAGGAAGTGTGGTACAACATCCGGTTTTTATAGCCAGTGTGTTGTGCGCTCTCCGGTTCTCATTGGTTTCCATTGGCCGGATGCAACATTCCGGCTCCGGTCCGGATACGTCAGCCGGACCAGCCGGACCAAAAAATAGCGCATGTTGGAACGGACGCCGGAGTCCGGATCCGGTCCGGCTCCGGTCCGGACGAAACGGACGCATGTGAACGGTCGCATAGACTTTCATTGCTATGCCGTGCGTCCGTTTCGTCCGGTCCGCATGCGGTCCGGCTCCGGCACGGCTCCGGCACGGCGATTCCGGATAGCAGCCGCTAATGTGAACCGGGCCTAAGATACCACAATGTACTGCAGATGAAACTGACAATGCACCTAAAGAAACTTGCATAGCTGGAGTGTGACATCTTTTTTTAACTACATCCAAAAAGAAGTGTTAAAAGCTTCAAAACTTCCAGAAGACATACAGCACCCAAGAACCTACGCTAGCATCACAAGGAAAGTCACACAATCTTACAGTATTTGTTGTCTGTTAAGCCACCCTCCAAGTTCTTGGTGTTATTGCACTGTTTGCTTGTTTGTTTACATTATTATTGTGCCTTTTACCATGTCCTATTCTGTGATTCTATACACAAATATATCCCAAATTACCTTTCTAGGGATGGTCGTAGTCAGCCAACTTCGCTACGCTGGAATTACGCGTAGATTTACGCAATTACGTTTCCCCAAACTACGGCTTCGAAATCAAATATTTTCTTTGTATGCATTTCATAGACTATGCATTAAAATACGCAATTACGCGTAGTGTGAAGCGTAGTGTATGCGGATGCTTATGCTTGTATGCGGAAAGTTTTCAGCATTAATTCCTCTTTAAATGCTTGTACCGGGAACTCTTCTATGCGTACATTCCCCTTTCCAATGCGTAAATTTGTAAGCGGAAAAATAGACGCGAGTAATGCATTCCTAGTTCACTATGCAATACACATGTTAACGACGCATAGTGGGCGTAAGCTACGCGTAGCGGTACTTTGCTACGCATAAATTCGTACGTACAACGTAGTTTTGAAACTTCGCCTACAAACTACGATGCGTAAATTCACACTGGCGTAGTTTCTGCTGATCCCTGCTTTGTACACCGATGATGACCTACTGCTGTCCTCTGTATTTACAATCAACACTCCCTGACGAAGGCACTTTGAGTCGAAACCCAAGTCGGGAGTTATATTTTATGTGCAATAAATCAAACAACTTTCCAGTGAGTTTAACTGTGTTGTAGTGTGGTCACAATTAGCTGCAGTCTGCACTATACCTCTCACATCCTGTTTTCCTTGCATACAAGACAAGTGCTGGCCCGCCTATGCCCACTATGAACTATAACTAGGGCTTATTTTTGGAATATGGATTCTAATTTGAGCATCCTCAAAAATCTTGGATAAATCAGAATCTACACAGGAATGGAATATAATAAATAATAATAATAAATATTCTTTATTTATCTAGTAATAGACAATCCCATGCCACTTAACATTTGCAGTGACACAGACACAATATACATAAAATTATGATACACACAAAGGTGACACACATTAATACACAATCACACAACACACCCAGTTGGAGGTACATACAAATAAATCCAAGGCAATATACTATAGTGCCAGAAGCTAACCCTGCATGGATGTGAATGCTTACAGTAAAAAAGTAATAGAGGAGTCAGGCAAAAGGTAAAGGGAGTCAGTAAGCAGTAGTTCCCTGGCTAGATAGTTAAGGATGAGGCCAGGCTGGACCAGTAACTGGGTAACATGTCCTAGGTCAGATTGTATTCTTGCCCAAAGAGATAAGTTTTATGGTTGAGACCTTGAACTACTGTACTGTAAAGAGCTTTACAGGATAGAAGCTTGAACTGGATTCTTTATGTGAATGGCAGCCAGTGCAAAGAATGACAGAGGGGAGCATTATGCTGGGTACACACGGGGGACCGCTGTAGCTGTCGCTAGCACACAGGGGACGTGTGTGCGACAGCTCGGCGACAGCTCCACCTGTGCGACACCTGTCTACACGTCTCTGCCCAAAGGCAGAGACACGGCGGAAGCTGTCGCCGAAGGTTCTGCCCCCCGCCGGAAACTCCGTCTGCAGTGAGTAGGTAGCTGTCGCTAGTCCGCATACACACGGCGGACTAGCGACAGTTGCGGCGACAGAAGTTGCCGTGCGATTGAACTTTCCAATCGCACAGCAACTGCTGTTTCCGGAGACAGTTCTGGGTGCGCACCTCATACACACGGGGCAATTGTCGCCGCAACGTGCGCGTGCCACGTGTTTGCGGCGACAGTTGTAGCCCGTGTGTATGGGCCATTAGAGGAGGGAAGAGATAGGTGAAGGATGGACTGGAATGGTGTGAGTTGGTTCTCTGGAAGGGCACACAGTGGGGTGCTACAGTAATCAATATGGGAATCTGATAAGGGCCTGCACAAGCATTCTTGTTGTTTCCTGTGAAAAGGAAAGGGCACATTTGAGACATGTTTTTTTAGCTCGAGTTGACATAGTGAGGTTTGAAAAAGAGAACAGAATTAAGTAACTCCTAGGAAGCAAATGTGTTGAGATGGCATTATTGGAGTGTCATTGTTTTGTCAGTGCCAAAAATGTACATCTCCCGATAAGCGTTTTGGTGTTTGTAAACCAGAGCTTGACCTGCAGAGTTTTCCCTCCTTTGCTGGATCACACATTTACTTAGTGGTAGCTTGGTTTTCCCAAAGTTCCCCTAAGTACAACTTTTAGTGACAACAGGGTCACAATGATGAGAAAGTGGTCATCTATTTCAGACTGGTACTATAAAGCCCAAAACAGTAAAGGGGCCTTTCAAAACCATGTACTACCATTCTCCTGTGCTAGCTGAGGCAACGTAAGCAGTTAACATCTCAACGGTTTGTTGGCTGAAGTAGATTACCTGTACATGTCTGGGTTGTTCCTTCACCTCATCATAACTGGAGTTGCTTAGCAAAGGTGGCCATGTAATATATGACATCATAATACATGTGATTAGAAATCAGTCGAGGCAAGTGATTGTATTACCCGTTGCATAAATCTTATTGGAAATCATTTGGAATACTGCCCTTGGTTCATAGAAGCAGGCCCGGTCCGCCCATGATGCCAAGTGAGGCGACTTCCTCAGGCAGAAACAGGAAGTGAAGAGAGTGCTTGGCCAACCTATATGGGGGCAACTGTACCTGGCTAACCTGTACTGGGGGCAACTGTACCTAGCAACTAACAATGGGGGCACCTATACCTGGCCACCTACCTATAGTGAGGGTGTTTTTTGGGGGCTCACCGCAGCTATAACAAGTGGTGAAAATTGCTGGGTGCTGTGCGATCATTCCAATTCGGGGGGGAGGGGGGGCATATCCTCACAAATTTGCCCAGCAGCAAAACGTATAGAACCAGCCATGCCCAGAAGTCTTCACTCCTCCACTGCTTCTCCTAAGACCCAATATAGTTATAAATAACCAACTTTCCAGATTAAATTTTGACTGATAGGTTGACTGAAATAGGTTGTCTGGGGTGCAATTTTCAATCGATTTTTGTTTAGTTTGATGCTTCTGTCCAATAGATCATCTATTCAATGGAAGAAAGTCCCAGTGGATGGGGGTTTTAAGAGTGATGAAATGGCTACAAAACACAAAAAGGTGGCATGTTTAAGCAGCTTAATTACTTCTCTGGATAATGTTTTCCCATAAGATGGCAGGCGTCTATGTTCATCCCTCCTCGGTAGAAATAAACATGCATGCTTGACTGAATTGAGCGTGCTTCTCCTGGTGGAATCATCAGATGCTTGCCCTGAGTGCTTTTAAGTCATGCCTTTCCTTTCAATATCCGTCACTTGTGTGTACTCAGCTTTAGACCCTTCAGGAGAGGTCCACTCCCTCGTTGTTCTCCTGGTACGTGACACCGTCTGTGCCAACGTCCTTCACCTTCAGAAAGCTGGCATGATTAATTGCTACCAGCAATACACTTTCTCCTGTTCCAGGTTATGACGTGTCGCTGTTGCAATTCTGTTACACTTTCATCCTAGCCAGAAGCACCCATAATACCTCTCTGTCAGCTGCATCATGTGTGTCTCAGAGTGGCTTATAGACGGATTAATCAGAACAGACTATTTAATAGGAACCTAGTTGGCAGCCCTTGTGATAGGCCTGCCCTGTTCTATTGATTAAGGTCAAACTTAATTTATTTACTTGCTAGACCACACTACATTGCATGCATTGCAAGTAATTAATAGTATATTTAAACGCCAATCAGGGCAATATATTCTCAGTCTTTAGACAGTATAGATTAGCTGTCACATGGAGTTATGGTGGGAAGGGGGGGGGGGGGGGGCGGTGTTGTCATTTTAATGTATTTTTTTCCTTTTATTACTAGTGAGAGTTTCACTGCATAGAAAATAATCCAACAGCCAGTATAGAATTGATAAAGACCACAAAGATTTTAGCATACTGCTAGGGTGCCATACTAAATCTGTGTGTGATAGAGCTTATACTGTTTGATGGCATTTATGATGTGACATCATCTTCACTTTTAGCTGCTTTAAACCTCATGTCAGATTTTATTTGTCTTCTTGTATTTTATAATGGATGAACGTACAGCTCTGGCTTTCTGAGTCCTTATTAAAGTGCATGTCCTGACACAGAAATAGGGCAGTATTACATTTCACGTGGCTAAGCTGAAGACTTTTTGAAATTTTTATGTACGACTTGCTGCTGTATGTTAGTTTTCTCTCCTCTGTGATCCTAATTTGAGTCCCTTTAGCCGCAAACCAGTTCAGTGTATTTCTAGTTGCTCATTTGAATGTCAACTATTGCTTACACAATACCAGTCAATCACAAGGGCCTAGTGATGAGCCGAAATTTCA
Source organism: Hyperolius riggenbachi (assembly GCF_040937935.1). Lineage (NCBI taxonomy): Eukaryota > Metazoa > Chordata > Amphibia > Anura > Hyperoliidae > Hyperolius > Hyperolius riggenbachi. The sequence continues at coordinate 93,554,430 of NC_090656.1, forward strand.
CAAACGCGTAATTTTGCATCGTAATTTGCAATTATGATGGGAAATCATAATGCGTAATTTTTGGCAAGCTCATAATTCATTTTGCTTCAATTCGTAATATGGCATCGTAATTTGGCACTAACTCAGAATTATGCAAAATTGTGCACAATTTTGCATTAACTTGTAATTACACACAATTTTGTGAAATTACGCAAACATTTAGATTAATTACTTGTAATTACACAAAATTTGGCATAATTTACTAATTTCTGTGATTAGCTATTACTGTATATTCATAACTGTAATTTCGAAAGTTAAGCGAAATTAGGCATTACGCATCCATTCATAATTATGCAAAATTTCACATAATTTGCTTCATTTTTGCAATTACGAATTAGCCATTATAATTGTATTAGTAATTATGAAAATTAGGCAAAATGATGCATAAGCAGAATTTGCCAATTTACGTTCATCACTACTAGTGGGTAGATTCTGGTTGAATTTGCCAAAGTGGACAGATGCCGAGCAAGAACAGTGAAGTGGAGCACCATACGTGGAGAACATAGAACTGGAGTACAGAGTGAGTGGAGCATTCTTCAACCACCTGTCGGCATTGCGGAGATCACTGTTCAGCCCTGTTGCATAGTTCCATAGTTCTATGATGCCCTCTAGTGATGACAGAGTCACAGAGATGAGATTGTGCAACAGAAGGGGCTGAAGAAGAATCCTGGCTGTGCCAACAGGTGAGCAAAGTATTGGTGACACAGAGTCATAGAGATGAGATTGTGCAACAGAAGTGGCTGAAGAAGAATCCTGGCAGTGCCAAAAGGTAAGCAAAGCATGCTCCTCAAACTCTGCATATGGGGATGAGACTACCTAATGTTGGGGTCACATCTGGCTATCTATGCTGGGGAGGTGGGCAGATAATACTGGGGGCACATCTGGCCATCTATGCTGGGGAGGGCCAGCTAATACTGGGGGCACATCTGGCTGTCTATGCTGGGGAGAGTAGAAAGCTAATATTGGGGTCACATCTGGCTGTCTATTCTGGGGAGGGGGTTGCTAATACTGGGGAAACATCTGGCTATGTACAGTATGGTTGGGTGCTTCCTATGCATAGGTCTTGTTTTGTTTTAGTATGGGGGGGGGGGGATAGAACAATCTGACATCTGATAATTTTTGATGTAGCTTATTGCTGAAGTCCCCCGTTGCTGCTCGCGGACCCTCCAACTGATCGGGCCACATTCTGGCATAAGCACGGCCGTGCTGCATATACATCCTCACTCTCAAGCCATTTCTGAATGCAATTAGGGAAGAATATCTAACTGGCAATACTAAATAATAATAAATAATGAATAATAATAAAGCCATGAAGGGCAAACTTGTTTGAACAAAACCATTAATTCCCTTTGAGAACTTAGTACTCAGTGATACTCTACATAGGCACCTTGTGTCCCACTTGTAACAGATGCTGCTCATGACTTCCAGGTCTGGGAAGATTACATTTCAGGAGGATTGGGAGAGGGACTTGGGCAACCTGTGGATGAAGGACAATAACAAAAGACTTTGACTCTGAACCACAGCGGGTCCTTGAGCATCAATATCGAGGAGATGGGATAAAAACTCCTTTCCAGACTGTACAGAACCACCACAATGTTACACAAAATCTTTCCCTCGGTACCTGACACTTGTTGGAGGTGTGGAGTGGATAATAACAATATTCTACATATCTTCTGGTCATGCCCTTTGATTGAACTGGACTGGAAATGGGTACACCAACTAACCCGTATTTGTTGGCATGATTCGGCCTACATGTAGGCTTTTTTTTGTACCTAAAAAAACAAAAATAGAGAAGGAGGAGCGCTCCATGGTGTAACAACGTTTTATTGGAATCAATTGCGCAAATAAAATTTCCCTTACTAGAAATGAGTTGAATATAGGCATATAAAAAATCTTTAAAATCCTTCCTTGGTAGGTGCACCTCACACTGCCGTGGCCATCGGAGTTGAGAGGATCAGGTGGAATGCGACCCTGGATTATCTGACCCTGGGTTATCTGACGAAGGCGTGGAACGCCGAAACGCGTAATAACGCAACCAGCACACGGTTCCTTTCCCCTTGGGGGAGCATCCAGGGTCGCATTCCACCTAATCCTCTCAACTCCGATGGCCACGGCAGTGTGAGGTGCACCTACCAAGGAAGGATTTTAAAGATTTTTTATATGCCTATATTCAACTCATTTCTAGTAAGTGAAATTTTATTTGCGCAATTGATTCCAATAAAACGTTGTTACACCATGGAGCGCTCCTCCTTCTCTATTTTTGTTTTTTTTGACTAAGCCTCTCTGACAGCCGGGCTACAAAGGAGCAGCTAAAAGTGTGACCTCCATCCGGCCACCCGTGACTACCGTCTCAGCAGCGCAAGATTGCACATCTGGTTTTTTTTGTTTTTTTTTTGTACCTGTATGCTGTCTTACTCTTTCTTACAGTAAACTTTAATAGTCAAAAAAATTAAATAAAGCTGCATTGTGCTTCCTGTGTATGTCAGTTTTACCGCTGCTCCATGCATCATGCCTATAGCCACAGAGAGCAAAAGAAGTCTCAGCACCTGCTGACACTTAATGGAAGTTTGAATATGTTCCTTGATCCATAACACAACAGCTCACGTGGGATGCATAGACCATCCATTGTGCAGAACTAAGCGCACCAAATCACACACTTGAGTGGGGATTGTCTGACGCATCACGCATGTATCCACACACAAGCAAATAGCGAGCAGCACTGTGTACACAAGTTTCCACATGCACAACTATGGTCACTGGGGGTGTCATAATAAACCACGCTGGCCCATATTCAATTCCCTTTTTCTCCTGAGTTTCCTCCTAGGTGATATTTTCACAACTTGTCATAAAATGCATTTCAAGCCACCAGTAGGCAAGAAAATACTCAAAATAAATTTGATAGTACTTTTTCACCAAGTTTTGGGAACTTTTTCAATTGTAAATTGCTGAAAAGTTAGTTTAAAGAGAAGATGAAAGTTATCTCCTAGGAGATAACTCAGGTGAAAAAGTGAATTTCATATGTCTAAAGCAGTGCTTTTCAGCATGGGAGTCAGAATTCTGAAATAGATCGCAATTCTGGGAATACCGTGCAAAAGAAAAGATATCCATATAACATGAATCAATATTCTGCAAACTCCATATGAAGTATCATAGAAAAATATTTATTGATCAGGGACATATCCCAATTAAAATCAGTTAAAACGCAAACAAACAGCACTGGACAGCAGTAATAATAAAGTCAATAATTCATATACAAATATTTCCATGAACTTTAATACCGCAAAGGTAAGTGAATACATGTATCCAAAATGTGCATACTAGAAGCATCAAATACAGGGTGGGATCCACAGTATAAATTTAAAATGAATAGAAAGACTGTCCGAAATAAGACACCTGGCCTCTACCTATAAGGCAGCCTCCTATACATTTTCCATTTATATTGTGACTTTTTTTATTTACTTTTGCTCCCTTTGACTGTACGCACAATTCTGGGAAGTCTTTTGCACCAAACCATATCTAGTAACCATTGTTTTCAGGTAGTTTATTAGAAAGTTGTTGCAGTGGTAGACTGAAGCTGTAAGGTAATATTTGATCTTTAGCGTAATGTGATCAGCACCCACGGCTTCCAAAGGAAAGAAAAAGTAGGAGTGCTCTGACCTTCCGTCCGTCAGTACCTCTTGGACAGCAATACAGATCCCAGCAGTAGTGGTCAGCACCTCCAAAGTAGTATTTGCTCTTTTGCTTAAAACATAGCTCTTTATTCAAAGATTTAAAAAGATTCCATAAAAATGGTGATAAGTAGTGGGGCCATTAACCATTGTAATTTTTGTACAATTGTATATTGTTCTTGATTTGTTTTTAATTATTAATTATTATTGTCTTTCAGATGGAGATGGCACCGAGAGGGACCTCTTTTTGGACTGTCAAGGGGGAATCCACGCATGTATGTAAGAAATTGGTGATACCCCTTTAACATCGGTATGTATGCCGCCAGCAGGATGTAGTGTGTTGTTCTTTTGCGTTTTTTTGCGTTTTTGGAGGTTGCTTTAATTAGTTTCCTCCCTGCACTTCATCCTGTGGGTGCCGCAGTCTTTGTATATGTGCGGCGAAGCGCGCTTTGTTTACATTTCTGTGGGCTCTGATAGGTGGTGCGGGGGAAGGAGGAGTGGCCAACATTTTCCCCGGTGACGTGTTGTGGAGGAGTGTGGTATTGCGACGTCAGTTTGACGCGCATTGTATGCCTGGCCATGTGCTCTCCAATGATTGGATGGAGTAGGCAGGGAACTCCCTCCACACTACGTCACAGTGTCTCCGGGCCGCGCGGCGAACGCGGAAGTCGCGATGCGATGGTGAGTGCAGGCTGCATGCTGCTAAATGTTATGGAACAATGGTGTTTAACATTACATTTTTACTGCACTGCCGATGACTGATGCCGCTTGTCCCTGGTTGTGAGGGATTAGGGCGGCTTAAGGAGATTTATAGTGCACTATTTTTTGGCTCTGGGATTTCTTTCCTGAGACATGGGTCTTAAGAGAGGTGGATCCCTACTCTATGTTCCCATTGGTCCAGCTGCACTTGCATGCAGTTCCCCATCAGGTCCTCCAAGGTGCCGTCTTCTGATTGGTCAGTAAGTACTATATTAGATGGTGTTTTTGGCTTGTATGGTTAATGTGGGACTGTCCAGCCTGAAGAAAGGCGGAAGTCTGAAACAGCGGGCTGTCGCTGGTTAATGGCCCCACTACTTATCACCATTTTTATGGAATCTTTTTAAATCTTTGAATAAAGAGCTATGTTTTAAGCAAAAGAGCAAATACTACTTTGGAGGTGCTGACCACTACTGCTGGGATCTGTATTGCTGTCCAAGAGGTACTGACGGACGGAAGGTCAGAGCACTCCTACTTTTTCTTTCCTTTGGAAGCCGTGGGTGCTGATCACATTACGCTAAAGTGCAACTGGAGTACCATTGATCAAAAGCACCATGGAGGAAACAAGTGACACCACTATGACCAGATTGTTTTCATATACTGAAGAAGATGCAACCAGGATTATGGGTCAGATGGAGGCCGGTGCCTCATTTTTATCCAAACCAGATATGAAGCTCATAAAAAAGAATTTGGAATTTACTAAAAAATATCGGACAGATTTGGAACTCCATGCCAAGACATTGGCCGAATATTATAGAAATAAACGGATACCTCGTTCAATTCGAGCACAAGTGGCACCTCCCTTCTTTCCCAGGGATGTCAAGTATGTTGGAGTTTGGGAGGCAATTTGGAACAAGGCCTCAATGGATGCTATGTTGCATGTGATTGCTAGAATTCAAGAGGAACTTCCTAAATTAAATATAAAAATTTCGAAAATGGAGGATGAACTTAAGTCATTGTCATCAACAGAGGACTATACTGATTTTTCTGAGGGCCTGAATAAAAAAATGTTACAACACACTCAGGAAGTGGAAGAAATTAAACGATCAAAATTTCAAAGGGACATGCTGGATTACTCGATTGGATATGTGTATACTTGGCAACGGTTTCCAGGACAAACTCGGGCTCCAGGGAGGGGTAGACCCATCAACAGGAGAAATCCCAAACAACATCCTAAAAAAACACCTCGTAATCCTGGTTCTACCTCCGGAGCTGAATCATCTGGGTCTGATTTTTTACAAACATCCAGGGAGGCCTCTCCGACAACCCAAGGGAACACAGGAGGAGAGGAGGAAGGAGATACCAACTCAAAAAACAAAAAGAACTCTGTAGACAAAATGACCTTGAGACAGAAGAAGAAATGAAATTAGTTATCAATATTTCAGATTATGTACTCACTTCAACTGAGATGAAGGTGCTCAATCATGGCCTTAATTTCTGTCCAACATCAAAACCCGATTTTTTTCAATTAGATCTTGATTTGTTTAAATTTTTTCGAAATTTGAAACTAAAAATCTTTTTCAGCAATTCTATGGGCTTTCAAGGTATGAGGGAACCTACGTCATCGGATGCTTTTCAACTTAGAGAATTAGGACTGAGAAACAAAAGTTCCTTTAATCCCCCGAGCAATCAAATTGTGGATCGATATATGGACAATGTCAATCAGGATTTGGCCTTACTGGAAAAATCGTTTCAAACTAGAGAAAACAATCTAAGATTAAATCTCTCAAAGGAAGAACGATTAGCTTTAGCTAGTTTAGAGAGTAATAGGGATATTACGATCCGCCCGGCGGATAAAGGAGGAGCTGTGGTGGTAATGAACACCTCCTACTACGAGATGGAAATTGCTAAACAATTACAGCAGGAACATGTGTATGAGAGATTAGAGGGAGATCCTATAATGGGTATTAAGAAGAGGATTGAGAAGGTAGTAAATTGGGGTTATTCTAAGGGTGTTATTGATGAACAGAGTCGGATGTTCCTGATTAAACAGAGTCCAATAACCCCTATACTCTATACTCTGCCGAAAGTCCACAAAAATTTACGAGAACCCCCGGGCAGGCCCATCGTGTCCGGGGTTGATTCTATTTTCGTCCCTCTGGCTATCTTCATAGATAAAATCCTGCAACCAATCGTAGTACAATTAGACTCCTTCTTGAGGGACACTAATGTTTTTCTGGAGAAATTAAAATCGTTAAGTTTGGATCATGAGCAGCAAGTGTTGTTGGTGACTCTAGATGTTGAAAGTCTGTATACGGCAATTCCACATGATGACGGAATAGAGGTAATTGATTGGTATTTGTTAACCCAGTCAGACCTCACGAAGGACCAGAGAAAATTTGTGAGGGAGTTACTTACCATCATCCTGCATTGTAATTACTTCAAATTTAAGGATGTCTTCTTTGTGCAGAGGCAGGGAACGGCGATGGGTTCGAACGTGGCCCCGTCCTACGCTAATTTGTTTATGGGCGCATACGAGGAGGCTTTTGTATATCCACATCCACTTTTTCGTCGTTTTGCGCGTTGTTGGTGGCGTTTTATTGATGACGTCTTTTGTGTGTGGACGGGGCCACGTTCGGACCTGGATACCTTTATCCGGGATTTGGAGGGCAGCTGTCCCTCAATTAGACTAACTGCACACTCTAGTAATGAGCAAGTTGCTTTCTTGGACACCATGGTCATGATTCAGAATGGAGTATTGAGTACGGATTTATATGTGAAAAAAACAGACAGAAATGCGGTATTGGAATATGGAAGTTTCCATCCAAGACATATAGTTGAAAATATACCTCAGGGGCAATACATGAGGGTTAAACGTATTGTCTCAGATCCGGATATGTGTAAAACTAGATTAGATGAAATGGAACAAAAATTCTCTATGAGGGGATATCCGAAAACAACTTTAGAGAAAACGAATAAAAGAAAGAAAACAAGAAAACGGTCCAAGATACGCATTCCATGTGTGACCACTTATTCGACAGCAAGTGATCAGGTGTCCAAGATTATCAAAAAACATTGGACTATACTGCGAGAAGCATATCCTAACATTCCTGAATTTTTGGAGCCACCTCTGATGTCATATAGGAGAGCCCCCACAATCCGTAATAGGGTAGTTAAAACTCGGGGTAGTACTCCTTTAAAAGATACGAAGAAAGTAACTGGTACATTTCCATGTTTAAACTGCCACATGTGTAATAACATTTCTAAAAGTCCATACTTTACACATCCATCAACTGGGAGGAAGTTTGTGATTAAAGATTACTATACCTGTGATTCCACATATGTGGTATACTTTCTGAAATGCCCATGTGGCTTGGGCTACGTGGGCCAAACTACACAGAAACTTAAAGACAGGATCTGCTCTCACAAGTCTTCAATCCGGACTAAATGTAAAGAACAGTCTGTATCCAGTCACTTTGTGGACAGTAGACATTCTGTCTCGCAGCTTAGGGTCCAGGTGATAGATCAGGTACCGTTAGATTGGGGGGGAGGTGATAGAAATAAGGAATTATCAAGGAGAGAGGCTAAATGGATTAGATTGCTGAATACATATGGACCTTCAGGTTTAAATAGGGAATATGATCTTGCCTTTACCTTGAGATAATCTGGGATGGGAGTGGGATAGTGGTTTCCATTTGCTTATGATCCAAATTGTTGATTTATGATGGGTTTATAGGGTCAGGTTGTTACTTTTTTCCGTATATGACTATTGTAATTTTTGTACAATTGTATATTGTTCTTGATTTGTTTTTAATTATTAATTATTATTGTCTTTCAGATGGAGATGGCACCGAGAGGGACCTCTTTTTGGACTGTCAAGGGGGAATCCACGCATGTATGTAAGAAATTGGTGATACCCCTTTAACATCGGTATGTATGCCGCCAGCAGGATGTAGTGTGTTGTTCTTTTGCGTTTTTTTGCGTTTTTTTGGAGGTTGCTTTAATTAGTTTCCTCCCTGCACTTCATCCTGTGGGTGCCGCAGTCTTTGTATATGTGCGGCGAAGCGCGCTTTGTTTACATTTCTGTGGGCTCTGATAGGTGGTGCGGGGGAAGGAGGAGTGGCCAACATTTTCCCCGGTGACGTGTTGTGGAGGAGTGTGGTATTGCGACGTCAGTTTGACGCGCATTGTATGCCTGGCCATGTGCTCTCCAATGATTGGATGGAGTAGGCAGGGAACTCCCTCCACACTACGTCACAGTGTCTCCGGGCCGCGCGGCGAACGCGGAAGTCGCGATGCGATGGTGAGTGCTGGCTGCATGCTGCTAAATGTTATGGAACAATGGTGTTTAACATTACATTTTTACTGCACTGCCGATGACTGATGCCGCTTGTCCCTGGTTGTGAGGGATTAGGGCGGCTTAAGGAGATTTATAGTGCACTATTTTTTGGCTCTGGGATTTCTTTCCTGAGACATGGGTCTTAAGAGAGGTGGATCCCTACTCTATGTTCCCATTGGTCCAGCTGCACTTGCATGCAGTTCCCCATCAGGTCCTCCAAGGTGCCGTCTTCTGATTGGTCAGTAAGTACTATATTAGATGGTGTTTTTGGCTTGTATGGTTAATGTGGGACTGTCCAGCCTGAAGAAAGGCGGAAGTCTGAAACAGCGGGCTGTCGCTGGTTAATGGCCCCACTACTTATCACCATTTTTATGGAATCTTTTTAAATCTTTGAATAAAGAGCTATGTTTTAAGCAAAAGAGCAAATACTACTTTGGAGGTAATATTTGATGACATTCCATTACATATGACTTGTATTGATGATAAATGCTTTTTTTATTCATGTGGAGTTCTCCATTACGGTTAAGGCAAGGATCAAGATTAAAGAAGTGTACCTGAGACATGCCATAGAGCCTGATTCATACTTACCTGGGGCCTCCTCCAGTCTCATGTGGACCATGGGCTCCATTGCCGTCGTCCCCAGCTGCTCGTTCTCCTGTGCTCAGCTTTGTTAATTTGTCCAATCACAGCCAGTAGTGCAACTCTGCACACGTGTGGCCCAGGCAGTGTGTGCAAGGCTTAGCCACGCATGCACAGACTGGCTAACTGGACAAATGAACAGAGCTGAACACAGGAGAAGGGATCAGGGAGGACGACGATAGAGTCATCGGCCCACATGGGGCTGGAGGAAGCCCCAGGTAAGTATATATCAGGATTATGGCATATATCAGGTTTCCTGTAAGGTAAGAGTTACAAAGAGAGGAGGTGAGAGTAAAGATGGAGTACTGTCCGGCTGGACTAACCTCTCTGTCAGTCTGTGTGCGCCCATCTTCATCCTCGCAGAGGTGCCTCTTCTCAGTGTCCCCTGCAAGGATGAAGATGGGAGCACATGGACTGGCGGAGGAGCATGCCAGCCAGAAAGGGGAGTCGCTCTGCTGCAGAAAACTCTGCAGGGGTCCAGAATTTATTAGGGGGGGGGTAGGAATCTGTGGAGCCGGCAGCCGCTTGGGGCAATTACCCAGTTTGTCCCTATGGAAGCTTTTGCCCTTCTTGTAATGCTCTGAAACCCTGCATGCCTCAATGTGAAAGCTGCCTTAAATTGCTCTAAACAGTTACTATGATGGGAGTGATTTCTTCCAACTGAGTGTATGCAAACCTATCAACTACCTGTGAAGTGAATGTGCTTTTGCATTAAAGCCAGCAAACCTGTAGGGGTGACAAGGGATGCAATACATTCCTCTGTGCAGACCTATGAACCAATGAGACAGAGAGAGGAGAATCCTGAATGTCTTTCTCAACAAGCTCTATTTTGTTGCCGTGGTTTCCAGCAAGTCTCCTAAAATGTTAATAGAGCTTCTGACTGAAGAAGATAATATTTAATGACATTTCTTTACAAAATGACTCGTGTAGTGATACATTGCTTTGTGAAAGTATTCATCTTCGTTGTCGTTTGTTTGCCTTGTTTTCTGGCTTTACAGCCTAGAATTAAAATGGATTTTCATTCAAAGTTTTTGTCTAGGACTTGTTGAAGTGATACGAAAATAAATACCTAATATAGATAGCGTAAAAAAAAAATTGTTTGTCTATGGATAAAAGATCTGGTCCAACCATTGTACCTCAGGAGCCACATACCATATATACTCGGATATAAGTCGACATTGTTTGCTTTTCTTCCTGAAGCAGGGCCGCGCAGTAGCCACACGAGCCCACCCTTGCATGTGCAGTACCGCAGAGCCTGGCTTACTGCACATGCGTGGGCGGGCTGGGTCGCCTATTGCGTGGCCACGCCGGAAGTGCTGCGTGGCCATGCTGGAGGAAGAAGAGCTGCGCAGCCCCGATAGAATTAGCATTGTCCCTTATCTTCTGGGGAAGATCACTCAGCGTCCGGGGACATCAGAGCAGGGAGGGACGCTTCAATAGGATCTTGAGTACAATCCTGATGACGTCGGCCAGACCACGTGACCCGCACGATGGAACGCACAAGAAGCTGACCAGGAAGCCAACCTGGCGAGGTTGGCTTCTGCAGAGGAGGACACCAGGAGCCACTGGAGCTGCGGTGAGGGCACAGGACGTCTGCCAGGGGCTGGAGGAAGCCCCAGGTAAGTGGATTTTGTTTTTTTTATTCTGCCTGGATCTTCCCTTCAAGGCTCATACACACGCTCAACAAAAGTCTTTTAAATGCACGATTATCAAACAACTTGAAGAAGTTGGACAGCTTGTGTTAAGTAAAAGATGTGCAAACGATAAGGCGTTATCATTGATAAGAGGCGACCAACAACGGATAAGACACAGCTCAAGTCAATCCAACAGTTGGATTGACTTGAGCTGCGTCTTATCAGTCGTTGGTCGCCTCTTATCAGTGATAACACCTTGCCGATTGCTGTCTTTTACTTGACAAAAGTTATCCAACTTCTTCAAGTTGTTTGATAATTGTGCATTTAAAAGACTTTTGCTGAGCGTGTGTATGAGACTTTACTGTTTACCTTCCTAAATTGTGGCCAAAGGATGAAGCCTCAATCACATCTGCCAGGGTGTCACCACTTCCGGGGTGACACCCGGTGCGGCCCCTTTGTGATGCCACTGATTAGAAGGCAACCCACCATAACTCAGGGAAATAAATAATCAGAGATGCAACAAAGACAACAAGGATAACACTAAAGTTGCTGCAAAAATCCACAACAGAGGTGGTAGCATCGGTCTTTAGGACCACTTTAAGCCATATACACCACAGAGTGGAGCTATATGGAAAATATACAGAAAAAAAGCCAATTGCTTAAAGTAAAAATAAGAAATTAATTTGAAGTTTGCATAACAGCATGTGGTGGTCTCAAAGACATCAAGGAAGGTTCTCTAGTCAGAAAAGACTAAAGGTGGCCAAATACAATACAACCAAATCTTTAATTTTTGTACCAGATTAAATGATTAATTACTAAGCACGTACCAATCAACTTTTTGCTGCGGTGGCCAATTTTGAATGTGGCATAAAATGAACATGCACATTTGTATCAACACAAATTATTTGCATCTCATTTATCATCCTACATGGCCAACGACTTGTGCTGCAGTAGCTCTCTTTTGAAAGGGATCATATACTTTTCAAGGAGCCTTGCCTGTCCATGGCTGTTTCACAGTTCAGCAGTTGTCTATTCTTGGTCCACTTTTGGATTGGACTGAACACACTAAATAAGATCTGCCATTTTGTACATGCTCTAACCCAGCTGACAATCACCACTGAACCCATGTCAAAGTGACTCAGATACCCTTTTATCCACACTTAAGGTCTACAGATCTAATTCAAACTGTGTCTTCCTTTGGGTCTAAGACCCCATATACAGACTATCTACATAATTGAGAAGGCGTGGTTGTAACTGGCATGGCCCGGCTGCCCGGAGCCATGTTAGGCCGGCGTCTGACTCAAGTACAACATACGCTGAGCCTGCCCTGACAATGCTGGTCCCTATACTGGTGAAACTGGTCAGCTCCTATGGGCTCCTTGCCTGACCAGAGCCTGGCCCACTGGGGAAACTTTAACCGCTATTGCACATCTTCAGACGAATCAGCGCACCTGCCATAACTGGATGACTGGATGAGTATCATTTACACACTATGGGGTTGATTTACAATAACAAATAGCATGCCTTATCAGAGTTAGTGTGCCTTATCAGAGTTGATGCATCTTACCAAAGTTAGCATGCCTTATCAGAGTAGCATAGCGAGCACTACCAACTTATGCCTGCTAAGAGCTCCACTTGTCCTTCCGTGAGCCCCTGCGGGTCCAATCACTTTAAAAGACATTATCCCGGCACTTTGATATCACTTGACAGGAAATTTGACAGGCAGCCTATTGGGCCAAAGTGCGGGGATAATGTCCTTTAAAGTGATTGGACCCGCAGGGGCTCAGGGTAGGACGAGTGGAGCTCTCGTCATTGTGGACAAATCTGCATAAGGGCTCAAACCCACTAGCAGTATTTTTTAAGCACTAGTAATTTGAAAAAGCTCTTGCTAATGCAATGTTATGGGGGATGTTTTATAAAATCACATTCCTCTAGTGGGATCACACCCATAGCATTACATTAACAAGAGCTTTTCAAATCACAAAGCACTCAGAAAAGCGCTCCTAATGGGTTCCAGGCCTAAGGGTTGATCCTTGGTGGACCTTCTTGTTTAAGGTCCTTTGAATCGGTTTCATTGATCACTGTGTCATCTCATCTAAAGATCACATAAACATTATGTTTGTTGGATGACTTCTTTTGAATCGTTGGATGGAGAATTTTCCCAAAATGGACATCAAAGATAATTGCCTGTTTTCTCTATATGCAGAGAATTGGACTCTTCCTTTTTTTTTTTCTTTTTTACAGTAGAGGATCCTACACCAATTAGGACCCTCTGCGGTTAGATCGCTTCCCACCCTGTGGTACTCAGCAACAGATACGATCAGAGATGCATAGCCCGCTCTCGTCCCGACTAGTTTCGGCCTCACGCCGTCATCAGGGGATCGATCCGCAGAGGGTCTAATTGGTGTAGGACCCTCATGATGTGAGTGTTTTACTGCAATATTTTATCACTTCCAATAAAATTTTGCCTGAACAATATCCACTGAGAGCACCTTCTCCTTTTCTATTTTATCGGGTTGCTGGGAGCATACCACATAGCACCCAATATATAGGAGGGGTCTCTGGAGGTGGATTGGAGTTCCTGTCCTGACAACATAATCCCTGGCGCTGTGACTGACCGTGCTACTGTATCTGTGGAGGAGAAAGGGTCCTACCCTTAACACGGTTGTTGTCTTAAAAAAGAATAAGGAAGAGGATCACTTCTATATCCTTGTGGGGCGCCTCTATATGTTACAAGAACCCTCCAATGTTCCCACAGTGACCCTCACAGCCTGGGGGAATAACTTGCAGTGGTCATGAAACAATTGTGGTCAGCAAGATCTTCACACCCATAACATTGGGGGTCCATCACTGCTCTAGCCTCCCTGTGATCACAGGTGCTGCTCCCTTTCAGTCACGCCACTGCTCACCAGCACAACCAATAAGGACAAGTAATGGAGGAGTAGCCACCATCCACTCATCCCCTCTCACATAGGAGTCTATAGAGGGGGGGGGGGTACATGTAGTTGAGAGGTGGGAGGAATTTGGTTTGTATGCTCTTGAAGTCTTTATGTGAGAGCCTGCTCACCACTGCGGAACAAGGACAATGTAAAATTAAGTTGATAGACAGTATTTTTAATATGTAACACGTAACTTTAGTGAATACAAGGAGTAAGAGGGACAATTTACACTGGACAGGCCTGTAAAAACCTGACAGTTTTAGATAGCAGAAAATGTGCAATACTCACCTGGGTCATAGCTCAACAGTGGAATTACTGGAAGGTCAGTGAATTAGCAATTCTGTGCAACTCCCTCAGTGAGAAATCCAGGCAGTTCATGATTATAAAGTACAGTTCTTGCTGAAGATGCATGTATTGAGGTACCCTACTGTTGGAAATACTCCTTCATTGATGATTGTCTTCACCAGTGTCAAATAAATCACGATGATTATGGACGGATGGTGCATGTCACTGCTTCTTTGAATGATATAATCACTATGGTGACCTGGAGAAGTTCAGGGAGGAGTTCTTCCCGAACCAGACAGGACTCTGTTATACAGGGAGGTCAGCTCAGGGCCTAGAATAGTGTGGGAAGTTTTATAAAAGAGTGTTGTCTACCCATCTGGGCCAGAGGCCTTAGCTGATGTAAGTGCTTTGATGACCTTGGACACCTCGGGGTGTTTGATTGGGCTCTATCAGGGAGAGAGTACTTGGGCATAGAAATATTATTCAGGAAGGACAGTATATCAAGGGCTTTAATTTTGTCTCTATCAGTAGTAGTGCCATCATAAAGGGAGGCATGATAGGAAGAGAATAGGTATATGAGAGGGGTTATGAGCCATCCGGCCCTGAGTGAACCTGTTTTGGGCTAACTTTTGGGAAAGCTTGCAGACTAACATAGTGTTAGATTTTTTGGCCTTGTCATAAAGCCTGAGTAACCAAGCAGCTTGGGATGACCCAAACCACTAGGAATGTATACAGAGCTAAAAGAGACCAAAAAGCCCTCCTGATAAAACACAATGCTTGGTGTGCTTTGTCTTCTTAAAACAGAAGGAAACTTGCAATAATTCAGCCTTAAGTGAACATGTGTGGTTACCCACAATGCACCTCTACTGAATATACAAATTATCTCTGTATGCCCCTGTAAGCCAGGCTAGCATCCAGAACCGCCAGTGTATAGCAAGCCTATAGACTATGATTTGTAAGTCTCAGAGATCTCCCAGCCTGACCAAACATTATAGCTTTAAATTACTGCCTAAAGGGAATAAGTTTATTGATAACAATATGGCCGCCCTATTCAGCGTTAGCTTGAGCTTTTTAATGCTAACTTGTAATTCCTTAATTTTTAACAGTGAAGCTCTCTTTTTCCTAGAAGCCAGTTTAATAAGGGTTCCCCTAATAGTAACTTTCATAGAGGCCCATCGCACGTTCACGGAGGTGTCCTCAGCCGGGATTTGCATACCTCATGTTGTGGTTCAGCACTGCACATCAGGGATTCATTAAGCCTCCACCTAAACTGTGCCATGAACACATATAAGCACATTAAAGTACCCCCTGACCGGGGGAGAAAAGTAGTGAATGAAGCCCATGGTGGGCTTGATTACTTTCTCCTAAGTCTATAGATGCTGCTCGTTGTCCTTGGGTTTCCTCCTGTTCCCAATGACCAGTCCTCATTTCTTCAGTGCCCACTAAAAATTCCTCCAAGCATTGCAGAGCGGTCCTGAACTGTGCAAATCCAAAAGAAAGCCCTTGGGTGCGCTTACTTTCACTGTACACGTGCATTTTGGTACTTGCGCTAGCACATTTCTAAATCAGACAGTGCTGTTTTGGGGAACTACTGGGAAAGTATTTGGCTGAAGGATCCCATTGGATACTTAGAAGACTAGGGATGGATGCCAGGAGGAACTCAAGAGGATAATGAGCAGTATCAGGACACAGAGGAGTAGGTAATCAAGCCCATTCATTTCCCCCTTCCCCCCTGGGTCAGAGGTACTTTAACGGAAACTCAATAACTATGTATGAAAATATATTAAATTAACCTACCCATAAGGGAGGTTTGTAATAGAGTGGGCTGTTAGTTGGGGTGATCATCATTGCTTATATATGGGAGGCTTCTCCTCCAGCCCCTTGTCCGTATGGGATTCGCTATCTTCCCCAGGGAGAACATCAGGTGTGGCAGATATATGCTTCCCATGGTGTCGCGATGTAGTCCATTGATATGAGTACATTTAATGGCCAGGACGGTGGTCCGGAGTACACAAAACCACCAGGAGCTTCATAATACTTCACCTGTGGATCTCCCTAAAGAAGATGGCAAATCCCATACGGACGGATGAAAGACGGGGGTGGGGGGGGCATAGAATGTAAGTAATATGTCAATTCCCTCTACCAATGGCCCCCTCAATTACCAACCTCCCTTATAGTTAGGTTCATTTTATATATCTTCATATATAGGTGCTTGGGTGAAGAAAACCTGAGGTGGATTGTGACCCAAAAAAACACAGACTTACCTAGGAAGAGGGAAGCCTCTGGATCCTCATGCCCTCTTCTTGATCACTGCCGTTGCCCAGGGCTCTCTTGAAGTTTGCGTCCATTCTCCCTACTGTGCACAAGCTCTGCTGTGCAGGGGTGGCCGTACTCGTGTAGGTGCAGTATGGCCGCGCTAGTACATGGTGGCGTGCCTGGCCACGATAACATATCTGACAAGCTCTTCTTGGATATGGTCCGGTGGTCCGCACTCGGCAAAGGTGAGGACACTGGGACCCTGTGGGTGGAGGATTCAGAGGCTTCCCTCCATGAAGATAAGTCTGTTTTTAGGTCACAATCTGCCTTGTGTATACATTAAGTATACTCACTCAGATTATCCCTCTACCACATAGATTTGGTAAAATTGTACAATTTAGATTGTATCATCGATGGGCACCTTCAGAATGGATCAGTGAAGATTTGCCCTGGTGCACACTCAAATTACTCGGCAATTTTCCTAAATGCACTGAAGGTTCCTATTAACAGTACAATATTTGGCAAATTATTGTATTTTCCATCAGATTTTTCGGATCATATTGCATAAAAACAGAGAAGCTGGTGGGTCAAATCGATCCTGAACTACGGTATTAACAGTTGTATCCTAAAAAATGGTCGATCAGTCTGGCCGTTTTTTTCATAGATATGATCGCAACTATTTTCAATATGATATTCTTCACTGGTGTGGATAGATTAAATACTATATTTTCTATTGATCTGAATGATTCTATCAAAAGTATGATAGTTCACGAAATATCGCTCCGTTAATGAGCACCTTATGCCTGCTGCACACAATGCAGTTTTCCTGTCAGGTGACGGATCTTTTGACAATTTCCAACATGTGCGATCTGCTTCCAAACGAGAAAGGGATTGATGTTGAGATCAGTACTGTCAGATCAGTACAAGATCAATCACCTGCTCAATTGCAAGCAGACCAGACATGTTGGAAATTATTGAATGATGGGAAATTTCCATTCAATCTGATGGCATTAAAGGACAACTAAGGTGACATGTGACATAAAGAGATAAACATATGTATGTATAGTGCCAAGCACACAAATAACTAGACTGTGTTCCTTTTTTTTCTTTCTCTGCCTGAAAGAGTTAAAAATCAGGTATGCAAGTGACAGTTTCCACCTGGGTTGGGACCGGGTCAGACGTGGTCAGGCTGTAGTATAACGCTCACTCATTAGTAATTACAGCCATAAAATATTGTTTTTGTCAGTAAATGGCTTCTGAGAGCAGGAAAGAGATAAAAACTTAATAGTATACTCAATAATTCATAGACTTGAGCTCTAGAATACTTCAATGAAGGTGTCATTGAGCAGAGACAATGAAACAGTAAAAACTTAAAAACTAGATTTAAACATAAAATAAAACTGAATCATCTAAAAAAAAGTCCTTTTTAGGAGAAGGAGGATTTATACAATTGTTTTTCTCATCAGTTTATTTTCACCTCGGATGTCCTTTAAAAGAAACCTGTTATTTTAAAATTAACAAAAAACTGATACTTACCTCGGGAGGCGTACGTTAAAAAGGGGCGCTGGGAAAAAAGGGCGCCGGGTTTTTAACGATAAGCATGGATAACGTTTAAAAATGTATTGTACTGTATTTCGTTTAAAATTAATGTTTTATAAAGTTATAAATCATTAAATAATGTGCATTAAATCGGCAATTGTAAAAACTTTAATCTTTCGTTTAAATAGTAAAACGTATAATAACGTTTAAAAAAAAAAAATTACTAAGTAACCCTCCCTGTACCTACCCCTAACCCCTAGACCCCCCTGTTGATGCCTAAACCTAAGACCCCCCCTGTTGGTGCCTAAGTAACCCTCCCTGTACCTACCCCTAACCCCTAGACCCCCCTGTTAGTGCCTAAACCTAAGACCCCCCTGTTGGTGCCTAAACCTAAGACCCCCCTGTTGGTGCCTAAACCTAAGACCCCCCTGTTGGTGCCTAAACCTAAGACCCCCTGTTGGTGCCTAAACCTAAGACCCCCCTGTTGGTGCCTAAACCTAAGACCCCCCTTTTGGTGCCTAAACCTAAGACCCCCTGTTGGTGCCTAAACCTAAGACCCCCCTGTTGGTGCCTAAACCTAAGACCCCCCTGTTGGTGCCTAAACCTAAGACCCCCCTGTTTGTTTTTTCGTTTAAAATTAATGTAAAAAAAAACAAAACAAAAAATGTACTGTTTTTCGTTTAAAAATAATGTTTGAAAAAAATATTGTACTGTTTTTCCTTTAAAAATAATATTTAAAAATGTATAAATCATTAAATAATGTGTAATCATGAGAAGCAGTAATAAAACATTAAGTCTCCGGGCGCCGCTTTTAAAACGTTATTTTTCTCCGGCGCCCTTTTTTCCTATCGGGCGCCCATTAAACGATATTTATTATAGAAGTGAATGGCGGCGCCCGATTTGTCCACTAGCCTCAGGCGCCCGAATTTACTGTTCCCCCTCGGGAGGGGGAAGTCTCTGGTTCCTAATAAGGCTTCTCCATGCTCCTCCAGCTGCTCTATTCTATTCCGAGCTTCCCGACAACAGTAACAATCCATTGGCCTGCCTGCGCAGGAGCACTAGAGACTTTCCGTTCGGACTCTTGCAGAAATAGCTGAATCAGGTCCACTCTACTGTGGATTCGATCGGACT
This sequence comes from Hyperolius riggenbachi, assembly GCF_040937935.1. Lineage (NCBI taxonomy): Eukaryota > Metazoa > Chordata > Amphibia > Anura > Hyperoliidae > Hyperolius > Hyperolius riggenbachi. Next base: position 93,573,595 of record NC_090656.1, read on the forward strand.
TGGCTATTTCCACTGGAGCCCCAAACGGTACGCCGTTAGTGCACCTGCGCAGGCAGGCCAATAGATTGTTACGGTTGTTGGAGAGCCGCCACTGCACACTTGCAGGATCCAGAGATTTCCACCTCCTGGATAAGTACCCCCTAGGCAATAAAGGATTAAGATGAAATGGGGCCTAGACAAAATGGCACCTTTTGCCCACTGCTGATGGTCACTTGGTTTTTTTAATTAGACTAGGTGGAGGCTAGCATCCACCACGCCCTTAGACTCTCTCCAGGCCCAAGGCAGCTGCCTAGAATTGCCTTGTGGATGATCTGGCTCAGCTCCTACTGCAGGCATGTCCAAAGCCTGGCCGAGGGTCAAATGTGGGCCGCCGAGCCATTTCTGGTGGCCTCCAAAGCTCTGTACAGTTGTTAATTCCATGTGACCCCCAGGCTGTAGCTGAAATACCGCATGCAGGGGCCAGCAGCAGCAACAGCCTCTGAGAGCAGCTGCCACTGTGCTAACTGCACACCGTATATAGGTTATTTCCCGTGGAAATGTTTCATTTGACACATTTTCACAGGCATAGTTTACCTAATGGTAATCAGCAAACATTGTATTTCATTTTGCTAGTTTGGCGCCCTAGTAGAGATGTCGTGAACCTCCGATTTTCGGTTTGCGAACCCCGTTCGCGAACCTTCGCGAAAGGTTCGGTTCGCGGAAAAGTTCACGAACCGCAATAGACTTTAATTGGGATGCGAACTTTGAAAAATAGAAAAAAATATGCTGGCCATAAAAGTGATGAAAAAGATGTTTCAAGGGGTCTAACACCTGGAGGGGGGCATGGCGGAGTGGGATACATGCCCAAAGTCCCGGGGAAAAATCTGTATGTGACGCAAAGCAGCGGTTTAAGGGCAGAAATCACATTGAATGCTAAATTGCAGGCCTAAAGTGCTTTCAAACATCTTGCATGTGTATGCATCAATCAGGGAGTGTAATTAGAGTTCTGCTTCACACTGACACACCAAACTCACTGTGTAACGCACCGCAAACAGCTGTTTGCGTAGTGACGGCCGTGCTGGACTGATGCGTAACATGGCCAGAGTGCAGGCCGTGGCGGTTTTCCAGCCCATATGGTCGCCGGGCTGTGGTAGCTCAATGATAGAACAACAGTGACTGTCCAGCTGATCAAATTTGGTCTGTCCACAATGAAGCAACGACCTTATTATCTTCTTGTATGTAGGTAGGCATAGGTAGGAGTCGCAGTATAGGTAGGTAGGCATAGGTAGGAGCCTCAGTAGTTAGCTAGGCATAGGTAGGAGGCCCAGTATAGGTAGGTAGGCATAGGTAGGTGTCCCAGTAGTTAGCTAGGCATAGGTAGGAGACCCAGTATAGGTAGGTAGGCATAGGTTAGGTGCCTCAGTAGTTAGCAAGGCATAGGTAGGAGACCCAGTATAGGTAGGTGTCCCAGTAGTTAGCTATTCATAGGTAGGAGTCCCAGTATAGGTAGGTAGGCATAGGTAGGTGCCTCAGTAGTTAGCTATTCATAGGTAGGAGTCCCAGTATAGGTAGGTAGGCATAGGTAGGTGACTCAGTAGTTAGCTAGGCATAGGTAGGAGTCCCAGTATAGGTAGGTAGGCATAGGTAGGTGTCCCAGTAGTTAGCTATTCATAGGTAGGAGTCCCAGTATAGGTAGGAAGGCATAGGTAGGTGCCTCAGTAGTTAGCTAGGCATAGGTAGGAGTCCCAGTATAGGTAGGTAGGAAAAGGTAGGTGCCTCAGTAGTTAGCTAGGCATAGGTAGGAGACCAATTATAGGTAGGTAGGCATAGGTAGGTGTCCCAGTAGTTAGATAGGCATAGGTAGGAGACCCACTATAGGTAGGTAGGCATAGGTAGGTCCCCTAGTATAGGTAGGTAGGTAGGTGTCCCCGTATAGGTAAGTAGGTGCCCCAGTAGTTAGGTAGGCATAGGTAGGTGTCCCAGTATAGATAGTGAGACAGGGCCTGGCTGGCACAGTAATAACAATTACCAAGATGCAGCTGCAACAGATAGGGCTGTATAATGTCAGCGTCAGTGAGCAACACACACACAAAAAAAACACATCAGGAAAACATTAGCTATCAAAAGAGCTGTTGAGGGGTGCTATTTTAGCAATAACAATCATCCAGGAGCAAGCCAAGAGCCTAACTAATCTTTCCCTAGGAGAACAAGTCTGCAGCAGCTGTCCCTAGTCTGTCTAGCAGGCACACGAGTGAGTGTCATGGCCAGCGAGCCTGCCTTATATAAGGGGGGGTGGGGCTCCAGGGCTTAGTGTAGCCTGAATGGCTACAATGTGCCTGCTGACTGTGATGCAGAGGGTCAAAGTTGACCCTCATAGTGCATTATGGGGCGAATCGAACTTCCGCAAAAGTTCGCCTGGTCCAGGCGAACGCGAACCCCCAAAGTTCACCTGGAACCGTTCGCCGGCGAACCGTTCGCTACATCTCTACGCCCTAGCACTCTCAAGAACGGCAATATGGCTCTTGGTCTAAAAAGTTTTGACACTCCTGCCCTTGGGGCACTTTTCTTCACTGCAGGTACACTTTCAATCCTGGGTAGGCATGCAAGAGCTGTTAAAGAACATGTCCAGGCAGCCCAAAAAAAATGACATTTACTAATCCGGGGATTCCTGCAGCTCCTAGCAGCCGCTATTTCCCTCGCTGCAGCTCCGTTCCCAGCTGCTGGCTCCCGGTCCCCGACAGTGCAGAGGCCGACCTCGCCAGGTCTTCCCCTACTGCACCTATGCGAGCGCTGCTGTTAATCATTCACAGAACCACTGCGCCCTGCGCAGTACACTCCACACCCTTGGGGCTTTATTCACTAAAGCCTGATAACTGCTATCACAGCAGTTATCACGCAATCTCCTGTGCGCATCTCTTTGTGTGTGTAAAACATTACTCGAAGGATTGCGTGCAAACGATCGTGCGCTTGATTCACACGTGCAATTGTTTATCACGCGGAGTAATGTTTTATGCGCGCAAAGCACCGCGCGCTGTGATAGCAGTTATCACGCTTTAGTGAATCAAGCCCCATGTGCGAGTGATTGAAAGTGGCGTGCAGGCACAGCAGGGTAAGACCTGGCGACGTCAGCCACTGCACCCTCAGGGACCGGGAACCAGCAGGTGAGTGCAGAGCTGTGGCAAGGGATGTAGCAACTGCTAGGGGCTGGAGGAAACCCTGAGTAAGTAAATGTCATTTTTTGGGGGGCTGTCTGGACATTGCCTTTAAGACCCGTACTCACCGGATGATGGATAAGGGAACCCTCAGTGACACAATCCGATGAATGAGTGTTCCCTGTTCCATCTTCCTATCCACGCGAACACACAACATCACGAGACAGCACATGGCGGGCACGAATGAGAATTCAAATGATTGTGGCACTTCTCGCGGGAGTAGCTGGGAATCTTAAAGATCCATTGGCCTCAATTCACTAAACTTATCTCCTGTCTTTAATAACTCTTCTAGAGTTGTTACCATGGTGATAAGGCATGTAGTATTCAGGAAACATTTTACCTCAGGCAAGCCTAAAGTTAACTCTTCTGTCTTTAAATTAACTCTCCAATCCTTAAAATAACTCCAGAGTTAAAGACAGGCTGTTAATTAGCTGCATGTGAAAATAACTACAGAGGAGGTAAATTAACTACAGAGGAGGTAAATTACGGTAACTACAGAGGAGGTAAATTAACTACAGGAGAGGTAACTTAAGGAATGAAGAGGTAAGATAACTCTCTCACGTGTGGAGGTAAGTTTTCTCTTGCCTTATTATCTCTAGCATGATCTTAGTGAATTGAGGCCAATGTGTTGTGTTGATGGTAATTGCAGCATGTTGCAAAATGTTGTTTGCTTAATCGCGCTAAAAAAAAAACCCTGGTCGCAGGAAAAACGTGGGTACGTGGCTTTATTGATTTTCAGGCTGAAGGTGTTCCTGGACCTGGATTCTCAACCAGTGGTACGCGTACCCTAGTGGGTCTAATGGGTCCAGATGGTACTTGGGCTTGATCTAGCTGAGCATAAAAAATGTAGAGTTTTAGAAAATGATAATCCTATATTGGGCTTGATTCACAAAGCGGCGCTAAGTGTTAGCATTGATGCGCAGCTTCAGCAGGCACCCGATGCGATGTTTTTCACCAGGTGCAACGTTTAAGGGGCAGCGGGTGCGATGTTATTGTCGCACTGCGCACTAATACTGTGCGCGCACTGAGCGGGACTGACAGTGATGTGTAGGCTTAAACTACTTCGTGCCGTGGTTTGCGCCCACTAAGTGATAGGGCCCACTAACCGGCTTAGCGCCGGTTAGTGAATCAAGCCCATAAAGTATAACTAGAGTATAAGTATTTTAGCTAACCTAAATAAATAAAATAATAGTAATTGCCTGGAAACTGTACACACAATTACTGTGTACTACTATTTAATGTCTGTATCAAGAGGTACTTGGTGAGTACAGGCTTTCAAAAGGTGTACACACCAATAACGTTGAGAAACACTGCTGTAGGAATCCGGTCCTGTGTTACTACAGGGCTGCTACTATATCACGCGGTTTCAGTTTCAGTTGCGCTTTGTGACACTTTCCCTCTCGGTAGCAGGAGGAGATGGCATGATAGCAGTAGGTGGGTGGCAGTGGCCAGCCTGGTGACCCGCAGTAGCCCCCTTATGCCTGCTCTCTGACCCCAGTGGCAGCCCTTTCTCACTGCACTCTGTCTCTCCCCAGATCGAGGCTGCTCTCATTCTCCTCTCTCTCTCCCTCTTTCTCATTTCCACTCTCAGCCAGCCGGGGGACCCTCAGGGTCGAAGGTTTCGCCCTGTCTGCTCAGACCTCTCCACCTCCTGACAGCAAGTCCCGACCCCACCACCACCCCCCTCCAGCCCAGCACTGAAGGCAGCCCAGGGACACATCCAGCCGGGAGGCGAGGTAATCATCATCCAGCAGGATTACAGAGGGGATGGAAATCAGATGGAAACAACACACAAAGCCTGTGGGTTAGAGGTGCCTTGTCATAGCAAGTACAAGGGCAGACGGGGGCTGTGCCCCCCACCCACATCACAGCACAGGAGGGGCATGCAGGCTGCAGCTCACTATGGAGGGCATAAGGATTATTTTTTATAAAAAAGAAAACAGCTAATTAATTGAACAGCGACATGATCTGCCCTTTTCACTCCTCCCCCCTCTTCCTTCCTTCCTTCTCTCTCATTCCCCTTCTTCTCTTTCTCTCTCTTCTTCTCCTTCCAGGTGAAAAACAGCCATCAGCAGGCAAGATCTGTATTTTGCACAAAAAAAAGAAGCTTAGATGGAAGGTCTGGGGGGCATTGCAATGTCACATCAGGCCAAGAGAGCCTTGTGTGCAGGGAGCATGGGGAGAAGAGGAGGGAGGGGGAGCCATGCAAAAAGTGAACTGAATATTATTCCCAGGGAGATGTCTATTGTGATGGAGGCAGGGGTAGTCAGTCATACACTAGACAGACCCCCCCTCCATCCCCTACAATGCACAGGGGTATGTATGTGATACTGGTCTGTATAGCCCCCTTTCTGTATCGCATTCCTCCCCCTGATCCAGCAGGCCTTTTACACAGGAAAGGATTTTTAGCTATAAAGCATACAAATTCTAAAAAAAAAAACATTTTATCAACACGGCTTCCTCTGTATTTTTTCACTTTTATGACTTTTAGGATTTTTATTTAACTTTTTCAGGCTTGCGTCAATTGTGCTAATACACTGTCCGAGGTGTAAATGATGAATTGGACATAGGAGGGTTAATACGCTTTAATAGTGATCGCTGTGTTGTAAGGCTATGCAGGGCTGACTTGAAATCCATAGCATAGGCTTTTTGATCTCTCTACATCGCTTGGTTTTTAACCTCATGGATGCCAAATTCTAGTAGTGGCCATATTTTTGAGTGCCTCTGGGTTAAAATAATAACAAAAAAGAAGTCTAGTAGGATTTTGGAACCTTGAGTTTGTTGTAATATTTTAAGCTTTCTCTCTAAATTGCTTGTGTAGTGTTTACAGCACACTGCAAATATTTGCCTAATTTTACAACAAAAGTAGGTATAAAAAAAAAAGAGTATACATAATTCTGCCTTCCTTCTTTCATTGTTCTGTTCATCAATTTCTAGCCGCTGTAAAATTGTAAAAACCATAATAATAAAAAAATAGATATAAAAAGATAGTGCTGATTTGTGTTAAGGTCATGCTGAGCTTATTTCACACAGTTATATTTTATACGCTGCCCCCTTCTTAATTGCATGCCCCTGATAATTCCTCAAGCTGTCAGCTCATTGATGCAGTGAACTAATATTAATATGTTTTATAGAACTGGGAGCCCTTCTGTGTCTGTGGAAGGCAGCGTGCAGCCTCTGTGTTCGCTGTGCAATGCTGAGCCAAGTATGGTGCCCATGTCACAGCCCTTGGTCACTGATTGTAATCAATCAATCCCAGAATAAGGCAGAGGGGAGGGGGGTAGAGAGACAGGGAGTGTGTGTCAGCCAGAGAAAGAGAGAGAGAGGAGTCAGAAGAGCCAGGGAGACAAGTGAGGATCAGCCAGCAGGGATATCGTATGCTTCCTACGAGGGGGAGATCAGCGACCACAGCATCCTACTGATGATCATGGACTTCAATAGGTAGCCAGCATATCACAGAACACTTTCATAGTTTGCAAACTCCTAACCCATTGCTGTACTGGAGATGCTTGGATCTCTATGGTCCTACTCAATAAAACCTTTTGCAGCTACCACTATTGCACTATGTATGCATGCTATATTGACCTAATTCATACTATTGCCCATGTTTCTCTTTTACACCTGCTTCTAAATATTTTGTTCTATATGCCTTATATTGCCATATAAATTTCCTGCTTTGCTTTGGGCTTTTTTGTGTGTTTTGATCTATACAGTTCACTGAACTGCCCTTAGGGTGGAAGGTTTCACATTGTCTATTTTTTCTTTTGGTAGCCTCTTCTTTACTGTAATTTTGTATATGGGAGCATAAAGTTGGCATTGTGTGTTGCAATCTATCAATCCAAATAGGCTTTGTAGAGATTTGCTTAATTGCAAGGTTAACTTGCTTTTTGACATTTGCAACAGAGGGCAAAAGTAACTCGTGTAGGTAGGTTGGCATGATAACTGATAAACTCAGCAGGGTGATCATTGTAGATGTATGTGATGCACGCTGTATGTTGTTTAAGATCTGGATTGCAGCTGCCTGTATGGGATAGATGGGAATGAAGCGTCTCCCTTGAAATTCTGACAAATTTGGGGGTTTGTTCGAGGCTTCTATAGCTGTCATTCCAGAGTGCAGACTGTCAGCTTGATTTTGTGATCGCCGTTGGGGTTGTGTAACACTGGTTTACTTTGTACATGCATTATATTGGTTCATTTCTTGGATGGGTGAATTGTAGCGTGGAAGGCTAAGTCCCTGCCAAAAATCTGCAGCTCATGTTTCCCAGATCAACAATTAAAGTGCTGTGCATATGATGTGCCACGTTCTGCTACTGCATAAACTGCTTCATGGACTTTCCCAAAAAAATACTGCGGAATTAATAACACTTTGATTAAAACCCATAATAGAAAAACACGGTTATGACATTGCACGAAACCTTCCTGCGTCTGGTTTTTTGTTTTTTTTTCCTATTGCCGCAGCTGGTTTGGATGCTTAAAAAAAAAATCAACTTTGCTTTATTGTGCTGTTGGTTGCATCTGATCCGCAGAAGAGTTCCCATTTTTCGGCGTTGCCGTTTTTATTTTCTTTATTTAACCGTAAACGTTATGGGTTACATTCCTTTGAATAATAAAATGTATTAGGTTTATTATTCATGGTGCCCATTAGTTATCATTTCCATATGTATATTGCATGGGTGAAGATCTCCGCTAATATTAATCTTGTAATATTTGCCTCCTGTAGGATTTACGATGTAATTTTTTAAACCATGGTTTGTTTGTTTTTCTCTTGTTGCTTTTGTGCTATTACTTATGTTTCAATAACTGCATGGTTCTTTGCCTAGTTTTATTATGTGTTGGGTAGGATGACCTTTGTACTGTATGGATTGTTAAAGTTTTGAGCTTTAAGTCTTTGTGTGCATGCCACGGTTATCTTGGAATTTTATATGTCTTATAATTTGGCACCACATTTTAATAGTTTTTTTTTTTTCTTTTCATTATTTTGTTTAATGCGGTTTCCAAATATTTAGCTTGTGCTGTTTTATGGGGTGCTGAAGTCCTCAGCTTGCTGCAAAATGTCCCCTATGTATCATTGTTTAATTGGAAAAATATCACAAATATTCTATATGCGCCAAAATGAATGACAGAAAGTTAATACTTCTCTTTTATGTATACGTCAATTGTAACCCTTTTTTTTTTGTGTATACTGTACTTGTATAATTATAGTTCATTGTTATTCATCTTAGATTTATAGCTATGCCATGTTCTGGTTTAACTCTATACAGGACCAAACACTGAACCCAAAAACTATGTTTAGATAGAACCCAATTACACCATCAGGATGTTTTTGGAGTGGTGAAGGAAGCATCATAGAACATGGGTAGTGGTGGACAAACTGGAGTACTCCTATGCAGCAGGGACCAGCATTCAGCTGGTGGTGCTGAATTGGATGGGATTTAGCTTGCTGAACAAAATTATTGCATGGTCCAGAGTCATGGCCTGCATGTGGCACATCATGACTTTCATATCATAGCTGCTGAAGGTCTATAAAATCACCCCCAGGTACATGCTGCCTCTGAACAGGTGTTTTTAACTTTGCCACACTCTATGGTCTTGAAAGGCCCTAGAACAGTACATGTCAGGTAATGCAGGGACGATATGCTGCTTGAAATATATGGCTTCCAAAAGTACAGACAATCACCTTTGTCCTTAATAAAACCATCTGTGGGGCTACTTTATGAGGACAAGTCCAAAGAAAACTGAAGCAGAGCTAGAGTAGCTGCTCAAAGAAACCAATCAAAATCCTGGTATCATTTAGTAGCTGAAGCCTGATTGGTTGTTATTTTGTCAATTGCACCACTTATGCTCCAGAGTATTATTATTTTTCTTTTGCCTGTCTTGATAATTCAAATTGTACTTCTATTTGTGAGGAATGTATAACTTTGTTTGTCGATACCTAATATTAGGAGCAGAAACAACGCCTGTTGGCCGATTGTTGTTAGCACAATAGTAAAATAAAAAAGAATGAGTACTGTACTGTGAGCGGGCTCTTTTTCCTAATCTGAGGAAGGATAACCCCTGACACTAATTGTAACCATAACGGATGAGTGAATCCCCTTTCTTTGATTTGTGCCACTATGCCACCATTCATGGGCAATGTATTCCATATGTAGAATGCAGGCATGGCGGCATTGCTGTGTCTGCCCATATGAGCTGATATTATGTTGGTTCTGCGACATGTTTCCCGCCAGTGCTGAGATCTGTCTTGTGCATTGCGGATGATACATTTTGCTATGTAAATGAGAGTACGTTGGTGACACACATCATCAATACACAGCCTAGAAGGTTTATAAAGTGTATAAACTCATCCCACTATATATAAAGGCTTAATCTGGGAACACAAGTGTGAGAGTGATCAGAGAATGGTGATTATTCACCTTAAAGGTACCCTAAAGTGAGTGGAATACGGACGCTGCCATATTGCTATTAATTTTTTTTTATAAAAAATGCCCTTTGCCTGGTTGTAGTGTTTCACTGCAACAAGCTTGTTTCTAACAGAGTCAGTGTGAGTAAGAGCACATTTTCGCCTTACCTGGTGTGTGTACACCAGGGGATACTTACAATGGGTTCTGGGAGTACTACTGCTTGCCAAAGCCATACACTATAGAAAGTAAAATAAAGTAAAAATCATACTAAACTGATTTTTTTTTTTTTAGTTTAAATGTGTAAAATGATGTTTGGAAAGCCTACATACATAACTGTTGCGCACAGCTAAGAAACGTGTTAGTGTCAAGGGGTAGTCGAGACAGTATGATGCACAATAGGGGGCAATCGTTAAACACTCACTTTTTTCAAAAAAAGGTCATTGTATAATAAAACTGAACTGAGCACACCTTATCTACAGTATATATAGTGCTGATGCTGAGTTGCTGATTTAAAAGGTATTTGAGGCAGAGGTCAGAAAAACTAGACAAATAGCATTAAAAAAAAATAATAATGTTTCAGCAGTGGCAGCATCCATAGTATCCTCATTTAGAGTCCCACTAAACCCAAAATTGAAGTTAGTAAATTCGGGAAATGCACAAGCTGTTTAGTGTAAATGATCAGTCATGTTTTTAGCACTGCATTTTTTTTCATTAAAAAACTTCTGTATAGATTTGCTTATCTGCAGCTGTATACCCACCTATCTCTATAGATGCAAGATCCCTGCACTGGCTGCTTCCCTGTTGAGACAGTGGGGGTCTTGAAATCCTACTTTCTGTGAGCTACAAGTCTTACAGCATGTTTTGTTACCCTAGAGTTACAGGCTACCCAGCTAGCTCATGGTTGGTTCACCATGAGCTTACTGAACTACTTGGAAGGTGTAAGGGGCTACAAAGGACCATAAAGCCCTCTTAATAAAATGCTATGCAAAATAAAAGTTTGCCTTCTTAAAACAGAAGGTATTCGCGATTATTCAGATTGGAGTGAGCATATGATATCTCCCACGATGCATCACTGCTGAATATGCGAATCATCCTTTGTTGTCCCTGTAAGCTAAACACCCCCTAGCCTAGTGACTGACAGATTCCTGCCCATCTCTTCTGCTTAAAACTGAATAGAGATGAGACTGGTGGTAAACTGGGCAACAAAAGACACAAATTGTTAAACTATTTCCATGCTCTGAGTCCAGCCAACCAACACAATTTCCACTTTAATGCTGGCAAATATAGTCTGCTCTCTGTTGTTTTTGACTTTGTGATTGACTGCCAGTGAATCTGCAGAGGAGAGGAAGCTTGCTATATGGGTGTTTCAAGTCCTGCCCCATAGAGCCACATTTATCCATGCCATACACTGATGACAACCAACCAGTCCAAAACAGTCTGTATGCATGTTGGATTATTGTGGCTTTGTAGTATTAACAAGTTGACTCATCATTACACTCCAGCGGTTCTGGAGGTGTGTTTAGCTATCAGGGTCAACAAAGAGATGATTTGCATATTCAGCAGTGATGCATTGTGGGACACCTCACCTCATAAACTCACTCCAACCTGAATAATCACAAACACCCCAAATATAAATAAAACACGGTGCACGGTGGCGTAGAGGTTAGCTCTCTCGCCTTGCAGCGCTGGGTCCCTGGTTCGAATCCCAGCCAGGGCACTACCTGCAAAGAGTTTGTATGTTCTCTCCGTGTTTGCGTGGGTTTCCTCCGGGCACTTCGGTTTCCTCCCACATTCCAAAAACATACAGATAAGTTAATTGGCTCCCCCTAAAATTGGCCCTAGACTACAGTACTTACACTACATAATATAGACATATGGCAATGGTAGGGATTAGATTGTGAGCTCCTTTGAGGGACAGTTAGTGACAAGACAATATATATATATACACTGTACAGCGCTGCGTAATATGTCGGCGCTATATAAATACTAAATAATAATAATGATAAAAATAAATACATTAATACAATGTTGTTGTTGTTGTTGTAAAATGAAATGCCTGTTGTACCAATGCATTATCCTTATCTGTTTCTCAGTGACCCTTACCTGCCTGCTCACTCCCAGTCGGTGTGAACTAGAGGTGTGCATGGGGTCGGATACTGCGGTAGTGTCACGGTATTCTGCAGTAAGTTTCCATAGCAGTGCAAGCCAATTAATACAGCAATTACACTACATTCCCTCGCATCCTTACTGTGGTCCCCTTAGCAGTAATGGTGGTAGAATGCTCATGATAAAGGATCTTGTAATAGAGCTGCAGAACATCTCTGCTGTGCTATTCCACTTTTAATATGTATTTCATTGGATAGAAAGATTTTATGGACCATAGCTAGTGCTGGCTTGCATCTCTTCTGTGGGTTTGTTCTGTGGTGCTGACTGGCCCTAGCACATCCTCTGAGCATATTAGTTGGGGATTTCCATACCTTGCTTTTTCAAATTCATCCTCTCGTGGCTGTCAGTTTATAGTTGGGAGATGTAACTTCACACTGGCTGGTAGTGGGCAGGCAACTGGTGGTTGATGAAGGACACATGAGATTCTATAAATTAGTACAGCAGGTGTTTTCATTTTATTTATTACAGCACCTCCACTGTTTGTTTTGTTTATTAATGAAACTTTTCACATAGTTTAAAATGACCTTCTATTAAATGTATAGACGTTTTTAATAATTAAGAGCCCCATGAAATCACTTGGCATGTACCGGAATGCCCCTCACTAGAAATTCAAAGACAGGTCCACAAGAAGTACTTGAAAACCTCTTACCAAAAAGCTTTGATTCCCATTGGTGACGTCACCATGCAGTATAAACTTTTAAGGATTGGTTTCTGGACATTGGCACAAGGAAAGCTGAAGCAGTTGTGATGCAAAAATTCATAAGAGCCAATCAGAATATGTTCTTCATCTAACAGTTGAAGATGGCTAGTTGCTCAGGGCAACTGCCTCACTTTTTTGTTCCAGTTTACTTTGCACCTGTCTTGCTGTTTCAGTCTCTGGCATCCATATTTCCTTTTTTATAATAGAATGTGTGCATACTGCTTAATCAGTTTTTAGTGTTGTCCCGGCTATTGCTGTATACAAATTGCAATGCTGCTCATTTATTTTGCTGTACGGTTCCCCAACAGATGTCGTCTAAGTTTACGCTCGTGTTTTCATACAAATATGCAGGCTCGCTGTGTTTCCTCCGCCGTACTTACCTCTCAGTGTGGAGTAATTATGCAATTTCCAGCCGCAGCAAGGAGCTATGGATTGGCAAATTAGCATACCTCTGAGCCGGGCTACACCACAAAGCAGGTGTTGTCTTGTGTAGAACAACAATTGGGAGGCACATTAAGACCACCGCTGCAGATGGGTTCAAAAACTTTCCCAGTGTTCTGTACTAAGCAGATTGCATAGCTTTCCTTGTGTAAAGAAAGCACTTTATCCAGATAAAATAGTGTGAAGGAAATTATAGTTTTATGATCTATGTTTTATGCAAAATGATCAGCTTGAAAGAGATCTAAAAAACTTAAAAATATCAAATAGTCAATCGCTGAGTCCAAAGATAGCTAATGCCTTTGAGAAATGGATCAGCGACTTGAAATATTTGAAAAGACCAAAACATAATCACTTGCGTGTATTTATTACCGTGCATTAATATACAGGTTATTGGTAAATAAAAGTCAGTGGTAATTATTGTACATAAATGCAAGCGATCCCATATTATGCTTGTCTGTGATGTAATTTATTATCGCAGTGTTCCCCAACCCTGTCCTCAAGGCCCACCGACACTGCATGTTTTGTGGGGATTCACTGAGGTAATCAGCTCTGCTGCAACACTAATTACCTCACCTGTGTGTGGTTTCCTGCAAAACATGTGCTATTGGTGGGCCTTGAGGACAGGGTTTGGGGAACTGTGTTCTAGGGTTGTTTAATCTTGCTTACTTTTTCAGTCTGTGAACTACTAGAGGTGACCACTAATGATCCAATTTGCTAAACGATTAGGAATGATTTTTTGCATGAATGATTGGAAATGGGCTAAAATCTCCTAACCAATCCGAATAGGTGTTCAGGATGGTTAAAAAAATTGGATCGATTTAATTAATCGTTTGTACGAAGAATAGTTTGCAAGTGATCGTTTTGGCAAATTGTATGGCTAGTGGCCACCTTTATTGTTACCATTCTCATCACAAACTTTGTAAATCAGGTGAACAGGCGGGTGAAGTGTGGCAGCCTTTATGGTTGAAGGATGAGGGTACGTTTCCACTTGTGCGTTGCGATTCTGTTGCGGAAAACGCGTCAACGAATCCGCATGCGGGTGCGGATTTGTTTGTGTTTCCATGCGGATTTTCACGCAGAATCGATCGCGATTTTTGCTATGCGATTTTATCCATGTCAATGCCGGCAAGCATTGACATGGATTTTTCAGTGGAATCGCACGCGGAAACGCCGGGAAAACTGCAAGACTAATATGCTTGCGGTTTTCCTATTAAATTACATAACCGGCGATTCGCGTGCGGGTGTTGCAGCATGCGAATTCTGACGTGATTTTTTTCTGCACAGCAGACCGCACAGAATTCATGACAAGTGGAAACAGCCCCATCTACTTGTATTGGTTATGCGAATTTGCATGCGGACAACGCATGCGAATTCGCGTTAGTGGAAACGGGCCCTAAGTGTACTTTTAATTCAAATGAATTAAATAAATCTCTAATTCCTTCTTATCAATATTGCAGTTATAACATAATGGGCTCAATTCACAAGCATTACCACATTCGGCAATGCTGAAAACAGCTGACTTTACTGATCACCTTCCCAAGTTACTATTCACTAAACTTTTTTATGCACAGAAAATCAGTCAACGGTCAGGAAATGTCAATTCACAAAGATTTCGTATTTAATTTACAAGCCAAAAGTGTTTGTTTTCTTTCTCCAGCTCACAGCAGCCGATAACTGGCTCTCCCCATGCTGTCTCTGTGTGGTAGATTTGACAGACAGCCTTTGTGGAGAGCCTGGCAGCCAATAGGGAGAGCCACACATATTCAATAAGTTTGCTATAGGGAGAGCCACACAGCCTGCTTCTCACGCTGATTTGATGCGATGGGGTATTATTTGGGTCTTTCACTGTATCAAATCAGAAGACGCTGACAATTCTGCAAGCATCCCTGCATCCCTTTAGATGTGCATATCTGTATTGTAGCGTACAGAAGAGCTCCACCTGGTGGCTGCAGCACATCTAAAGGGATGACAGGCTGCATTGGACAGAAAACCTCTGATTCACACACACAGCTTCCGGACTGCTGCCCTGCTAGAAGACTGGTAAGTGACACTCAGGGCTGGTGCACACCAGAGCGGTTCTGGAGAGGTTTTTGAAACGCTTGGGGATAGAAAAACGCTTGGGTAATGTATTTCAATGGGCTGGTGCACACCAGAGCGGTTCGTTTTTTACACAAACGCAAACTCAGGGGCCGAAGCATTTTTTAGATTTCTGAGGCGTTTCTGGCTCAATGTTAAAGTATGGGAAAGTGGAAAACAGCTCTGAAAAATGCTAGATCAGAGCGGTTTTCCAGGCCTTTTTGTTACAGTAGCTGTTTAGCTCCAAAAAACGCTAGGCATGTTTAGATAGCCTCTCTAAACATGCCTAGAATCGCTCTGAAAATCTGCTTCAAAAACCTCTAGTGTTTTGCAGATCTGCCAGAGGTTTTTGGTGTGCATTGGCCCTTACCGAGCAGAGCTTGGTGAATTGAGGCATGTTTGTGCGGTAAATTACCAAACTTCAGCCTCATGCGGGAAAACTTTAGTGAACTGGAGTGAGTGGAAAAAAAAGTGTAAAATACCGCATGAGGTATTTTACCGTCTAAAATGATTTTACCTATTATCCCAGCTTACTACAGATCACCGATGTAGTACAGTACAGTCATTACATAAAAATGGGTAGCAGGTGCGGGTTTGCAGGCAGAGCGCAGAGACAATGAACACAGTATATAGGCTAAGGCCTTATTTCTCTGTCCACGCTGTAGGCAACGCAGGTGGCTGCAATTCCACAGTGAATCGCTGCTACACATGGATGGAAACATCACAATGTGCAATCTATGCATTTTTTGATGTCCCTGCGAATCGCATCACTACGCATTGCCGATAACGCGGCCATAACCCCGCAGGTGGAAATGCGGCCTTATGGGGCAATTTTTCTCTCACTTCCTGTCTGTAGGATCTCTGGGAGTCTACATGAAATTAATATGAAACCTTGGGGGTCCTAGAGGACATGAGGAAGGGCAATAAAAACTTGAATGAGGTTCAAACGCTCTCTGGCCTCTAGAAAGGTGTTACTTATAATTCTCCCTGTCCTTGTTGGAGAAACTTTAATTCCCACTAGTGATATATGAAAATGAAGACGTTCTTCTATACAGAGATAAAAAACAAAAACAAAATTGTTGTCTATCTATCTTTCAATTAAATAATGTGAATCTCCACTTAAAGTGGACTTGAACTTTTGCACAGGACAGAAGAAAAACATAGAGAATGCATGTATGTCTTTACAGAGTTTAGCCTGTTTAATTTGCCCTCATCTGTGTCTAACCACCACTGTAATTTAATCTTTTCTGCTGTGTCAGCTCAGGAATCTGCTCTGCAACGACAGAGCTGCTAATTTCTAAACACAGGATGTTAACCCTATGCCTGCGTCAATGAAAGCAGGAAGTATACACACTGCAGATTTATCGCAGGATTTGTATCAGTTGTAACAAATAAATGTTTTTCTTTAACCACTTGCCGACCGCACACTCATAACGTGCGTCGGCAAAGTGGCAGCTGCAGGACCAGCGACGCAGTACTGCGTCGCCAGCTGCAGCCTAATTAATCAGGAAGCAGCCGCTCGTACGAGCGGCTGCTTCCTGTCAAATCACGGCGGGGGGCTCCGTGAATAGCCTGCGGGCCGCCGATGGCGGCTCGCAGGCTAGATGTAAACACAAGCGGAAATAATCCGCTTTGTTTACATTTGTACGGCGCTGCTGCGCAGCAGCGCCGTAAGGCAGATCGGCGATCCCCGGCCAATCAGCGGCCGGGGATCGCCGCCATGTGACAGACCACATCCTGTCACTGGCTGCACAGGACGGATAGCGTCCTGTGCAGCCCGGAACACCAGGGGGAGGCAGCAGGTAGGAGAGGGAGGGGGAATTTCGCCGCGGAGGGGGGCTTTGAGGTGCCCCCCCCCGCCACCCACAGCAGGCAGGAGAGATCAGACCCCCCCAGCACATCATCCCCATAGGGGGGAAAAAAGGGGGGCGATCTGATCTCCCTGCCTGCACCCTGATCTGTGCTGGGGGCTGCAGAGCCCACCCAGCACAGATCAATCAAACCAGCGCTGGTCCTTAAGGGGGGGTAAAGGGTGGGTCATCAAGTGGTTAAAGGTTATTATGCTGTTGCGTATGTTTTAGAGCTTAGAGGAAGTTCTGAGTTCAGGCCCGCTTTAAATTATTATAATAGGGAAATTGTACTGCCAGGAACAGCTTTTTGTTCATAGTAAATTGTATTGGGTCTTCAGCTCCTGTCATGCTGGAAGGACCCTCATTTATTATACCAATTCTTCATTTCCCTCTCCCCTCCATGTTCATAATTGATGAAAAGTACATAACCTGAATGAGATTTCATTTTTTCCTGCCAAAAAAAAGGATCATGTATCAAATCACGGTTTCTATTGAGGTCAGTGTAGCAGAGCATACGCTCTCACCCCGCATTACATTTTACCTGGAGTTCTTCTTTAAATGATCCAGAAAACCTCTACCTTTCTGCCATTAGAGTGTGAGGCCTAGTGCACACCAGAGCGGTTCGGCTGCGTTTTGCCATCCGCTTGCGGCTGCGGATCCGCTAGGGTAATGTATTTCAATGGGCTGGTGCACACCAGAGCGGGAGGTGTTTTGCAGAAACGCATACTCCCGGGCTGCTGCAGATTTTGGATTGCGGAGGTGTTTCTGCCTCAATGTAAAGTATAGGAAAAACGCAAACCGCTCTGAAAAACGCCTGTTCAGAGCGGTTTTGCCGGCGTTTTTGTTACAGAAGCTGTTCAGTAACAGCTTTACTGTAACAATATATGAAATCTACTACACCAAAAACGCTTCCCAAAACCGCAAAATGCTAGCTGAAACGCTACAGAAAAATAAGAAAAAGCGTTTAAAAATCTGCTAGCATTTTGCGGATCTGCTAGCGGTTTTTGGTGTGCACCAGGCCTTAGAGTCTGAAGTAATAAATATAGGACAGTGTGGATCTCTTTTAGGAAGGTCTCTGTGCCGGTGCGTGTCTCCGATTAGCAGTTGTTATCCTATGGCAGTGTTCTCACTACCATGATTGCGGGCACTTTTCGATTAGCGATAATTGCAAACGCGTTAAATGCAGCGTTTTGGCGGAGATTCTGGAGCGATTGTGATTAGCATGTATAGAACCGCTAATCGCGATCGCTCCCAAAATGCTACTCTGTCAAGTGATTTTTCCGCGTTAATCGAGGAAAAATCACTCCCACAAAACGGTAGCGGTAATTGCAAGCGTTTTGGGATTTTAGATGTGATTATGACGGGGGCCTTATTCCGGCTTGCATGCAAATTTAATACATATTGCAGCTTGGAATTTGGCCAATCAGATCACTTCCTGCCAATTTTGATTGCTCCAATTTAAAGCTGCATATATCTCGTTGACCATCTCTTCTGATATTGAACGGCAAAAATTCAATCTTTTTAGTTTGGCCAGAAATGTGGCAAAATCAAACTAGAAACCAGAACTGGAACCTGCCGATCAATTAACCAGCAGCTGCTAAATTGATCAGCAGTTCCTGATTCATATTAGTAACTGCACATTTCTGGATCTGGACAATGTAAAAACTGCTCATTGATGATGGTCTGCTATGAAAAGAGAGACCCGCCTCCGAATGGCCTTGAATCAGAGGTGCGCTGAGCCCCCCCAGAAACTGCAAACGCACCTTGAACCCAAACGGAAGCTCTGCATATACACCAAAAGCAAAGCTGTTAAAGAGACACTGAAGCGAAAAAAAAATTATGATATTATGATTTGTATGTTTAGTACAGCTAAGAAATAAAACAGTAGCAGCAGAGACATCAGTCTAATTGTTTCCAGTACAGGAAGAGTTAAGAAACTCCAGTTGTTATCTCTATGCAAAAAAGCAATTAAGCTCTGCGACTTTCAAAGTCATGGAGAGGGCTGTTATCTGACTCTTATTATCTCAAGTGTTTTTGAAGTATTTACTTTTTCTCTGCCAGAGGAGAGGTCATTAGTTCACAGACTGCTCTGAAAGAATCATTTTGAATGCTGAGTGTTGTGTAATCTGCACATATTAGAGAATGATGCAATGTTAGAAAAAACACTATATACCTGAAAATAAAAATATGAGAATATTTTCTTTGCTGCCAAACATCTAGTAATTATTCATAGTACACAACCAATTCATTATATCATATTTTTTTTTCGCTTTAGTGTCTCTTTAAGTGGGAGCAGCTGACCAAAAACAAATTAAATTAGTACATGGCAAGGAAATGAACAGCGCTACTTAAAAACAGACGAGTGCCTACCTGCAAAAGAGTGCAAGCCCCACTTGTGGGATAAAATACACACCTAGCATACACATGACCTGTCTACCACTGGAGGATGTTGGTTTCCGTAACAGCTTGCATGCAACCTATTAAGTACTCGTCCCTCCCACTGCGAAGTAGTCAATCCTCCATGGGAGGGGACCTAACACTAACTAAATCCTAACTGTATATGCATAGCCTGGGTGCGGCTAATCAAGTAAATTCGAAAATTGAAATTTGCGCAATTTTCAATTTTCGAATTTACTTGATTAGCCGCACCCAGGCTATGCATATACATAGGTTAGGATTTAGTTAGTGTTAGGTCCCCTCCCATGGAGTATTGACTTCTTCGCAGTGGGAGGGACGAGTACTTAATAGGTTGCATGCAAGCTGTTACGGAAACCAACATCCTCCAGTGGTAGACAGGTCATGTGTATGCTAGGTGTGTATTATATCCCACAAGTGGGGCTTGCACTCTTTTGCAGGTAGGCACTTGTCTGTTTTTAAGTAGCGCTGTTCATTTCCTTGCCATGTATGAAAAGAAAGAGTTTTAAACCTTTGTCAGCTTATTGGCGATGTCCAGTAAAGCACAGTCCGACTTGCATTTTTGAAAGTCCAATGCACTGTGGTAGCGGTGTGACTGCACCCATTTCCCAATTATCATAGCCTCACTCCACTCTGAAAGTCTCTATATGATTCACAGTAAGTCACTGGAGAGCTGCATTGTGGGGCTGTCAGCTGCTACTGAAATGGGAATGATTTAATTTATCTGCTGTGTATGCATGCCAGCACCACAGATGTAAAGATATCTCCATCATATGCAATAATTGTTGTTCCGGTAAATCAAGTGAAACTGTAAGGCTCCCTGCACACTGCATGCGATTCTGATTTTTAATCGTTTTTACATGCGATTCCGATTTTTAATCGTTACTGCATGCTGCGTTTTTTTCTGCATTTTTCTGTTGATAGCATTCAGGGAAAATCGGAATTGCAAATCCGAATCGCAAATCGTATTTGCAGTGTGCAGGGAGCCTAAGAGTGTAAAGGAAGGCATGAATGTAACTTCCTGCCATAAATGTAACTTCCTGCATTGTGCAGACTTAAAGTGAACCTGTATCTTCCCCCGAAAAAAGTCTTATACCTTAGTAGAGGAAAGCTTCAGGATAGTCCAAATTATTCCCGATCCATCTAGTAGCGCACTCCTCTCTGGCAGGGTCTCTCTCTCCATGTATGATGGTAGTAGCCGCTGCTGCACAAGCATGAGTATAGCCACGCCTTTGCTGTAGCGTGAAAGCCGCATGTGTATGAGTAGATTCATGCTACTGCATAGGCGCAGCCATAGTTGTGCATGCACAGTATGTCCATGCTTGTACATGGAGTGGAGCCCGACCTCAAAGAGGAAAATGATCCTGGCCAGCAGAGGTGGGGTCAAGGAGTACGTGGAGGCCTCTGGAGCATTGTAAAGGTTCCCTTTACTTTGGTAAGTATCTTTTTTTTGGGGAGTATCTTTAACACCTGTGTACTGTTGTCAGGAGGTTTCCTAGTATAGTTGCTGCAGAGTAACATTGAAACATGATATTTAACAACATTCAGTCAAAAAGTGACCTGTATAGTTATGAAATATGGTATATTGATTTCAGTGCCAGAGCATTTCTCCATTGTTCATTAGCTTTGGAGAACCTGGAGATCACCGCCTATTTCAGTACAATTTGTATGACGTGTTTCCAACACTCTGAGAACTTGCTGGTAGACGAACCGGTGTGAGAGCCAGCCAACTGAATGATGTGTATGTATGTGCTTATATTAGACTGCAGGCTTATTCAGGGATCATTACAGATGGCTCTAAGAACTGTATTCTGTATCGCATTGCACAATATTACATCACTACTGTATATATGACAACAAATAGCTCTGGGAATAAGGAATCTTTATAACAGACAAGCAGACTTAACATCTCCCCCCATTAACAAAAATTAAGTGGTTTTATGTCTAACAAGTGCAAACCATGCAGCTCCATAAGAAGCTATGGGAGACCTGAGGTGAGGATATCTTGTGATGGCTGCAGTTTTTATACTGTATTATTGTAAATGTGTTATAGTTATACAAACCCGTATAAAAGCCCATGCATCACATGGAAGCGTGACAAAAACTGTATGTCATGTTTCTTTTTGTGTGAAAGAGTGACAAAAATTGTATGTCCTGTCCCATACCCATTCTTTTACATAGAGAATAGTCTTTGATCCTTGATGGTTATTGGTTACCTGTAACCTCCAAGTATCTGTGGAATGAGATAGACCAGGACCCCAATGGTGCAGTATCATTGGACAATGGGGTAAAAGAAATATGTGTAAAGGTATTATAATCACAAGGGTAGGTTGCAAAACTTGCACCCTCTGTCTGAGCCGAGAATGTAACCATCCCCGCTCGATGTCCGAGGTCTGCTGATGCAGATGCTGGTTGGTCACTCTCCTGAATTAGTGGTGAGGACCTCGGGACTAAAAACCCCTTTGTTATATAAACTATGCTGCAAAAAACACTGGTAGAGGTGCCCTTGATGATGTGCTACTGTAGATTGTTATATAGATGAAAAGATGAATATCTTACTTTCTCAGAAGAACAAGCCATTGGTTAATAGAAAAAGTATATTTATTTGTGTGCTGTAGACAACGCATTTCACAGGTCTTGGCCCACTTATTGCGGTCCATACAAGTGCCTGAGAAGTTTGCGGACATGTGTGTGAGCGCCCATCATTCCTCCACCAGTGCTTTTTGCACCATTCTTTTACATAACTGACAAAAAAATAAAAATATAACTTAAAAGACACCAGAACTGAGAAGGATATGGAGACTGCCATATTTGTTTCTTTATAAACAATACCAGTTGTCTGGCAGTCCTGGTGATCATCTGCTTCGAATATTTTTAGCCTTAGATCCCGAACAAGCATGCAGATCAGGGCCCATATGCAGTTAGCTTTCTCGCCCGAGTTTTCTCCTAGGTGATATTTTCACACCTAATTAATAAAACTAAAAAGTTATTTTAAAAGGAAAATAAAAAAATATCTCTAAGGAGAAAACTCAGGAGAAAAAGTGAATTGAATAAGGGCCGAGTAGTTTCTGACTGGAGTCTGACTATATTAGCTGCATGCATGTTTCAGGTATGCACTCCAGATATTATTGTAGCTAAGAGATGAGCAGGAAGACAGGCAACTTGTACTGTTTAAAAGTAAATAAATATGGCAGCCTTACTATCGGTTACAGTTCAGCTGACAATAATGTTTAATCGATTGGTTATTGTGTTACGTTGTACCTATTTAACTACTAGAGGCGCTGCACCTCTCTGCACAACCTCGGAGTTACTCCTGCTCTTGTATTTGCCTGGAAAGCGGGCTTGGGACCCGCGAAATGCGTTGCATAATTTTATGTGGAGTACTGATTAAATATATATTTTTCTGGATACCATATATTGTGGTTGTGTCATATATATTTGGGAAAAAAATACATATATCCAGGCACATCGCCTCTGGTTAGGACATTAAATAAGTTATTAAGGAAAGGGAGGTGCTGAAGGGGGTGTGGCTAGAAAACGGCAAAAATCTATTAACCCTTCGCACTCTCGCATGCAAATGTTCAAACAAATGCATTCACAGATCCACTCATCCAGGCACCACTGTTGTCCCTACAGCTAAGTTAAAAGCCAGGGGTTTTAGTTCACAGAAGAATGCATTCTTATGCTTAGTCACCTAAACTGCGCAGAAGTACCCAGGTAAACATAGGTGTCTTAACTCTGGCCCTGTAACATGCATAGTGCAGACATGCAAACACATTCATTGCATCATTGCAAATGTTTGAACATTTGCATGCGAGAGTGCGAAGGTTTATATATTTTGGGGAGACGGATCCACCCCGGTCCCCCAATTTTTTATTTGGTTTTAATAGACTACTAATTTTTATTCTGCTGGCGCCTCTGTAACTACTACAAATACTATTTAACTGCTAGATGACCAGCAGCCCCAGGACCGCCTAACGCCAATTAGCGTCAAGTCCTGGGGCGGGGTTTTGCAAAAGATCACACGCACATCTCCGCTTGAATGACAGAGAAGACTGTTAGACGGCAAAACACTACGGCGATACACAGCTGTCTAATAACACTGTACAGGCAGCGCTGTACTGGGGACAGCCGTGTGACTTTGCTGTCCCCCTGGGGGAGACAGGAGCGATCGGCTGTCATAGGCTGATGCCTATGACAGCCGATCGCTGTCATAGGCTGGCGGCGGGAGGGAGGGAGGGTTATTAAAATAATAATAAAATAGGTTTATTTATTGGGGAAAAAACAATAAATATTTATGCAAAAAGTAAACATTGGGGAGCGAACACAGCCCACCAACAGAAAGCTCTGTTGGTGGGCAGAAAGGGGGGGATCACTTGTGTGCTGAGTTGTACCGCCTGCAGCGAGGCCTTAAAGCTGCAGTGGCCTATATTGTAAAAAATGGCCTGGTCACTAGGGGGGTGTAAGCCTGTGGTCCTCAAGAGGTTACAATGGTTTACTGTAAAAAGTTTTATTCTGGAAAAGTTTTTTTTTAATTTTTTTAATAGCATGTCAGACAGCTGACTTGAGTGATGCTTATAGAATATCAGCAGTTAAAAACTTGTGAACAACAAATATTTCTGAAAATATATAGATGAGATATGTTGACCTTCTTCAAAGCCCAGTGAAGGTTCATGCAGTTTTCTTTTTTAAAAAACCTCCAAGATTATATTTTTGTCTTCTCCCTGGTGTAAACTCTGGGATTACCGGTAACTTTGGTGCCAGAGTCCTAGAACGTCTGTAGAAGTCAATCAGAGAAGCTCCATGAAAGTAGGTTTTTGATTGGCTAACAAACCATGTGAAACTAGACTTAACCAGGATTTCCTACAGTACAAGACCAACCTGCTGCAGTTCCACACTGCCCTTGCTCATGCGAAGCAGGAATACTTTAGCAAGCTCATCGGAGCACAAGCTTCCAACCCCCGGCGTCTTTTTGCCACTTTCAACTCCCTGCTTAAACCCACCCCCCCACCCTCCGTTTCCTCCCTCTCTGCCACAGATTTAGCCACCCACTTCACCAACAAAATTGTCTCCATCCGCCAGGAAATATCCAATCTCCTATCTTCACCTCCAACCCCCTCCCACCCAACTCCTCCTCCACCCTATCCTCCCCTCACATCCTTCCCTCCTACTACGACCGAGGAAGTCAACCACCTACTGCAGACTTCCCATACCACTACTTCCCCCCTTGACCCCATCCCTTCCGATTTACTCCAGCCTCATTTCACGGAATTGGCCCCAGTCCTCACTACCCTGTGCAACCTCTCCCTATCCACAGGCACCTTCCCCTCAGACTTCAAGCAGGCCACTGTACTACCCCTGCTCAAGAAACCCTCCCTCGACCCTTCGCTACCCTCCAACTACCGTCCTATCTCCCTCCTCCCCTTTGCCTCAAAACTCCTTGAGCGCCTGGTTCACAAACGTCTGACCCAGTACCTCAATGCCAACTCACTGCTAGACCCACTCCAATCTGGATTTCGGCCTGCCCACTCAACCGAAACTGCTCTCACCAAAGTGGTCAACGACCTTGCCTTAGCTAAAGCTGAAGGTAAATACTCCATTCTCCTCCTCCTTGACCTGTCAGCAGCTTTTGACACAGTAGATCATACCCTACTCCTCCAGTCCCTCCAGTCCTTGGGCATTCACGATCTCGCCCTGTCCTGGCTTTCATCCTACCTCTCCAACCGCTCCTTCACGACCATCTTCAATGAGTCCTCTTCCATCCCCCAACCACCTCTCGGTGGGAGTCCCCCAAGGTTTGGTCCTTGGCCCCCTACTGTTCACCCTATACACATCCTCCATTGGCAAGGTTATCTCCTCCATGGGTTTTAACTATCATCTGTATGCAGATGACACCCAGATCTACCTCCACACCCCTGACATATCCACCACTACCATGGACAAGGTCTCCTCCTGCCTATCAGCCATCTCCTCCTGGATGTCCGCTAGGTTCCTGAAACTAAATCTAGACAAAACTGAATTTATGATCTTCCCACCCCGGCCATCCACGAACCTCCCAGATGTGCATGTCACTGTTAACCACACTACCATTCGCCCTACCTCTCAAGCCCGCTGTCTGGGTGTCACCCTGGACTCCGCACTCTCCTTCACTTCCCACATCCAAAACCTCACTAAGTCCTGCAACTTCCACCTTCGTAACATCTGTAAGATTCGCCCTTTCCTGACCTCTGCCACCACCAAACTCCTCATCCATGCCCTCATAATTTCCCGCCTTGACTACTGCAATGCCCTGCTGTCTGGTCTCCCTATGACCCGAACAGCCCCACTGCAGTCCATCATGAATGCGGCAGCCAGAATTATCCACTGCTCCCATCGCTCCACCACGGCGGATCCGCTCCTAGAATCCCTCCACTGGCTTCCTATCCAGTCCAGAATCAGATTCAAGATACTGTGTCTGACCTACAAATCTGTCCACAAAACCTGTCCAACCTACATTTCCGATCTTACTCAGAGGTACACACCTAGCCGCTCACTCCGCTCTTCCAATGAACTTCGCCTAACCGCCCCCCGAATCACCCAGTCCCATGCACGCCTCCAGGACTTCTCAAGAGCTGCTCCAACACTATGGAACTCCCTACCTCCACCCATTAGGGCAGCTCCCTCCTTCATCATCTTCAAGAAAGCACTCAAAACTCACCTTTTCACTCTGGCCTACCACCCCTCACAAGTGCTCTAAACCTACAGCTGAACTCTGGTCCCCTACCATTCGTGTCCTTACCTCTCCCTCTAGATTGTAAGCCTTTGGGCAGGGTCCTCCTCCTTTTGTGTCCTACCTAATCTTGCACCTCCATTACTGTGCACCCATGCTATGCATCTGAGTGAACCTAACCTGCCTAATCTCCATGCTCCATCTAGTGACTGACTAAGCAATACCTTGTACTCATACTATGGTGTGTGATCTGGTTTTCTTGTATTCCTGTATTGTCATATTGCTGTATGTCACCCCTAAATATTGTCTGTAACCTAAATGAATGTTCAGCGCTGCGTAATATGTTGGCGCTTTATAAATACAATAAATAATAATAATAATAATAATAAACAGCTGAGCATGTGAGAAAGTCTGTATGATGCTGCCATTTCACAGTCCATTTATCTCTTACTGCTTAGGTTGTAAGCAGAAAGGGATAGATTTAAAGTAAAAAGTTACATAAATTTTAGAAGATAAAAATATAATAAAATGGCTTTTAAAATAAGTAAAACTTAAAAAAAGGGCTTTAAAATCATATTAGATTACTGCAATAGGTGTTTGGCCGTGTAAATCAAGCACATGTAATGTTTTTTGTTTTAAAAAAATATTTTTAATGACAGTTATCAAAATGTATTCATTTATAATCACACTTACGACGTAATTAATCCATATTGTGCAGAATGCCCTCATTTTTAGTATTCCATTAATTAGAGAGACATAGAAATAGAACAACAAATAAACTCGATACAAACTCTGTTAGAAAAAACGTAGAAAAAACAGCCAATTTTGTCCAGACTTTTTTTTTTTTGAATAAATAACCTAAATGTACCGTAGTCATTACAATGTCATTAGCAATTAGTTCATTTGTTCTCATCAAACTTGAAGGGCTCAGATGTTACAAAAACCTACTCATGTTTGCTGTCATGTCAAAAAGGATAACCTGCAGAAATGTTTTTAGTTGAAATATTATCATTATAATAAGCATCACAACTGTTTAAAAAAAGAGAAAAAAAATATCTGTATACCTAGAGAGGATAAAAAGTTATTGCTAAGAAAAGCGACATATACCAAAATTGCCAAATTTGATTTGGTCTGTTTCAATTTTGGCCTGAAATGATTAAATAAAAATAACTGACATTTTATTAACCACTTGCCGACCAGGGGAATTTTCACTGATCGGTGCTGCGTGGGCTCTGCAGCCCGCAGCACCGATCAGCAGTGCAGCAGGGCGATCAGACTACCCCCCTTTTTTCCCCACTAGGGGGATGTCCTGCTGGGGGGGTCTGATCGCCGCCGGCCATTAGTGGGTAGCGGGGGGGGGGCTCCTCAAAGCCCCCCTCCGCAGCGTTTTGTGCGCTCCCTCCCCTTACCTCCCTCTCCCTTCCTGGGCTGCGCAGGACGGATATCCGTCCTGCGCATTGTGGGATAGGCTTCAGCCTATCGTATGCCGGCGATCCCCGGCCAATCAGAGGCCGGGGATCGCCGATCTGACGTATCATGTAAACAGCGGGGATTTCTTCCCCGCCTGTTTACATTTTGCCAGCGAGCCGCTATCGGCGGCTCTCCGGCTGTTCACGGAGACACCCTCCGTGAACTGACATGGAAAGGCCGTTTCTATGGTAACCCGCAGATGACCAGTTTACGCCAATCGGCGTTAGCTGGTCGTCAAGAGGTTAAAAAAAATACCAAATCCTTTAATTTTTGGCATTATTGCTGTGGTTGAGCGACTCATGCAACATTTGGTCCTCAAAACATAGGAGCCTATTTGTCAGAACCATATACCATTCTCCAGCTGTTTCTGCACTCCATACAGACCAGTGGGTGACAGGTTGACTGGTGGCTTGGTCCTGCCTCCTGCCAATAAAGCATAAGTCTCATCCCCGTCCCCGCCCCATTGTTAGATATCACCACAGCAATAAAGTCCAACATGGTGACTAGATTGTCAGCCGTTGGCAGCGCCCTCTCTCCTTGTGTATCATACTTGATTGTGCACTCTACTGAAATATAATTATAAGCACTTCATACGTTTCAAAGGCTTTTATTGACAATTACATGAGATTTATGCAAAAAGTCAGTATTTGCAGTGTTGGCCCTTCTTTTTCAGGACCTCTGCAATTCGACTGGGCATGTTCTCAATCAACTTCTGGACCAAATCCTGACTGATAGCAACCCATTCTTTAATAATCACTTCTTTGAGTTTCTCAGAATTAGTTGGTTTTTGTTTGGCCACCCGCCTCTTGAGGAATGACCACAAGTTGTCAATGGGATTAAGGTCTGGGGAGTTTCCAGGCCATGGACCCAAAATGTCAACGTTTTGGTCCACGAGCCACTTAGTTATCACTTTTGCCTTATGATATGGTGCTCCGTCATGCT
This sequence comes from Hyperolius riggenbachi, assembly GCF_040937935.1. Lineage (NCBI taxonomy): Eukaryota > Metazoa > Chordata > Amphibia > Anura > Hyperoliidae > Hyperolius > Hyperolius riggenbachi. The sequence continues at coordinate 93,601,956 of NC_090656.1, forward strand.
GGAAATGCACTGTTCTTCACCAAACTGTTGTTGGATTGTTGGAAGAAGTTGCCGTTGGAGGGTGTTTTGGTACCTTCGGGGACCAAAACGTTGAAATTTTGGGTCCATGGCCTGAAAACTCCCCAGATCTTAATCCCATTGAGAACTTGTGGTCATTCCTCAAGAGGCGGGTGGCCAAACAAAAAACAACTAATTCTGAGAAACTCAAAGAAGTGATTATGAAAAAATGTGTTGCTATCAGTCAGATTTTGGCCCAGAGGTTGATTGAGCGCATGCCCAGTCGAATTGCAGAGGTCATGAAAAAGAAGGGCCAACACTGCAAATACTGACTCTTTGCATAAATCTCATGTAATTGTCAATAAAAGCCTTTGAAACATATAAAGTGCTTATAATTATATTTCAGTACATCACAAAACAACTGAAACAAAGATCTAAAAGCAGTTTAGCAGCAAACTTTGTGAAAACTCATATTTTTGACAGTCTCAAAACTTTTGGCCAGGACTATACATATGCCTCTTTTCACATGCTTTTTAGGCCCAGTTTGTCTTACACAATAAACCATTGTTTAAATGTTAAATACAGATGCATGAAAAACACAAAAATACTTGTACAATGTAGTGAAAACACAGGTGTGTATTAACACACAAGTGCAACATTGTGACTAAGCTGTTAGCGCTCTTGCCTTGCAGCGTTATGGTCCCAGGTCCAAATCTCAGCCAGTACCCTATCTACATGGTTTGTACTTTTTCCTCCTGTTTTTGAGTTTCCTCCAGGCACTTTGAGTTTCTCCTTCATCCAAAAAAACATACTTGGATTGGTCTACCCCATTCTCATTCTGCAGTAGGGATGCTAGATAGTGGAATCCTCTGAAGGACAGCTAGTGATACATATCATTTGATTATTAGTATAACTTTATGTATTTATATATTGCCAACATCTTTGCACTGTGCAGAGAACACAGGCATGTCACTAACTGTCCTCAGAATTTCACTATCTGATCCTTACTTCATATTTTTGCGTTGTATACAGTGGAATGCGAAAGTTTGGGCAACCTTGTTAATCGTCATGATTTTCCTGTATAAATCGTTGGTTGTCACAATAAAAAATGTCAGTTAAATATATCATATAGGAGACACACACAGTGATATTTGAGAAGTGAAATGAAGTTTATTGTTTTTACAGAAAATGTGCAATAATTATTTAAACAAAATTAGGCAGGTGCATAAATAAATGAAATCAGTTTTTAGTAGATCCTCCTTTTGCAGACATTACAGCCTCTAAACGCTTCCTGTAGGTTCCAATGAGTGTCTGGATTCTGGTTGAAGGTATTTTGGACCATTCCTCTTTACAAACCAGTAGTTCATTCAGGTTTGATGGCTTCCGAGCAGGGACAGCTCTCTTTAACTCACACCACAGATTTTCAATTATATTCAGGTCTGGGGACTGAGATGGCCATTCCAGAACGTTGTACTTGTTCCTCTGCATGAATGCCTTAGGGGATTTTGAGCAGTGTTTAGGGTCGTGGTCTTGTTGAAAGATCCAGCCCCGGCACAGCTTCAGCTTTGTCACTGATTCCTAGACATTGGTCCCCAGAATCTGCTGATATTGAGTGGAATCCACGCGTCCCTCAACTTTGACAAGATTCCTAGTCCCTGCACTGGCCACATGGCACACAGCATGATGGAACCACCACCATATTTTACTGCAGGTAGCAAGTGTTTTCCTTGGAATGCTGTGTTGTTTTTCCTCCATGCATAACGCCACTTGTTATGCCCAAATAACTCAATTATAGTTTCATCAGTCCACAGCGCCTTATTCCAAAATAATGCTGGCTTGTCTAAATGTGCTTTAGCATACCTCAAGCGGCTCTGTCTGTGCTGTGGGCAGAGAAAAAGCTTTCTCTGCATCACTCTCACATACAGCATCTCCTTGTGTAAAGTGCGCCGAATGGTTGAACGATGCACAGTGACTCCATTCTGCAGCAAGATGATGTTGTAGGTCTTTGATGCTGGTCTGTGGGTTGACTCTGACTGTTCTCACCATGCGTCGCTTCTGTCTATCCGAGATTTTTCTTGGTCTGCCACTTTGAGCCTTAACTTGAACTGAGCCTGTGGTCTTCCATTTTCTTAATATGCTCCATAACTGTGGAAACAGACAGCTGAAATCTCTGAGAAAGTTTTCTGTATCCTTCCCCTAAACCATGATGGTGAACAATCTTTGTCTTCAGGTCATTTGAGACCCCCATGTTGCTACTCTTCAGAGAAAATTAAAAGAGGAGAGAAACTTACAATTGACCCCCTTAAATACTCTTTCTCATAATTGGATTCACCTGCATATGTAAGTCAGGGGTCACTGAGCTTACCAAGCCATTTTGAGTTCCAATAATTAGTTCTAAAGATTTTGGAATCAATAAATTGACAACGGTGCCCAAATGTATGCACCTGCCTAATTGTATTCAAACAATTATTGCACACTTTCTGTAAATCCAATAAACTTCATTTCACTTCTCAAATATCACTGTGTGTGTCTCCTGTATGATATATTTAACTGACATTTTTTATCGCAACAACCAGCGATTTATACAGGAAAATCATGACGATTAACAAGGTTGCCCAAACTTTCACACCCCACTGTATGTGTTGTATATGTATGGATATGAATTGTACACTCATTATGGTTGCTTCTTTGCACTTTAGCACTTTTCATTTAGGGAACCCAGGTTCCACCAAAGGGATTCTTATTTTGAGTCCTGTGTGGCATGTTTTTTTTGATTGGTGGTCAGATTTGTGAATAGCTGCATTAAAGTTTAACTGTCGGGCATAAAATCAAAAATCAATTCTTTATTTTTATCTGGTAAACAAGTAATAAGGATGCTAATCAGACAATCCAAAAGTTAAAATCGTTCTTACTTTTCTTGTTTATAAATGATCATTCCCCAGTTTACCTGACTCTCATTTGGTACGTTGCCGCACAAAGGAAGTTGCAAGGCATGCTGGGTTGCCTTTTTTTGCTTCTGTACATTAGTTAAGTCTGAGGGGAAATAAAGAAGCAAAAAAAGGACAACCCAGCATGCCCTGCAACTTCCTTTGTGTTGCAACATACCAAATAAGAGTCAGGTAAACTGGGGAATGATCATTTATAAACATGGAAAGTAATAGAGATTTTCACTTTTGGATTGCCTGGTTAGCATCCGTATTACTTGTTTACCAGATAAAAATAAAGAATTGATTTTTGATTTTATGCCTGACAGTTAGGGCCCGTTTCCACTAGGGCGAATTCGCATGCGTGGCCTGCATGCGAATTCGCATAGGCAATGAAAGTGGATGGGACTGTTTCCACTTGTCATTGTTTTCGTGCGTTTTTCTGTGCAGGATTTTTCTGCACGGTAGGGCCTGCAGAATTCGCCTGCGTGAGGAATGCAGGCGAATCGCAGCCCATGTATTTAATAGGGAAAACGCACGTGCGTTTTTTGCCGCGAATTCGCATGAAAAGTAATACAAATTGAGTCAGGCAGTGACATGGTTAAATTCGCATAGACCCTGCCTATGCGAAATCGCATGCGAATTCGCGGCAAAAAACGCACGCGGAATCGCATCCGCATGCGATTTCGTCAGCGGTGGAATCCCAGGGATTCGCACCGCACTAGTGGAAACGAGCCCTTACTGTGTAAAGGAACATGATGAATATTCTACCTTACTGTTGGAGGCTACATGGAAGAATTGTGATTTTCATGGTATTTTATTGACTATACTGTATTCCATTAATAAAATGATAATAACAATAATATTTATATAGCGCTTTTCTCCCTGGGGACTCAAAGCGCTGTGACCCTGCATTATGCAGTCTCAAAGGCTAGGGAAAAGAGGTGAGTTTTTAGCCTTTTTTTAAAGCTGTCCAGAGAAGGAGCCTCTCGTACTGATTGTGGAAGTGAGTTCCATAGAGTAGGGGCTGCATAGGAAAAGGCCCGAGCACCAAATGTTAAGTGTATCCTGGGAATAACCAGCTTCATCTTGTTGGCAGAGCGGAGGGTGCGTGGTGGGGCATAAAGTTCCAATAGATCCGCTATGTATTTGGGTCCCATGTGGTGTAGAGCCTTGAATGTCAGCAGGCAGATCTTAAAATTGATTCTCCATTTTACTGGCAACCAGTGAAGAGTTTGCAGTACTGGGGTGATGTGTGAGCTGCGGGGGGCATTGGCTAGGAGTCTGGCTGCAGCATTCTGTACTAGCTGTAAGGGGCGCAGAACCTTATCTGTAGATCCGATTAACAGGGCGTTGCAGTAGTCTAGGCGGGAGGATACAAATATAATGGTAATTTGATGCTCCTGTAACATATATTTGGGAATGTGACTGGTTTGTTTTAGGCTTACTCTATTTGTTTTGGCCATAGTATGTTTGAGGGTTAGATTTGGATTTATCAGTGTTACAGTAAGGGCCCGTTTCCACTAGCGCGAATTCGCATGCAGACAACGCATGCGGATTCGCATAGGCAATACAAGTGGATGGGACTGTTTCCACTTGTCAGTTTTCATTTGCGTTTTTATGTGCAGGATTTTTCTGCACGGTAGACCCTGCAGAATTCGCCTGCATGTGGAATGCAGGCGAATCGCAGGCAATGTATTTAATAGGGAAATCGCATGCGTTTTTTGCATGCGTTTTTTGCCGCGATTTCGCATTGAAAGTAATGTAAATTGACACAGGCAGTGACATGGTTAAAATCGCATATACCCTGCCTATGCGAAATCGCATGCAAAATCGCGGCAAAAAACGCATGCGGAATCGCATCCGCATGCGATTTTGTCAGCGGTGATATGCGGCGATTCCGCACCGCACTAGTGGAAACGGGCCCTAATAGTGGAAGGGACCTTTCACACTAAGGGCTTGATTCACTAAACCGTGCTAACTCACAGTCGCATGCGATAATTTACAATTGCGCGCAAAAACGCTAGAGTGGCCGTGCTATGAGTTAGCACAGTTTAGTTAATCAAGCCCTAAGTGCGTTCCGATCCAATTTTCGGAATGCTGCCGTTTTCCTGATTGCAACTTCATCTCCTTTTCTAATAGTAATTGCGAGAATGCTTTTTGATTTTTCCAAAAGGCAATCTCTGACTTTGCTGCGTTTTTCCTGCTTTTCGATTGAGGCCAAATAGATAAAATCGCAAAACACAGCAAAAATGCACTGTACAATAGCATTGTCTTTGCGATTGCCTAGAGAGGAACAGCCCCAGCCCCTTGTAACTAAAGGGGAGCAGCCCCTTCGAAACTGGGGGCGGGGGAGCCAGGAGCTGTGGGGTGCCCCAACTACTACGCTTCCCTTCCTCTGATACAAGGGACTATACTTCAGATCAGGTGTTTGCGTGGCTGCACTTCTTATGGGTATGAAGATCATGGTAACCACACTTGTTTTGTGACCTTGTGAGATGGGCCCCAAGACCATGAAGGGGAGGCAAGGGAAGAGGTGTGAACATGGCCGTTTCTAGCCCCGTGCGGGGCGTGCCACCGCCCGGGGCGCTGTTGGGAGGGGGGCGCTGTAATGGAGCCCGACCTCTCCCTCCCTCTCCCGGGCCGCCCTCCGTGCTCCCCCCTCAGATGTATAGTGAGCAGCAGCAGCCAGGGAGGGAGCGCTGTATACAACATACCTCCCTGGCTCCAAGCGCTGCTCTCTCGCCGCCGGTCTTCTTCTCTCTGCATACACGCTTATACACACGCTGCTTCCTGTTTAGCCAGAAGCAGCGTATGTATACGCGTGTAGGCAGATGGGAGAAGACCGGCGACGAGAGAACAGCGCTTGGAGCCAGGGAGGTATGTTGTATACAGCGCTCCCTCCCTGGCTGCTGCTGCTCACTATACATCTGAGGGGGGAGCACGGAGGGCGGCCCGGGAGAGGTCGGGCTGCCCTCCCCGCGGCTACGGTGCTTCCCCCCCCTCCATTATGGGGGACAGCTACCTATCTAACCTATCCTGGGGGGCACCTACCTAATCTAACCTACGCTTGGGGGCAGCTACCTATCTAACCTATCCTGGGGGGCAGCTGCCTATCTAACCTATCCTGGGGGGCACCTACCTAATCTAACCTACGCTGGGGGGCAGCTACCTATCTAACCTATCCTGGGGGGCAGCTACCTATCTAACCTATCCTGGGGGGCACCTACCTAATCTAACCTACGCTGGGGGGCAGCTACCTATCTAACCTATCCTGGGGGGCACCTACCTAATCTAACCTACGCTGGGGGGCAGCTACCTATCTAACCTATCCTGGGGGGCACCTACCTAATCTAACCTACGCTGGGGGGCAGCTACCTATCTAACCTATCCTGGGGGGCAGCTACCTATCTAACCTATCCTGGGGGGCACCTACCTAATCTAACCTACGCTGGGGGGCAGCTACCTATCTAACCTATCCTGGGGGGCACCTACCTAATCTAACCTACGCTGGGGGGCAGCTACCTAATCTAACCTGCACTGGGGTGCAGCTACCTATCTAACCTATACTGGGGGGCACCTACCTAATCTAACCTACACTGGGGGGCAGCTACCTATCTAACCAACACTGGGGGGCAGCTACCTATCCTGGGGGGCACCTACCTAATCTAACCTACGCTGGGGGGCAGCTACCTAATCTAACCTATACTGGGGGGCACTTACCTAATCTAACCTACACTGGGGGGCAACTACCTATCTAACATATACTGGGGGGCACCTACCTAATCTAACCTACACTAGGGGGCGGCTACCTATCTAACCTACACTGGGGGGCAGCTACCTATCTAACCTATACTGGGGGGCACCTACCTATCTAACGTATACTGAGGGGAACCTACCTATATAACCTATACTGGGGGGCAGCTACCTATCTAACCTATACTGGGGGCACTTATCTAACCTGTATTGGGGGCACCTACCTACCTAGCTAGCCTATACAGGTGACAACTATACTGGCTACCTATATTGGAGACACCTACCTAAATGACTTATACTGGGGGCACCTACCTATCTAACCTATGCTGGGGGCAACTATTCTGGCTACCTATATTAGAGGCACCCACCTAGCTAACCTGTACTGGGGCACCTACCTATCTAACTTATACCGGGGGCGCCTGCCTATCTAACCTATACTGGGGGCAACTATACTGGCTACCTATACTGGAGGCACCTACCTGGCTAACCTATAGCGGGGGCAACTATACTGGCTCACCTATGCCTGGCTACCTATACTGGGGTACCTATTCTTGGCTTCCTATACTGGGGGGACCTATACTAAGTGAAACTAGACCTGGCTAACCTATACTGCGGGCACCCATACCTTGCTCTGGGGGGGGGGCGCAATTTTTACACCCTCGCCCTGGGTGCATTTTAGCCTAGAAACTGCACTGGGTGTGAACATTGGTTGGGCCCCTTCAAAGTTTTGCCTAGTGCCCCATATATTGCAGTTACGCCATTGGGATTGCCTTGTGATTGTGTTTTGCGATTTTTAGTGTGAAAGAGCCCTATTAGTCTAGTGTCGATATCATAGTAAAAGGCCAGTTTAGGAGGGACATTCAAATCATTGTAATAATTAAGGAACAAGGTGTGATTGGGCCCATGTTAGTGATGTTATGCACATCTTGCATGTGCCTTCTTGGTGATACAGTTCCACTGGCCAGCAGTGCAGTACATAGGAATACAGCTGTGTGCTGGCAGGAGCTGCCGTAGCCAGTCAGCATATGTTTCTCAGCTGGCTGGAAAGGTGCTCTGACAGAGCAGTGCTGCATCCAGTATAGACTTTGCACTACAGCACTGTAATGCTGGCCTTGCTTATAGTGGCTCAGTTCCTAGACAGGAATTTACTACTCCTACTACTGGTTTCTAATCCCTTTTTTTTCCTTTTTAAGCAGACCTTCTGTGTACACAACTACTTAACTCATACACACTCCTGCAAGTGAATATTGCAATGAAAACCTTGGAAAATCAGTTTAGCAACCTTGACTTGGTACACAGAAATTACGATTATTAATGGTTATTTTATTGGTAGCTCTGTGCATAGAAAAGGGTCTGTACAGCTTTCAGAGTGGCAAGTCAGTAATCCAATTACTTAGGATAACACGCAGCGAGTTTCATTAGACCCTTGTACACATGCGCAGTGCGCTTCCAGCAATGTGTGCGCAATGTAAGGCACGCACTGCTGGGCCTGTGCATTGGTGCCCGACCCGGCCGACCCAGAAGAGACTGTTGTGGGGCATTTAGGTAGGATCGGAGTGGCAGAGAGGAGAATGGGGGGAGCGGTGAGCATTAGGACAGCTTCCACTACATGCCTGCTCCCCCCATCCCCCGTTTTTTCCTATTTACTTCGATTCTGGTATCCTTTAAACCTTGATTACTGGTCCTATACTTGCTGAATGTAATAAGGCCATGGGAACTCAAGGCTCCTCAACAAATGTGGGGAGGGACGGCTAGCTCGTCTGATCTGATCCTACAGAAGAGTTATCGCAGTAGAAACTGGTGAGAAAATTTAAATGGCACATGAACTGAGAGGAATAGGGAGGCTGCCATATTTATTTCTCCTTAAACAATACCAGTTCCGGGCTGTCCTGCTGATCCTCTGCCCTAATACTTTTAGCCATAGACCCTGAACAAGCATGCCGATCAGATGTTTCTGACTGAATTTTGACTAAATTAGCCACATGCCTAACCTTAACCCCTTCCCCCCCCATAAGTGCCTAAACCAAACCTCCTTACCTCGTAATAATTAAATAATAAAAAACATAATTCCTATGTAGTACTAGCCACTTCTGGCACCCATTCGCTGTTTCGGCGTCTATTTACCGCAGGTGTTTAATCCCCGTGCCCAAATGACCTAACCCGCCTTCAGACATCTTGGGAGTCCATGTGCCAATGGATCACATGCCTAAATAACTGGGAATATTGTTGTTACTAGCCGACCCGCAGCGTAGCATACGCCACATAAGAGGGTAGAGGGCAGAAAGGGGGTATTGGCCACAGCGGCGGGGAGGGGGGTTGGACCCCCCCTCAACTTGGTCCCCCATGTGTGCTCTACCTCCAGCTTAAGCTCAGCAGGAACCCCCCCCCCCCCCTCACCTGGGTCCCCCATGTGCGCTCCCCCTCCAGCTTAAGCTCAGCAAGAAACACCCTCCCCTCACCTGGGTCCCCCATGTGCGCTCCCCCTCCAGCTTAAGCTCAGCAAGAAACACCCCCCCCCCCTCACCTGGGTCCCCCATGTGCGCTTCCCCTCCAGATTAAGCTCAGCAGGAAACACCCCCCTCTCACCTGGGTCCCCCATGTGCGCTCCCCCTCCAGCTTAAGCTCAGCAGGAAACACCCCCTCCCTCACCTGGGTCCCCATGTGCACTCCCCCTCCAGCTTAAGCTCAGCAGAACCCCCCCTCCCTCACCTGGGTCCCCCATGTGCACTTTCCCTCCAGCTTAAGCTCAGCAGGAAACACCCCCTCCCTCACCTGGGTCCCCATGTGCACTCCCCCTCCCGCTTAAGCTCAGCAGAACCCTCCCCCCTCACCTGGGTCCCCCATGTGCGCTCCCCCTCCTGCTTAAGCACAGTAGCAGCCGCCACTATTAGTAAGAGGGAGCGGGCGGGGATGACTCACCTCTTCCATGTTCCATCGTGCGTTCCACTGTCGTCACTTCCTGCAATGCCACACACTATATTGGTGTAATTTGCCTTTTTAAAACAGAAGGAAATCTGCAATAATTCAGCTATAAGTGAACATTTGTGGTTACTCACAATGCACTGCTACTAAATATGCAAATTACCCCTTTTCCCCCTTGGTAAGCCAAGCAAGCATCCAGAGCCGCTGGTGTATAGCAAGCATATAGCTTTAAATTTAACACAGCCATATCAAACCCATATGTAGACAGCCTGTTTCAGACTTTTGGTCCTCATCAGTACATGGCAGGGATTGATACAGCTGTATGAGATAGGGCTTGGACCAGTACAACAGAATAACCAAGCAGCTCAGGGTGACCCAAACCGCGCAGAATGTATAGGTGGATAAATGGGACCAAAAAGACCTTCTACTAAAAAAATCAAAGCTTGGTGTAATTTGCCTTCTTAAAACAGAAGAAAATCTGCAATAATTCTGCTATAAGGGAACATTTGTGATTACCCACAATGCACCGCTACTAAATATGCAAATTATTCCTTTTCACCCTTGGTAAATCAAGCAAGCCTATACCTTTAAGTTTTACACAGTCATATCAAACCCACATGTGACAGCCTATTTCAGATGTTTCATCCTCATCAATACATGGCAGGGATTGATATGGCTGTATGAGATAGGGCTTGGACCAGTACAACAGAGTAACCAAGAAGCTCAGGGTGACCCAAAATACTAAGAATCTATAGGAGGATAAAAGAGACCAAAAAGCCCTCCTACAAAAAAAAGCAAAGCTTGGTGTAATTTTCCTTCTTAAAACAGAAGTAAATCTGCAATAATTCAGCTATAAGTGAACATTTGTGGTTACTCACAATGCACTGCTACTGAATATGCAAATTATCCCTCTTTGCCCTTGGTTTGATATGACACTACTTCTTCTTCTTGCTTGGACCAGCCCCTTCTTCTTGCTTGGACCGGCCCAGGGGGCAGGGCGCTACTTCTTCTTCTTGCTTGACGGTTGAGGCACTTACTCTATTATATATATAAGATTCTTAAACCCCCACAGTGATTTTCAGCAGCCTAAATTGTGGTATATGTGATAAATGAATACAGATTGTGATCCGTGTTGTCCAGGACTGGTTGTTCTCCGGACAGGGGAAGCCTGGGTGCTCCAATATGGTTCTGAGACAATGGCTTGTTAATGTAGATTCCCCTCTGTCCTTCTATTACGTGGCATATGGACATCCGCCTCGTCTAGAGGCTGTAAAATAATAAAGTAACTGACCAGTGTTTTACCATCTGTCCCGGAGCAGGCATGTGTTCTAAGTTAACCATTAGACAAAATAAGCCAGCTTCCATTTTGCTAAATGACACCATTGCCTCGTTTTGCATTATCTATTGATTACACAACAACATACAGGAATACATTGACTAGGCATGCAGATGCTATTTGGAGTGGATCAAAGCTTTCATTAAAAAGCATTTAATAGACAAAAAAACTGTGTTGCAAATGAATGTTATTAAAATGACATTTCCATATCAATCTGTAGCTTAGTGTGATTTTGTAAACATTCTTTCTCTTCTGAGGACAGTCACTGACATGACTACGGACTCTGTAAAGCGCTGCTGGAGATGTCAGGGCTATAGACATATGCAACAATAATAATACTACAGAAACTCCTGACAGTTCAGGTTTAGTACTGTACTTGTAGTTAAATAAAAATGAGTACATATTAAAAAAACTCTGATTTTTTTCCAATCATGCAAGTAAATCAGCGATATCTTCTTAGGTGCAGGTGCTTTCTGTGCACAAAATGATGGACTGTTGCCATAGTTGCAACAAAACATGTTCAGCAGTTTAAAACATAACATTTTAATGTGTAGCCAATGATAAAAAACAGCATGTTGAATGGAAGTACTGTACACAAATGGCTAATCAGCTATTGCCAGTGCATCACTCTCATGCTGGGAATACACGGCTCGATTTAGAGCCATTTAGATGGCTCGATTGATAATTTCCGACACTTCCGATCTCCTGCCCGATTGTTTCCGTGCTCGATTCTGAATGGGAGACAATAGAAAAAGATAAGAAAAACGAGCAAAAGATAAGAAAATCGCCCGCAGAATCGAGCGCGAAAAACGATTGAGCCTGGAATCGAGCGTGAAAATTGAGCCGTGTATTCCCAGCATTAATACGCAACACACATTTTGTGGTGACACAACTATTTCCTCAAAGGCTTTACAAGTATGTTCATCATTCAAAATAGTTTATAGCAGGTTTATCTTGTCATGAAACATCTGTTTCTAGCAATATGTGAAATACATTCTAGGTGAGGAGATAAAAGCTCACTCACCAGTCTGCAACAAACATAACATAATAGAGTACCACATTGATCACAACATGGATGCATACCCAGAGGGATCAACTGAAAGCAAGAGTTCCACACGGACACTGGAGTGCTCAGAGGAAACATACAGAAATTTGTGGAGAGTATTCAAACTCCATGTAGTCTCCTGACCCATATTTGATCCTTGGACCCACCCACACACACACTGCAAGGTGAGAGTGCTATCTACTACCCTACCATGCTGCCTAATGTAACCCAGAAGCCCCCTTCTGAAGAAGTGCTAAAGTAGAATATGACCATCTTAATTAAGAAATTTGGAATGATCGAACAGCGGTTGACTATTTACTCTGCTTCTGTGAGGAAACACGGAAAGCCGCCGCGTGTGCCAAGAGCTAGGCGGCTGACTCCGCGTCCTACGCGGCGGTTTGCTCGCGTCTGGGTGTGTGGTGGAACGCAGAAAAGCCGCCGCATGTCCTGACAGCAAAGCGGCTGTTTGCATGCAGCAGCGTGTGCTTGGTGTGGCTGGGTCTGTTAGTGCACTTAGGCAGATGGAGAGCTATGCACGCGCGGGCCTGAATCCAGGACCTTTATACTAGCAGGGGAAGTGTCAGCTGATCAGGAAGGTCAGCTGATTCCTGCAGGACTCATGATTGGCTGAATGGTTCGGGCGGGGCGGCAGTGTCCAGCAACTATATATTCTGCTGCTTGGTCAGTTGCTGGTTGCCTGTCGTTGCAATCACAATGTGGGAGCACGCAGACCCTTAGTCAGATCCTTAAGTGTGTCGGGACCAGCTGGAGCTGTAATCCTACACTTAGCTAGATTCTGTTGATAGCTTAAAGTACTAGTTTGATTGTGATTATCTGTTATGACTTCCTGCCTGTCTGACTACTCTCCTGATATCTGACCCTGTACCTTGCCTTTCTGATACTCCGTTGCCAACCTCCGCTTGCCCCTGATTCTGCCTCTGTCTTCTGATCCTGTACTTTGTTTGTCTGTGAGTTGCCGACCTGGCCTTCCCGACCCTGAGAACTATCTCTATCACTAGGAGATAGTTCATGCCTTGTATGTGCTGGGCACCTGCTTCACAGGGCCAGCTCTGTATGTGCTGGGCACCTGCTTCACAGGGCCAGCTCTGTATTCGCTGGGCACCTGCTTCACAGGGCCAGCTCTGTATGTGCTGGGCACCTGCTTCACAGGACCAGCTCTGTATTCGCTGGGCACCTGTTCCACAGGGCCAGCTCTGTATTCGCTGGGCACCTGCTCCCCAGGGCCTTCCTGACCCTGAGAACTATCTCTATCGTTAGGAGATAGTTCATGCCTTGTATATTCTGGGCACCTGCTCCACAGGGCCAGCTCTGTATTCGCTGGGCACCTGCTCCACAGGGCCAGCTCTGTATTCGCTGGGCACCTGCGCCCCAGGGCCTTCCCGACCCTGAGAACTATCTCTATCACTAGGAGATAGTTCATGCTTTGTATGTTCTGGGCACCTGCTCCACAGGGCCAGTTCTGTATGTACTGGGCACCTGCTCCACAGGGCCAGCTCTGTATTTGCTGGGCACCTGCCCCATAGGGCCAGCTCTGTATTTGTTGGGCACCTGCTCCACAGGGCCAGCTCTGTATTTGCTGCCTCGGGGCCCATCCTGTATTCATTGGGAACTCGCTCCTCAGGTTCCCCATGCTTGTTACTATTCTTCTGTATTCTGATCTTGTACCCCGATATTTCTGATACCCTGTTGCCGAACCCTGCCTGTTTATTAGACTCCGCCTCTGCTTTCTGTATCTGTACTGTATCTGTACGTGTGTTACGACCTGGCTTGCCCGACTTCGAGAACTGACCTTGCTGTTAGAGGCAGTTCCCAGATCTGTTAGTGACGCCCTCTCCTAGGTGTCACTCACGTTCTGTCCTTCCTACGCTTCGCCTGACTCCTCCCCCGGGAGAGTCCAGGCCTTCGGAAGGAATCTGTATTGCTGCAGTACTTCATACAGTACGGCACTTGTTTCTGAGGCTTAGTCCTCACGGTATTACTGTTGCACCAAGCACTCACACTACTCAGGTGTTCAGAGGTTAGCGTTATATCGGATTATCGGTGATACTGCAGATCATCAATAATCGGATATATATCTGTATTCCCAGTGATACTGCAGATCACCGAGAATCAGACCCTCTCTGCTACACCGATCGTGACAGCTTCATTTAATATTCTCCCGGACAGCAGTGCCACCTCCTCCCTTCTGCTGTGCAAATGAAACACTGCTGCCCTCCTGCTTCCCCTCTCCTCAGTGGCGTACCACTAGGTTTTTCACCCCCCCCCCCAAAAAAAAAAAAAAAAACAGAATCTGGCAGCAGTCTCCCACAGAATACACATAATCTGGCAGCAGCTTCCCACAGAATGTGATTAGATTGGCAGCAGTTTCCCACAAAAGGCAATTAGATTGTTCCCTAGTGCCACCTCTTGTTCCCTGCATATCCTCTGTTCCACCTCTGCCCCTCTGTTCCCCTTGTGCCACCTCTTGTCTCCCTGTGTCCCATATGTACTCCTTGTGCCACTTATTGTCTCTGTGTCCCTTGTTCCTCCTCATGTGCCCCCTGTGCCACCTCTTGTCCCATATGTCCCCCCTGTGCCACTTCTTTATCTCTGTGCCACCTGTTCTGCTCCTCTGTTTCCCCTGTGCCACTCTTGTCCCCTGTGTCCCCTATGTTCCCCCTGTGCCACCTCTTGTGCTCCTGTGTTGCCTCTTGTCACTCTGTGTCCCCTATGTTCCCCCTGTGCCACCTTGTCTCCCTGTGTCCCCTCTGTTCCCCCTGTGCCACCTCTTGACCCGTGTACACTCTGTCCCCCCCTTTGCCACCTCTTGTTCCTCTGTGCCACCTCTTGTGCTCTTCTGTTCCCCCTGTGCCACCTCTTGTTACTGTGTCCCCTATGTTCCCCCTTTGCCACCTCATCACCCTGTGTGTCCCGTGCCACCTCTTGTGTTCTTCTGTTCCCCCTGTGCCACCTCTTGTCACTGTGTCCCCTATGTTCCCCCTGTGCCACCTCATCTCCCTGTGTGTCCTGTGCCACCTCTTGTCCCCTGTGTTTCCCCTGTGCCACCTCTTGTCGCAATGTGTCCCCTATGTCCCCGTGCCACTTTTTGTCCCTCTGTGCCACCACTTGTGCACCTCTGTTCCTCCTGTGCCATCTCATCCCCGTGCCCCCTCTTTACCCCCTGTGCCACCTCTTGTCCCCCTGTACCCTCTTTTCCCCCTGTGCCTCCTCTTGTGCCACCTCTTGTCCCCCTGTGTCACCTCATGTCCCTCTGTGCCACCTCTTGTGCTCCATTCCCCATGTGCCACCTCTTGTCCCTATGTACCCCCTATGTTCCCCTGTGCCATCTCTTGTCCCTGTGTGTCCCCTCAATAAACCCTGTTCCACCACCAGTGCCGCCCTGTCCCCTTCCCTGTGCTCCGCCTCCGTGGCCCTCTTTCTGCAATACTCACGCCGTATCGATCCAGCGTGGAACCTCACAGATCTCCTGCAGGCCGCTCAGCTCCAGTCACCAGTTACTTCCGTCTGTGCTGATGACATGAGAGACGCAGACCGGAAGTTGCCATGGTAACGGGACACTAAGCAGGAGAGCTTAGAATCTCATCACCATGGTTACTTCTGGCCTGCGTCTCTAATGTCATTAGCGTGGACAGAAGTAACTGGTGACTGGAGCTGAGTGGCCTGCAGGAGATCTGTGAGATTCCACGCTGGATCGATGCACCACGTGAGTATTTCAGAAAAGGGGTCATGGAGAATCAGCAGCTGGGGGGGGGGGGGGGGCGCGGCAGGAGGCCTGGCGGCACCCCTGCCTGGTGCGGGTCTCTTGCTGCCCGACGCTAGGATCGCCACTCCCTCTCCTCACTCACTGTCAGACTCCTCACACAGCACAACAAGCGGCTTTGCTCCAATGATGACCTCTTCACCTTGCTCTCATCTCACTTCTCCTACTCAGTACAAACATGCTGACCCTGTAATCCCTGTGCCTAAAGCAAAATGTTATACCTTGCTTCATGAGAGAACCAGCCCTGCACATAAGCAAAAAGTAACAACCACAATGCATCACTTTATATAGTCAGAAAGGGATAATTGGCTGTGAAACGTTTGTTTTACGCACATCAGTTGATTTCATGTAGATACTCCTTTCAAAAATGATTACTCAACAGAAAATATCCCTCTTATCTCAAATATTTGGGAGGTATGGTTTCTTCCCAACATGGGACAAAATGATGAAGAAATATGTGTTCAAATAAAAAGAGAATTAATCCCTTAAAGTACCATTTTCACTCACCAGATGAAGCATTTATCTGGCCACTTACACAAGGAGCAAGAGAAGTAGGTTAACTTGTAGCAGTGATATTTATTCCCTCCACAAGAATATATATATATAAGCTTTTAAAGGACAACTGGCCTGAGAGGGATATGGAGGCTGCCATATGTATTTCCTTTTAAACAATGCACATTGTCTGTTCTGCTGATCTTTTGCCTTTAAAACACACACAGACCCTGAACAAGCATGCAGATCAGATCTTTGACTCACGTTTGACTGCATTTGCCACGTGCTTGTTTCAGGTGTGGAATTCAGACACTACCGATGCATGAAAGATCATCAGGACTGCCAGGCAACTGATATTGTTTAAAAGGAAATTAAAGGGAACCCCGAGGTGGGAGGAATATGGAGGCTGCCATATTTATTTCCTTGTAAACAATGCCAGTTGCTTGGCAGCCCTGTTGATCTTCTGACATAAGTAGTGTCTGAGTCAAAACCCTGGAACAAGCATATGGCTAATACAGTAAAACCGGAGTCAGCTGAGTCAGAGTACCTGATCTGCTGCATGCTTGTTCAGGGTGTATGGCTAAAAGTATTAGAGACACAGGATTGGGAGTACTGCCAGGCAACTCGTATTATTTAAAAGGAAATAAATATGGCAGCCTCCAAATCTCTCTCACCTCAGGTTCCTTTTAATATGGCAAGCTCCATATCCCCCTCAGGTCAGTTGTCCTTTAAGGCTGGGAGCACACTTTACTGTGCAGAAAACACGCACAAAAACAGACAAGGGTGCTCCCTGCCTAAGAAAGACACAAATAGATAAAATCAGTGATATTAGCAATTCCTTTTAAGATTATTGTGGGCCACGTGCACGCCTTGGTGCTCAATGGGCCTTGCCAGCATTTGTGCCAGCTGTGTTTAGAGTCTTTTACTGTTCGCAAGTAGAATGTTCTTGCTTTTTTTTTCCAGAACGACTAATGACAGATTAATCTTCCTGTTGGCACTAAGTAAATATGCCGGCTCATACTTGTAGAATTAGCCAAGTTACTTCGGTACTTAATATTGACTTTCTTCTTGAGTTCATGAGTTTTTATTGTGAGCCACAGTTTTGTGAGACTTTGCAAGGACAACTATTACCAAAACTTGCTGTTAAGATCAAATGTAGGCATTGTGTATCTGTATTTTATGATCATTTAATAAGACATCATTTTAAATGATGAATTTGAAGGTTTTGAAAATAAAAAGTATGTAAGACATAACAGAAAACGACCTGCTCCACTATTGCATAGAAAAGCAATAATGGATTGATGCCCCCTCACACCCACTCAAAGTAAAGCTGAGACATTGCAATCAAAAGAATTTATACTTACCTGGGACTTCCTCGATCTGGACAACTCAGTACTCCCGCTGTCAGACCTGCTAGTTGGGGACTACTGTGCTTCCGTGGCTCTGGCCATGTGCCACCTTGGTCATGCTTCCGTGTCTGGGAGTGTTTTGCGCCTGTGCAGTTAGTTAAGCATTGCAAATGTACAGGCTGCTCCCGGCCATGGGAGTGCGACCACGGAGGCACAGGGCCATGTGTGCATCGTAGTTAATGACTTTCCCAGGGGCTGCCAGTGGCGGAATGGATGGACCCGGACCAAGGGAGCCCACAAGCTACAGGGAGCTGAGGAAGGCCCAAGTAAGTGTAAATACTTTTGATTGCAATGTCTCAATTAACCTTTAAAGAGAGGGTGTGCACAGTCAGTTACTCAGGAATGCAGAAGAGATGGAGGGTTGTAAAATGGTGTTGCAGGTATTTTTATTTTTAATTTGTTGTTGTTTTTTAATAGTTGTTTTTTGTATCATTAATGTAAAACAAGAGATTTTGAATAAGGATGATACCATTTATTGGCTAACTTAAAAAATAAGCGTAAAGGTGGCCACTAACGGTCCAATTTCTAGCGAAAAATCGTTTGATCGATCAAATTCTGATCGGATTGGTTGTAAATAATCTCCATTGATGGGCACAATGGATTACAAACGATTATAAAAACAGTCGTCCGACTAGGATTTTCGTCACACCAAAATTTGTTTTTTCTTGTTGATTGTGATAGATAGGAAGCAAAGATTGGTCTGTTGATGGTGTAGTGAACGATTTCATGATTGCACTTCCAATCAGAATTTCTGATTGCTCAAACGATTTTTCGCTAGAAATTGGACCGTTAGTGGCCACCTTAAAGGTAGCCACTAATGATCCAATTTCTAGCGAAAAAATTGTTCGAGTGATCAGATTATTGTTCACTACACCATCAACAAACCAATCTTTGCTTCCTACTTATCACAACCAACAAGAAAATCCAAATTTTGGTTTAATGAAAATCCAATCGGACGACTATTTTTATAATCGTTCGTAATCGATTGTGCCCATCAACTGAAATTATTTATAACCAATCCGATCAGAATTTCTGATCGCTCAAACGATTTTTCGTTAGAAATTGGACTGTTAGTGGCCACCATTAGATTATGGCTATCCAGCCTTCTTCAGACTCTAATCCTATACAGGATTAGAGTCTGAAGAAGCCTGAGTAGCCGAAAGCTTACTCTTAGGCCTCGTTCACATTGCTTTCAGCTCGTGTGGACGTTCGCGTTGGCTGTTTTTTTAGGCTTTTTTTCCGATTTCTGTGCATTAGACGTTTTTGTTAAGCACTTTTCTAAGCGCTTTTGCAGAGCGATTGCGTTTTTTCACTTGACGTCAGTCAGGAAGTGAACTCTTTGATCCGGAAAAGAATAAATACATTGTATTTAATCTTTATAACGCTCACGCAATCGCTGCCCAAAGCGATTTTGTGCGTTTTTTTGCGTTTTCCTATACTTTCCATTGAGGCGGAACCGCCTCAAAAATGGCCCATGCACCGCTTATCTGAGTGGATCAGAAACGAACCGCTCAGATGTGAACTTTGTCATAGAGAATCATTGCACAAGCGATTTCAGGGTGATTTTGAAAATCACCAGCGCTTAAAATCTAAAAAAAAACCCTAGTGTGAACGAGCCCTTATTATTTTAAGTTAGCCAATAAATGGTATCATCCTGATTCAAAACTTCTTGCTTTTACTGATGGCTAACGTGGTAAAATTCTCTACTGCTACTAATGTGGCACAATATTCTATTAAAAATTGATATAATCTGTGCCTACATTTTTGCTTAAATTGTTCCATGACTTGTAGCAAACCTGGGGTCCATGTGTACATATAGTATCAGTCCGACTGTCTGTGTTTCCCTTTTCTTATTTCCCCATTGAAAAAGTTAATAGTCCAGGGCTGTAAATCACAGTCTCTCTGCAGTCTGAGGAAGTAGGACTGCAGCACATCTTCCTGATGACTAATCTGTCATAAAACTTGTGCTTGGCCAAGACAAACATTCCTGACAGCAGCAAATAGATAAGTTCAAGTTAATTGACAAGTTAAATTATAGCCTCCCTTAACATAATACAAAGAAGTGATCACCATACATCATGTGATGTAGATATGTTGTGTGCTACCCTTATATTATATAATTTAAACCCTGATGCCAGAAATGTGCATTATTACAATGGAAGGATCCCCAGATCGCCATATTACCAATTAAGCTATGTAATGTAAGAAGCCCAGAATGTATAAGTACCTTATATTACTCCTGACATTGCAGTCACTGCAACACCCAACTGGGGCCAGTGTGAGTCTGGTATGGAATCCTTCTGGAGGACTATTTCCCAGATTGTCAGGATGCCTTTTTGGCCCCAGTGATTACTTAACTTGAAAGACAGAATAGAGTAAAATAATCATATATCTTTTTTTTTCTTTCAGTTTAGCAACCTATGCCTAGACTGGTAGTGTGAGGTTTAGAGGTGCCTTAGTGAATTAATAATAATAAGGCCAACATTTGTATCATCCTTTACTCCTGGGGGACCCAAAGCCCTTGAGAGCTGCAGCCACTAAGGGGGCGCTTTTTCATCATTATAAAAGGTCCGCCTTGATTGTAGAGCCCGTGTACCTATCTTGTTGTTTATTTGTTTTTACGAACCTCGGCATAGGTTGATGAGTAAGCATATACCTGTCTTATTACCTGTAAAAGACGCACAATGTGAGCTAGTGCCTAGGGACTTCTTTTATAAGCATAAATAGCGAAGGTAGACAAATGTAAAAGGAAAGAATGCATTTTATTGTAAAAATGTAAAAGAAAGGAAATGGGAACTACGCATTTCCAGTTAGTCACTCAGTATTCTCTGTTAATAAAAGGAAGAGAGCTCTTATACTGTTCCCTGGAGCTCTTCTCCAATTTTCTCCCAATATTTTTACAAAATGCCAAATATTTAAAATGTGCTTCTGGATACTTAAAGACATCCACATTTTTTTTTCATGACAAACAGTACATCTGAACTAAAAACGTATTCTAGGAGGAAACACGGCAATTTATTTGGCTTGAATCAGAAGTTGATGCTGCAGCGCAAGGGGCCGGATTTGAAAAATATACTTGTCAGATCTGACACTGGCTGACAGCTTATGAAAACCATTACCGCTGTAGCAAACCAAAAATTTCATCTAATCTCTAGCAGTGAACTGCGCTCAACAAATAACAAAAAGTCATATTTTGAAGGAAGGGCAGTAAAATGTTAAGATGTTAGTTGCTTTGTAAAAAAAAATAAAAAAATTTGTGTTAGGCATATATGGATTGAATATGGCCTTTGAATATGGCCTGATGTGTCAAGCTGATTAATTTGATCCTGATCCGATATTAATTGGATAATGATTAACACCTACACAACAGTGTACACTCAGGCCTTTTTCACAGTAGGACGCTGCGTTTCAGTGCAACGTTAAAGGGATACTGTAGGGGGGTCGGAGGAAAATGAGTTGAACTTACCCGTGGCTTCTAATGGTCCCCCGCAGACATCCTGTGCCCGCGCAGCCACTCACCGATGCTCCGGCCCCGCCTCCAGGTCACCTCTTGAATTTCAGACTTTAAAGACGGAAAACCACTGTGCTTGCGTTGGCGTGTCCTCGCTCCCGCTGATGTCACCAGGAGCGTACTGCGCAGACACAGACCATACTGGGCCTGCGCAGTATGCTCCTGGTGACATCAGTGGGAGTGAGGACACGGCAACGCAGGCGCAGTGGTTTTCAGACTTTAAAGTCTGAAATTCCAGAAGTGAACTGGAGGCGAAGCCGGCGCATCGGTGAGTGGCTGCGCAGGCACAGGATGTCTGCGGGGGACCAGTAGAAGCCCCAGGTAAGTTCAACTAATTTTCCCCCAACCCCCCTACAGTATCCCTTTAAGGTCTCAAAATGCAGCCCTAACGCAACGCCTACAGACTTTAACTTGGATGTTAATTTTATATGTCTCTCAGTGCGCCATTTTCGTCGCACAGTGATGGAACGAAAATGGTGTATGCATTACATTTAAAAAAAAAAATTACTGAGCAACACAAATAATGCAGCAGATTCATTGCTAAACGCACAGCATGCAGCACTTTCTAATAATGCTACATGCTACACACAAACGCAACGTGTGCACTTTGAATGTTGCACAGACTTAGTATTGCTGTGCGTTAGTCTGCGTTGGAAAAATGTTCTAACGTGCGACTTTAACGTCGCACTGTGAAAGAGGCCTCAGTCTTGAAATCTATTTAAGTGAAATCTATTAAAGTGAACACGAAGTGAGAGTGATACGAAGGCTGCCATATTTTTATTTCCTTTAAAACAAAGCCCTGCTGATCTATTTGGCTGCAGTAGTGTCTGAATAACACCAGAAACA
This sequence comes from Hyperolius riggenbachi, assembly GCF_040937935.1. Taxonomy (NCBI): domain Eukaryota; kingdom Metazoa; phylum Chordata; class Amphibia; order Anura; family Hyperoliidae; genus Hyperolius; species Hyperolius riggenbachi. Next base: position 93,623,975 of record NC_090656.1, read on the forward strand.
AGCAAGCAGCTTATTTTGTCAGATCTGACAATTATGTCAGAAACACCTGATCTGCAGCATGCTTGCTCAGGGTCTGTGGCTAATGCTGGGAACACACGTTACGTTTTCATGGCAGAATCGTTCCGATACATAAAATTCCGTCATGTCCGATTCTCTGTTCGATTCTTTTCTGCTTGATTTCTCATTGAAGTGAATGGAAAAACGATAAGAAAAATGAGCGGAAGATAAGAGAATCGAATGGTTAATAGATCGCGCGCAGAATCGTACGCAAAAAAAAAAGGTATCGTGTGTTCCCATCATAACAGTATTAGAGGCAGAGGATCAGCAGGATAGGCAACTGGTATAAGGAAATACATATGGCAGCCTCCATATGGTTCTCACCTCAGGTTCCCGTTGGGCTTCAGTCACACAGCAAAAGTATCACTTGCTGTAGTGATAGGACTCCTATAGCGAATAATTGTAGTATTTAAAGTGCATACATATAAAATGTACATTTCTCCCAGAGTAAAACGCACTTTAAAAAAATTGGACTAGGCCATATCTTCAATTAAGTTTCTCACTCCCTAGAAAATATCTATACAATGATGTCAGTCAGCTTCCCTATTCATTTACACACTATTTAGGCAGTTGTACTGAGCAATTGCAGTTCAGAAAGGGCTTTTGCAAGTAAAGAAGTAATTTGAGGATCCCCCAGGACATGGACTAATCCAAATCCTTTCAGATTATCCCTACCTACTGTAATTGACAGCAACTTAAAAAAAAATAGTTGTTTACCGTGCACTTTAATCTGGGAGAAATGTACATTATATGTATTTATTTTAAATATTACAACTTTTTGTGATAATGGTTTTAAATGTTGTATGGCCATTGATGACCATCCCTGTTGCTCCTCCCATGTCTGCTTGCGTAGACATTTTCCAAGTAAGCAAAAATTAATCAAAAGATTAAGAAAGCAGGATCAGATATGGTGAGAGCAATATATGTCTATTAATCTTCAAATAGATGTCCAACAGATTCTATCTTGGTAACTGAATTGCCCAGAAATGTCTATGCAGGTACACTTACATTATATTCTGTTGATCAGAGTGATATGTGTCAGATCACACTTTCAATAAACTGCCTGAAATCAGTGGAAAGTAAATTGATCAGACATGTTGTGGGCGATAGCTTCCCCTCAGTTTTGATTATAGGGATCCAGTTCAGCTGGAAAAAAGCGATACACGCAGACTAACGCACAGCAATACAAAGCAATACAAAGTCTGTGCGTTGTGTGTAACGTGTAGCAATATTTAGAAAGTGCTGCATGCTGTGCGTTTAGCAATACATTTGCTGCATTATGTGTGTTGCACATGCTCAGTAATGTTTTTTTTTTTTTAATGTAACGCATGCACCGTTTTCGTTCCATCAGTATGCAATGAAAACGGCGCACCAAGAGACACATAACACAGTGCAAAATAACGTCCAATTTCATAACCTACATGCGCTGCGTTAGGGGCACGTTGCATCAAAACGCAACGTCCCACTGTGAAAGAGGCCTAAAGCTGGGTACCAAATTAAAGACTGCAGAAGATGGATCAGGGGAACTTCCGTGTACCCTCGATCTGACGAACGCCTGTTCCCTGATTCATCTTGTGCAGTGGGTACAAATGATGGCACACGACGAGCGCAATGTGATCATGGTTCTTTTGCACCGAAATCTATTGCAATCAGAACGATAAAATCGCTTGCAATCGGATCTGCTGTGGTGGTCATTTAAAGTGAACCTGAGGTGAAAATAAACTGATGAGATAAACAATTGTATTTATCCTCCTACTCCTAAAAATTACTTTTTTTTAGATATCCATTGGTTTTATTTTATATCTAAATATTTACAAAGTAGATTGAATGTTTTGTTGTCTCAGCTCAGTGGCAGCCTATTAAGTGCCCCTGAGTAAAAATACATGAACTGTTAACCTTTTCTACCTCTGCCTGCCCTGAGAAGTTGGATTCTGCCAGGAAAACTTTTATGGCAGTAATTTGTTTATCAGTACTATATTCCGACAGGGTACCCAAAAATTAACTCTTTAATGCTTTAACGCTACAAAATAAAAAGAAGTAAAACAGCCTGGATATTAATATGTTTTGCCCTGTACATACACCTGTTTACCCAATCATGTCAGACGTCGTCTCGGGTAATTTTAAAAATAAGCGATCGTCGCAGGTGGCTGCATCGTGCAAAATCGCTTAACAAGGCTTTGTTAATTGATGTCACGTACAAATCATGTCATGAGTACGGTCCTTAAAGGCCCTTTTAACAGCTGGTATTCAACAGCCCTCCGTGCCACTGAATATAAATCAAAAACTGCATATCTCATCCACATGTACGTCATAACAGTAGAGGGCAGGGGGGCTTAGAACAGATTGGAAACTAGTCTGTGACATGCAGCATATGGTGAGCAATTACTGGCCTAACCTGCATGCCAGGTTTTTCAGATAGCAATGGCAATTGAACTAGTGGTGACACTGGCTATTAACTGACTTTGGGGCAAATACAGTGTATGGACAGAAATACCTTGTGATTCGATCGGTCAGGGAGAATGGCTAGACCTGTTTAAGCTGACAAAGGCTGTGGTAACTAAGAGAACTATTCTTTATAACTAGTGACGAGAAGCCATCTGATAAACAACACGTAGAACAAGATGCTAAGGTTGGTCTGATAAATCTAAATTTCTGCTAGGCTGCATAGAAAACAGTATCAGAATTTGGTGTCAAGGTCGTGAAGTTATGGACCCAACCTTCCTTGTGCCAGCAGTAACGTCTGGCAGTGCTTTGGGATACGGCAGTATGGAAATTCAAAGCTTGAATGTGCAGCTGGCAGATCTGCAGAAAGCATGTAATCCAGTCATGTCAGCATGGACTGGAATCTGAAAGAAGTGTTTCCAACTCCAACATCTGTATGTTGCCAACACCAATGTCAGGAGAGAATACCAACATTTCTTTGCAAAAGATGTCATACTGCTTGTTTCATTATAAAGAAGTACTCTAGGAGCCTTCTTTTGAGAACTCCTGTGAGGAGAAGGACTTGTCAAAAACCTGTCAGTAAGATGTTCAGAGCGGTCAGATTATACTACCTACTTTAAGTGACAGGTACAAAGGTTAAAAAAAATGTTGAGTGAATTTTACTCAGACAATTGTTCTTATTTATAGATGCATAAATTTTTTCTTAATTTTACATTTTTGGGGGCTATTATTACTATTATGATAATATTGCACCTTAATCTTCCTGTAATATTACTATTTATATAGTGCCAACATCTCCTGCAGTGCTGTACAGTCTTGTTATTAACTGTCCTTCAGGCGGGCTCACATTCTGATCCCTACCATAGTCATATGTCCTTTGCAGACTAGGGTCAATTTTTTTTTTTATGGGGAAACCAATTGGAGTGCCCAGAGGAAACCCACGCATACATTAGAAGAACATTCAAACTCGGTGCAGACAGTGCCCTAGCTGAGATTCGAATTAGGAACCAACGCTGTGGAAAGAGCTAACCACTATGCCGCCATGCTCTGTGGTGTACAGAGAAAGAAACTATTATATAAGAATTATATTAGGTGCTTTTGGATGTTTTCAACAAACACCTTTAGTTAGTGAATGAAAAAAGAAATCAAAAAGGGTACATAAAATACAGATATTGGTACACATAAAAAATACAGACCTGGGTACATAATACATACATAAGTTGTAGACAATATAACAAGTTACAGTGAAAATTCTATAGCGGTTAGCTAAACAGACAGCATTTTGCAAAGCACAAAAGGTTGAGAGCCCTGCTCTTGTGATCTTGCAATCTAGAGGAACAGGAAGGACACAGGTGGAAAAATATTTATGGACTATATTTAGAAAGCACCACAACCTGGAGGGGAATGGGGGAAGCCTATGTTCTATCCAGCGGTGTCCCTCTACTAAGGTAAGTATCTAAGGGGCTAAGGGGAATACTTTTTTTTTGTACAGTTACACTTTAAAATGAGTATATAGTGCTCTTTACGTTTCATGCCCTGTTCTAAAAGAAATAAAAAAATTATATTTCTTAAAATGAATGTTGAGTATTTTTGAGCCCTAGCTGCCTTAGCTGTTGAGTTGTTTTTTTTTTATTAAACACTTGTTTACTACTACTACTACAGTAGTAAACAAGTGTCTGGAGGTGGCCATACACTGATTGAACAATGGTCCTATTTTTCATAAATCATTTTCAGTACAATAACTGTTTCTTTAGTGCTAAGACTAATAAAGAACCAGTCCAAATTAGTCTGTATGCATGGTGGATTAGTGTGGCCTGTAATATTAACAAGCCGAGACATCATTGCATCCCAGCGGTTCTGGAGGTGTGTTTGGCTTTTGGGACAACAAAGAGACAGTTTGCATATTCGGCAGTAATGTATTGTGGTAGACTCCATAGACTCGCTCCAACATGAATAATCACAAATACCATCTGTTTTAAAAAGGCATATTTCTGTTTTGCATAATATTTTTGCTGGGCAATCTGTGACTCTGAGGGTGATAAATAAAACCAAAATAAAAATTGGTGTACATTTACCCTACCCATAAGCTCAGCAATTTTTAAGTCTTGTTTTCTGGAAAAAAAATATTTTCTTTTTTTTCCCCTTTTTCTTTGTTTTGTATCTTTTTCAAACTCAAAGTCAGCTTTATAACAAGTAAACCACCATCGGTAAACGCGTCATCAAACCTCTCTTTTGGCTCTGTTTAAAAGTTTGCATCATAGTTTAATAGTTTAAAAAAATGTATTAAGCTTTATTTAGTTTAATTATGATATTGGATCAAAAAAAGAGAAAAAAAAAAAAGGGAAAGAAAAAAAAAAGAGAGAAAAAGAGAGAGCAAAAAAAAAAAAAAAAAAAAAAGACAGAAAGAAAATATAGCTCCACTTCCTTTTCTGGAAATGAACATATTATTCAGGTTTACTGTTTTAGTGGTATTCTCAGAGTTACCTTTGATTCCCCCCCCCCCCTCTTATTGTCTTCTTATCATTGAGGGTCTTTTTAAATGTGCTGTTTATTAGCTATGTTGAAATACATCGATATTTGTGGTTTGTTTGTGCTGTGTGAGGGGGAGCTGGAGGTGCTCTTGTGCCCTCGGTGTTGTCATTTTATCGGAATACTGTATTTGACAAGAGATTACCTGGAGACAGCAGAATTTTAATTCCTGAGCTCGTGTAATCCTAGCATATAAAACAGGACCCTTTTAATCTTTGTAAATAGAATCAACAAACATGGATTTGATGTAAGAGCATTCCAAGATTCCAGCATGCTTTTAGACATCATATTTATGCCAATAATACGTCTTTTGGGCTGACGTGAAGACAAAATCCATCAAAAACAGCCTTCTAGGTATAGTTGGGTAATTGTATAAATTTATACAAGGTTGAGTGATACTGTTGGTGTTCCAACATTGAACATAAAATGAATAGAAGCCTAAATACGATGCGTGAGAACCTCTCTAAACGATTTTGGAATGCAGCTTTAGGTTGGAACTCTCAGAAATCTATCAATGTCCTTGAAAGTTTTAAGAAAAAGGTTTAAGTTTACCTGAGGCGGTTCTTCATGTAACAAATGTCCCATCTGAAGGACATGCCTCTGTTTCCGCACCACGCCCCTCTGCATCCCCCCCCCCCCCCCAAGTTGTGCTCCCCTCCCTTGAATCTATCGACAAACTACATTTAGGTAGACTAATGGGGAAGGGGCATCCTGTGCAGGAGAGGCACTCCTGCATAACGCCCCCCTTCCCCGCCTATCAGAGCCTTCTCTCAGGCTCTTTCCCGCCCCCTTCTACTCCTTTCCTCTGTGCTCAGTGGCAGTAAGGTGCTCTTCTACCTGATCCGGCCAGCCCCCAGGATCACGTAATATGTTTTTTTTTTACTTTATTTACCATGTCAGATTATGTTTAAAGTATAACACAGGTAAGTGTACCACTATTTGTGTTCCTCAGAGGAGCCCTCCTTAGCACTCCAAACTTGGAATGATTGAGGATTGATTGGATACACACATGACCAGGTTGTTTGGACAAGACATTTTCATGACTTGCTATAAAAAGAGGCTGCATTAAATCTGGATAATAATAATAATAACAATAATAATACAGTAACAATAATAACAGACTAGTACATTTTCTCTTTGACTCCTGAAACAAAAGCCACTGTTGTGTTTCTGTGAATGGATTGCACTTTAAAGATAGACCTGTGTGCATATGATAAATTAGTCGATATTTTATTTTTTCTTTAGACTGGAGTTGCTCTTTAAACCCCAGGATGATGCATGATCCCCTGCCAGTTTTAGTCATTGTTATGAGAAATATTACAAGCAACACACAGTGCAGCCTTATCTTTAAAGCTTGCGGCCTTTCTTCAGTCTCGGTAAACATAACGGTGAATGCACCCCCTGCTCCTCTACCTCTTCGGCTTTTCCAAAAATCAATATTTCATGCATACAAATACTCACTTATTTTGGCTGCTCCAAGTCGCGCTCCGTGAGTGCCGACGATGAAGACGCCGACATCAATACATACTGTTTTTTTTTTTTCTTTTTTGGGGGGGATAAAATTTATTGTGGGAAATTTCCCAAGGTGCTTCCTGTCAGTTTTATTAAAGTCTCCTGTCACCTGTATTTTGTGGCAGCCACATAGACACCTGAGCCAATAATCCTGAACTCACACAAGATTTCAAAGCCCAACTCCAGGAAAATATTTTTATTTTAGTTCTGGAAAGTGTAAAAATGTGTTAAAGGAAATATAAATATAAGTGTTAAAACAAATCTACCACGTTTGCTGATTAAGCACCTGAATAGAAAGTGGTAACTTGGTGTGGGTATAGCTGAACACCTTACTCTGGGCCAAGAGAGTTTTGGGCCAGGAGAGTTTTGTGTGCGTCATTCACCAAACGGTTTACTGCGTTCCTGTTAACACAAAGGCAAAATCTGGAATCATTAGCAATTTCTGGAAAATCCTAACTAGCTGCAGATTGAAATGTAATGGACATTTTAGTTACAGCAGCACTGATATGTTATACCAGTTTGATAATATCAATTTTTCAGCTAATTTTCATCTCTTCATGAAAGCCTTCTTGACAGCTCTATCAACAGCGTGCCATGAATACTGCTTTCCTTTGCTTATGATGCTTTGTGGCTCCTTTAATTTTGGCATCTGCAAAAAAAAAAAAAAGACGCATGCTGCAACACAACTTAATACAACACATTAAAACACATCAAGTGTAAAAGGACCCTGGAAGACTCCTTAAAGTAGCATTTCCACTATTGGAAGTGCTGTGTATCATGAAAGTGAGATACATGGACTTTTATCACACTTTTTGTTGAGCTGAGACTGATGAGCTGCTTCTTTTGATATCAACTTTCTGTTATAAAAGGACAACCAAAGTGACATGTGGCATGATGGGATAGACATGTGTATGTGTAGTGCCCACAAATAACTAGGCTGTGTTTCTTTTATTTTCTTTCTCTGCCTGAAAGAGTTAAAGGGACTCCGAGCTCTGATTAAAAATAAAATTTGAACTTACCCGGGGCTTTCTCCATCCCAGCCCTGGTCGGGACGTCCCACGCCGGCCTCCTGGCTCTTCTCCCGGCGGCTGTCCGCATAGCGCGGACAGGCCGGGCCCCCGGGCGACACTGGCGAGTGTCGGGGCTTCTCCTTCCCTATACGTCACGAATGACGTCACACGCCGGCCGCCGCGCGTCATGACGGCGGCCGGCGTGACAGCACGGCGCATGCGCGGTTTAATCGCGCATGCGCCGTGCTGTCACGCCGGCCGCCGTCATGACTCGCGGCGGCCGGCATGTGACGTCATTCGTGACGTATAGGGAAGGAGAAGCCCCGACACTCGCCAGTGTCGCCCGGGGGCCCGGCCTGTCCGCGCTATGCGGACAGCCGCCGGGAGAAGAGCCAGGAGGCCGGCGTGGGACGTCCCGACCAGGGCTGGGATGGAGAAAGCCCCGGGTAAGTTCAAATTTTATTTTTAATCAGAGCTCGGAGTCTCTTTAAAGATTAGGTATGCAAGTGACAGTTTCTGTCCGGGTCAGGACTGGGTTGAACTGGGTCAGACTACAGCATAACCCTCACTGATAAGTAATTACAGCCATAAACACTTTCCTGTTAGTAAATGGCTTCTGAGAGCAGGAAAGAGATAAAAAGGGTCAATAATTCATAGATTTGAGCTCTGGCATACGTCAATGAAGGTGTCATTGAGCAGAGACAATGAAACAGTTAAAACTTAAAAACTAGATTTAAATATAAATTAAAAGGTAAAAAATTCATTTTTAGGAAAAGGGGAAAAATGTAATTGTTTTACTCATCAGATTATTTTCACCTAGGATGTCCTTTAAGCTGTGATACTGCTTTTTCTTTTGTTAGCTCACACTCATTAAGGTGGGTGAGTCGGCTAACTTGCTGGCTAGGTGAAGTGTTGACATTTTTTTCAGGTTATGGCTTTCAAAGGAAAAACATTTTTAAACAATAGACATGGGAATGGAGGCAGAAATAAAAACCTGTGAGGTTCTAGCTTGAGTCTACACTTTCTAAAGTTATGATAAACATGTTTCCTGGACTTGGGGTTTTAAGGGGTAGTGTACATGGGATTTTGACTTCAGTTAATTTCTTTAGTGTAATGTGTCGGCAATGCTGATCCAATCCTTTTCATCCAATTTTACCAAATCTATGTAGTATAAGGGTAAATTGAGTTACTATATTGAATACATAGTTTAGGCAGTTCCCTTATGTTACATAGAAATGAAAAGATTGGATCATTAATGGCCACCAATAAAGACCACCTCCAGCCAGAAAAAGGTCTGAATGGCAATACATATATGTAGTCTAGGCACTGTGTACAGTTAGATAAACATATAAAGTTTACATCTGGTACATCATATTGGATAGAACAGACTCACATTTATATCTGTAAGCAGCACTACCTTATTCCTCCTGAAGCTGAAAGCATTGTGCCCACCTCTTCAGCCTGGGTAATTCCCCTGCCGCTCCCTCCCTTGCTTTCTGCCTGCCTGGATCAAATTACTTCTCTTTTCACGGTGGGAAGAGAGAGAAGACACCGGAAAACTGCTGCTATCATGTCTGTCTGCTATAATTCTTATTTCCGATATCTGTCTGTCTGCCTAGATTAGATCACATGGACATGAGGGGTAGAGTTATGACATCAATCCCCCAACATCCTTTGCACCTATGGTTTGGGAAGAAAAAAAAAGGCCCAGGGCCCAATTTCACACTGGGGGCGGGGATTTTATGACCATACGTGGAATACGGACCTTGGGGTGAGAAAATCACACTTTATCGTGTGTGAGTTTATATATCTTTGCAACTTTTTAGGTTTAAAACAAACTGTAATTTATAATTTAGGCGCTCTTTAACCTCCTGAGCGTTACGCCGCTCAGGAGGTGTTATTAATTTGTGGCCAATTTTTTATTAATTGTCCCTAATTGCTGTAAATCTTCTAGCTAGCACTAGGCTAGCTAGAAGAAGTGTCGGGCACCCTTTGATCGCCGCCGCTCCCCCGTTTATACTTTACCCAGACTGGATCCAGCAGCCTCCCGGGACAGCTCCGGTCTTCACTATTATTATTATTATTTTTTATTTATATAGCGCCAACATATTCCGCAGCGCTTTACAAAGCACAATAAGACGACAAGGGGAACATAGATATACGAACAAATTGTAAAACAGAGTTCCAAGCAGCACAAATATTGTGACAAAAACAGTAAACATTAGGAGGAGGACCCTGCCCTTGCGAGCTTACAATCTAGTGGGTAGTGGGGGACACATTAGGTAAGGGGATGACGTCATGACGTCATGCGCAAACCCGATCCTCCCCATAGAGAGACCGGAGCTGTGCCGGGAGGCTGCACGATCGCTGGATCCAGGGGGGGTAACGTATAAACGGGGGGATTGCGGGGCATCAGTGGCGATCAAAGGGTGCCCGACACTTCCACTAGCTAGCCTAGTGCTAGCTAGAGGTTTTACAGCAATTAGGGACAAAAAATGTATTAAGGGGGACTTAAGGTGCCCATATATCAGTCGATGTAAGGGCAGATCAAGCAAGAGACGGTTCTTTCTCTGATTGAATCTGATACGGAGAGAGATCTGTTACCTGCCCATACACTGTTGGCCGATTCCTGATCTATCTTAGCATGAAATTTCTCGGGGATTGGCCTTGTGATGCCGCAACTACTGCCTCGCTGCCCCCCTAGTGTAAAATGTGCCTCCCCAGTTCACCATGCGTGAATATTTTACCTGTTGGGGTCCGCTGCTGGCTCTGTGCTCCATCCTCCATTCTCATACATATGCCCCACATGATTGCCAGCATAACGTGGGAGTGGTCACGTATAAGTCGGCAACCACATGGGGCGCGTGTATGTGGACGGAGCACAGAGACCGAAGGGTAAAGTATTCACGCATGGGGCACACTTCACACTGGGGGGGACAGCGCCGGGGGTCTGTCACATTCATCACTTGTCCCAATATCGCACGCTGTTATCGCCGCACACCCAACTGCGCATGTCGGACGTACATATTGCAGCAGGTCCGATCGATACATGCGACCGCTTTCGACCCGAAATTGGTCCCATCATTGATTAGGCATGCTCTTGGCGGCACTGATTTTCAGCCGATTCGATTATAATAATCCAATTGGATGGTCGATCGTCCGCCAAGTTGCCTGATGTATGGCCACCTTTAGGTCTCATTTCCACAGGGGGTTGGTATGTGATGTTCTGGACCTTGGGCACATACAAATCCAAGATATGCTTATGTGGTGGGGAGCGGTGCTATGGTCATCTATGAAAGAATGCACCAGAGAATGTTTGATTATGCAGAGTCACTGCTCTTTCATTTCCTTGATTAAATCCTGTACCTTTTTTGGTGGGAATTTGGGAGGCTGCACTCACAGAGTGGGCATAGTAATGAAAAGTGCAGTTTATTCACCAGGAAGGTATTGTTGGCTCCCTTCACCACTCTTAGATATGAGGCATACAGGAATATAGCGGTAAAAGGACACCTGAAGTGAGAGGTATATGTAGACTGCCATATTTATTTCCTTTTAAACAATACCAGTTGCCTGCTATCCTGCTGATCTTTCATGCATTAGTAGCGTATGAATAACACACCTGGAACAAGCATGTGGCAAATCCAGTCAAACTTCAGTCACACATCTGATCTGCACGTTTGTCCAGGGTCTATGGCTAAAAGCATTAGAGGCAGAAGATCAGCAGGACAGCCATGCAATTGGCATTGTTTAAGTCCACATCCAAGTTGAAGTCCATATTATCTCACTTCGGGTATCCTTTAAGGAGATACAGACAGTAAATACCTGTAGATCATGTGAACAAATAAGGGTGATATATTTTTACAGCACACTTTGAGAAATAAATAGGAGATAATAGCTGCGCTTCTGTTTGTGCTTGTGTTTCTTCCAGTATAAAACAATCAACGGGTAAACTCCCCCCCCCCCCCCGTAAGGTGGGGACTCACCGGATGGTGCGGCCTTCAGGGCCCGATGTCGCGTTTGGGGTATTGGCCACCCCACAGCCTCTCTGGCACCTCCCGTCCGGTCCTTCAGGGCCTCAAGTTCATCACCAGCTGTACATAATAAAAATGGAGATTCCTCATCGCGTAAAAGTCTACTTATGGCTTTATTCGTGTTTTTAAAAGGTATGCATATACATGCAGAAATAATCAGCAAAAACGTAAAAAGTTCCAGTAATAGGTGTTCCCAACATGGGATAGTGACAACTCAGTGGCCTTCATTCACTAACTGGCACTAAGCCGGTTAGTGTGCCTTATCACTTAGTGGGCACAAAGTACAGCGCTAACATTTATCTGAGGTTAGTGTGTCTTATCTGAGGTTAGTGTGCCTTATCTGAACTTAGTGCCCCTTAAAGAGACTCTGTAACAAATTGTTTATCTTTATTTCTTCTATGCTATAAGTTCCTATGCCTTTTCTAATGTGGTCTGGCTTACTGCAGCTTTTCCTAATTGCACAGTAGCTGTGTTATCTCTGTTATATGATCTAATCTTCTCTCTATAGTCGGCACAGTCAGGCTGAGGCAGTCAGACTGGAATGTGCAGGGCTGCTTGTGATTAGCTAGAAGCTGTACACACCCCCTGCAGGCTCTGTGTGACTAACACACTCTGCTTAGCTGAGCCTATTAGAAGCTGGTTAGTTTGTTTGTAAACACTGCCTAAAACTGGCAATTACAAGCCAGGTTTGCAGCAGAGAATGGCAGAAACAGCACAGAGGGGACCAGGAGCACATAATGAATAGAATGGTATGCTTTTTATTGTAAGAATTTCAGAGTACAGATTCTCTTTAAGTAGCTTTGTGCACACTAAAAGATGCACAAAGCTACATCGCGCACTGCACCGCGCACAGCGTAATGCACCGATCTTTTCCCACGGTGCGACAGTAACGTCGCACCCGCTGTACTGTACATGATGTGACCTTAAAGGAATACTTAAGGGAAACAAAAAAAATGACATTTACTCACCCGGGGCATCCCTCAGCCCCCTGAAGCTGGATGGTGCCCTCGCAGCCCCGCTCCGATCGTCCTGTCCCCGCCGGCGGCTACTTCCGGGTTCGGCGACAGCCGCCAACAGGCTGGGAACGCGGCTGATTTTCCGCGTTCCCACTTGCTATATGCTGCTATAGCGTATAGCGGAGCGGGGCTGCGAGGGCACCATCCAGCTTCATCGGGCTGAGGGATGCCCCAGGTGAGTAAATGTCATTTTTTTTTGTTTCCCTTAAGTATTCCTTTAAGGTTGCATAGGATGCGACCTAAACGGCGCATCATATACAGTATAGCGGGTGCGACGTTATTGTCGCACCATGCGCAAAGATCGGCGCATTATGCTGTGCGCTCTGTGCGCAGTGCAGTGCGCAATGTAGCTTTGTGCATCTTTAGTGTGCACAAAGCTACCGAAGGGGCACCAAGTTCAGATAAGGCACACTAACCGGCTTAGCGCCGGTTAGTGAATCAAGGCCCATGTGAGCAATTGGGGATCACTTAAAGCAAAGTAATGCACTTAGCTGGGGTTGGTAGAGCACCCAGGAACCATCAGTCTACTGACTGATAGTGGGAGTGACATCTGTGGACACCAGGCAGGCTGTTAGGTGGTCCCTGGGTGCTCTACCCACCCCAGCTAAGTGCATTACTTTGCTTTAAGTGATCCCTAATCACTCCCAGGTGCCAGAGAGGCTGTGGGGTGGTCAATACCCCAAACGCGACATCGGGCCCTGAAGGCTGCACCATCAGGTGAGTCCCCACCTGACAGGGGGTGTTGTTTTACCTGTTGATTGTTTTATACTGGAAGAAACACAAGCACAAACAAAAGCACTAAACAAAAAAAAAGTAAATATCCACAACTCGGCAATATAAATTAAAAAATCAAGTGTGCTAGGACTCAAAACATAAGTATACTATTAAGGAGGAAAGAAAGCCCTCATGGCAAGCACCACTTGAAAAAGTACAAAATATATTATTCAACAATTTCAACATCTGATAATAAAGACATAATGAGATTCAACATGATGAAATAAAATCAATTAAAACAAACGGCAAGAGCTAATCCATGCTGCCAAAAACCAATCATATAAACACATGTATTATATGGTATATTACTTTAGCATCCAATAGCAATAGATCAATGATAGTCTAATGATAATAATAAAGTCATACCAGCATGGTGGGCATCTATCAAAGAGCCCACCAATACTTGAACCCGGGTTCAGTAAGAATAATTGTGTCCTCTCTCCTTCAAAGCGGGGTGACGCCTGCGGAGCTAGTGGGATAGTCCTGAGGGGAGCCGACTCCTCCCTGCTGCTTGCATCTGATCAGATCAGTTCTTACCTGGGAATAAGTATTATATCTTTATTATCAGATGTTGAAATTGTTGAATAAAATATTTTGTACTTTTTCAAGTGGTGCTTGCCATGAGGGCTTTCTTTCCTCCTTAATAGTATACAAACAAAAGTGCAGCTATTATCTCCTATTTATGTCTATGAGCGGTACACACACACTGAATAGCAGCGCTCCACATCTGTTACATGATATAGGACTCTGTAGTGTGTATGTGGTGCTTGTACATGGACTTTTGCATGAAATCTTAACTGACTCACAGTACAATTTCCTTGAGGATTGAGGAGTCCTCCTATATGAGTGCAGTTTTCCAAGTGTGATTTTATGCTATATTGTTTATATTGAATACAGCAGCACACTATTGGTTATTTGGTGCTTGTACATGGACTTTTGCATGAAATTTTAAATTGATTTGCAGCATAAATTCCTTGAGGATTGAGTAGTCCCCTATATGAGCGCAGTGTACCAAGTGTGATTCCATTCTACACTTTGAGAAATGTACATAGAGCGGATGTAGCCAAGTATATACGGCTGTATCAATAAATATTGCAAAAAAATTATCCCTGACAGTTCATCTGCAAGTCTAAGGAGATGATTGGTTGTCACCAGAGCCGGATTAAGGCTAAATGGGGCCCTAAGCAAAGTAAACGATTTGGGCCCCCCCATCATGTCGTAAACTAATCAGAAGATGCAGCTGCAAAGCAACATGCCGCACACACCGGGGCAGCCGAGCTACTGGTTGCTATGGGCAACAGCCCGCTTTCCTCTGTGGGTGCACAATGCAGGGAGAAGCAGCGGCAAAATGCATAGTGAGAGAAGAATGGCTGGGACATTTGCACTCAGGGGCTGGGGCACCCCTGTGAAGAGGGCTCCAGATATCACAGCAGCAGCACTTTCCCCCTGCATCTCCAGCCTGGCAATAGCAGAAAGCTCTGGACGCCGCCAAACCGGAAGCCGTTCCCCAGACAGAATTACATAACCACCCCCACCACCGAACAACCGATTTCCTCCCAAATTAGACAGCCAACATGCAGCCTTCATCCCAGTGAATACGATAGTCCAGCAGAGAAGGCAGCCGCAACGGGGGAGAATGACAGCACCAGATGACTCACATTCACCTATTGCGATCCAAGCAATAGAGGTCCCGTCATCCAGAGCCCATCTGTCTCCTCTAGAGTGCTGCCGCTCTGTTACTACTACTATTACTACTTCCTACTTTCTGTCTGATCTGAGAATCAGGAAGTTCAGAGCGAGCGGCTGCACTGTAGAAGAGACAGATGGGTTTCAGATGACGGGATCTCTATCGCTTGGATCATGGATAGGTGAGTGAGCGTTTGCCATCTGCTGCTATCATTCTTGCTGCAGCTGTTGTTCTCTGTGGGAAGGGAGGGAGGAGTGGGCAGCGGCAGAGCGCACAGTAGCAGGAGGGGGACCTAGGAGGAGAGCTTGGCTCTGAAGACAATCAGCATTGCACGGAATCATTTGACAAGACAAGACAAATAACATTTATATCGCGCTTTTCTCCTGGCGGACTCAAAGCGCCGGAGCTGCAGCCGCTAGGACGCGCCCTATAGGCAGTAGCAGTGTTAGAGTGATTTGCCTAAGGTCTCCTACTTAGTAGGTGCTGGCTTACTGAACAGGCAGAGCCGAGATTCGAACCCTGGTCTCCTGTGTCAGAGGCAGAGCCCTTAACTGAGCAGTGCCTGTGGGTATGCCTTTAAGCATACCCACAACTAATTAATTACATCCTCACACCTACCAGCATGATGTTTGTAATTATATCCCCCTGGGTTCCTTATATTTCATTGCATTGTGCAGAATCGAGCTGCCGACTTTGGAGAAAAGTCCTCCTGTTTAATACAATGTAACTATGGAAAGATGCATATCATTTTGACGCTCTCTTTCTCCTCTTGATAGATAAACTGCCACCCTACGCCTTTTAGTTTTCGCTATTTTTGCGATCAAAATTGCGATTTCAATCGCGAAAATAGCGAAAACTAAAAGGCATAGGGCGACGGTTTATATATCTTTGGAAAGAGGAGAAAGAGAGCTTTAAAATGATATGCATCTTTCCATAGTTACTGCACTGCTCAGAGTCCCTTTAACCATTATACCATCCAGCCACCGCTGACAGGATGGCGAGGGCTGGTTTATGTGCTGATGGGGCCCCTTTGACTCTGAATGGGGCCCCAAGCGACTGCTTTTGTTGCCTGGTCGGTAATCCGACCCTGGTTGTCACAAGACGTAAGAGCAGTCAGGGGTTAGTGTTTGCTCTACTGGAGGAAAGAATGGTGGGGGTGGTTCAGTAAATGACCTGCATTATAATTTTAATGTTGCTATTTTAGGTTCTATGTACTAATGTATTTGACTGGAGATTGCCATTATTTTGTTCATCTGCAGATAAAAGGAGTGATATACAGTACTTTTGTACATCAGTGCTCGGCCGCTTGATCACTTACTGTAATTACCTTTAAGTGCCAATCTAAGCTCTATTCACTTGAAGAGCTGTTTGCCTTAAAACAAGAGGCACTGACTTCAGTTACAGCCATGGATTGCCACTTTGTAAAGTGTCTATCCACTGCAAAAGTGGCTAATAGTTGTTTCAGAAAGACACCCTTGTTCTAGTCTCTGACCCATTGAAGCAAACTACATTCTTCACTTTAAAGTGGCAAACGCTAGTAGACTGTGATAAAATGTGGTGGTCATGCTATTTACATTTTTATGATTTATATTATGATTTATTTTTATAAATGCATTTACATAAAAGTGTCACTTTTTGCACAATTAATGTCACTCTTATGGTGATAAGCAGAAGGAATAATGTTATTTATCCTATTTTAGACACATATAGGCCCATATGTTCTATTTGAAATATTTTTCAGCACTTTGCAATTGAAAAAATACCAAAAAGTAGGTGAAAAGGTACTATCAAAATTATTTTGAGTATATTTTAAAAATATCACATAGGAGAAAACTCAGATGAAAAAATTGAATTTTTTATGGGGCTGTGTATCTTCTGATTATTTCACCACATAATTACCCCTTTTTATTTAAGAATTTGCCATTTATTTTACAAGGTTTTCAAACCGTTTGTTGTGGTAGCATCGCACTCCTCACCTATGAGTTGCAGGAAGGGTGGGGCTTTATGCTAATGCTGCTGAACAAACAGTTACAGGCATTCTGCAGTCATGTGACAAGCAGTGCAGGGAGATAAGAGATTAAACTGACAGATGCAAGTTAAATTACATTAAAAGGATACTTTGCAGAGGCGTCCGAGCCATTAGGCGACAGGAAGAGGCAAGGGCGCTTCTGCACTGAGTAGTGAGAGAAGAAATGCCTCTCAGCTGACTCAGGTGTCAGTTTACACAGCAGCAGCAGCGGGGCTGACTGGACTTCAGCTCAATGATTCAAAGAACCACAGTAATGAATGAGTCAGTGAGAGAAGGCACTCATCCTAGTCAGGGATCCGAGGAGTACAGCATCATCAGCTCCTGAGTCCGACTCCTGAGAATTCAGTCCCTCTCTCTCTGCTACTGCTAACTGCGTGGATGTAGAGACTGTGTAGCAGCCAGGCATTGACTTCCCCCCAGGCCGCCTTTCATTCAATGATTTAGGGTTGGTCCTGTGTCTGCTGTATTCAGGTTTGTTGATGTAAGGCAATGTAAAATACTAGGCTAGCTGATAAAAGTGCAATTAGAGGGCAGGCTAGCTGGTAAATATACACAGCATGATGTAGAACTCGTCTGGAGGGTCAGTGGGAAAAAAATCTGTCTGGTCTCTCCCCATTGTTATAATGACTGCATGTGCAGATAAGGTCTTAAACATGTTGAAAAGTTTTGACAGTCCCTAGACTCCAGGAGGGCTGCTTGCTGACTTGTGTAAGAGATTGGCAGGGACAGCAGTCCTATTACCAGCAACTAGTCTCTGTGTAATGTGGGACTGCAATACAGATAAACTGCTCCATCTCAGGCTATTCTCAGTCTCACTCCACTCCTCCTATCTCTGTATGTGTATAGTGTATGTCTACTGTGTGCTGTGTATAGTGTGCTCTGTGTGTGTGTGTGTGTGTGTGTGTGTGTGTGTGTGTGTGTGTGTGTGTGTGTACTGTGTGTGTGTGTGTGTGTGTATGTTGTGTGCAGTGTGTGTACTGTGTGTGTGTGTGTGTGTGTGTGTGTGTGTGTGTGTGTGTGTGTGTGTAGTGTGTGTACTGTGCTGTGCGTGTCTAAAGTGTGTGTGTGTGTGTACTGTGTATAGTGTGTATGTTGTGTGCAGTGTGTGTACTGTGTGTGTGTGTGTGTGTGTGTGTGTACTGTGTGTGTGTGTGTGTGTGTGTGTATGTTGTGTGTGTATATAGTGTGTGTACTGTGCTGTGCATGTCTAGAGTGTGTGTGTGTGTGTGTGTGTGTACTGTGTATAGTGTGTATGTTGTGTGCAGTGTGTGTGTGTGTGTGTACACTGTGTGTGTGTGTGTGTGTGTGTGTGTGTGTGTGTGTGTGTATAGTGTGTGTGTGTGTGTACTGTGTGTGGTGTGTGTGAGTGCATGCCGCAATAAGTACATTTTCTGGTGAAACGCTGCTGCATTATGATTTTCGGGGGTCTTGGGGGTGGGGTTCACCACAGGAGTGGTGTTCACCATGAGGGGTGCGGGGTATGGGACTGGGGGCAATCACGGGGGGGGGGGGGGGGGGGTGCCACAGGATTTCTCGCCTGGAGTGACAAAATGGCTAGAGACGCCCCTGATACTTTGCATAGCAGATAAAAGCAAATAGTTGGTGCTTTCTGGATGACCCTTGTACAAGGAAAACCTTCAGGATGATTAAATGTCAAACAGGCATTGGAAGGAAGGAACATATGCTGGCATCAATTTAAAGAGGAACTGTAACGACAAAACGGCCCCTGGGGGGTACTCACCTCGGGTGGGGGAAGCCTCCGGATCCTAATGAGGCTTCCCACGCCGTCCTGCATCCCTCGGGGGTCTCGCTGTAGCCCTCCGTGCAGCTGTGACGTAATATTTACCTTCCTGGCTCCTGCGCAGGCGCTCTGACGGCTGTCGGCGCCGAAGTAGGCGGAAATACCCGATCGCCGTCGGGACCGCTCTACTGCGCAGGCGCAAGTTTCCGGCGCCTGCGCAGTAGAGCGGACCCGACGGAGATCGGGTATTTCCGTCTATTTCCGTGCCGAAAGTCGCCACAGCGCCCCCGCTGGAGCCAGCAAAGGTAAATATTGAACTGACAGTCGGCACAGTCGCCGGCTGTTCGGAGGGCTGCGGCGAGACCCCCGTGGGACAGAGGACGGCGTGGGAAGCCTCATTAGGATCCGGAGGCTTCCCCCACCCGAGGTGAGTACCCCCCAGGGGATCTTTTTGATGTTACAGTGTCTCTTTAATGTAGGGAATGCCTCACCTATTTCAGAAAGACAATGCCAAAATGCAAGGTAAAACTGGGAACAATAATCCACTTTCAGAACGACTGCAATTGGTCTCTTCAGTCCCCATATGTTCACAAATGGTTGTGAAGAAGAGTTAGTGCAACACAGATGTATACATTTAAACGTTTTTTTACTTTTTTTTAACCACTTCACATCCAGACTTTGTTTCCCACTTATGGACCAGAGCAGTTTTGACAGTTTAGCTATGTCTTTATTTAATCAGAAATAACTTTATCCCTACTTATGACACAGAAATGAAATATATATATTTTTTTCAAGACAAACTAGGCTTTCATTGTATGCCATTTTTTCCCTCAAACAATTTTGTTTTCTATGAATTTTAATGGGAAAACAAGGGAAAAAAATAGAAAAAAACACATTGTTTCTCAGTTTTACCAATTCCAGTTTAAAAATAAAAAGTGCTACTGTAGATAAAAAAACCCCCACAAATTTTGTTTGGCTATTCTTACCGCTTATCACAAAACTTAGATTATGTTCCTGTCACAATTTATGGTGAAGAGATTTGATTCTGAAATAATGCTACAGAGTGTATTTTTCACTATGAACTGAGAAAATAAAAGTATTTTTAATGGTAAAAATCATTCTCATTAGCTCAGGAAACATATATTCCCATTCACCAATTAGTGCTGCATCATATAGTGCCAGAAATGTGCACAGGAGCAAGCCCAATCCTGCACAGCACTGATTCTGCTACAAGACATATATCTACTGACGCGTGGCTTAGATGAAGTCACAGAGGACGTAGATATACTGTAGTGGTGGATAAAGGGGTTAAATATGTTGTTAGACTCAACTTAAAAATAAGCATATATTTAAAAAAAAAACACTAATATTTATATTTTCAACATTATCTATGTTGTCTTTGTGGTGACTTTAAAGAGAACCCGAGGTGGGTTTGAAGAATGTTATCTGCATACAGAGGCTGGAGCTGCCTATACAGCCCAGCCTTTGTTGCTATCCCAAACCCCCCTAAGGTCCCCCTGCACTCTGCAATCCCTCATAAATCACAGCCATGCTGCTGACAAACAGCTTGTCAGAGCTGGCTGTGTTTATCTCTATAGTGTCAGTCTGCTGCTCTCCCCGCCTCTTGCAGAACTCCAGTCCCCACCTACATCCCTTCCCTCCCTGCTGATTGGAGGGAAGGGAGGGGGGCAGGGACCGGAGCTATGCAGGAGGCGGGGGAGCAGCTGAGACTGACACTACAGATGTAAACACAGCAGTATGGAATGCGGCTTGCGTCCTCCTTAGGAGCTTAGCTTTGGTGATAAGCACACATTAAATGTAAGAGAGATTTTTATCTTTAGTAATGTCTTTTTGGCTTCTGTCTAAACTGTTTAACACAGGAGAATAGAGGTTTAAATTAGCTTCTGCAGCCTGACAGTTACTCTTTAAAAACCATATGTATCAATTGCTAATTTCTTCCAGAGTAAAATGTACTATTATTTATTTATTTTTTATGTCACTGCTGCTTACACTAAGTAGTTAAAATCGGACACCTTTTGGACTAGACCATCACCTGCATGGGGGATTCTCAGGGTTTTCTTTATTTTCAAAGACACTTACTGAACTGAAGATTCTCAGTCCAACTGCCAAAATAGTGTGCAAGCAAGTAGGGAGGCTGGCCTGTATCTTTACATACTGTAGATCCTTTCCATAGAAAAGAATAAATGAAATACTGATAATCCTTCATGAGGAGATGGACCTGTGAGAATTGTGAGATTTTTACTGCCCAGGGCCGAGCCTGGGCGGGTGCTGCGGGTGCAAGGCACCCAGGCGCCTGCCTCTGAGAGGCGCCGCCCGGCCGCTGCTCTCCCCCTGTGGCCGCCGGCGCTCGCTCCCTCGCTCCCTCCCTCCCTCTCTCTAGCCGCCGTGTCAGACCTCGATCAGGCGGGCGGGCGCTAGGACCTAGCACGCCGCACTGATATGCGGAAGTGACATCACTTCCGCATATAGAGCGGGTGCGTCCGGACTCCGGCGCCTTCTCACTGGTCGGGTCGCCCGCTGATTGAGGTCTGAAGCTGCTTCAAGGTGAGGGGGGAGCGGCGGCGGCGGCGGCGGCGGGAGGAGGGGAGGGTTGGGTGCGCTCCTCTCACTCACTACCTAAACGAGGACCCTATACACCCTGGCTACATATACTGGTCACATATACCCCCTGGCTACATATACTGATCACATATAATATACCCCCTGGCTACATATACTGATCACATATACCCCCTGGCTACATATACTGGTCACATATACCCCCTGGCTACATATACTGATCACATATACCCCCTGGCTACATATACTGATCACATATACCCCCTGGCTATATATATCCTGGGCACATATCACCCCCTGGCTACATATCCTGGGCACATATCACCCCCTGGCTACATATCCTGGGCACATATCACCCCCTGGCTACATATCCTGGGCACATATCACCCCCTGGCTACATATCCTGGGCACATATACCCCCTGGCTACATATCCCGGGCACATATACCCTCTGGCTACATATCCTGGGCACATATCCACCCCTGGCTACATATCCCGGGCACATATACCCCCTGGCTACATATCCCGGGCACATATAACCCCTGGCTACATATCCTGGGCAAAAATACCCCCTGGCTACATATCCCGGGCAAAAATACCCCCTGGCTACATATCCCGGGCACAAATACCCCCTGGCTACATATCCTGGGCACAAATACCCCCTGGCTACATATCCTGGGCACATAGACCCCCTGGCTACATATCCTGGGCACATAGACCCCCTGGCTACATATCCTGGGCACATAGACCCCCTGGCTACATATCCTGGGCACATAGACCCCCTGGCTACATATCCTGGGCACATAGACCCCCTGGCTACATATCCTGGGCACGTAGACCCCCTGGCTACATATCCTGGGCACGTAGACCCCCTGGCTACATATTCTGGGCACGTAGACCCCCTGGCTACATATCCTGGGCACGTAGGTCCCCTGGCTACATATCCTGGGCACGTAGGTCCCCTGGCTACATATCCTGGGCACGTAGGTCCCCTGGCTACATATCCTGGGCACGTAGGTCCCCTGGCTCCATATCCTGGGCACATAGACCCTCTGGCTACATATCCTGGGCACATAGGTCCCCTGGCTACATATCCTGGGCACATAGGTCCCCTGGCTACATATCCTGGGCACATAGGTCCCCTGGCTACATATCCTGGGCACATAGGTCCCCTGGCTACATATCCTGGGCACATAGGTCCCCTGGCTACATATCCTGGGCACATAGGTCCCCTGGCTACATATCCTGGGCACATAGGTCCCCTGGCTACATATCCTGGGCACATAGGTCCCCTGGCTACATATCCTGGGCACATAGGTCCCCTGGCTACATATCCTGGGCACATAGGTCCCCTGGCTACATATCCTGGGCACATAGGTCCCCTGGCTACATATCCTGGGCACATAGGTCCCCTGGCTACATATCCTGGGGACATAGGTCCCCTGGCTACATATCCTGGGGACATAGGTCCCCTGGCTACATATCCTGGGCACATAGGTCCCCTGGCTACATATCCTGGGCACATAGGTCCCCTGGCTACATATCCTGGGCACATAGGTCCCCTGGCTACATATCCTGGGCACATAGGTCCCCTGGCTACATATCCTGGGCACATAGGTCCCCTGGCTACATATCCTGGGCACATAGGTCCCCTGGCTACATATCCTGGGCACATAGGTCCCCTGGCTACATATCCTGGGCACATAGGTCCCCTGGCTACATATCCTGGGCACATAGGTCCCCTGGCTACATATCCTGGGCACATAGGTCCCCTGGCTACATATCCTGGGCACATAGGTCCCCTGGCTACATATCCTGGGCACATAGGTCCCCTGGCTACATATCCTGGGCACATAGGTCCCCTGGCTACATATCCTGGGCACATAGGTCCCCTGGCTACATATCCTGGGCACATAGGTCCCCTGGCTACATATCCTGGGGCACATAGGTCCCCTGGCTACATATCCTGGGCACATAGGTCCCCTGGCTACATATCCTGGGCACATAGGTCCCCTGGCTACATATCCTGGGCACATAGGTCCCCTGGCTACATATCCTGGGCACATAGGTCCCCTGGCTACATATCCTGGGCACATAGGTCCCCTGGCTACATATCCTGGGCACATAGGTCCCCTGGCTACATATCCTGGGCACATAGGTCCCCTGGCTACATATCCTGGGCACATAGGTCCCCTGGCTACATATCCTGGGCACATAGGTCCCCTGGCTACATATCCTGGGCACATAGGTCCCCTGGCTACATATCCTGGGCACATAGGTCCCCTGGCTACATATCCTGGGCACATAGGTCCCCTTGCTACATATCCTGGGCACATAGGTCCCCTGGCTACATATCCTGGGCACATAGGTCCCCTGGCTACATATCCTGGGCACATAGGTCCCCTGGCTACATATCCTGGGCACATAGGTCCCCTGGCTACATATCCTGGGCACATAGGTCCCCTGGCTACATATCCTGGGCACATAGGTCCCCTGGCTACATATCCTGGGCACATAGGTCCCCTGGCTACATATCCTGGGCACATAGGTCCCCTGGCTACATATCCTGGGCACATAGGTCCCCTGGCTACATATCCTGGGCACATAGGTCCCCTGGCTACATATCCTGGGCACATAGGTCCCCTGGCTACATATCCTGGGCACATAGGTCCCCTGGCTACATATCCTGGGCACATAGGTCCCCTGGCTACATATCCTGGGCACATAGGTCCCCTGGCTACATATCCTGGGCACATAGGTCCCCTGGCTACATATCCTGGGGCACATAGGTCCCCTGGCTACATATCCTGGGCACATAGGTCCCCTGGCTACATATCCTGGGCACATAGGTCCCCTGGCTACATATCCTGGGCACATAGGTCCCCTGGCTACATATCCTGGGCACATAGGTCCCCTGGCTACATATCCTGGGCACATAGGTCCCCTGGCTACATATCCTGGGCACATAGGTCCCCTGGCTACATATCCTGGGCACATAGGTCCCCTGGCTACATATCCTGGGCACATAGGTCCCCTGGCTACATATCCTGGGCACATAGGTCCCCTGGCTACATATCCTGGGCACATAGGTCCTCTGGCTACATATCCTGGGCACATAGGTCCTCTGGCTACATATCCTGGGCACATAGGTCCTCTGGCTACATATCCTGGGCACATAGGTCATCTGGCTACATATCCTGGGCACATAGGTCCTCTGGCTACATATCCTGGGCACATAGGTCCTCTGGCTACATATCCTGGGCACATAGGTCCTCTGGCTACATATCCTGGGCACATAGGTCCCCTGGCTACATATCCTGGGCACATAGGTCCCCTGGCTACATATCCTGGGCACATATACCCCCTGGCTACATATCCTGGGCACATATACCCCCTGGCTATATATTCTGGGGACACTGGCTGTTTGTCATTATGTGCATTTGCTGGTGAAAAGCTGTCTTATGTGCATTTGCTGGTGAAAAGCTGTCTTATTATGTGCATTTGCTGGTGAAAAGCTGTCTTATTATGTGCATTTGCTGGTGAAAAGCAGTCTCTTGTTATGTGCATTTGCTGGTGAAAAGCAGTCTCTTGTTATGTGCATTTACATGGGGAAAAGCAGTCTCTTGTTATGTGCACTTGCTGGTGAAAAGCAGTCTCTTGTTATGTGCATTTGCTGGTGAAAAGCAGTCTCTTGTTATGTGCATTTACATGGGGAAAAGCAGTCTCTTATGTGCATTCAGTGGGGAAATTTTGTCAGTAAAAATAATCTTTTGTCAGTAAATTTTTAGGTATTTGTCAGTAAAAAATAACGTGAAAGGTTGGCAACACTGGCAGGCTGCGCGGCGCAACGGGAAAGATACAGGCAGCCCACCTCACGCTTGGGCTTGGCGGGGGGGAGGAGCCGACGACAGCGAGCAAGAGTAGGGTGGCCGCAGGCAGCCATAAATACGCATGTGTGACTATATCGCACTCGCAGAGCCTCTCAGCCTGAGTCAGTCCAGAGACTAGCAGACTTGCAGGCAGCCAAAGCCAGCCAGGAGCAAGCCCATGGAAGAGGGGTAGGAATGGGGTATCACACGCATGCGTAAAGAGGTGGAAGGTGTGGGTGTGATTAGGCAGGACATGGGTGTGGTTATGTGGTTGGGCGCGGTTAATTTAACCACTCCCATAGGCGCCAGAGAAAATCTTGCACCCAGGTGCCAGGCACCCCAGGCTCACCCCTGTTACTGCCACACATGTATTTAACATTTTACAATTTTCCACAATAGTGGGTCTTTAATGAGAAATTGATGGCACCTCTCTGAGCAGATGCCGCAGCCGTCGTGGTGCCCATATGCCGAAGGGGCCCGGTCTAAAATCAGCAACTGCATAAAGAAATGATAAGCTGTAGTGGCCATGCAGCACAGCAGTCTGGTCTAGACATGTAAGCCAATGCCTTATTACAGTTTACAAACTTCAATATTTTCCACTTTCAGGATGATCTATGCTAGTGTTCCACTGACTAAACCATTCTGTAGATTGTAAATTATGGGGCTATTATTGTTCATTATTCATGTCTAAGTAGGGGTATAGCATCCCTGAATGATATTTATATGTACTGAATTGTTAATGTACACTGAAGATTGGAATTTACTTGTGTTTATACCAATAATGGTGGTGTGAAAGAAAGAAACTGCAAGCAAGATTCACAAAAACAGCAATAAACTAGCTTTGTCTCTGATTATGTGTTCTTTAGTTTTTGATTTATCGGGAGCTGAAGCAGAAGCCAATCTTCTGCCTGATTACAGAAAATTAGGAGAACTCAAGACAAATAGCTGTGAATGCATACACAAAGTATTTTAGCTTTTTCATCTGGCCAAGGATTTGTAGGTTTGCTGAGCCAGGCTTGTGATACACACAGCCCAACCTAAGGCCTGGTGTCCAAAAAATCCACTTCACACACGGCTAGGGCTACTATATCGCTCATGATTTTCCACCTGATCTCATTCCTATATAGTTGCCTATACAGGTAGTCCCCGACTTACGAACGACCCGCCAATACGAACGGCATGGATTCTCTGTTTCCGTGGTAACAAGTAATTTGGACTTGTAGTTTTTGAGAAAATTGATTTTAAAAAATGGCTTTTAAACTTGTATAAACAGGTACAAAGGGCAGAGGTGACACAGAGGGGGACACTGCTGGCACAGGGGGTCACCGAGGAGGTACAGTGGGCAGAGGTGACACAGAGGGGGACACTGGAGGCACAGGAGGGCACAGAGGAGGTACAAAGGGCAGAGGTGACACAGATGGGGACACTGGAGGCTACAGGAGGGCACAGAGGCGGTACAGAGGGCAGAGTTGACACAGAGGGGGACACTGGAGGCACAGGAGGGCACAAAGGTACAGAGGGCAGAGGGGGACACGAGGCACAGGAGGGTACAGGGGACTGAGATGGCACAGTGTTCTGACTTAAGAACAGATTCAGGTTAAGAACGAACCTACAGTTCCTATCTCGTTCATTATCCAGGGACTACCTCTATAGCCACCACATGACATCAGATTTATTTATTTTTTGGGGGGAGAGGCTATTAGTTTTTAATTTTCTTGTTTTTTAGCTTTTTGGTAGCGGACCTCATTCATCACCAGAGACTTAGCTAACTGTAATGAAATATATTATTATTACATGTGTATTTTAACTTTAATTAAAAATGTCAAAAGAACAGCTTAGCCTACTCCCTCCTGTTGTTGTTCAGTCTCTATTCAGTCATGTTTTGCTCTTTTTGACCCCTTGGACCACATCAGGCCCCTCTATCCTCTACTGCCTCTTAAAGCTTTTCCAAGCTTATGTTTGTTGCTTCCATGATACTATATACCTATCTCATTCTCTTCTGTACTCTCCTTCTTTTGTCCTCAATCTTTCCCAGCGTCAGGGTCTTCTCCAATGAGTCCCACCTTCTTACTGTGCATAAAAAGTATTTCAGCTTCATCTTCAGCATTGCTCCCTTCAGTGATCAGTGTGGGTTAATTTCTTTAAGGATTGACTAATTAAATCTTTTTGCAGTCCAAGGGACTCTCAAAAGTTCTCTCCAGCACCACAATTTGAAGGTGTGGATTCTTCAGCGCTCACCCTTCCTTTTGGCCCAACTCTTACAACCATACATTACTACTAGAAATACCATGGCTTTGACGATACAAACCTTTGTTGACATCTTTGCTTTTTATTATACTATGCTTTTTTTTATAAGCTATGCCTCTAAAGCAATACAGTAATAACCTGTGATGCCCACGATCTTTTTAAATAGCAACATGTGTAATAGTCTTCAGAAATAAATATCAGCCTGTTTACAATAGGCCAGTGTGATTTTTTTGCACTGCCGTGATGGGCTGCTATTGCGGCTGCTGTCCCCAACTGGCTAGTCCTAGTTACAGTACCTCACAAAAGTAAGTAGACATCTCACATTTTTGTAAATATTTTATATTTTCTTGGGAACAGCACAAAAGATATGACACTTTGATACCGAGCCAGGACAAGGTCCTCCAGCACTCCAGGCTGAGACACCAAAGTGCGCCCCTCCCACCCCAGCCGCCACACAACGTTTGATATTAGAGGCGCCCCAGGCCACCCAACACCTTACTCTCTAGTTATCTGGCTTCTCTTATTTCTCTCTGCTTCAAACACAGTAGGGGAATGATAGCTGAGTGAGTTGTGTGCCACTCCTATGCTGCGCCCTGAGCCTCTGTTGCCTCTGCCTCGGTCCGGTCCTGCTTTGATACAACGTAAAGCAGTCACAGGACAGCTTGTATAACTGTGTAAATTTGCTGTCCCATAAAAATTACTCAGCACACAGCCATCAATGTTGGTGAATTAAACATTTTCCCTCCCCGTGGTTATGTTAATCCTAGTGTTACAAGATCTCAGGTGTGACTGAGGAAACGGTGTGGTAAATTTAGTGTTATCGTTCCCACACACTCTCATACTGGTCACTGGAATTTCAACTTGGCGCCTCATAGCAGAGAACTCTCCGAGGATCTTAAAAAAAGAATTGTTGCTCTACATAAAGATGGTCTAGACCAGTGGTTCTTAACCTGTGTTTAATCGAACTCCAGGGGTTTGGTGAGTTAGTCTCGGGTTCAGCCAAGGTGTGTGTGTTTCCATTCCATTCAGTACATATTCATTGAGTTGTTTTTGTGGTTGAGGTGCATGGGACATTTCAGCATGAGAGGGGCAGGGCTGGCCACTACGTATGAGGCTATAATGAAAGTCATTGGGTTACGGATCATTACTTTTTTGGGCAAAATGTCCGTTCTCAAGAGCTCCAGGCAAGAAAGTGGAGTTTCGGATTGCCACTTTAAGATGATTACAGCTGGCATTCAAAGCAATGATCGCAATGCATTGAAACATCAGATTGATTCGCTATTATCAATATGGCATCATGGCGGTGATCTGATATAAAACTGGAGAACAAAGCTTGCCACCTAATTATGAGTAAGTTCCAACCATCACAAGCAGGAGGTCTGTTCCTCTTTGGATCAGAGTTAATTGAAACTTCCAGTGAGGAACCAGTACTGTAATTACTGTGTAAACCATCTGTAATTTGAATCTGTTAGCTTGCTCCATAATATTATACTACTGTCTTGTTTATTTTCTTACACTGATAGAGCCGCTTTAAATTAAAGCCAATTACCTCTTATTTTCATTTTACACCTTTGTGCTCCTTTTTTTCTCCGTCTTGGTTGTCATTTAGTCCTCAAAAACACGTAATGTGGAGTAATTGACTTTATAAATGGCAGGACTACCCAGTTCACAGTCAGACGGTGTGCACATGAATAAACTGTTTGACCTTTTGTGTGGCTGGTAATTGCAGTGATGGCAGTAGGACTTTTCTCTTATGTCTCAATATCTGTAATTAGAGCTGTATGTGTTTAGAGGGAAGATGAATGCAAAATAGACGTCTCTCCGATGCTTATAAATATCACCCACATGTTTAATGCGATGCTTAACAAGAACGTACTGTAAGAAATCTGGTTATGATCTGTCGCAGGGGGATTCAGATCAGTCCCTGGGTGTTTGTTGGAAGCTGTGGAGTACAACTCTCTGTAAGATCCTAAAGGGATTAATCCACCCAAAAAGTGATCCTTTAGTCTAGGGTGGATGCGAACTTGTTAAAGCACCTTCTAGCCTTTCAGGTGTGGGGAAGTGATCTTCCCACCAATTAATTTGTAGGAGTCTAGCAGGTGGGCGGAGCTGTGAACTGAGCAGCGTTTTTATCTCCCAGGGCATCTCAATAGCACAATAAAAATGCATGCTAAGAATTATTATTATTATTGATTTAAAAAGTGCCAACATATTCCATGGCGCTGTCAATGTGGCTCATTACTAAAAAAAACATTCTACCTCTTCTTTTTTCATTTAAATGTTTGTTAAAGGCTTTTATTACCCTACTTCTGTGGTCTGCCATCTGCAGAAAGAGCAGGCAGATAAGGACTGCTGTAATTAAAAGTGACAATCAGCAAACAGAAGCTTTCATCAGCAGGGGTGTGAGGAGATAGGACATTGTGCTTTAAACAGTTTAGAGAAGTCACACTTGATTTCCTTCACACCTTCCCCTGGATAAATAAGGGCAGATGGAAGGGGAGGGGGGGCGGGATAGCAGCTCCTGCAGCTATTAGAAACCATGACAAACTGCAGACAAAAAGCTGCTTGGATGCCTTTAATGCCCAGCTGAACCCAAATTTAAAGAAAATTCTAGCAGCAATCAGGGTAAGGCCCTATTTCCACTAAGCCCAAATCCAGGCTGAATATGCAGCATTTCCCTGCATGCTAGAGGGGCAAGGAAACACTACCTATCGACCTAGTTTTTTGCAGCATGCAGCCGCATCCCTATAGCCACGCATTGCACATCTTAGCGATGCGAGCTGTGGCTAAACTAGCCAGGCAGAAGAGGTCTTAAAGTGGATCCGAGATGAAAAACTAACTATAACAAGAAACTTGTCTATATATCTTATCTAAAGTTTAGATAGTTTACACATCAAATCTAGCTGCAAATAGCTTCAACAGTTTATGGTGTTCTAATCCTGTGATACAATGAGAGCGGACATGTTCTGTTTGTCATCATTACACAGGTAATCTGCAACTGCATCTCCACCCCTCAACCTGTGAACAATTCACTCCCCCCTCCACCTCTGAAATCTCTGGCTAGTAACCTCCTCCTCCTCCTACCCAGACTGAGCTCCCATAAGCCCTTGCTACATGGGTCTGAGTGCCTTGGCGTTTTGGAGAAGCTGTGGGTGAGGCTTGTTTTAGTTTATAGGGAATTAGAGTATTAAAACAAAAAAACAAAATATTTGGCTTGAGGAATGCCCTATAAACTATATGGAAGGAACACAATTATGTAATGAATAAAGTTTATCTCGGATCCACTTTAAGCCTGTATGGATAGGTGTACAGCTCCTAGCAACCAGAGCTGTACAATAGGTTTTTCATTTCAAAAAGTTCAGTTCCTGAGGGAATATTTAAAATTTATATTAATCAACAAGTTTGCTAAAATGTCTTCAATACATGCTTAGCTTGGAAATACTGAGCTTTGTGACAGTTATCTTTGTATTCGTAGGTGTCTCCTTACTTTAATGATTTGGTACTGCAACAATGTGGCATGAAAAGAACTGACAGTGAAATAATATTTATTTTAGTTGTGCTATACATACTGTCACATCTGAGTTATGATGGCTCTGGGGCAACTTGCACATAATCATTGCCTTAACTGGATCTAACTTGCCACAAGACCTGTATAATTCATTTGTCAGTAATTAAAGGGATGCGTTGGCAATGGCAACATTGGCGGGAGAAGTTTTTTCTTTACTATTTGTCCTACTTTGGAGGTAAAGTACCTCCCATCACCATTTTAACCTTTTAAATATTTTATGCATCAATGGACCTTTTCCTATTCTCTGTAGTCTTGAATCTGTAATGTAAATTTATTTTCTGGCTATCTCCTGACTCATTCAAACAGTGGATTTGGTCAGCTGATTAGACAGTGCTTAAAAGCGGACCTGAACTCAGACCTTCCTCTCTGCTCTGAAAGATAAGCAACAGCATTATAACCTTTAAAGAAAAACATTTATTTGTTACAGCTGATACAAATCATGCAATACATCTGCAGTGCGTCTACTTCCTGCTTTAATGGAAGACAACATAGCGTTAACATCCTGTGTTTACAAATTAGCTGCTCTGCCGAGGCAGCTGGCTGACACAACTGAGAGCCAAAATTACAGCTGTGATTAGTCTCAGATAAGGGGGAAAGAGACAGGCTAAACTCTCGTAATGCATACAGGGTGCATTTCTCTATGTATTACTTCCATCCTGTGCAAGAGTTCAGGTCCACTTTATTCTCTGTACTATTGTTCTTGAGGCTGTAATGTAAATTTGTTTTCTGGCTATCTATTGACTCATTCAAATAGTGGATTCGGTCAGCTGGATAGACAGTGCTTAAAACTTGTGTAGCTGATCAAGTATGAAGGACAAAAAAAGTAATAAATTACAACTGTTACTATTGAATGCCCAATCCAGTGACACTTCTTTGGGTTTGTGAGAAGGTTACAGGTGCACTTTGTAATAAAAGTTGTGTAGATAAAATGGCTAATAACTGGACTTCTTTTTGTCTGCAGGCTCCTGCAGTGTTAATGAACTCACCTCTGGGGCTCGTTGGTGGTGGACGAATGATGCGCCTTCCCCTCCGCTGTTTATACACGCTGTGATTTGCTCATGTCTATAAGAAGGAAGGATGGCTCATGGTATTCCCTCGCAAGGCAAAGTAACAGTGACGGTGGACGAGTACAGCTCCAACCCCACCCAGGCGTTTACACACTACAACATTAACCAAAGCAGATTCCAGCCCCCTCATGTCCACATGTAAGTAAACCTGTTTGTTACTATGTGTGAAAGGATGGATTTGCATGCCTTTGTACGTTCAGATCACCTGTGTACGTTGGAGATCACTGTAAGTTCATTACAGTGATCTCCACGTTACAAAAACAACCGGCAGCCTATAGGAATTCTCCTTTCATAGTTCAATACACCCCAAGTCATGGACACATGGTACACATACCCCCTAGGGAACTTGTGGGACTCGGGGGGCTTGAACCTTCGCAGTCTATCCATTATAGTAAAGTTTACAGATTCAAAATTCATAAATAAAATCTAAATAAAAATGAACATAGTTTTCCTAAAGGCTTGTGCACATGTGCTACTTTTCCACCCAGCTATTGTCTAGAATTAGTCTGTTGCACGTCAGTTGGGCGTTTGAACGTGTGACAATCCAACAGGCGGTTAAACTCAAACAACGCAGTATGCAAATTAGTTGCTTGTTCAGCTGGTTGGTGAGTGGAAAATATAAATCGTGCAATTGCTTAGTTGTTGGGTTGGTCACGTGTAAAAGTTGCATGGGTGTACGAGCCTTAACCTAATTAGCGGTAACCCAGAGTCAGGCTCATGCTGGGAATCTGCAGCTCAGAGTGGGAACCACAAGCCTTTTTGATTCCATTGACCAAAAGGATACCTTAGTCCTATCTGAAATTTCAAAATGGTGCCCTGTGTGTGTGTACGTGGGGAGGGGGGGGGGGGGTTGCGCATAGGCTTACCGCACCTCCCGTGACCTGGCGTCTTGCTCAGTTTGCCTGGTAATCCTCACGTTGCCTACTTCCTGGTCAGCGCCCTTCGACACCCGAACATACTGCGCTGTGCAGTATGTCCTATTGGTCTGCCTGTGACTGCGCTCGGCAGGGACTAGTGTACTGTACCCGCTCACTCCAGCATCATGACATAACCCGACACACACGCGCTCCAACCCAGAGGCAGCCCAATAGGATATACAGCTCATGCGCAGCGCAGTATGTCCGGCCGACCATGACAGTCAGGAAGTAGGCAACGGGAGGATTACCGGGCAAGCGGAGCAAGGAGCTGGAGGTGCGGTAATACTATGCGCACTCCCCCCCCCCCCCCCCCCACACACACACACACTGGGTCATTTTCAAATTTCAGGTAGGACTAAGGTATCCTTTAAGTTCTGTTTTAATTTACTACTGAACAAACAGCATAAGTAATGCTGACTTGTATGTACTTCCCTTGGTCCTGGTTTCCACATTTGGCAGTGGCAGAGAGCACCACCAAATGTTAGTCTATGGAAGCCAGTTCTACAGTCCTGGTAGTGGGGCTTTGTTCCATGTGCACAAAAAAGGGCCTATTTTCTGCAACAAAAGGCAGTGGTAAGCCAACATATTGACGGATCCTGTGTATTCAGTCTGTTCATTACATGTCTGTTTGCAACAGATCTGATGTGTCCGTTGTGGTGAGCGGAACACACTCTTTTTCAGTACAAGATAACATCGGACGAAAGTCAGATATGCATAATAGGCAATGCTATACATGTCCGATGCAATGGACACACCCCAAATTCTAGGACAGGGATGTCAAAATCCAGTCCTCAAGGGCCATATGCCAGTGTTTAGGATGGACTGAGAATTGGAGACATTTGTTCTACCTGATGAACCACACTTTCCTAATTCAGGCGCATCAATTTTAGGGACCACAATCACAAAATAATAGATTTTTAAGCCCTTGCTCACCGCTCCACGCCAATTGGCGTGAACGCGGCAGCAGCCCTAGGACCACTCCACGCCAATTGGCGTGAGGTCCTGGAGGCGGGATTTTTAATGAGATTGCGCACGCCAATGCACGTGCTTCTCCGCTTGGGTGACAGAGCTCCGCTCTGTCATCAGTCTCCCACTAGGAGACTGTTAGACAGCGAAACTGCCATCTATTTACTCTGTACAACGCTGCGATCTACAGCAGCGCTGTACTGGGGACAGCTGTGTGACACGGCTGTCCCCCTGTGCGGCTAAAAAGCGATCCGCTGTCATAGGCTGAAGCCTATGACAGCCGATTGTGCTGATTTGCTGGCGGGGGGGAGGAAGGGAGGGTCAGTTACAAAAATAATTTAAAAAAGGGGAAATTTATTATATAATGAAACAAATATTTGTAAAAAAATTAAAATAAATAAACATTGGGGGAGTGATTACAGCCCACCAACAGAAAGCTCTGTGGCCTATGGTCCTTAAGTGGTTCTCAAACAGTATTTACCACATATACTTTTATTTTAAATTGTTGTATTGTATACATGTGATTAAAGTACACCTGAGATAAAAGAAAGAAGACTTTTATACATACCTGGGGCTTCCTCGAGCCTCCTTTGGACTGATTGGTCCCTTGCCATCCTCCTACGCCTCCTGGATCCTCCGCTTTGGCTCCTGGTAATCCGGCCAGTTGGAGTGTAGTGCGCATGCACGGCCCGGCAGACTGCACAATGCTCCCGGCTACATGTCCCGACTGCACCAACTGGCCGAATTACCGGAAGCTGTAGCGAAGGGTCTAGGAGGAGAAGGAGGACGGCGAGGGACTGATCGACCTGAATGGGGTTGGAGGAAGCCCCAGGTATGTAAAAATGTCTTCTTTACTTTCATCTCAGGTTGCAGTCACAAAACTGACACTGACAGACTTGTGTGAAATCCGATAAATCACCTAATAGGCAGATGGATTATTTACATTTGTAGTTTTTTATTTGTCTATATATACTGTACCTATCTACCTCATATATAACAAAAATGGCGGCAGAGGCTGTTAACAGCTACAGGGCTTTGCTAAACTTATTTTAAATTATTAAGGGATTTAATATTATATTAATAACGTGTAAAAATGTTGTTTTTTTGAAAAATAATGAAAAATGCAATATAAAATGGTTCCGGGTAAGTCATTGCCAGGCCACATGGTCATACTAAAAATACAACGGGTGTTCAATGTCCATAGCCTCAAATAGATAGAAAACTGAGCATTTTTATTTTTCAAGATAAAATGACACACAGATGATTGACACTTGAAATTTTGACAGACAGAAATTAATATACAACACACTATAAAATGTCACCCTAATCACATCACACTTCTCCAGTGTTGGGATATGGACCTCTGGATCACCTCTCGTACAGCTGCTTGTGTCCTCTGTTTGATAGACTATGTGCGCAGGTGAAATCGGAAAGCAATGTTATGTTTTAACAGACAGTAAAATAGGTTGACACGTGGGGACTTCCCTGTGGACGTGTCAGAGCCTTAATGTATTCTGTGATTCTTAAATAATACAGATGATTCCTCTGCGCTGAGTTGTCTGACATTTGGTTGAGTTTTCTCAGTCCTTCATGGCTGATATGCTGAAAGTGGGCCTGAATTAAAAAATGAAATACCACTTACATAAAATGTGATAAATATTAGTACTATATGGCTCCGTTTTGGGGCCCAGACCAAAACTGGAACCACGGATAACAATGTTAAAAATAGCAGCCGTCGTCACTCACTTAAAAAAAACGGATCCGGGGGAACGGAGAGTCCGGACTTGGTTGGGACTTCACGGACCCCGGATGGGACTTCACGGAGCCCGGATACACGGAGGGGTAGTGGCAGGCAATGTAAAAATGGATCTTTCTCTACACGGACACAGAAACTGAGGGAGATCCAGATTGCCTACTAACTGCCTACTAACTGCTCCTCCCTTAATGACATGTTGTCCCCAGGTAGGCTGGAGGGGGAAGCAGGCAAGAAGGGGGGCAGCAGCCCCTTCCCCACTCCCCCTCCAGCTAGTGTTTATTTAAATGTATCAATATCAGTGAGCGGGGAACTTACTCACTTTCTTGTGTTCCTCCGCTCAACACGTCACTTCCTGTAATGCCGCCCACTGAAGTACAGAGGGCCGCATTGCAGGAAGTGACGCATCGAGCTGTGAAATGTAAGGAAGCTAGAGAGCTGGAGGGGGAGAGAGAAAGGGGTGTCCCAGGTGAGGGCCCTCCACGCCGATATGCCCTCTGCCCCCCTTCCTGCCTGCTACCCCCTCCAGCATGGCAGCCCTCCCACCCACGGCCACTGATTTTAAACGGACTGGAAACGTGCTGGATCCGTTTTTTTTAATACTAACGTTCCGTTTTTTTTAAAAAGTAGAGCACTGACTGCGGATTGCGTTCTGCAACCGCATGTAGTGTGGACCGAGCCAAGTATTATTTTACTTTTCGGATGTTTTCATTTTTGTGTCTGCTACCTGACATATGCTGGCTGGCATACATGTCAATTGCCAGTCAGCTTCTTCCTCTAGCCCCTCCCTCCTGAATATGCTTATTAGCTGCGGGAGTCTTCATCGGCGCAAGTGTTTTTCTCCCGGTGACACTGCGTTATCCTTAGCATTATTATCTTTTATAAGAACAAAATGTATCCAGGAATGGAGCTACAGAAGGGTATTTGAATACCACTATGAGCTGTCCAGGGCACTGTCATGTGTCTGCACCCTGTGTCTCCCCCGGGATCCCCCCACCTTCCTTTCAGGAAGAGAGGGAGAGAGAGGCTTAGCAGCTCCCAGCATGACTAGCACTGAACCTGGGCCCCAGAAACATGTCACGGGGAGGGTGGCTAAATATATAAATAAAGGAAAAGATGCCTTATTATTACATTTTTTTTTTTTTTAGAAAGAACTGAAATACATCAATAAATATAAATACAAATGTAAATAGGGCAGCAATGGGAGTAAATGTTAAAGAGAACCCGAGGTGGTTAAAGAGAACCCGAGGGAGTACTTCCTGGGTCGCGGCTTAGCTTCCGATTGGAGGAAGCTTACAGAGGCGGGGAGGCAATGCAGTGGAGGAGGCGGGGGAGACAATGCGGGGGGATGCAGAAGTGCAGAGATTGACAAATGCCAGGTAAATAGCAGGCTAGCAACTAGCAGATTGTCGCTAGCCTGGCGCTATTTTCAGGGTGGGACAGCAGAGTCCAGGTGGGAAATGGCAGTGACCAGAAGGAAATAGAGGCATGTCATTGTGCATAGAACATGCCTCTGTGTTCTATCTATTATCTTTAGTAAAAACCACCTCGGGTTCTCTTTAAATGTATTTCCAGTGTACCTGAGATGTCAGACTAAAAAGATTTGATACCCCGGGGCTTCTTCCACCCCCCATGTGCACCAATGCATCCCTTACCGTCCTCCTGAGTGATTCCGTTCAGCCGCAGTCAGGGTCCCAATGAGGCTTCCCCCATCCCTATAGCTGCAGGCAATCCAGCGCTGGCTCTCCCGAAGCCTCCCGGGAATCCTCCCCCGACAAGCCTGACAAGGCTTGATTTATTTACCAATCCGGGATCCAGCACAGACGCACTAGCGGCTCTCCCTTCCGGCTAGGCGTAAATAGCTGAGCCCGATCGTATTCACTCTACTGCGCAGGCGCAAAAGGTCTCACGCCTGCGCAGTAGAGGAGAGCAATCGGGTTTTCCGCCTTGCCCGAATGAAAAGCCGCTAGCACGCCTGTGCAGGATGGCGGAGAGGTAAATATTTACATCGCCATACTTCAGGTGACCTGGGCACTTAGCTGAGGCTTAAGAGGATGGGGGAAGCCTCATATGGATCCAGAGGCTTCTCCTTCCCGAGGTAAGTATCCCCCAGAGGGTTATTTTTCTATTACAGGATTTTTTTATATAGAGTACCTGCTCTAATGCTGCTTTGGGTCTCCTCTAATCTTCATGACAGCTACACGCTCTATCACGGCAGGTTCTGGACTTTTTGCTGCCTGAACAAACTTGTCAGGATGCAAACCAACACTACCTTTCCTGCACATAGACTCACAGCAGGCAAGCTCTGTGAGTTAGGTAGAAGCAGCAGAGCAGAGGGAGGGACTGAAAAAGATCGTCTGAACGTTGAGCTGATGCTGCCCCCTAAAGTCTGCTGCCCTAACTCGCGTGATTCAGTCGGCTTCATGGTGGGGACGGCCTTTTGCTCTATGCTGCATACCTCTGGCACCAAATGCCCGTCACGTGATCGGTAGCTGGAGTATGGGAGCACAGAGTGAGCAGCTGCTGGGAAGAAAAGAAGAGAACCAATGCAGCGCTGGAGCAGGTAAATAGTACACTCTGCTCCTCTGCGCTGGGCCTTGAGTTTGACACCTCTGGACTGTGGCCAATTTTTTTTTTTTTTTGGGGGGGGGGGAGCAATTAAGTTACCTGTATGTTTTTGGAATATCAGTGGAAATCAGAGTGCAAGAAAGAAGCCCATGCTAACACTATGAGAATATACCTGTAGATAGTGGTGGCCCAGATTTGAACCTGGGACTCCAGCGTCACCAAGCAAGGGTTCTATCGTGACAATGCCATCCACTAACAACTGTACCCCTTATATGGGAATATGATCTATATACTTTTTTCTCTTTATTTGCCTAAAATTCTGTTTGATTTGAATAATAATTTAGGTTTACACTAAACCTATTCCCAGAGTCTGCACACAAATTATCAAAATTATACACAGTTCTTTTTGGTCTTTTAGAGAATTACATTTTTAATTTGACAGAGTGGACTGTTTCAAAGGGGGGTAATGTGGTTCCAGTGAAAGGCCTGTAGGGATCAATGCTAACGGAACAGTCAAAGTGAACCACAGCCAGTGCCGCAGGTTGTTGAGGAGTGGAGGACCAGGTTTGCTTTGTAAACATTAGCATGTGTCTATGTAAAGAGTCAAGTGCTCCTCACATCTCCTGAGCATTGTGCTGGGAGAGCAACCTATAGCAGCACAGCCTATAATCTTCCACTAGAAAGGACCAGCTGTGCGTGTCACTCAAGGCTTTGTACTGCCGGCGGTGTTTAGGCTTTAACTGAGTCACTTATTAGGAATGCTGTTCGGATATACAGTGTGGTCTCGGATGAATTCTCTCTTAATTGCAATGGTTACACACAAGCAGGACTTTGCTTCCTAGTCTCTTATCTCCTTCTCAGTTAATTAACTTGAGTATAGCAAAACCCAAAATCTAAAGAAATAATTGATTAATTATAACCCTTGACTATCTGCTGATGACATGTGGCTACCTTCTGTTTTCAAGTGCAGTTGTCACCTAATACAAAAATGGAAAATATCTTGACAGTAGAACAGCCTTAAGCTGGTCATGTTGATTGAATCTGCCGGTGATCTATTGACCCCCAACACATTTGATAAACCTCCCATTGATCGTGGGCTTTTTAATGACTGACAGGGTGATGGAGCACAGTGTACATTTATATTGAGCAGGTAAGTGGGGGGAACTGGGGGATCAAAGGCAGCACAGCTACTCTTATCGAGCAATACATTGCTAGCATGATCTCAGGGACGGATCTAGGGGGGGGGGGGGGGGGCAGGCGGGTCTCTTGCCCCAGGTGCAGTTTGTTGAATTCTTAAAAAGGCAGCAAAATTTGGATGGGGAATGGCAGTTTAGGCGCCAAAACCTGACCTTGCCCCAGGCGCAACTTGGTCTAGATCCGTCCCTGCAGGATCTGACTGCATCCCAGTGGAGCATGGTGGTAGTACCTTTTGGGGAGTGACAGATGAGTTGCCTAATCAGGCTGTACTTTACTGTGCTCTGTCCATTGCTCCTCCATCTTTCCCCCACCATCACACACCTTTGAGTCCCATTTTGGTACCCTCTGTGATGTGGTACACTCTTGTTTCAGGTTGTGACAAGCTAGGATGCCTGTTACGTGGGTGTGGGTGGGATCAGTCAACAAGTAAACAGAGAGGACACTTCCAGGACCGCAGGAAGATAAGAATCTAAGAGTCCAGGTGGTGCTCCATAACTCTCCAGCTGACAAACTAGCCCCCTTACTTTTCCAAGTGTTCTTGTATTTTCAAAACCTGATAAATTAGATCTCAGTATTTGATACCAGCTGGGAAACAACCTGGTGATGTACAATTGGGGTTGAGTAGATCCGCCCAACGGACCGCTCAAGGGGATCCCCGCCTGCTTATTACATGCCTGATTGTTGGCCGAAGCTGTTGTTATCAGCCATCTCAGCTGATTTAAGGCGTATGTACAAGGCTTAGGGCCTGTTTCCACTACACGCAGATTCTGCATGCAGAAAACTGACTCCAATGAATGCCTATGGGCCTGTTTCCACTGAACGCGATTTTTCTGATGCAGATTTCCCATAGGCATTCATTGGAGTCAGTTTTCTGCATGCAGAATCTGCGTGTAGTGGAAACAGGCCCTTAAGCCAGTAAAGGAGAGGTAAAATCATGAGTTAAGTTAGATAAGGAGAGATAAGTTGGGGTTGATGCAGAAAAGGCCAATAACATTGCACACCACATGACAATGTTACCGGCCTGTACTAAACCTAGTAGCGCTTGTGGCGCCGATAGCGCAAGAGCGTTACCATAGTAACATGCACAAACAGTATACGCGCAGTATGGCAGTAATGTAGTGGGCGCTATGCTACCCCTGTACCGCCCGTATACGGTTTATGCACGTTGCTATGGTAATGGCAATGTTATTGGACTTTTCTGCATCAACCCCCTAGTGAGTTAATGAGTAAGGTAAGATAATTCAACAAAAAAGCATTGTGGATCAGCCCCAATGTCCCTAGCAGCAGAGTGTATGTTTATGTGCCAGGCTGGTTTCCATAGTAGTTTCCTGAGTGCTGCCCTTCTGCTGTCAGTTATACCACAGAGACTCCCTACATGTTTCTTAACATAATTGCATCTGATAAGGGGCAGTGCTTCTCTATAATCCAATCAGCAAGAACACATGAGTGATGCTGAGCCGAGATTATACTTACCTGATATTGCAAGATTTTTAAATGTTAATGTATCAGTCTCATGAGCATTTGCATATACAGAGCCATTCATTTAAATACTCTTTCTTCCCTGGGCATCAGAAGCTTAATGTGCTTCACAACAGCAAAAGAACAATTACTCCATTCTCTTTCTCTTTGTTTATAAATTGAAAGTTACAGAAAAATCCCAGAGCATCCCGTATGATATCAAGTATTCCAAAATCAGTGTTGACATGCCCAATTATAATACACCTGTCAAACATGCCTCAGCAGCCAAGTCTCCTGCTTTCATTAATAGATATTTTCCCCACATCGATGTATTTAGACTTGGCACCAAATCCTGCAAAGTACAAGCGGATGAGTTTTAGTTTTATAAACTGAAAGGTTTAGGTCTCCATCAGAAGTTTTTGTTAAAAAAATTCCATAACTTTTTTTTTTTATTTTGTAAGCTGCTTGATTAGCTCATGTTAAATAAGAAGTTTTAAATCAGGATGATACCATTTATTGGCTAACTAATAATGAATAAGAATAAGCAAGCTTTCGGCCTTTCAGCTCGGGCTTACATTCTGTTAGTTTGCAGGCTGGTCGTAGAGACAGCAATATACATGCAACATCAAAAGGGAAAACAGATTTTTTTCAAGCATAAATACATGTCATTATTTATGTTTCTCCCATGTACATAACATTTGGGCATAATGCCCCAATGTTATGTACGTGGGAGAAACTGGACAAACTCTGCCCAAACGTATGAATGGACACAGGCACACTATTAACAATACCAAATCTGAACTCCCAGTTGCTACACACTTTCGTTCCAACGGACACAGCATGGATGATCTTCGTGTCACTGCCCTGAAGGGTGGCTTCAAAATGTCAAACGATCGATTAATAGCAGAAACAAAATTTATAAATTGGTTCAAAGCTGTGGGCAAGGGCTTGAATAAGGACAAAAACTTGTCAGAGTGCGACCGTCTCCAGTTGACCTGGATATCCGAGTGGAGTTGGAGTTATACATCTCCATCTGCCTGCTGTGGTTGGCTGCCCTTCTGCAACCCACCCTGACATCCAACCACCACCCATTCTTTTCTGAATTGGCGTGATGTACTGCACCATTTGGGCTCCTGTTGTCTCTGTTTTTTCCTTTCAGGATGCAGCTTTTTACACCCAACTACCACATACCTTCTCTGGTATACACACTAAATGAGTGTCACTTGCTAGGATTGTGCTAGGATTGAGCTCTATCTTTGGTGGAGGATCAGTGTACTATAGCTGAGGAACACAGTTTATATGGAAGAGATATGGCTACACAGTGGACAGGACCATTAAACTCCTACTGAGGGGTGGAGTAAGGTGGTGAAGAATGCGGTTTATCACTTGGGCTTCATTGTCACTAAAGCTCCTGTAGAAAACCCAAGTAGCCCGGGGTGGCCCAAAACTAATAAGAAGTTCCTGTGTGTCAGATCTTTAGGAGATGACAGCTGTACACAGTGGCGTAGCAGTAAGGGGTGCAGAGTAAACATAGAAAAACAGCAGTTTGCAAATTTTTGCAAATTTTGGAGCACACTAAAGCCAAAATTTAGTCTTGTGTATTGGATAAACTATTGCTTAATGAATAATAAACTATTATTAATGAATATTGGTATTGTTACCGCTATTCTTCTATTACCTATTGTAACCTAACTCTCACATTAACCCACCCCTACCTATACCTAACAGTACCATGGGCCATAATTACACATCTAGCGAAATCATGTAATTATTCTCTATGGGGTACCAAAATTGTTGTGAGTTTGGGCCACAATTATTTGTATTGACCCCCTCCTCCCCTACAAGTGTGGTGACCATTCCCCTGCTCAAGAACAATTTCTGCCACCATTTCCCACCCTAAGTATATAACTACCCCCCCCCCCCCCCCACCACCACCACCACCACCACCACTACCCACTTAACACAAGCTAGCTTAACCCCCTATGCAATACTTCCTTGTTCTGGTTGTAGAAGTAGGAAGAATACAGTCATGTGAAACACAAGTAAGTGAACTCCCCCTGACTCTGTCCTCAGTTTCAGTGCTGAATGCTGCTGAAGGTAGGTTTTGAGGGGAACTCGGAATGATTTTTCGAATTTGGACACCAACGAATTTGAACACCAGTATAACAATCCCTGGAACTTGGGTTGTGGCCAGCAGCTGCAGCCTGAGGCTCTGTTCACACTGTACCGCCTCAAACCTTTCCAACCTAACCAATGCCTTTGCATTGACCGTTTCATAAATATTGTTTTGCGGTTCTGTGCCCTGTGCCACGATGCAACCCTGCACATTTCTCCAAGTAGCAGAAAGTGTTATTAAACAGGATGAATGGCATGTCTTTGGAGCAGACCACAACAGAGTGTGCACTGGAGACACCTTGCATTGTGCTGACTGTATAGGTCAGAGCATCTTAGATATGCAAACTGACCCATCATTTATCAGTCTTTCCCTGGGTTTCTAAATCTACTTTGGGATGGCTTGATATTTATTCCCGTTTGGCTGGGCTGAGCTGCTGCTTGGAGAGAGATGTCTGCAGCCTCCTACCACACCGATCAGTTCAAAGGCTGACTTGGCTGAGCATTTGTCTGCACCCTGTAAACCGTCAAGGGTGACTGCACTGCGGCTGCTCTGCACGCTGAGAGGAGTAAATAAATTCACCTGTTCTTAGCGAGATTTAACCTCTTGCGCTCTGTGGCATCTGTGGCACACTGAAGCAGTTCAGTTCCTGAGGCTGCACAGATACAATTTCACATGCACAGCTAGGAGGGAATAGCCCGGCTATGGAACATCTCCAAGTATGTGTGTTTATGATAATGAGAATCATTGACAAAAGCCCTGTCAATATCAGTGGTTTTATTTTGTAAAATGCTTGTCTTAAACCTGGTCAATTCAAACTCATCAAACTCATCCCAGCAACCCCATTGTAAGGTGGCCATACATGAGGCAACTTGGCGGCCGATCGAACACCAGTTTCGATTAATATAATTGGATGGAAGAGCCCGATTGACGATGCGACTCATTTCAGGCCGAAATTGGATGCATGTATCGATCAGACACCCTGCAAGATGTAGGGCCGACATGCTTGATCAGGTGTGCAACGGTCACCGAGTGCGACATCTGGCCGAGCGATGAATGCGATGGAACCCCTGGCACTGTCCCCCTAGTGTAAAATGTGCCCCCCCCTCCCCCAGTGCCCCGTGAAGTATACTTTACCTATCGGTGTCCACTGCTGGCTTTGTCTCCTCACTGTCTCCCAAACACACGCCCCACGTGGTTGCCAGAATAACGTGGGCATTTGTGACATCGGACACGCACCTACGTTACGCCAGCATTCATGTGGGGCGTGTGTATGGGAGACAATGCAGAGATTTTTTACGAGACTACAAGGTCTTTTTGAAATTTTCTCCCTTGTTT
Source organism: Hyperolius riggenbachi (assembly GCF_040937935.1). Taxonomy (NCBI): domain Eukaryota; kingdom Metazoa; phylum Chordata; class Amphibia; order Anura; family Hyperoliidae; genus Hyperolius; species Hyperolius riggenbachi. The sequence goes on from NC_090656.1 coordinate 93,668,443, forward strand.
CCACTGTTCTCCTGAACATACCCTGCAAATTTGGTGACTCTAGTATGCATATGAGCTTTGCTATTAATCCCTAAAGTTGGCGGCTGTAGACTTCAATGTTAAAGGACAACCAAAGTGAGAGCCATATTTATTTCCTGTTAAACAATACTAGTTGCCTGGCTTCCTGCTGATCTATTTGGCTGCAGTAATATCTGAATCTAACACCTGAAACAAGTCAGATCTGACAATAATGTCAGAAACACCTGATCTGCCTATGCTTGTTCAGGGTTTAGAGCTAAAAGTATTAGAGGCAGAGGATTAGCAGGATAGCTAGGCAACTAGTACTGCTTAAAATTGAATAAATATGGCAGCCTCCAAACACCTCACCTCAGGTTCCCTTTAACCACTTCGCATCCAGACCCTGTTTCCCACTTATGGACCAGAGCAGTTTTGACAGTTTAGCTATGTCCTTATTTAATCAGAAATAACTTTATCCCTACTTATGACACAGAAATTAAATATATATTGATTTTTTTCAAGACAAACTAGGCTTTCATTGTATGCCATTTCTTCCCTCGAACAATTTTGTTTTTTTATGAAATTGAATGGGAAAACAAGGAAAAAAATAAAAAAAAACACATTATTTCTCAATTTTACCAATTCCAGTTTAAAAATAAAAATAGCTATGGTAGATAAGAAACACAAATTTTGTTTGGCTATTCTTACCGCTTATCACAAAACTTAGAATATGTTCCTGTCACAACTTATGGTGAAGATATTTGATTCTAAATAATGCTACAGAATGTATTTTTCACTATGAACTGAGAAAATAAAAGTATTTTTAATGGTAAAAATCAATCTCATTAGCTCAGGAAACATATATTCCCTCCCATTCACCAATTAGTGCTGCATCAGATAGGAATGTGCACAGGAGGAAGCCCAATCCTGCACAGCACTGCTTCTGCTACTAGGGGTATATCTACCGACTCGTGGCTTAGATGAAGTCACAGAGGACGTAGATATACTGTACTGTAGTGGTGGATAAAGTGGTTAAATGTGAGTGCAAATTTTTGGGAATGTGAACAGACGAACGAAAATTCGGGAAACATTTGTGTTTACTGCTAGCGGTCGTAACTGTTTGCTGGTGAACATGTTCATCTATCCATGTCCCTTACCTTAGGGATCGAATCCTAATCCCTGCAAGTAATATTCTTGCCTGTATATGCATCTTTACCTGCAGTCAGTGCACAGCGCTAATGTGAATGAGCCCTTATATTGGGGCTGCCAGCATTTTACAACTGGGCTACAATTAGTAATAAAGAAGTATTACTGATCAAACATTTTAAAGAGGGATTGTCAGCCACAAAATATAATTCCATTTACATACTGCTTCGTGTTTATTTTGCAGCCTGGAACCTCACCCTGTTTTGCAAGCATTGCAATCTAATCAGAAAAGTTTCTGCTGTAATACATTTTATCTGTCAGACTGGCTCTATTTGGTACATTGCCGACGAGAAGGAAGCTTGTCATCTCCCCTCCCACATTCCTGCTCCTCACTGATTGGCTGAGGGCAGTTCAGTGTGATACGAGGCAGAAATCTGATCTTGCTGTGCTCACATGTTTACAAAGCAAGCTAGCTAGAGCAGATTCTAGGACGAAAAAAAAATAGTAAGTGCCCTTTTATATTTAATGCGTTGGTGTGCGTTAGACATGTTAGTATGCGTTGGTATGCGTTTTTTTTCCACAGCAGTGCATTGTGAAAAAGATTTCAGTTAAACCGCGTATAGTGGGAGCTGTGCCTTAGGAAAACATGGACATTACTTTGAAAATCAGTTTTCTTTCAGTTATAACTGAGAGAAACTGATAAAGTGTAAAAGGAGCCTAAGGGCCTGTACACACTAAAAAACGCAAGCAAAATCGCAAGCACATGCGTTTTTAAAATCGCAAGTGCATGTAGTTTTAAAAACGCATCGTTTGCGTTTTTATTGTAATTGCTGATTGGCTAAAGAATCCTTTGTTTTTTTTCTAGTTTACATTTCAACAGGAATCAGGAAATTGCAGAGTCTTCTGGGATACTGACTTCTGAAAAACGCAGGCAAAAACGCAAGCGCATGCTTTTTCAAGCGCTGCGCTTTTTTAAGCGCAGCAGGCACTGCGATTGCGTTTTTCTAAAAACGCATCGCACCAGTGTGTACAAGTCATCACGATTTTCATTATTTTTCAAACGACCTTGCGATTTTAAAAGCGCATGCGTTTTTAAAAACGCAGCGCAAGCGCAGCAGTGTGTACAGACCTTAAGGGAGGAATTTAACCACTTCAGGATGAACCCAATTTTTATATATCAGCACTGCTCCCATTCATTCGCCAAAAACGTTATTACTACTAATCACACCTTAATGATCTATATATTGTTTTGTTTTTTTTTCAGGACAAATTAGGATTTTAGTGTGTGATTATTTTATTTAGTAATTACCTTATTTTCAATGCATTTTAAAGGAAACAGAAGGGGAAAAAATGAAAAACACACTATTTCTCCATTTACATCTATTATAGCTTTACAATAAACAGTGCTAACTATAAGTTAAACCCACAAATTGTATTTGCTTAACCATCCTGGTTATAGCACCGTTTAAATTATGTTGCTATGTTTTTTGCTTTCTCATTGTACACTATTGATGATTATAAGACCTTATTTGCAAAGATAATCGTAATATACCCTCATGGCATACATATTTAAGAAGCCAAGTTCCTAAGGTAACAGTATATGTTGTTTCTTTCATATTCTGTCACTTTGTTTTAATTTATTTTTGTACAGAATATGCAAAAATGTAATTGCCTTTGATTCAGTTTGTGACTAAAAAGAATACACAAGACATGGACCTCAACCCTAAAACTCTCTAAACTCTATTTCACTACTTACCATGGTTTAAATGTTACCATGTCTCTTGTAGTTTTGCTAAAACTTTCCCAAATTCCCTAAAACTTTCCCAAATTTGATCCTAATTTTGAAAATGACTTTTTTATGTTGGAATGAGTTTGTCCGTACTTATTTTTTATGTGATGTGTGTCCAAGCTTTATGACCCACCAAAATGTATTCTACAACTCATCATGGTTAAAATGATATTACATGTGCCTCATTTAGTAACAAACTGGTGGTGCACTGTCCACAAATTCACTGGACGTTTATAAATGTCCAGTTGTCATTAAGTGGTTAAAGCAGCAGGGTCAGCCATACTATGCCAGAAAAAAAACACATACATAATTAGATACATACTTGCTCTACTTACATAACAGATGTATTGTACTGTCCACATTTTGATTCCATTGAATTTTATATAGTAAAGAAAGAGAATTCTGTTCCTGGCATTTTGGTCCCGCTGACTGAATCCAATACTGATTTAACCACAACTAAGTGGAAGTACACTAACTTTAAATAGGTTTGCAGACCTGTACTGTTCTGGCTCACCAAACCCAGGTAGTCATTTCACAGAAGCAGATATGCCAGTGAAAAAGACTGGCACTAATAACCAGGTCTGCAGGTTGGACTGTCTGTATTTACTTTACGTAGAGAACTCTTTACACAGCTGAGCATCAAATTACCTCTCCGTAAATTGCAAGGGATGCCCCTGTGCCCTCAGGAAAGCCCAGTTAATAAAAAGGCCTCAGCCGAGATTTCTGAGCAATGCTTTTGTATATATTTATACAAGGTAATAAAATCTTCTTAGAGCACCTATTTTCCAGTGTAAACAAACGCAATTAACGTGTGCTGGAAACTAATAAGCCTCGGAATAGAGAGGAAAACCATGGACATCACTCTAAAGGTGGCCACACACGATACAATTTTTTAAATATCTGTTCAATTTAAGAATTGCAATCAATTTTTCTGACTGATTGTAACATTTCAAAAATATGACCAATGTACCACACACCTATGTTACATTTTTTCCCCAATCATCTAGGGTGTGCATATTAATAAATTGGCAATCTAACACACACCATACAATCTTTAAAAAGGTTGAAGAAAAATATCTGGCATTCCGGATCGATAAATATCGAAGAAAGCGGGAAATCCGATCGAATGAATAAAAAGATTTCGATTTTTTCGGGAGATCCGATCGTTTTTATCGAATTACCGTAAACTCGGATCATTGTGTGTGGCCACCTTAAAGCTTTTTTTCATTCGACTGAAAAATCCGATCGGATTTCCCGTTTTCTTCGCTTTTTATCGATCCGGAATGCCAGATATTTTTCTTCAATCTTTCTAAAGATTGTATGGTGTGTGGTAGATTGCCAATTTATTAATATACACACCCTAGCAATTTTCTCTGAGTTTCCAATCATTTTTATCTTAATTGAATTAAAAATTGAACATAGGTGTATGGTACATTGGTCATATTTTTGAATTGTTACAATCAGTCAGAAAAAATTGATTGCAATTCTTAAATTGAACAGATATTTAAAAAAATTGTGTGGCCACCTTAAAAATGGTTATTTTGAAAACGCATGTCGTTGAGTGCACTTCATTACAGCAGGCCAGCCTTCCCTAGCCATGTATAGGAATGGGGAGTAGCGGTAACATTGTGGGATTGGCACAGGGGGTTTGTCAGCTGCAGTGCTAATAGTTGTGGGGGAGGGAAACTTGGTGATGGCCAGCTATGCAACGTTGCTTCTGTATGGGTGAAGCTACTGCATGCAGATTGGGGTGCAGTGGCTCCAACGCAATCCAAGCACTGGTTCAAGAAAGATGCTGGCGATTGACCCAGAAAGTGCTAGGGACCATGTAACCAGTGATACACCAGTGGTTCACCAGTGGTTCTCAATGTGAGCCTGGCTTCAGGGGCATGAAAAGATGATTTGCATATTTGGAAGTGATGCATCATGGGAAACAGCAGTTACTCACGTATAGCTTAATTATTGTAAATACCTTCTGTTTTAAGAAGGCAAATTAAACTTATTGTTGCTTTTTTTTAGTAGGAGGACTGTTCAGTCTCTTTTAGCCCCTTATACTTTTTTAGTGTTCTGAGTCACCATGAGTTTGTTAAAGAGACTCTAACAAAATTTTCAGCCTTATTTCTTCTATCCTATGACTTCCTATACCTGTTCTAATGTGGTTTGGAATACTGCAGCCTTTTCTAGTTGCACTGTCTCTGTAATATATATAATCTTTTCTTTGTCAAGCTTTGTCAACCCAGGGAGGAATGGGCTGCCTCTGTTGTAATGAATACAAGTTATGCACGCCCACTGCAGGCTCTGTGTGCTGATGCAGTTTGTGAGGCTGAATGTATATACACTGTACATGGACACATTGGTACTGCTTCATGCAATTTTGACCAACAAATGGGAAGATTGTGATTTTATATATACAGTGGAGGAAATAATTATTTGACCCCCTCACTGATTTTGTAAGTTTGTCCAATGACAAAGAAATGAAAAGTCTCAGAACAGTATCATTTCAATGGTAGGTTTATTTTAACAGTGGCAGATAGCACATCAAAAGGAAAATCGAAAAAATAACCTTAAATAAAAGATAGCAACTGATTTGCATTTCATTGAGTGAAATAAGTTTTTGAACCCCTACCAACCATTAAAGGGACTCCGAGCTCACGAAAAAAAGAAAAGTTGTACTCACCAGGGGCTTTCTCCAGCCCAGTGCTGGTCGGGAGGTCCCACGCCGGCGTCCTGGCTCCTCTCCTTCTCCCCGCTCCGGTATAGCTGACAGGCCGCAGCCCGGGCGACACTCGGTGGAGTGTCGGGCTGCAGCTTCCGCGTATGACGCGGATTACGTCACACGCCGGCCGCCTCGCGTCATCACGGCGGCCGGCGTGAAAGTACTGCGCATGCGCGCTTTAATCGCGCATGCGCAGTACTTTCACGCCGGCCGCCGTGATGACGCGAGGCGGCCGGCGTGTGACGTAATCCGCGTCATACGCGGAAGCTGCAGCCCGACACTCCACCGAGTGTCGCCCGGGCTGCGGCCTGTCAGCTATACCGGAGCGGGGAGAAGGAGAGGAGCCAGGACGCCGGCGTGGGACCTCCCGACCAGCACTGGGCTGGAGAAAGCCCCTGGTGAGTACAACTTTTCTTTTTTTCGTGAGCTCGGAGTCCCTTTAAGAGTTCTGGCTCCCACAGAGTGGTTAGACACTTCTACTCAATGAGTCACCCTCATTAAGGACACCTGTCTTAACTAGTCACCTGTATAAAAGACACCTGTCCACAGAATCAATCAATCAAGCAGACTCCAAACTCTCCAACATTGGAAAGACCAAAGAGCTGTCCAAGGATGTCAGAGACAAAATTGTAGACCTGCACAAGGCTGGAATGGGCTACAAAACTATTAGCAAGAAGCTGGGAGAGAAGGTGACAACTGTTGGTGCGATTGTTCGAAAATGGAAGGAGCACAAAATGACCATCAATCGACCTTGCTCTGGGGCTCCACGCAAGATCTCACCTCGTGGGGTGTCAATGGTTCTGAGAAAGGTGAAAAAGCATCCTAGAACTACACGGGAGGAGTTAGTGAATGACCTCAAATTAGCAGGGACCACAGTCACCAAGAAAACCATTGGAAACACATTACACCGCAATGGATTAAAATCCTGCAGGGCTCACAAGGTCCCCCTGCTCAAGAAGGCACATGTGCAGGCCCGTCTGAAGTTTGCCAATGAACACCTGAATGATTCTGTGAGTGACTGGGAGAAGGTGCTGTGGTCTGATGAGACCAAAATAGAGCTCTTTGGCATTAACTCAACTCGCTGTGTTTGGAGGAAGAAAAATGCTGCCTATGACCCCCAAAACACCGTCCCCACCGTCAAGCATGGGGGTGAAAACATTTTGCTTTGGGGCTGGTTTTCTGCTAAGGGCTCAGGACAACTTAATCGCATTAACGGGAAAATGGACGGAGCCATGTATCGTGAAATCCTGAACGACAACCTCCTTCCCTCTGCCAGGAAACTGAAAATGGGTCGTGGATGGGTGTTCCAGCACGACAATGACCCAAAACATACAGCAAAGGCAACAAAGGAGTGGCTCAAGAAGAAGCACATTAAGGTCATGGAGTGGCCTAGTCAGTCTCCGGACCTTAATCCAATAGAAAACCTATGGAGGGAGCTCAAGCTCAGAGTTGCACAGAGACAGCCTCGAAACATTATGGATTTAGAGATGATCTGCAAAGAGGAGTGGACCAACATTCCTCCTAAAATGTGTGCAAACTTGGTCATCAATTACAAGAAACGTTTGACCTCTGTGCTTGCAAACAAGGGTTTTTCCACTAAGTATTAAGTCTTTTATTGTTAGAGGGTTCAAAAACTTATTTCACTCAATGAAATGCAAATCAGTTGCTATCTTTTATTTAAGGTTATAGTTACATAGTTACATAGTTACATAGTTATTTTGGTTGAAAAAAGACATACGTCCATCGAGTTCAACCAGTATAAAGTACAACACCACCTGCTCCCTCACATATCCCTGTTGATCCAGAGGAAGGCGAAAAAACCCTTACAAGGCATGGTCCAATTAGCCCCTAAAGGGAAAAATTCCTTCCTATATTTTTTCGATTTTCCTTTTGATGTGCTATCTGCCACTGTTAAAATAAACCTACCATTGAAATGATACTGTTCTGAGACTTTTCATTTCTTTGTCATTGGACAAACTTACAAAATCAGTGAGGGGTCAAATAATTATTTCCTCCACTGTGTATATATATATATATATATATATATACCGTATTTTCCGCCGTATAAGACGCACTTTTTCTCCCCAAAAAATGGGGAGAAAAAGTCCCTGCGTCTTATACGGCAAAGGCAGGGAATCCCCGACTTACGGACGCCCGCCGATACAAACCGCCGACCCGACGCCATCGGGTATTCCCTGCCTTGCCGCTGTGAGTCCTCCCCGCTTGCCTCCACCTCCCCCTGTGTCGCCGGGTCACCCCCCCTGTGTCGCCGGGTCCCCCTCTGTGAGAAGCGGCAGCGTCAGAAGCTTACCTCCTCCATCTTGCCCGCGGCGATTGAAGACCTCCGGCTCCTGTGGGCGGCTTCCTCTAGTGCCGGCTTGTAATGACGCGTCATCAATGACGCGTCATTACAAGCCGGCACTAGAGGAAGCCGCCCACAGGTGCCGGAGGCCTTCAGTCGCCGCGGGCAAGATGGAGGAGGTAAGCTTCTGACGCTGCCGCTTCTCACAGAGGGGGGGGACCCGGCGACAGAGGGGGGGACCCAGCGACAGAGGGGGGGACCCAGCTACAGAGGGGGGGGAGGACTCACAGTGGGATACACAGTGAGGAGGGCACTCGGGAGGACACTCGGGGGGCCAGGAGCACTTTGGGAAGACACTTGGGGGGGACAGGAGGACACTTGGGGGGGACAGGAGCACATTTGGGAGGACACTGGGGGACACTTGGGGGGCAGGAGGACACTTGGGGGTACAGGAGGACACTTGGGAGGGACAGGAGGACACTTGGGGAGACAGGACACTTGGGGGGACAGGACACTTGGGGGGACAGGAGGACACTTGGGGGGGACAAGAGCACATTTGGGAGGACACTGGGGGACACTTGGGGGGCAGGAGGACACTTGGGGGTACAGGAGGACACTTGGGGGGGACAGGAGGACACTTGGGGGGACAGGATACTTGGGGGGACAGGACACTTGGGGGGACAGGAGGACACTTGGGAGGACACTTGGGGGGGACAGGAGGACACTTGGGAGGGACAGGAGGACACTTGGGGGTACAGCACTGACACATGGGGGTACAGCACTGACACATGGGGGTACAGGAGGACAACTGGGGGTGACAGGAGGACACCTGGGGGAGACATGGGGACACAGGAGGGCACCATTTGGGGGAGGTCATGTACAAGACGCTCCTGAAATATGGACGCACCAGGTTTAGTTTATATTTTTTTTTCCCTGGTTTTTGCCCTCTAAACCTGGGTGCGTCTTATATGCCGGAGCGTCTTATACGGCGCGAAATACGGTATATATATATATATATATATATATATATATTAGTTTTCCTTTTATTATTGAAGTATCAGCAAGTATTTAATTAAAGTGACACTGAAGCTTAAAAGACGTAAGATTTAATAAATTGTTTGTGTAGTGGGAATAAATAGTGGAACGTTACAGTACTTGCAAAGAAAAATTCTATAACATTGCATCATTCTCTAATATGTGCAGTTTAAAAGTTGCGCTCTGTATTTTATATGATGAAACAGAGCAGGACTAATGATCCCTTTTTTTTTTTTTCTGTCAGAAGAACCTTAAATAAACAAGAAATAGTGAGAGACAGGTTAAGATAAGTGCTTCAGAAAACAGCACTGTAGCCGACCCTAGTTGAAACAGAGAGCTCAAAGATAAGTGCTTCAGAAAACAGCACTGTAGCCGACCGTAGTTGAAACAGAGAGCTCAAAGAAGGTCTTATGCGTAGATAACAACTGAAGTTTCTTAACTCTTCCTGTACTGGAAACAATATGAGGCTCATATCTGTGCTACTAATGTTCTATTTCTTAGCTGTACTACACATACAAATCATTATATCATAAGTTTATTTTCACTTCAGATTCACTTTAACATGTGGGGAATAAAGTAGATGCTGGTTGGCCAGTCGGCCAGTAACATACATCACTTTAAACTGCTGTAAAGCTGTAAGTACCTCCACAAATGCCCTATCTCCATCTAAACTGACAGGTGTGGTAAAGACAGTTAACCCCCCAACCAACAAACGACAGAGGCGCTCAAACCTACTGCTTGACCCACTGAGTTGTGCTCCCATTTTTACCTGAGGAAGCGGGGTCACGCCTGCGAAACGCGTTGCATTTGTGGAGTTGAATAAATTATTTGTCAATTCTGTTTTATCGAGACTCGAGTGAGTTTTCTTTTTTGTAAGAGGGAGGTAAGTCCACCCTAACATCCCCCTCTGCTTTTAAACGGTTTTTAAAACGTTTTACTCTACTCTGGCGCCTCTGTATACCGAGCTTTTGCCAACCAACAAACGCACACTAAAATACCTGTACCTGCCTTACAGGTCTGATCATTTCACAGCGCCTGTAAATTCAATGGAAATACTATCTTATGTGTCACAATCCCTACTGCATAGAGCCAAATTAATCCATGCCATGCACTGATGAGGATCAAACAATCTGAAACAGTCTGAATGCATGTTGGATTATTATGGCTCTGTACAAATTAACAAGATGACACATCATTGCATTCCAGCGGATCTGGAGGTATGTTTGACTTCTAAGGGTACAATGGTTAATTTGCATATATTCAGTAGTGATGCACTGGGAGACATCTCAAGCTCACTCCAACCTGAATTATCGCAAATTCTTTCTGTTTTAAGAAAACAAACTTTTGTTTTTCATAGGATGAGAAGTTTGAGGAAGATTAGGAAATTAAAACAGATAAAGAAGACAGAAAAAAAGACTATAGAACATTGGTGATACTTCCTTGGAATTGGATCTTGTCTTCAGAATTGTACATTTTTTTTTCTTCGTTTTTCTACCTCCCTCCTCTGCTTCTCCTCTTGCAGTTTACTTATCCAATCTTAGATTGAAATTTGCATTTGCGCGGGCCAAAGATTTTATTTTACCTTTGAGGCCCAGCAGGGGATGTTAAAGTGCAGCTTCTGGCACAATCTACAGCTGCGCTACTGGAAGCCTTGCTGCCATCTCATTGACAATAATGTGAGGGATGGTGCAATAAGGTTGGCTGTTCCAAATTAGTTTGTGTGGAAATAGTAGAACAGCAAAGCAATGCTTATCTTTGAGCACATCACTAGTATGATGTACGCAGTTATATGGAAAGCCCGAGTCAGCAATGTTTGTATTCGTACAATAGTGCGGTTTGCCATCTTAAAACAGAAGGTATTTGCGATAATTCAGATTTAAGTGTGTAACTGTGGTCACCCACAATGCACCACTGCTGAGTATGCAAATTATCTCTTTATGCCCCTGAAGCCAGGTTCACGGCCAGAACCGTTGGTGTATAGCAAGCCTATAGCTTTCACTTTTACAAAGCAACATCAACCCAACATGCAGAGAGACTGTTTCGGACTGTTGGTCATCCTCAATTAGTAGGAGGGCTTTTCGGTCTCTTTTGGTCCCCTATACTTTCCTAGTAGTTTTGGGTTACACCAAGCTGCTTGGGTATTCCATTATTTGTATGATAAAAATACATATTTGCATGACTACAGATGTTCTCTTGAAGGCCCTCCTCCTCAGCAGTGCTGAGTGTACGATGAAATGGAGGACCTCCGATGCAACAATTACTTTGTTCTCTGGTTGAACTAGATGGACGTATGTCTTTTTTCATCCCAAATAACTATGCAACTATGTAACGTTGCTGTGTCGAGGATAGTCCTAGGAATGATTACTCAGATAGATAAAGGAAGCAATGAGATGTAGGGACTTGGAGGGGGTTGTGGGACGCCTGCATTTATGGTGCAAGACAAGCATTAACATTCAGTATGTAGCTTAACTGCATCCAAAGTGTTGGAGACAGAAGTGGAATGATCCACAAGGCAATCACAAGCAGCATCTTAGGGCCTGGAGAGAGTCTAGGGGCCTGGAGGATGCTAGCCCTCACCAAATCTTAGTAAAAAAGCCAGGTGACCACTAGCGGTGGGCAAAAATGTCTGTCTTGCCAAAGGCCTCATTATATCATAATCCTTCTCTGGTTGGAAAGCTGCATGTAAGAGTGATCTGTATGCATGTTCTGAAAATCCACAATGTTACTGGTTGATAATAGGACAGCATGATGGCGTTTTGGTTAGCTCTTTCGCCTTGCACCACTGGGTCCCCAGTTCGAATCCCAGCAAGGTCAACTTCTGCAAGGAGTTTGTACATTCTCCTTGTGTCTGCGTGGGTTTCCTCTGGCTACTCCGGTTTCCCCCCACTTTCCAAAAACATATAGATAAGTTAATTGGCTTCTCTCTAAAAAATTGGCCCTAGACTATGATACATGCGCTGCATAATACATACACTACATGATACATACATAGACATATTACTGTGGTAGAGACTAGATTGTGAGCCCCTCTGAGGGACTGCTAGTGACAAGACAATATACTCTGTACAGCGCTGCTTAATGATTTTGATGTTTGATAAAAATGATTGGTTGTACAGAACAATCATAGTTTGTTCTGTTTTTACTGTTTACTGTTTTACTGTTTTTTTCTATCGACATAAATTGATTGGGAGTGGCTGATTTGTCTGAACAATTTTTATGAAAATTAAATGGTGTAGGATAGATTGGCTTCTTGATTTATATATCCAAGCAATTTTTTAAGAGTTTTGAAGGAAAAATTGATTGTTTGCTCATGTGTGTGTGTGATATATTGGTCAAGTTTTTCAACATTACAATCAATCAGAAAAATTGATTGCAATTCTCAAATTGAAAACAAAATTGTATTGTGTGTAGCCACTTTTGAAGTGACCATGTAGTGGCTCAGTGCATCAGGTTATATAACCTGGTTTATTTGTGTAAACTAATCCCTTTGGGCTCGTTCTCACTTGAGCGGGAATCGCGCGATTCCCGCTCAAGGCAAACCGATAGCGGTTTTTTAAAAACCGCTACAACATGTAACACTGTGGCAGTTTTCTCACTGCCGCGTTTGCAGTTAGTGTTAACCGCAAACTGGTTACATGCAGCGGTTTGCCGGTGATTCACGATTAGCGTTTAGCAATTGCGATTAGCATGCATAGGCACCGCTAATCGCGATCGCTCCAAAACCGCTGCAGTGTCTAGTGATTTTTTCCGCATCAATCACGGAAAAGTCACTCCCGCAAAATGTTTTGCGGTTTTAGATGTGAACGGACCCTTTCAGTCAGTCTTGTGTTTCCCTCACCTCTGCCATACTGTATAGCCACAAAATGTACCCTATTTATTCTGACTTCAGTTTTTAATTGTTCTGCTCCACCGTGTTGCTCACAGTACATAGTTCAATGTCGATGCAGCTGACGTAATACATCTGCAAGGCTGAACCAGAAAATAAAAGCTTTGATGGCCTTGTTAAGGGCAGTTTCATCCACTAGGCAACCTAGGCAGATTGCTAGGGTCTAGTGGGCATTAAGGTGCCTGACTGCCACTTCCTGTGACATCTCTCCCACCTCAGCTTACCAAAAAGACTAATCCCCCAAGGCTACAACCTTGCTTTGGGACGAATTTCATCTTAACGTGAACCCGAGGTGAGAGTTATATTGAGGCTGCCATATTTATTTCCTTTTAAACAATACCAGTTGCCTGGCTGTCCTGCTGATCCTCTGCCTCTAATACGTTTAGCCGTAGCCCTGAACAAGCAACGAGCAGATCAGGTGCTTCTGACATTATTGTCAGATCTAACAAGATTAGCTGCATGCTTGTTTCTGGTGTGATTCAAACAGTACTGGAGCCAAATAGATCAGCAGGGCTTCCAGGCAAATGGTATTGTTTAAAGGGACCCTAAGCAGCAGCCTAAAAGAAAAATCGGGACTTACCTGGGCTACCTTCAGCCCCCTGTAGCCCGCAAGGTCTGTCGGCATCCTCTTCCTTCCTTCTGTGGTCTGACTGGAAGCTTCAGTAATTCGGTGACTTCAGTTGAAGTTGCACGTGCACACCCCCGGCATCACACCCGTCGCTGTAAGAGTCCTGTGCATGTGCGGTTCTCTAAAGACTGAACAGTGCGTGCACAGGACTCTGACGGCGACTTGCGAGATGACGTGCAGGGTACACGCCGTGATGGGCATTAGCATCTTCAGCCAAAGTCGCCGTATTACCGAAGCTGCCGGCGGGACCACGGAAGGGAGGAAGAGGATGCTGGCGGACCTCCCAGGCTACAGGGGGCTGGAGGAAGCCTCAGGTAAGTCCCGATTTTCATTTTAGGCCAGTGCTTGGGGTCCCTTTAAAAGCAAACAAATATGGCAGCCTCCATATCACTCTCACCTCGGGTTCAGTTTAAAGGTGCGTACACACATGCGACTATAGCCGTTTGTAACGATCGTTCCCCGATCTTTACCAACGACGATCGTTACAAAAAACGAACCACCGACTATTAAGGCAAACGACGAACGAGCCAAATCGCTACAAAAGAAAGTTCCGTCTCGGCGGATTTTAACCAACGACGATCGTTTGCAAAAGTAGCACATCGTTGGAAAAGGTCGTTCGTACTAGGCTTGACATGCGCATTTCACTATTTCTCTGTGAAACTTCTCATTTTTATGCGCAGGCGCAATAGTTGCTTTACGTGATGTAACGTTCGTTCTAACGATCAGATCGTTACACACCTTTTAAAACTATCTTTACTTAGGTCGTTCTTTCATCAATTAAAAGTTTGTTCGTCGTTCTCAACGAACGATCGTTGTCGCATGTGTGTACGTAGCATTATCCTCCTCTGGCCTTGGTTTGTACTGTGTGAATCCCAGCACTGGCTGAACACTGTTGTAAGTGGTTTGGGTAGAGGAAACCTCTCTTGTGTATGCATTGAAACTCCTATTTATCTGTTTGGAGTCAATGCTCTGCAGTAATACGCTGCACCACCTCTGCTGGGAAATAATTCCATTAGTGATTGAACATGCTGCGCACTAGTGTTCTGCTTGTAATGAAATGTAACTGGTATTTAGCACAGAGCTCTGAACTATTGATCACACAGGAATTTTTCTATTGATTGCTTTTGGGCTTAATGAGCCACAGCAACCATGCTTGTCTTCATCCGAGCGGCTTCTGTATGTTTCTGGAGGGCTTCTGCCTAATTAGCAGCAGTTGTAAGAAAATACTCTGAGGGCTTTGTGCCATTTCCAGCCAGTCCTGGAGGCTGGTGAGGTGCTGTGTCATTGGTGACGGCTACTGGGGCTTTATGAGGTAATGGCAGGTGAAGCAGCCCAATGTAATTTAGCATGGGAATTTCAGGACTAGGCTAGACCACGTTAAAAGGAACCCGAGGTGTGAGACATGTGGAAGCTGCCAGGTTTATTTCCCTTTAAACAATACCAGTTACCTGGCAATCCTGCTGATTTTCTGGTCAGTAGGGTCTAAAACATGTCAGCCTCCATATCCCTCTCACCTCGGGTTCCCTTTTAAACAGAATACTCGCCTGACGACGCAGGAAGATTGATCCCAGGGATATTCCCCAATCGATCTTTGACAGCACACAATGGGCTCGAATAAGAGTTGAAATGTTTGCGGCACTTTACGGGGGAGTGGTCGGGGATCTTCTAGATCCATTGTGACGGTAGTTATCGCCGTCGTCCATGTAATTGCACACCTGAACCCATGACCCCAGATCGCAGAAATGATCAATCGCCATTCAAAAAATTGCCGGTCATCAGAAAAATCGTTCAAGAAATCGGGTAGTGGGTACAAGACTTAAGGTAGAGCAAGGATGAATGAGCAAAAACTGTTTTTGCTTCACCATTCTTTTTGGCTTCTCTATTCAAAGAGTGGCAGATGAGGAAGCCTTGGATACACGTAAGATGGTTCTGGTCAGGGTCACACCTGCTGAGAATGTAGTGTGTATAGCGGCCCCCGATTTGTCCACAAGCGATCCGGTCTCATCCCAGCACAGGCTGACTTTCCTTTCATACCGCTCCATCATGCACCACACTGTCATCCCTCCTCCTCCTAAAGCAACAGAATACGTCCCTAGCCTGCAGGTACAAGGATGGGTCATTAATTTATACCCATTAAGCATTATTTAAACAAAAGCATAAGAGAAATACTGGTATTTACACACAAGCAATAAAAAGAACAAAGGTGTTCACATCTTCATAGATTCTTCAGCTATCTAAACCTCCTGATGAATGGCAAAAGTCTCTTGATTCACAAAACGTGTGGAGATTTTATTTTACCGTTTCATTTTGCAAAAGAATTGGTTAGGGTATTCCCCTGTTAGGCCTGGAACCCACTGAAATTCGCAAACGTTAAACGCAACCGCTAGCGTTTTGTATGAGCGGTTTGCAAGCGGATTCATGCTCGTTTTATGTGTCAGCGGTTGTGTAGCGTTTAGCGACGCGTGTTTTAATCCTGATTGGTCCTCTCAATTAATTTTAATTTTGTTACAGTGTGCTGTAACTTCAAAACGCTAGCAAAACCGCTCCGTTTAGGTTTTGATAAGCGATTACGCTAGCGTTTGTATACTTAACATTGAAGCACTAACGCTCCCAAAATGCTGCATGTTCTGCGTTTGCGTTTTTGGGAAACGCAAACGCTCCTGTGGAAGTTGCCCCATCCATTAACATTAGCTGAGCGTTTTGGCAAAACGCTAGCGTATCGCAGCGCTGCCAAAATGCTCAAAAAAACGCTCTTGTGGGTTCCAGCCCTAATGGGATATTGTATTGATATGGAACACTGATATATTGCTGTTCTTGTGAACACTTGTGTTGTTTATATTGCTTTTATGTAAACATTATTGTTGTGTTTTGTCTGAATAAAGTTGTAACAGTTTTAAATGTAATTAAGTGACTTATCTTCGTTTCCGCTGATCAGCAGTGATAAAGTGATAAATATCTTTCTTTTATAAGCTGTGGTTATGTTACTGTGGCTTTTTATGCATTAAAATGTAGGGCCCATTCCCACTGTCTCACATCCAGTTTGATTGCAGTCATGTGTTCAGACATACAGTTCCCACAACTGTGCATTTTGAATGCTAATTTATGCATCACATTTTTAACCTCCATAGCAACATGGCATCACTGTGGCTGCACAGAAAACAGGAAGAAGCATGTTAGTTGGGAAAATGGATGTGAAAATGTGCATTGAAAAAACGGGAACATTTGCGCACGGGACCATTGACTTTCTTTAATCGTGATTCGCTTGCAGGACAGTGCATGGTGCGGAAATCTGCAGCACGGAGTCCATATTTTTTACTGCATTGCAAAGCATTTGGAAAAACAGATTCAGTGGAAATGACTCCTTTGAACTGCATTGGTTTCAGTGTTAATGCAAAATTTTGCATATTGTTTTTCAGTCAATATGAGGCTGGGTGCACACATATCTGTGTGTGAAGGGTCACGTTTTCTGTCATGTGCGTTTTTTGTGTGCATTCTAAGTGCGTTTTTGTGTGTTTGCGTTCTTTCCGCATATGCGTTTTTTTCTAGCATTTTGTGTGCGTTTTGCGCGTTTGCGGTTTGCATATACAAAACACATGCGTTTTGTATGCATTTTCCATGCGTTTTTCTATTGCGTTTTATGCAAATCACTAGGAAGACAGAAAGCGTAAATACATCAGAAAACAATTTTAAAAAACGCATACAAAATTCATTAGATTGTGTTACCACTGATGTTCATTATGTGCATTTTTGATGGATTTTTGAAAATCATGCAACAAAACCAGCGATTTTAAAAACGCATGTTAGAAAACGCATACATGTTTTTGATATGTGTTTTTTTTATATGGCCCATTGACTACAATTGTAGGCAAAAATGCTGCTTTTTCCGCAATGCTAGCGTTTCTGCTAAGCGTGTTCCTAGCCTTAGACTGTACCACTGCTGTAGAGAGAGGGAGCTGGATTTACCACACATCTTGGAGGTCCACAAGGCTACTGTATGTTACATAACTAAAGACTGTTCATTGTGGCAGTCTGTACTGTATGATGAATACAATATGAAATAATAGCCTGCCCAGTCATAAAAATCGCAGAACTGGAGTACGCCAGGAGAAATCGCGGACTGGATGTTGTCTGTATGTGTCATGCAGACACATCTGGGAGCCATTTGCAGAGTTTGTCCTCTTTTGGCTCCGTTGTCTAGATTTATGTGCATAATTTACAACGGAAAAGGGACAGTCACTGGAATATGTGAGTTCAGAGGAGGGACAATAAAGATTGCCTGTATACATTAATCTTGTACAACGTTCTGTGGTAATGTGCAAGTTCTAGTATTGTACAGGAAGAGAGTTCTGCTAGTACTTTTGGTTCAGAAATATTAAAGAAATGTGCTAATGGACCATCTTAAGTGATTTAAAAGCAGAACTGACATGACCTGCTCTAGGTGCTAATACTGGCCTCAGTGTGGGATTTGTATCTATCTGCTTATCGGGCTGCCTGTCTGTCATCACACTTTTGTAGTTAGCAGCAGACAAGTGGTTGTAGATCATACAGTTGCTGACCACCCAGAAACTATTCTATGCTCTGCCAGCCATTCTCAGATGGCTAGCTTGACAATCTCCTGTCTATGGCGGCAGGTGGAAGGTGCCCGCCTGCTGACCGCTCTCAAGGAGCAAACAAGAAATTTCACAGGTTTGCGAATCTTGTCTGGATTGCTTCTTCCCTTTGTGAGGAGAACACCACTGGGAATGTTTGTCACACTCTCCCTGCTCCTCTTTTGTTCAGCTGTGCAAGTTTCAAATGAAATTCTTCTGTTGCTAAAACCATGCATCACTGTTGCACAGATATTTTTGCTATTTACTTTTATTAAAAATTACCTTTTTTTGTTTTACTTTGCAGCTAATTGCACATTTCTCAAACTGTCAGTAAGCAGAAATGTAATTAAAGGGTTTCAGAGACAAAAAAATAATAATAGAATGATACATACCTGGGGCTTCCTCCAGCCCCATTCGCATGGATCATTCCCATGCCACCGCCGCCCTCCGCCGCCTCTATCGGGTCTCGTAACTTCTGCCGGACGCGGACAGTTGTACGCATGCGCAGGTGCTCCCTCCGTCTCACCGGCACGTACATAAAAGTACAGAGGGAGCGCACTGTGCTTGCATTGACTGGCCGAAGTTACGCGACCCGGTACCGGCGATAGAGGTGGCGGAGGATGGTGCCGTGGGAGCGATCCATGTGGGTGGGGCTGGAGGAAGCGCCAGGTATGTATCAATCTATTATTTTTTTCATCTCTGAGTCTCTATAAAGAGAAGCTGTGAACAAAAATTGTACTTCATCCCAATCAGTAGCTGATACCCCCTTTCCCCTGAGAAATCTTTTCCTTTTCACAAACGGATCATCGGGAGGCTCTGTATGGCTGATATTGTGGTGAAAGCCCTCCCACAGGAAACTGTGAGGACCATGGTCCTGCCAGTTTCCGGTCTGTGAACCTGTGGGAAACTGCCAAAAAAAGCAAGCAGCATCTCCCATCACTGACATCACCAGCCAGCAGTAAAAATGTCAGCATGTGATAAATGTCAGAATGTAAATCAGGGAGAGGAAAGATTTTACAATGGGCAAACACTGACTAAATCATTTATACATATTTATTGTAAAAATTAAGCACTTTTTTTGTTACATTATTTTCACTGGATTTCCTCTTTAAGCAAGGAATCTCTTCATTGTTTACAGTGCAGACAGGCCACATATTTATTTCGTTTAGGGTCCTTTTACACTATATTAGATGCTGTCAGTTGTAACTGAAAGGACAATTAATGTGCAAGTCTAGTGTCCTTGTTTCCCTATGGCCTCTTTCACACTATATACTGAAAAACTGAAGCTTTTTCACAATGCATTGCTATGGAGAAAAAAATGCATTGCAATGCAATTAACCGTTAGGATCCTTTTACACTGTATCGGTTGCTTTCAGTGATAACTAAAAGGACAACTAAAGTAATATCCATGTCTATGTCCATGTCTCAGTTCACACTATACACGTTTTAACTGCCTTTTCACAATGCACTGCTATGGAAAATTAAAAAGCATCAGTTTTTCCGAGTATAGTGTAAACAGCCTTAGGATGAGTTTCCTGACAGATATCAGGATTCGATCTCTTTGGCGACAGTGTGGGACGGGGCGAGGCCTGTACAGTCCATTTTGTTGTTATAAAGGGGGAGGGAAGGTGCAGACATAGTGGTGCATCAGTGTCGCAGAGTGGAGAGAGATATGAAGTATATATCACTCTCCACTATGTACACACGCCAGATTCTCAGCAGAGGGGCTCATTGTCAGCTGCCCCGGCTGAGTATGATCTAGTGCAGGCTTTCTCAACCAGGGTTCCTTCAGTACTCTGCAGGGGTTCCCTGGCATTTTCCCCCATTGTGGGGGTTGGGGGAAGTATGATAGAAAGCACAGTGTAATAGGGGGTACTGTAAAATGAAGCACTAAGGCCTCTTTCACAGTGGGACCTTGCGTTTGATGCAACGTTAAAGTTGCACAACGTGCCCCTAACGCAGCGCATGTAGGTTATAAAATTGGATGTTATTTTGTACTACGTTATGTGTCTCTCAGTGCGCCGTTTTTGTCGCATACTGATGGAAAGAAAACCGCACATGCGTTACATTTAAAAAAAACAAAAACATTACTGAGCATGTGCAACACACGTAACGCAACAAATGTATTGCTAAACGCACAGCATGCAGCACCTTCTAAATATTGCTACACGTTACACACAACGCAACGTGTGCACTGTGAATGTCACACAGACTTTGCATTGCTGTGCGTTAGTCTGCATTGTAACATTTTCTAACATGCAACTTTCACGTCGCACTGTGAAAGAGGCCTAAATTTGGGGTCAGCATAATAATGAACACAATAAACTCCAGCTGTTTCCGGAAAGAAAAAAAGACACTAGTTTGAATCTGCAGGGGATATATAGGATATACGGTATGTTTATTTAATGTTTCCATTTCAGGTTTGCTTTATACACAGTAAAAAAATAAAAATAAAACTAACATGAAATAGTATAAGACTGGTCTAATGTCATTTGAAGGCATATTTACAATTCACAGATGCTAACAGATAACATTGCCTGTTTCAGGAAAAAATATCAGATTGATTTGTAATTTAGTAATTACTGAGCAAATAAAGCTTAGTACAGCTCTGGTCAATCTGATCATTCTGGTATGGCAACAACAATCTTATCAATTAGCTTCTAAGTGAAAAAAAATGAGTATTAACCCTTCCAGTAATTTGGAAACCAATAATAAGTTTTAAGTTCTATACTGTGTTTAGACCACAGATTAAATTTGAGTTTCATCCCACTTTTCTAAGTTGCACAGAGCAGGAACGATTGCAACTTTTTTTTTCAATCTGCACTGAGTTAGGGCTCGTTCCCACTGTTGCGACGCGATTTCGGCCGCATTCCGACGCTTGTAAAAACGCATGCGGATGCGTTTCCACATGCGTTTTTACCCGCGATTTCGCATGCGATTTCGCATGGCAGGGTGCCATGCGAAATTAACCATGACACTGCCAGGGCTAAATAAAATTGAAAAAGGTGCGAAATCGCACGCGAAATCGCGGGTAAAAACGCATGTAACAAACGCATGCGTTTTTACTATTAAATACATTAGCGGCGATTCGCACGGATTCCCGACGCAGGCGAAATCGTTGGCTCTTTTGTGCGTTTTTTTCACGCTGAAAAAAACGCACCTCAACAACGCTACAGTGGAAACAGGCCCATCCACTTGTATTACATGTGCGGATCTGCATGCGTTGGACGCATGCAGATTCGCGATAGTGGAAACGAGCCCTGATTGGTAGCAGCTTCGAGATTTCAAATTTAATGGTGCAAGTTGTATGTATATGCACAAAAACAATGTAAGTAGCTTGAAATAATGTTTTCATTAAATCCAGCAGTGTGCAGTGCTAAAAGCATAACTCATTTTCGACTTGCCGTATATACTCGAGTATAAGCCGACTCGAGAAACAGCCGCCCCCCCCCCCAACTTTTACCTAAAAAACCTGGGAAAAATGATTGATCTGAGTATAGGCCGAGGGTAGGAAATGCAGCAACATTAATAATAAAAATAATAATTCCTCCTCCTCATCTGTCTAATCACAAATTGTAATTTGATCTCTCCTGTGTCACCTGACTGCCAAGGCAAATAAACTCATTTGAAAGCACAGGATGTTAACAATATGTCTGCTTCCATGAAAGCAGGAAGTAGACGCACTGCAGATATATTGTGTGGCCAACCTTTGAATTGTTGTAATGATCTGCTCAGCTGCCTGTGCAGGCAAGCAGCTTTTTGGCCATTGTTTGGGTTTGCATACTGCAGGACTCTGGAAAGAAGAGCTTCTGTCAGTTTTGCAGCTTGTGCTTGCTGAGGAATTTGCATACGTTGTCATGCAAATTGCCTGGCCACATTCATTGGAGGCGTGTACTATAAGTACTATGTCTTTCCCACAATGCTTGGCTGTTCATAAGGAGTCTTCCTGTGAAACAGTAAAAAAGAGAGAAATCGAGAGCCCAATATGGTGTAGTATGTCAGAGATACGAAGGGAAATGAATAGGTGAGATGGTTATACTCACAAACATGGGTTACCGCTCAGGCAACCACTGTATAGGCAGGTGAGGAGATTAGACCTGTCCTCACTCAGGATTAAGAAGTCGCTCTCTGTAGATCAGAAAAAATGGGGTAGGGTCACTCCTCCACCTGGGGTGGACTCAAGTATACTGGTAGGTGATCAGAGGCGCCAGCAGAATAAAATTAGTATAAAATTGTTAAGAATTGCCGGGAGGGAAAGTGGTGGACTTCCCCTCAATAATTAGACACCAAGGTCTGTCATCGAATCAAACGAATACATTTATTCAATAGTACCCCAAAATCTGCAACGCGTTTCGTGGGAGCAGACCCACTTCTTCAGGCAATAAAACGGGGACAACAAACACTGTGAACAAAGGACAGAGGGTATTGCTATAAGATTGCCGTAAATAACAAACATACAAAAGAAAAAAAAAATCACAAAACGATGATATAGCAATGATCATATAACAAAAATCAGGATAATGGTAATGTAACAAAAGTAGGGACTAAATCCATAGGTGGCACATGAGCTAAGTGGAGTATCCAGACGTACATATAGGGGTATCAACATATGTACAGACAATAAAAGTTGATGAAATTATAATAACAACAATAAGTATAAAAGATAGGGACAATAACTATATATACTAAGTTCATACGTTTGCTAGATCAAAAGCCATAACAATGTAAAACAGGATGGTAATATATCAATAAAAGAACAAAAATCAAAGTTGGCAATTAAATTTGTACAGAAGATAAAAAGGATGAAAAAATAGGGATATTAATTATGTGTTAAATACTTAAGGCATTAAAAAAAATTATATATATAAATATATATATAAAAAAGTTCAGCAATATACACTTTTTTATATATATATTTATATATATAATTTTTTTTAATGCCTTAAGTATTTAACACATAATTATTATCCCTATTTTTTCATCCTTTTTATCTTCTGTACAAATTTAATTGCCAACTTTGATTTTTGTTCTTTTATTGATATATTACCATCCTGTTTTACGTTGTTATGGCTTTTGATCTAGCAAACGTATGAACTTAGTATATATAGTTATTGTCCCTATCTTTTATACTTATTGTTGTTATTATAATTTCATCAACTTTTATTGTCTGTACATATGTTGATACCCCTATGTATACGTCTGGATACTCCACTTAGCTCATGTGCCACCTATGGATTTAGTCCCTACTTTTGTTACATTACCATTATCCTGATCTTTGTTATATGATCATTGCTATATCATCGTTTTGTGATTTTTTTTTCTTTTGTATGTTTGTTATTTGCGGCAATCTTATAGCAATACCCTCTGTCCTTTGTTCACAGTGTTTGTTTTCCCCGTTTTATTGCCTGAAGAAGTGGGTCTGCTCCCACGAAACGCGTTGCAGATTTTGGGGTACTATTGAATAAATGTATTCGTTTGATTCGATGACAGACCTTGGTGTCTAATTATTGAGGGGAAGTCCACCACTTTCCCTCCCGGCAATTCTTAACAATTTTATACTAATTTTATTCTGCTGGCGCCTCTGATCACCTACCAGTATACTTCCTGTGAAACACTCTGGAGAGTGTCAGCCATGCTCTTTGTTTGAGGATCAGCTTAGAGTAATTCCTGGAAGCTGTGCTAGGCAGATTCCCTAGTGCAGTTAGGATTGTTTATCTGTTTGTTTGTTCTGTTGCTGTTGTCCTGTCCCAGCGGTGGTCGACAGGAAATGGTTCTGATCTCTGTTCTTGGAGTATAGCTGGTGCAGCGGTTGCTACCAGCTATCTCTTCTGTTCTGTCTCCTTGGATCGCGCTAGCCACTTTTCGCTAGCGCTGTGGATCCTTCTGTTCTGTCTCCTGGGATCGCGCTAGCCACTTTTCGCTAGCGCTGTGGATCCTTCTGTTCTGTCTCCTGGGATCGCGCTAGCCACTTTTCGCTAGCGCTGTGGATCCTTCTGTTCTGTCTCCTGGGATCGCGCTAGCCCCTTTTCGCTAGTGCTGTGGATCCTTCTGTTCTGCTACTCTGTACCTGGATCGCGCTAGCCACTTTCGCTAGTGCTGTGGATCCTATCTCTTGCTTGTCCCTGTTTTTGTGTGTCTGTCTTGTCTGCTACGACCGCTTGCTGGAGGCTCGGTGAGGTAACCGTTAAGCAAGCGTTCGCGTCCTCTGTTTCATGTTTGTCTGTCGATGGTTAGTTAAGCGTGCTTGTCTCTATTGTGCTTATCACGTGGAGACCGCGCATAACCGCGTGCACTGTTGCGAATGAGTGCGGTGTTCGCGGTTAGCTAGCGTTTGTTATTTTCCGCATCTTCTCATTGTATTATTTGCTGTGCCTTTGCTACCCTCGTATTCTGTTCTGATCTGCCTTGTGTCACGTCTGGCGATCGCACTTCTCGCGATCGCGTTCCTATTTCATATCTGCTGTTGTGTGTGCGCGGTCGTGGGGCGGCGACTGGATTGGCGCACACACATACAACCTGTCCCTTTGCTCGTTCTCATTCGCAATCGCCTCTCTTGCCATTGCGTTCTGCGCTTCGTACAATTCCTGTCTGGCATTTGTGGAGGTACAGAGGATTGGTTCCTCTGCACTCCCCAGCGCCATCTGCCGACAGGAATTTCCCTCTACAGGTGCGTAGCACCTTTTGCTGGGTGCCTGCAATTACACGCTTGTGGAGGATTTCCGCCGTGTCAGCGCACGCGTTGTGCGCTGATCACGGAGAAAGTTCCACAATCGTTACAGTATGAACAGCCCAACCCAAAACCCCAGTGTAGACGGAATTTCCGATTTGTACGATTTTATCGAATATGGCTCTTGTACCTTTAAGAGATTTAAAAAACTTGAACCTGAATCAGCAAACGAATTTTTGTCTGAGTGTACGAAACTGTTAGCGAACTCTGAATTCCAATGCACCCCAGTGTCTACCTGGGCCCCCCAAATGGTCTACATTCTGTTGGGGGGCGAAATGTCAATGTGGGCTTATGATGTGTTAGATCATACCACCCTGAGTCAAAGACCCCTGGAATTCTTGGCCTTTTTAATTCACAATTGGCTGAGATTACCTCAATTAACATACCCCCTTAATGAGTTGTTGTCAGCAGCTCAATCAGCTGTTCCATCTACTCTTTCATCCATAAAGCAGCCATCCAAAGCCTCTAAGTCTAAACGTAAAAGATCTAGGAAGGCTTCCCAGCGGGAAGATCCGTTGCCCATAGCAACCACAAATAAAGAGGTTATTTCTGTCAAGTCTGAAATGGGCAAAACCATGCAGTATGATAATGATGTTTATAATGCATCTGCTGATCAGTTTCCAGGTTTTTTGCCCCAATCCAAAGCTAATGTGGATCCTGCTATAGGTAGGATCGCACACTACATTAAAGCAGTTAAAAATCTGTTCTTGTTCCTGAACTCCACCCCTATGGAGATTATCTGGATACTGGCCTGTTTGAACCCCCATTTGCTTCCTGGGATGTTGGGGCCTTGCTGGAGGAATTCGATTTTGATTGGAAAGCCTTTTGCGATTTTTACATCGCAAAAAGCGAAGATGTCTTGAATGCTTGTCTCGATTCTATGTACCTTCTGATTGATTCCGATGAATGTGACAAGGATGATGTGGATCTGGTGATCTATGTATGGCAAACGATTTTGGATGAGTTGCACACACACCAACCAATTGATTCCAATAAAGAGACATCATTGTCGGATGATTGTTCCTGCCTTTCTGGGGTAAAGCACGTGAGTCTTGACTTTGTGCAATCTGAAATGAATGAGTATGCTGCTGTGGTTGATTCCTGTGCGAATCCTGAAGGATTCTCTCCTGACAGTGTGCAGTTTGAATCTGTGCGATCTGATGCCTGTTTCTCGGATGTTCCTGCAGATTGTGATCGGCATGAGTCTGCCGGTTTCCTCAAGGATGTGTGGGATCCTTTGTCATTTAGAAACAGATCTTTGAGATCTTCCATCTGTGACCCTGCTATAGGGAAAGTTTCTCGACTGTGCAGCGTCAAAAGTAAAATTAATGTGCCTAATAAAGTTTATCCTGTTGATGTCGCTATTTCTTCTGCAAATGAGTCTCTGTCTCACCCTGTTCACACCTGTAAGGACCCGTTGCCTGATGACAGTTGCTCCAGTGTTTCGGTCCTAGATGCCTTGCAGTCTGCTCCGCAGATCGCGGAGGTTTGCGCTATGGAACCATCAGTTTCACAACCTAAAGTGAATTTTGATTCGCAGGCTTTGCGTTCTAATTCCTCGGATTCGACATTGTTAGCCGAATCTAAGAGTGAGACAGTGCTTCGGTTTTGCGAATCTGATGCTGAACCTTCTTTGCCTTATTCAGAGACGCTTTCTCTGAACCTGCCCTGTACCATGAATGAAAACATGTTTTCCTTTCACACTGACGTTTGTGAGCCCCTTTCTTGCTCTGAGGGAAGTGCTGATTCTGCACCCTGTACTCTGGATGAGTCAATTTGGCCTTGCTTAGAATTCCCTACAGTGTCCCTAGAGGCTCGTCTAGGTATTGCCACTATACTCACCTGTTTTTCTGCAGTTTTGGAGTTACAAGCTAGTTTGACTGCCACACAGAATTCTGGGTACAGTGAGAATGAAGTTGGGGAGTCAGTGTGTGTTCCAGTAGATATAACTGTACATTCCCCTCATGATGATGAAGTTCAGTCTCAGGTTATGGTGGAACCATTCCTGGGACATCTGCCCTGTCCACAAAATAAAGTTCCAGTTTTGCCCTGTAACTTGGATAGTTCAGAATCCTTCTTAGAAAACCTGGAAGATGATGTTCCTGAGGTCTTGTTTGATGTTCTGGAGGTCTCCGAGTTCCTCCTAAAGGGAGCAGAACTTGTAGGAGATGTCTCCTGCTCCCCAAGTCCTTCTGAGGTGTTGCCCACTTCAGTAGGCATTGCTGTTGTGCTGACTACCTTTGCAGCTCTGGTGGAGCTTCACTCATATGTAGTCAATGATGATATTACAGTCACAGAAAATTCTGAATTTATGTCCGATTCTTCTTTTGAAAGACAGTACCTGTGACCTCCACTCATGATGATTCTCTGCCCGGTACTGGTTTTGGTCTTGTCGTGCCGGACTCTGAGGTTGGCAGTTCCCCGACATGTCCTGAGGTTTCTCCTGTGCTGGTGTACCCCAGTGTGCTCTGTGACCCAGAAAGCCCAAGTGTGCCTCGGTTACCAGCATACTCAGATGCTTCCTCGGTGGAGACATGTTCTGATTTAGCCTGCCTTCTTGCATGCCCAGAAGTGGTCCCTGAAAGTCTTGATCTTGATGGGTGTCCTCTTAATTCTGAGTCTGGAATTTTGGTTCCATAGGGGTTCTTGATAGTTCTCCATGTGAGCCTGGTGATTGTTCTGCCCTCTTGGGATCTCTGTGGAGCTTCAAAAGGTTCTGGGAGATTCCGGGAGAAATTTTGCTTGGTACCCTGGATAAGATCAACGGTGGCTTTTGTGTTGTAAGGGACACTTCGAACAGGTTTTGTGGCAGATTCGGTATTTTCGGACGCTCCTTGGAAGGTGGTGGGTATTGTCTGGAGGGTGTCGGTGGCTTCTTCTCTGGTATCCACAGTCCTGATGGGTGTTACGCTGAGACTTGTAGTGCTGATGGGCACGTTTCGGTGACTTCTGTTTCCGATGAGGTCGGTTTCGGGTGGACTGACTCTGGAATTGGACCTTGTCGGGCTGTCCCGACCTTCATGAGTCTTCGGTTGGAGTCTTTTGCTAGTAGCAGTTTTGAGGGTCGTCTGGAATTCGACCCTGGAGTGGGGGGTACTGTAATGATCTGCTCAGCTGCCTGTGCAGGCAGGCAGCTTTTTGGCCATTGTTTGGGTTTGCATGCTGCAGGACAGGACAAGAGCTTCTGTCAGTTTTGCAGCTTGTGCTTGCTGAGGAATTTGCATACGTTGTCATGCAAATTGCCTGGCCACATTCATTGGAGGCGTGTACTATAAGTACTATGTCTTTCCCACAATGCTTGGCTGTTCATAAGGAGTCTTCCTGTGAAACACTCTGGAGAGTGTCAGCCATGCTCTTTGTTTGAGGATCAGCTTAGAGTAATTCCTGGAAGCTGTGCTAGGCAGATTCCCTAGTGCAGTTAGGATTGTTTATCTGTTTGTTTGTTCTGTTGCTGTTGTCCTGTCCCAGCGGTGGTCGACAGGAAATGGTTCCGATCTCTGTTCTTGGAGTATAGCTGGTGCAGCGGTTGCTACCAGCTATCTCTTCTGTTCTGTCTCCTTGGATCGCGCAAGCCACTTTTCGCTAGCGCTGTGGATCCTTCTGTTCTGTCTGCTGGGATCGCGCTAGCCACTTTTCGCTAGTGCTGTGGATGCTTCTGTTCTGCTACTCTGTACCTGGATCGCGCTAGCCACTTTCGCTAGTGCTGTGGATCCTATCTCTCGCTTGTCCCTGTTTTCGTGTGTCTGTCTTGTCTGCTACGACCGCTTGCTGGAGGCACGGTGAGGTAACCGTTAAGCAAGCGTTCGCGTCCTCTGTTTCATGTTTGTCTGTCGATGGTTAGTTAGGCGTGCTTGTCTCTATTGTGCTTATCACGTGGAGACCGCGCATAACCACGTGCACTGTTGCGAATGAGTGCGGTGTTCGCAGTTAGCTAGCGTTTGTTATTTTCTGCATCTTCTCATTGTATTATTTGCTGTGCCTTTGCTACCCTCGTATTCTGTTCTGATCTGCCTTGTGTCACGTCTGGCGATCGCACCTCTCGCGATCGCGTTCCTATTTCATATCTGCTGTTGTGTGTGCGCGGTCGTGGGGCGGCGACTGGATTGGCGCACACACATACAACCTGTCCCTCTGCTCGTTCTCATTCGCAATCGCCTCTCTTGCGATTGCGTTCTGCGCTTCGTACAATTCCTGTCTGGCATTTGTGGAGGTACAGAGGATTGGTTCCTCTGCACTCCCCAGCGCCATCTGCCAACAGGAATTTCCCTCTACAGGTGCGTAGCACCTTTTGCTGGGTGCCTGCAATTACACGCTTGTGGAGGATTTCCGCCGTGTCAGCGCACGCGTTGTGCGCTGATCACGGAGAAAGTTGCACTATCGTTACAATTGTCCTCCGTGTTCCCTGAGTGTCAGGATATGCAGCGCGGCTTTGAGTAACTCTCAGTGATTCCCGCTATGTTGGGATGCCTCTTCCTGCCTGTCGCAGGCTCGTTGCTATGACGCCGCACGTGGTGCACGTGATAAGAGTCATAGCAACGAGCCTGCAACAGGCAGGAAGAGGCATCCCAACACAGCACGGATCACTGAGATTTACTCAAAGCCGCGCTGCATATCCTGACACTCGGGGGACACAGAGGACAATTCAAAGGTTGGCCACACACTCCAGTCTGCCGGGAAGTTACTCGATCATTAGCGCTGCTCAGCTTTTTTTTTTTTTCTTACACTCTGCGGAAGGAAGGTGCACTCGGGTAGGTGGACGCTCGACTATATACTGAGACCCCCACTCTTGGGCCACATTTTTGGCCTCAAAAACTCGGCTTATACTTGAGGATATATGGTAATTGGAATAGAACGTACATTGTTTATAGCGCACATCAACTTTCAAAATGAAGTTATCATGCTAGAGGGGAGCTGTTATGAGGATTGGTACCACAACACACAACAAGGATTACTTTGTTGTATGTAATATACAGTATGTGCATATATTTATCTCCTTGGGAGGATTAAATTAAAACGGTAGACAAAATTTGATATATGTACAGTATATAGTTGTTTCTTAGCATGGTAGTCTTGACTTGTTGATGCAGCAATGAAATGTTATCACAGTCACAGGCAACAGTGTCAGTTACTGTATGTTCCTGAGCCTAGTGCTATGATTTCCACTACACAATCATGTCACTTTTATGCAGTGTTGCCTTGGGGCCCAAAGATCACAGCCATCCTATACTGGCTTCCAGCCTTGTCCCTTGCATACTGAGATTTATCTAGAGTATGGGAAGTAGTGTCCAGGATGGTAGGAGGTGGTGGAAACTAAAGGAGCTCAGAAAGGCTGGTCCTGTCCTCCCTTAGGCCTGGTGCACACCAAAAACCGCTAGCAGATCCGCAAAATGCTAGCAGATTTTGAAACGCTTTTTCTTCTTTTTCTGTAGCGTTTCAGCTAGCGTTTTGCGGTTTTGTGTAGCGGTTTTGGTGTAGTAGATTTCCTGTATTGTTACAGTAAAGCTGTTACTGAACAGCTACTGTAACAAAAAACGCCTGGCAAACCGCTCTGAAGTGCCGTTTTTCAGAGCGGTTTG
The DNA here is from genome assembly GCF_040937935.1 of Hyperolius riggenbachi. Lineage (NCBI taxonomy): Eukaryota > Metazoa > Chordata > Amphibia > Anura > Hyperoliidae > Hyperolius > Hyperolius riggenbachi. The sequence continues at coordinate 93,698,834 of NC_090656.1, forward strand.
CGTTTTTCCTATACTTAACATTGAGGCAGAAACGCATCCGCAATCCAAAATCTGCTGCAGCCCGGGAGTATGCGTTTCTGCAAAACGCCTCCCGCTCTGGTGTGCACCAGCCCATTGAAATACATTACCCTAGCGGATCCGCACCCGCAGGAGGATCGCAAACCGCAGCGGAAACGCTCTGGTGTGCACTAGGCCTTACTGCAAAGACCGGGCCTCTACGGCAGTTCTCTGCTTAAAGCTGTCAATATAGGAAATCGTGCTATGATTCCAGATTTGTAATTTAATTTATTATTAAATGTAATGGTTGATAAAGACTGCACAAAGGATTAAGAGCCCAGAGAGGTGAGGGGGTAGAATGACCCTCAACTAGAGCACAGACATTGAATAGCCGCTCTTCTTACTACAGCCCAGTTGGCCCTGACATGATAAGCTAACTTTCTGTTCATTTATATAAGTGCATGTTAGCAACTTTTGTTTAGACTATTATCAGTGAGGCTTGTTCTGAAAGTCTGCTCACACCTGCCACATGATATCTGTGTGTGAAAACGCATCCCACTGTTCAAACCATTTTAGTTCAAGGTCTTTTCTACTTAGCAATTCCTCTCTCATGGCTTTCGAGAGAGACCCTGTTAGGCACTAAGTATCACAATCTACCCTTAAAGTGACACTCAAGCAAAAAAAAAAAAACTTATGATATAATGAATTGGCTGTGTAGTATGGATAATTAATAGGACATTAGTAGCAAAGAAAATAAAGTGTCATATTTTTATTTTCAGGTATATAGCTTTTTTTTTTTTTTATAACATTGCATCATTCTCTAATAATTGCAGTCTCCACTATACACTCAGCATTTTAAATGATTTCATATAGCAGGCTACTGACCCTTTAAACTTTTCTCTGCAGAAAAATCATAAACAAAGAAGAAACAATGAGAGGCAGTTGAGATTAGTGCTTCAAAGGACAGTCCTGTCCACGACTTTATAAAGTCGTAGAGCTCACAGAAGCCGTTTTGCATAGATAACAACTGAAGTTTCTTAACTCTTCCTGTACTGGAAACAATATGAGACTCATATCTGTGCTAATAATGCTTTATTTCTTAGCAGTACTACACATACAAATCATATCATAAGTTTATTTTCACTTCAAACTCCCTTTAAAGCGGATCCAAGATCAAAAACTAACTATAACAAGTAACTTGTCTATATATCTTATCTAAAGTTTAGATAGTTTACACAGCAAATCTAGCTGCAAACAGCTTTAATAGAATATGATTATCCCTGTGATACAATGACAGCAGCCATGTTGTTTGTAAACATTGCACAGAGGCAGGCTTATCTGTATCTTGAGCAAAAAAACCTAATCCCCCCTCCTCCTCCCTCCTCCCCTCTGCCTCTGAAATCTCTGGCTAGTAATACCTCTCCCTCCACCTGCCCAGACTGAGCTCCCATGAGCCCTTGCTACTGTCTGAAAGTGCCTTGCCTCTCTGAAAACCTGTGGGCGTGGCTTGTTTAGTTTATAGGGAATTAGAGTATTAAAACAAAAACAAAAAAGTATTTGGCTTTAGGAATGCTCTATAGACAATAGGAAAAAAAAACACAATTATGCAATGAGTAAAAGTTTATCTCGGATCCACTTTAAGATTAATTACAGTTTAAATGTATTTAGTGACTTTCCTGTGTCGATAGGTAACTTAAGTAAGGGCTCTTTTACATGAACAGATAACAGAAATATATGTACCTGCTTGTCAGCTGCTCCTGTTTATTTGCTGGGAACATGCAGCTGGCTGCAAGCATCCAGCAGTGGTGGATGTCTGAACCTTAGCCTCCCTTACAAGTGACCTGCACTGTTTTTTTTTTTTTTTACTGGAGGGCAACTACGCCATATGTAAATGGCTGATTTTTTTGCAAATGGAAGGGGCTTACTACTGGCAATTGGGAAGCTAAACTTTGCCATATGTGTGAGAGGCCTACCGTATTTTTCGAAATATAAGACTCTTTTTTTTTTCTTTCTCTTTCTCCCTCTTTTTTCTCCTCTTTTTTTCTCTTTTTTGGGGATAAAAAGTCACTGTGTCTTATATTCCAAATACAGGGTGTGCCTGTCTTATGAACCCCCGCAGGCACAGACCGCTGACTCCCCGGGATGTTGGGTGCTCCCTGTATTGTCTTTGTGTCCTCCTCTGCTCCCCATGTATAGATAAAAGCAGCGGCAGTGCATCTCTCTCCTCATCCATCGGAGACCGCAGTGATCAGAGACCTCTTCTCTTTCTCACTGCTCCCCTAGTGCCAGCTTCTGCTGATTGCATAATTACACGCGGCCAGCACCAGGGGAACAGCCATGAGAGGAGAGGTGTTTGATGTCTGCAGGCTCTCATTGATGAGGTGGGGGATGTGCTACTTTTATCTACATGGGGAGAGAACACAAGGGGGGCAGGGGACACAGGAGGACACAAGGGGGGCACAAGAGGCACAAAGGGAGACAATAATTGAGGGGAGAACATCTACAAGACACCCCTGAACCATGGATGCACCAGGTTTTGTATTTTTTCCCTGTTTTTTGGCTTCTAAAGCTAGGTGCATCTTAAAGTCCGGAGCATCTTATATTGTGAAAAACGGTAACTATTCTGAATAATTGGTTCTCCCATGCTAATTATGTTCAGAATAATAGCAAAATATTAGTAAGGGTAAGAAATAAAAAAAAGTTTTCTATAGGTTGAGCACTCATATGTATTTCAATTAAGTCATTGTCAGTCAAGCATAATGTCCTTTACAAAATGTGGCCTAATTAACATCTTGAAATAGCAGACATGTTTTCATTGGCAATACTCCCATATGTGCTGGTGATCTTTCACTATGCACAGATTATGGACTTGTTCACGTAACCTGTACTGGGCTCTCACATTTACAGTCATGGCTATATTTAAATCCTAAGCACTATATAATGTGTATGTGTGTATTAGAGGGACAGACTGAGACTGGAGCCCGTTTATAATGGACCATTTTTTTATTTTCAGTAAAGAACATGTCTGTTCTTATTATTTCAGTTAGGAAGACTGAGAAGTGGGGGTTGTGTGGCCGATTCCAGTTTCACCTTGAAGAACTAAAGTCCTAATCTGGATTCTGGTTCAAGATGTGTATGGAGTTTGTATGTTCTCCCCAATTTTTGTGTGGATTGCCTCTGGCTACTTTAAACTTTGCGTACCAGCAGTCTCTGGCCCCTTAAAGAGAACCCTAGGCGGGGTTCTTACATTGCAATCCATATACAGAGGCTGGGTCTGTCTATAGAGCCCAGCCTTTGTTGCTAGTTAGTTTCCTTCAAAACCCCCCCTGCGCGCTGTCAGACTCCATAAAACACAGCCGCGCTGGCGACACGCAGCTTGTTGCAGCCGGCTGTGTTTATCTCACTAATGTCAGTCTCGCCGCTCCCCCGCCTCCTGAATCGCTCCGGTCCCCACCCACATCCCTTCCCTCGCCGCTGATTGGAGGGAAGGGACGCGGGCGGGGACCGGAGCGATTGAGGAGGCGAGGAAGCAGGCGAGACTGACAGTAGTGAGGTAAACACAGCCGCATACCGCGGCTGTGTTTTATGGGGTCTGACAGCTCGCAGGGGGGGCTTTGGAGGAAACTAACTAGCAACAGAGGCTGGGCTCTATAGACAGACCCAGCCTCTGTATATGGATTGCTATTTAAAAACCCCGCCTCGGGCTCTCTTTAAGGACCAGAGACCGCTGGTACCAGAAAATGGCGCCTCCGACGAATCGCCTCATATACCTGCTGCTCTCGCGGTCACAACACTCTTCCATCACCACAGGCCCCTCTCTCTGCTGTCTCTATGACGGCAGAGTGCTGTCAGCTGGTCAGGAGCCACTGTTATAGGTTCACAGTGTTTGGCTCACAGTGATCATGCGGTTAGGAGCCAATGAAGCGTCTTCTGACCTGCTCACAGAGCTCTACGACTTATAGTCAGCAGAGCGAGTGAATTGCGGCAGGTGCAGACCTGCGAGATTGGCAGTAACAGCGGGAGTGCATGGCGGGTAAAGAGAAATCTACGTCCTGTCAGAGCCGGGCAGCCACCAGCAGGACATAGATTTCTACCATCATGGTCCGTAACCGGTTAATTGCCTCCTACATGGACAAAAAACAATAACAATATAATGTAAGTTGATTTGTTTTCACCCAAAATGAACCTTATAATATACTAGGGCCAATGGACTATAACCTTTGTGCATATGCTAGATTAGACTCGGCAGAGGTGGCCGGTTGCGGCCATCTCTTTCAAGAATCTAGCATTTGTACAGCCCCCCTGATATGTTGCCGAAAGGTTCAGAGTACCTGATCATCTCAGACGAGCGCAATTGCTCCCCTCCTTACCCAGCCCACTGGAAGCTGCTCTATCATGCGCTGGGCTGTCCTCCCTCCAACCCCTATTCTAATAGCAACAGGACACTTGCGTCCTGCAGTGCCTCCTGCAAGTTTACAGAGTCTGATCACCAAAGCAGCACAGCACTTTCTTTGAGTACTACTGACCTGAGGAAGTGCGAAACACCCTCAAAATGCGTTGTCGGACCCTCCACTTATTACCTCCTCTGTTGGGAGGTTGTTTTTAGCTAAGTCTCCTTCAGGGGCTAACCTAATCATTGGGGGCGCGATTCTCACCAACCTGAACCGTGACGGCAAATCCTCTGTGAGCCTTATTGGTGGTTCCATCTTGTTGCAACCAGAAAAGTGTGAGTAATCCTTTTTACCTAAAATCTTTTGGTACTTTGACATATTAAACCAGGGATTCTCAAACTGGGTGCCTCGACACTCTGGTGCGCTTTGGGCACCTCCCAGGGGTGCTTCGGCATTTGTCCCCATCCTTTGTGCATTGGCATCAGCTAATGCAGCCACACATTGATATACAGTGCGGCTTTATTACTGGCCAGTTAACCTTTAGTCCCGTTACTAAAGGGAAATGTCTGTGTGCTCTACAAGATTGACTCTTTAGCCTTATGTTTATTCAGGGGGTACTGCATAATGGGAGGTCACTGACTATTTGGAGGGGGGTCCCTGCCGAGGGGAATGGGAACAGTCATTGACTACTTGGAGGAGAGATGCTGCCTGAAAAGCATCACTGGCTACTTGAAGGGGGGGTCATAACAGCATTTCAGTAGTTGCTTTTGCCGAGGGATGCCTTGAAAAAATTTCAAAGCTATCAAGGGCGCCCTTACCCAAAAAGCTAGAGAACCACTGTATTAAACTGTTATCTCCTGGCATTTGTCCCTTTTGTGTTTTTTTTTTTTTTTGGTCGTTGCAATCTCAGTCAGTCCTACTTTAAATATCGAATTGATAAACTTCTGATCGATTTTTGGATATCTTATTTTGTCAAAATCTGATTGAGATTAAGTCGGGCAAGATGCATCATTGCTTCACCGTTGATTAGATCAGGTCATTATCAATTCATGTATGGTAAGCTCTACACATTATAGTCTTGCTTTCTGGATATGAGCTGGGAATGATGGACTGCAATTACCTTCTGTGTTAAGAAGGCACTGTTGTGGTTTATGGAGAGAGAGAAATGTACGCTGGATGGATGGAGATACTCCAAGGACTTGTATCTGAATTTATTGCATTACGGAACAGAAAAACATTAATAAGTTCTGGCTGTGTTTTCCTGCCATCAGGACATGAATATAGGGCTGCTGTGCATTTTATTAGTAGGGTTCTGCCAGAATACATCTTAAATTTCTCTTCTAAATCTCTGTGCAGATGTTTGGTTGTAGCAGTGAAACCTGATCACAGCTTCTGGCTTCGGGGGGCTATTGGCTTTGTTAAGCGCGGAGGGCTGGGAGTCTGTGGCTGGTGCAGGAGCAGATGCAGACTCGCCAGACAGTGTGGAGAAAGAATTTCGATGTGCGGCTTTTGTTTCCTATGAAATACTTCTGCAGACACCATCGTTTTACTGCACCAGCTTTACAGTCATTCAGTCACTGCTCAGCAATATGTGTAAGAGATAGAAATGGGTGATTTGTTCTATTAGATCTATTTGCATTGCAGTTAGCACACATTGGGCCAGTCCAAAAATGTACTGTTTAGCCTCCCAAATGCATTGATTTGCCAGAGCAGTCCAGGTTATTACCGTTTTTTTTTAACCCAAAACGAGTTTATTAAGCATCAAGGTAATAATACAACACTGCCGGTGTGAGGCAGAGATCAAGTACAAAATCCAGTATGTACAAGCAGAATATTATTCCATGTAAACATTTTTCCTATATAGGTTTTAATACAATGGAACTAGCACAGAGTACCGGGGGACAACTTTGACATATAAAGTGGGTTCCAGCAAACCAAACAGCGCATACATAAAGATATAAACTTATATATACTCTTGTTGCATCGGGACTAGAGGAGGTATCTATCTGTTTATCCATCTATCCCATATTAGATGAAATTTATTGGGGGCCTTTCTATGTATATAGATGAGTTTCTTGTAGGGTATCATATTGTCAACACGCCTTATCCATTCAGCAAGTGTAGGGGAGTTTGGAGAAAGCCACTTAAGGGAGATTTCTTGCCTAGCATGGAATAGGGTCTGACTTATGAACAGCTTGTCATTCATTTGAGTATCCTCATCTGTGATAAGGCCTAGTAAACAAAGTGCGGGATCAAGCGTGACTGGGCAGCCCATTTTGTCATGAAGAAATGCTACCACCTGAGTCCAGTAGGTAACAACAGTTGGGCATTCCCATATCAGGTGGAAGAAAGTTGGGTTGGGAAGTAGACATTTAGGACATTGGTCAGAGCGGCTTTTGTCAAATTTAACAACTTTTGCAGGAGTGAGATACGCCTGATGGATAATGTATAGTTGAGTAAGTCTATCTCTTACGCACGGGGAGGCTAGTCTAACTGCTACAAGGATATCATCCCAGTCATCGTTTTCTATATGTAACCCGCATACAACCCATTTATCTCTTGAGGGGGCATTATAGATGTCAGCTTTGTGGTGTAGAAGAGCTGAATAGAGGGAGCCAATCATGTGTCTAGCTTGACCATCCTTAATCAGGTCAATAATTACAGAGGTAGAAGCGGGGATCTGAGCGGATCCAAATTGGGCGTTGTATGCATGGTGTAGTTGGGCGTATCTAAATGCATATTGTGGGGGAAGGGCGAATCTAGCGGCCAAGTCTGAGAATGGGAGCAGCCTTCCATTATGTATGATCTGACCAAGAAAGATTACACCTCTAGAGACCCATATGTGAAAGTCAGGAATCTTGGAGAACTCAGGGAGTTTGGGATTTTCCCATAGTGGAGTATATGTCCCATAGTCAGTACTGGAATAATATTTAAGAACCCATCGCCACACCTTGGTTGCCTGCTCTAACAGGGTATTGCCAGGTGCCAGACTTGTGAGGGTAGCCCTTAATAGGTTTAATGCTAGGGAGCTACGGTGGGGGTCAATGTCATATCCGTACAGTTCTGGATTGTAGGAGATATCAGAGGTAAACCATGCAGCCATCTGGTGCAGCTGGGCTGCCATGTAATATTTCTGAAATGAGGGGAGGGCCACCCCTCCTTCTCCATTGGGGTTTTGCATTATTAGATATTTAAGTTTGGCTCTGCCATTGCACCATATCAAACTTAGTAATAGAGAGCGTAGTTTTTTAAAAAATTGCTGCGTGATGTAGATGGGAGAGTGGTGTATAATGTATAATATTTTGGGTAAGAGCACCATTTTGACCAGGTTCACCCTGCCAGCTACTGACAATGGCAACTTGGTCCAGGTTCTACTTTTGTCCCTGACCAGCTGGAGCAATGGGTACACCTCATTTGTTAAGTACTCCCTGGGATCTAGTTGAATGGTTACTCCTAGGTATTTAAAAGAGTTAACTATCTGTAGTGGGGAAGTTGGTAAGGAACCAGGGTTGGGTGGGGCATCAATTAGTAGAACAACCGACTTATCTTTATTTAATTGTAGGCCAGAGTAGTATCCCGACTCCTGAATGACTTCTAGTGCGAGCGAGAGGGAGGGGCCCGGGTCAGATAGGTATAGAATTGTATCGTCTGCATACATAGACAATTTTTCTTGGGTGTGTTGGGTGAGTAGGCCTGTTATGCCAGTGTGTGCCCGGATACGGCATGCCAGGGGTTCTGCCGCGAGGGCGTAGAGAAGGGGAGAAAGCGGGCATCCCTGTCGGGTTCCACGTTGTAAATCAAAAGACCCAGATACCCATGAATTAGTGCATATTTTTGCACGGGGGTCTGTGTAGAGTATACTAACCCACCTCATAAATCCATCTCCAAAACCGAATCTGGATAACGTGGCTTGTAAGTAGGGCCACTCTACAGTATCGAACGCCTTGGCCATATCTAGCGAGGCGACAGCCCGTTGACCAGTATTTAAATGGGTGCATTGTAAGTTAGCCATCAATCTACGTATATTTATGGCGGTATTTTTGCCTGGCATGAATCCAGTTTGATCTGGATGGATTAGGGACAATATAACTCCATTCAATCGGATAGCTAACATTTTGGCGAGTATTTTAGCATCTACTGGGAGAAGGGAAATAGGTCTATAAGATTCGCATAGTACTGGATTGTTTCCTGGTTTGGGTAGGACCACTATTAATGCTTCACGCATAGAGGGTGGAAGTATTCCCTTTTCGTATGCTTCATTGTACATTTCGAGAAGGATGGGAGCTAGGTCTTCCGAAAATTTTTTATAGATCTCGACAGGGATGCCATCCAGGCCAGGTGCTTTTTTATTCGGAAAGCTAGCTATGGCCATTTCAAGTTCCGCAATTGTGAAGGGTTCCTCAAGCTGTTGTCTCTGCTCGGGGGTAAGTCTAGGAAGGGTTATTTCTGAAAGGTATATCTCTGAGTCGCTCTGACTGGCTGGGGATTTAGACTCATAGAGGTCTGAATAGTAATCTTTAAAAACCTGGTTAACTTTGTCTGGGCCCCTCTCCTCCACTCCCGCCGCATTCATAATAGAGGATATCACTGGCGGGGATGAGTAATTTTGGGACATTTTAGCTAGCAGTGTGCCGGTACGCTCCCCTTGTTCATAAAATGCTTGCTTCTTAAAAAAGATAGCAGATTTTGCTTTCTGCTCACTATAGCTGGTCAACTTACGGATTAATTTTTGCCATTCCTCATAAAGGGTTGGCGATGGGTTCTGTACATAACTTTGTTCTGCTGCCAGGATTTGTGTTTGTATATTACATTCATTTAGGGAATTAATTCTCTTGTATGTTGCCACAGCCCGCATCAGGGTTCCCCGTAGGTAGGCTTTTAAGGTGTCCCAGACCAATCCCCGATTTTCTTCATCTCTGTGTATATGCAAGAATTGGGATATATCTCGAGAGATATTGTCGTCTGAATTTATAAGTTCAAGCCAGAATGGGTTGAATTTCCATAATCTAGGTGGAGGGGAAAGGCCCCAGTTGAAGGTTATCTGTAGCGGTGAATGGTCCGATACCAGCCGTGGCAAGACTTTTATATCTAACACCTTAGGTAGCATACTAGGCGAAGCAAGAATATGGTCCAATCTGGACAGGGTTTTATAGGTAGCTGATGTACAGGTATAACCTGTGTTGTTAAAGTGCATATGTCTCCATACATCTGGCATATTAATTTCTCCAAGGAGTAGCGAAAATGACGTTTCCTTGTCTATTTGGGGTGGGAGCCTATCAAATTTGGGATTCTGGACTGCATTAAAATCCCCCATCCATACAGCAGGGATCGTAGGGTATTGTAGCATAAAGGTTAAGCCTTCCTTCATTAGGGTAGCTGTGTATGGAGGAGGGATGTAAAACGCCAGGATCAAGAGAGGGTCATCAGCCACCTTGCAGTTAATGAATACAAATCTACCGTAAGGATCGGTTTTAACTTTTTCCAGATGAAATTGTAGCCTCTTATTTATTAACACTGACACCCCGCGTGACATCTGGGAAAAGGTGGAATGATAGGTCCAGCCCATCCATCCGCGTTTAAGACTAAGGATTTTACCCCCTGTAATATGTGTCTCCTGAAGCGCAACTATATCTGGTTTTTGTTTAGAAAGGTACGTTAATACCGTTTGCCTTTTAATTTCGTCATTTATACCCCGTACGTTCCACGTAATCAGTGTCAGTTTAGAAGCCATTGCATCTGGAATGTTATATGAACTGGCCTGTGGAAGAAAAGGTAACAAGGATTCCAGCAGGTTCTGTAATAGTACTTGAGAATATAGAGACCTAACAACACACCAGCAGTAAATAACAAGACATATCCATACCCTTTCCCACCCTGCCCCGCTGTAACGGTAAGCGGGGCCTTATACCCATAACTTGAGTGCAAAAGCCTACCTTTGAGTGCAGTTAAGCTGCAACTCAGTAGGTGGCTGGGGTAACAACACAACAGAAGCATGAGGCAAGGGAAACCTTGCAGCCGAGACGTTGCTGAACTAAGTGAATACAGAGCTTCCGTGCTGAACACATTTTGAAAAGCACTGACGCGTCCTCGGCGTCTCAAGATTTGTATGCATATATAAACATGGTAAAGCATAGCGTATGACAAATGGTGATCTCCCAGAACGAGGGGGATAGTAACTTATAGGTGCAGGAGGCTACGGTTTTACCCCCTTCTTTTTAAAAGGTAAACAGCACCTGCCCTAAGGAGAAATATTCAACAAACCGCCATAGGTGGTAACATAGTTAAAGTACAGAGATCTTAATAGGACTGCCTAATACTTAGACTGGTTCAGGTCGGCCTTCTCCTGCCAGCTAAGCCTTTATCCACACTTCACAGTTGAGTCTTAGTTTATGCTGCAGCATTAAGTATACGGTGATGTTCGTGGCAACTGCGTACAAACCGGGCCTCGCCCATGGAAGTGGCTATTAAGAGAGCAGTGTCTAGATCAGTGTGAAGGTGTTAGAGTATACGGAGTCTCACTAGGCTTATGCAGCTTTACTGCCGAGATCATAACAGTTGTTGGCATGGGGTGTGGTAGTGATTTGTAAAAAGGGTAATATTCTGCATGAGTGTAAAGATAGAAGACCTTTATATTTATGGAGAGGGGTACCTTGGCCGGGAGTCAGTCTGGTGGATAGGTGTTGAGAGTGTTCCGTATATTTACAATATATAGAAAAATAGATTTGGGGTGCTTCACCTGGAAGTAGAGGAGCCCCTCCTCTGGGGGTTAACTTCGATCCATTCGAGCACATGGAGGTTGCTTGCACGTGGAGGAGTAGTGGTTGACAAAGTAGTCACGGTCAGCGAGATGATAAGTGCTGAAGGTAGCTTATAGGTGTAGATTGCGGAGGACTTTAGGATGCTTCACCCGGCGATGAGGGGGCCCGCTTCCGTGGGTTGGCCTCAATCCACTTGAACACCTCCCGGGGATCAGTAAAGAAGTGGGTGCTCTCTCCTTCAACTATACGCAGCTTTGCTGGGTAGATCATGGAGTACAGGATGTTGAGTTCTCTCAGGCGCTTCTTGGCGGCATAAAAGTGAGCGCGCTGTTTTTGTACCTCGGTTGAGAAGTCGGGATAGAACGAGATTCTGGCGTTTTGGTACTTGATCTCTCCCCTCTGCCTGGCTGCTTTAAGTATGGCATCTCTATCACGATAGTTTAAAACTTTAAATATAAAGGTTCTGGGAGTTGCTCCCGGCGCCGGCACCCGTGGGGAGATCCGGTGAGCTCTCTCAATGACAAAGACAGAGGAAAAAGTATCTTTTCCGAATGTGTCGAGAAGCAGCCGTTCGATAAATTGCTCAGGGTTGTTACCTTCGGCCTTCTCGGGCAGCCCCACCACGCGGAGATTCGACCGTCTGTTCCGGTTTTCGAAATCATCCTGTCTGGCTTGTATTTCGGTGATCTGCTGTTGTGCTGTGGCTACCGCCGGTTGAAGGGGCCTTGTGGTGTCTTCTAAGGGGCTGATACGGCCTTCTGCGTCAGAGACACGGGAGCGGAGGTTTTGGAGATCTTGCCTCACCAGGGAGACGTCTGTGCGCACTTCCTCTAACTTGGCCGTTATGGCCGCCAAACTCGCCTGACAAGCAGCGACTCCCTCCAGGATCTGCTCCATCGGGCCGGGGTCTGGCACAGATTGCGAGGAGTCTTCATCCATCAGAGCCTCCGGGATGCTAGCGGTGTCAGAGCAGTCGGCGCCATCTTGGGAGGTATGTTGGAAGCGTTTTAGTTTTGCCGCCGCTTCTGATGCACGCCTTGTCATGACCGGGGATGATGGCGGAGATTGCCGAGTGGGTTTCCCCGAAGCCTGGGAGGACTTTTGAGACGCCAGGTTGCTGTTCAGGATAGTTTTAATAGTTATCAGCACGGAGCTCTTCTCGGATGCGTCCTCACCTCATGGACTTCCGGTCACGCCCCCCAGGTTATTACCGTTTAAACAGCCATAAACAAATGTGGCCTGACTGTGAGTAAAGATGCACCGTAACAACATAGAGTAGAATGTAATGCATTAGCCAGGATACCAAATTTTATGTTAATCATCCTGTTTTCAGCATCAGAAACAGCAGCTGGCAGTGTCTGGGTAGTGTGATGGTTAGGGTGGACCAAGCACCATTTTTAGCACCCAGGGCATCTTAATAGCACATTTAATATGCATGCCAACAATGTGGCTCATTAAAGGGTACCCAAGGCGGTGCGGGGGGGGGGGGGGGCAGATAAGACAAAGGGCTTGAATCACAGAGCGGTGCTAACTGTTAGCACGCCTGTGAAAACCCCCTTAGCACGTCTAAACAAACTTTTCTCGCGCAAAACTTTATGCGCGCAAAACTTTACGCGCACACTGCACAGAGCGAAGTGGCCATTAAAGCCTATGGGGGTTAGCGCGCGCATAGTACTTTGCGCATGCAAAACTTAGCGGTACTTAGCGCGCGATCTGATTGAGAAAACCGGTGCTAACCTACTTAGCACCCTGGTTAGCGCTCCTAAAGACTTTAGACGTGCTAAGTAGGTTAGCACCGCATAGTGAATCAAGCCCAAAGAGGCATGTTCTCTGCTGCAGGACATGCCTCTTAGTCCTGTCCCCCATGACCCCCTGAAATTAGCAACAAGCAATTGTCGCTATTCTGGAGGGTAAGGGAGGAGAGGTATTTCCTGCTCAAACACCCACTTGGGGAGTTCCTGCAGGCCTTACAAAGCTTCCATTGGACAGCTCTGTCTCCCCCTGACACTCCCCCACCTCTCTGCACGCTGCTCAGTGTTGCCAACCTTTCACATTATTTTTTACTGACAAATACCTAAAAATTTACTGACAAAAGATTTTTTTTACTGACAAAATCTCCTGCGCTGCGCAATGGGCGTGGTCACGCAACAGAATGTGGGCGTGGTCATGGGTGGGGTCAAATATACATGATTTTAGTATTGCTGTAAAAGGTCTGCCAGGGAAGTTTGAGCTCTGCCATAGTGTTTTCCCCCCTTCCCCCAAAATACATGTAATCTTACAGCATTTCACCAAAAATCCATGTAATCTGGCAGAGGTTCTTCCAAAATACAGACAATATGGCAGTGGTTCCCAAAAAATAGATGTAATCTGGCAACAGCGATTCCCCCAACATACACATAATCTGGCAGCACTTCTCCAAAATACATTTAATCTGACAGCAGTGGTTCCCCAAAAATAGGTAGCCCCAGGTCTATAGGTGTCCCCAGAATAGGTGGCCAGGGGTATAGATGTCCCCAGAACAGGTAGCCAGGGGTATAGATGTCCCCAGAACAGGTAGCCAGGGGTATATGTGCCCAGTATATGTAGGCAGGGGTACAGGGCCGGTTCTAGACTGGCACATATGAGGTGGCAGTCAAATGGGTAGGGGGCAACATGTACGAGGAAATTTGCGGCGCGCAAAGCGTGCCGCGGCGACGAAAATGGGCATGGCAAGTAAATGCACATAATGAGAGACAGCGTTTAACCAGTAAATGCACATTAGAGACAGCCTTTCACCAGTAAATGCACGTAATGACAGACAGCTTTTCACCAGTAAATGCTCGTAATGAGAGACAACTTTTCACCAGTAAATGCACATAATGAGAGACAGCTTTTCACCAGTAAATGCAAGTAATGAGAGACAGCTTTTCACCAGTAAATGCACGTAATGAGAGACAGCTTTTCACCAGTAAATGCACGTAATGAGAGACAGCTTTTCACCAGTAAATGCACGTAATAAGAGACAGCTTTTCACCAGTACATGCACGTAATAAGAGACAGCTTTTCACCAGTACATGCACATAACAAGAGACAGCTTTTCACCAGTATATGCACATAATAAGAGACAGCATTTCACCAGTAAATGCACATAATAAGAGACAGCTTTTCACCAGTAAATGCACATAATAAGAGACAGCTTTTCACCAGTAAAGGCACATAATAAGAGACAGCTTTTCACCAGTAAATGCACATAATGGCAAACAGCCAGCGTCCTCAGTATATGTAGCCAAGGATATATGTGCGCAGTATATGTAGCCAGAGGTATATGTCCCCAGTATATGTAGGCAGGGGTATATGTGCCCAGTATATGAAGCCAGAGGTATATGTCCCCAGTATATGTAGCCAGGGGTATATGTTCCCAGTATATGTAGCCAGGGTTATATGTGCCCACAATATGTAGCCAGGGGTATATGTGCCCACAATAGGTAGCCAGGGGGTATATGTGCCCAGTATATGTAGCCAGGGTTATATGTCCCCAGTAAATGTAGGCAGGGTATATGTACCCAGTATATGTAGCCACAGGTATATGTCCCAGTATATGTAGCCAGAGGTATATGTGCCCACAATGGGTAGCCAGGGGGTATATGTGCCCACATTAGATAGCCAGGGGGTATATGTGCCCACAATAGATAGCCAGGGGGTATATGTGCCCAGTATATGTAGCCAGGGTTATATGTCCCCAGTATATGTAGGCAGGGTATATGTGCCCAGTATATGTAGCCTCAGGTATATGTCCCAGTATATGTAGTCAGGGTTATATGTGCCCAGTATATGTAGCCAGAGGTATATGTGCCCACAATAGGTAGCCAGGGGGTATATGTGCCCAGTATATGTAGCCAGGGTTATATGTCCCCAGTATATATAGGCAGGGTATATGTGCCCAGTATATGTAGCCACAGGCATATGTCCCAGTATATGTAGTCAGGGTTATATGTGCCCAGTATATGTAGCCAGGGGTATATGTGCCCAGTATATGTAGGCAGGGTATATGTGCCCAGTATATGTAGGAAGGGTATATGTGCCCAGTATATGTAGCCACAGGTATATGTAGCCAGGGTTATATGTGCCCAGTATATGTAGCCAGGGGTATATGTGCCCAGTATATGTAGGCAGGGTATATGTCCCAGTATATGTAGTCAGGGTTCTATGTGCCCAGTATATGTAGCCAGAAGTATATGTGCCTACAATAGGTAGCCAGGTGACCCCTCCCCCAGCAGGAGGACAGCAGCGCAGTGGAGGAAGAGCTGTGGCATCAGCGGTGGAGAAGGGGGGAAATCTTCCCCCCCTTCTCTCACCTTAGTGCTCTCCCTCCCTCGCTGACTTTCCCCTCCTGATCTAAGTGCTGAGTGGCTGGCAGGCGTCAGCGAGCGGAACTTACCTGCGTCTCGTCGCTGGCGCGGAATGATTTGCCGCTACTCTGGTCTGGTCCAGACCAGAGCAGCAGAACTTCCGGCGCAGGAGCGAGACGGAAGGTAAGTCCCGCCCGCTGCCAAACGCCACTCCGCACAGATCAGGAGGGGACAGTCAGCGAGGGAGGGAGAGCTCTAAGGTGAGAGAAGGGGGGGAGATTGCCCCTCGTCTCCACCGCTGCCCACAGCTCTTCCTCCACTGCGCTGCTGTCCTCCTGCAACAGGGCGGGCGGCCGACTGGCCGCCCTTACGGACGCTGCTGAATTCCTTACGGAATTCACGGGCAGCTCATTTTGTATCAAAATTTACGGGCTGCCCGTAAATTTACGGGCGGTTGGCAACACTGACGCTGCTCTGTGAGAGCAACTCTTCCGGAGGTACATGTACAAGCGCAGCTGTACAGCGGCTGTGAAGGTACAGCCACGCATGTGCAGTAAAACGGTGCTGCTTGTTCTTGAGTGGTTTTGTGCCGTTGCACAGGCGTGGCTGTACTCACGCTCGTGCACCAAAAAGAGGACAGACGCAAACTTCAATAGGGTCCTGAGCAGTAGCGGTTGTCTGGAGGAGGACACAGGAAGCCTTTGGAGGATTCAGAGGCTTCTCTCTTCCTAGGTAAGTATCTGTTTTTTATGTTAGCTTAAAAAAAAAACTGAGGCAGACTCTATGTACATACTAAGGATGAATGTCAACTGAAATGATCTTTCTTAATTGTTGGCTCTGCCAAGCAGGCTGTTCGGTGGTGGGGGAGAATTGAGTATCATGAATTGTGCTTTTATTGGCTTCTAAATCAGATCTCAGCCAAGTTGAGCACCAATGGGATGTGTGGCATTTCGGATTGTTTGATCCTCATCAGTGCATAGCATGGATTAATTTGGCTCTATGGAGTAGGGCTTGTAACACCGAAAGGTACAGACTAACCAGCAAGCTCATGTATCAGCTGTAACAGAGATATGTTTTTTTTTAAAGGTTATCATGCTGTTGTGTATCTTTTAGAGCAGAGAGGACATTTTGAGTTCAGGTCTGCGTTCAATCGTATATAAATCCACAGGGCCATAGTTTATGATAGATTTTTATTAGTTTTAGTAATTTCATATATTTTAATCTGTGCTTTTGTTTACGTACAGTTTATGGAGAGCATTGTGTTTGCTTTGCATTGTCAGTCTTTGGCCTTTTTGTGCCTCTGATCCTTTGTGTTTTCCATTTGTAACTCTCATTTCATTATCTCTGCTACAGGGTAGACCCCATCCCTTATGATACTCCTAAACCAGCCGGCCACACACGCTTCGTCTGCATCTCCGATACACACTCCAGGACAGATGGCATCCAGATGCCATATGGGGACATCCTCCTGCACACAGGCGACTTCACCGAGCTCGGCCTGCCTTCAGAGGTTAAGAAGTTCAATGACTGGTTAGGTAAGGATCTGTTGCTGCTCACTGACCCCAATTAACCTCCTTTTTGGCCATTGCACTCATTGTCTTCTAATTGAATATAAGCGGGTTGACTCTGCTATGTGGTCAGCTACAAACACCGATGGATCTGCAATTAAAGATGAATTAAGTGTGTAAAGCTTTAAATTTCGAGTCCCATGTGTTTATGTTGTAATAATAATCAAATAATTACAACTGCCTACTGTTTAACTAGTTACTGTAATTCATGTTTTAACATACTGTGTATTACTGTATATTTCAAGGCACTGGAGATCATAAGTGATTCATCAAAACTAGCTTGGATTTAGAGGTAGAAGCAGATTGTCATCTTTGCCTGTAGAAAAAGACAGCCATGGCTGGAATAGAAATTCAAAAAGACACCAAAAATGTCAGAAATAATCAATATCTTTATTTAGGGACATATCCCTTTAAAATAAATAAAACCAAGACTGGCAGGTAGTTCATAGGGAATGGGAGTTACAATAAGGTATCCAAAATATCCAACAATACAAGGATCGATCTACAGATGAGTGTCAATAAACAAAGTAATATATTCTTTACATGCCAAAAGAGAAAGGTTTCTGTTCAAATCCACCACGGCTGACCAACAGCCACTGTATACAATTCTCAATAGTTCTTTGGATGAAGAGGATGTGACACCGCTAACTTACCCAGAGATCCAGCTCTCCTAACATCCGTCCACCTAATAACAACAACAATAATAATAATAATAATATCATGTTGATTGAT
Organism: Hyperolius riggenbachi; assembly: GCF_040937935.1. NCBI lineage: Eukaryota > Metazoa > Chordata > Amphibia > Anura > Hyperoliidae > Hyperolius > Hyperolius riggenbachi. The sequence goes on from NC_090656.1 coordinate 93,716,608, forward strand.
TATGGATGTCACCTGATCCCACCAGCTAAATCCAGGAAGAAGAGGAGACAATTAGTATTGCAGTGGCGAGTTCATTTGGCCCATGAGTCATGTATTCTGTGTTCTGACCCCCAACACCTTAATCTCTAGTTATCTGGCTTGCAGTCGCTGCCATGTATCCCATTTTCTTATTTCTCTCTGCTTCAAACGCAATAGGGGAATGATAGCTGAGTGAGTTGTGCACCCCTCCTACACTGCGCTCTGAGGCTGGAGCCTCTCTCGCCTCTGCCTCGGCTCGGCGCTGCTGAGAGCACATTTGGAAAAACCTATTTGTAATGAGTCTAATAGGTAAAGCCTATCCTTACACTAGATCAGTGAGATACAGAATGGTGCATGAAGCCTCTGGATTATCCACTATTGAGACATGCAACTTTTTTTGCCTTCTTTTAGACCTCACGTGTACGTTAAAGGACACCTGAAAATAAACTAATGAAACAAACAATTGTATCTATCTTCCTTCTCCTAAAATGACTTTTTAAGATATTCCACAGTTTTATTTTATGTTTAAATCTTCTTTTTAAGTTTTACCTGTTTTATTGTTTTTGCTCAATTACACATTCATTGAAGTATGCCAGAGCTAAAATCTTTGAACTATTGCCCCTTTTTATCTCTCTCCTGCTCTCAGAAGCCATTTTATGCTAGGAAAGTGTTTTATAGTTGGAATTTCTTATCAGTAAGGGGCACACTGTAGTCACTTCCTGTCTGAGTCAGGACTGAGTCAGCCACTTGCATACCTGATATTTAACTCTTTCAGGCAGAGAAAGAAAAAAAGGAACACAGCATAGTTATTTGTGTGCTAGGCACTGTACATACCCCATGTCTATCTCATGTCACATGTCACCTCGGGTATCCTTTAAAGGAATACTATCGATGTATGCATTTATTTTTAAATGCTGTATGTTGTAGCACACATTAGGGCAAGTACTAGGAGCAATTTGATACCTCACACAGCTGTTCCTCTCAGCTGTAAAATCCTCCTTCAGTTTTTGTCAGTGTTGGATACAACATGTATCTAATACTGAGCTCCCAGAGGGCTAGACCATATCTCTGCACAGGGGAGTTGCTATCAACTCCTCAGTTTATAGTTTAATTATCACCTTGCTGAAAGAATCTTGTTGATATGGTGGTAAGGGGTTAAAGATTCTAGCAATGTGTGTTTATTATCTTTGCTTCTCTTTACTGATAAAGATACTAATAATGCTAATTGTAAACAGTGGTCTGCCCCTCTCAGCAGCTTGTAAAGTGGATGCAGCCTGGAGTGAATCGCCTCAAGCAGGCAGCCAGTCTGAGTGTAAACACAGACTCCTGGTATAGCTTGTTATATTCCAGCAATATTACAGCTCATTTAGTTACCTGTTACCGCCTCAGATCAGCCTATTTCTCCTCATGTCTCCTGCATGCTGTGAGTTACACAGTGAAATCTATTTGTGAGCTGTGTGACAGAGTAACCAAGCAGCTCAGGGTGACCCAAACTACTATGAGCTGTGTGAGAAATGAATTTTTAAGCAGGGATAGCGAGAGAGAGACCTGGGTGAATAAATAAAGTGCCCCTAGCACTAGTGGTAATGTGTACACTAATATAGAGTATTAAAAAAAAAGTCGTTTCAATCGATAGTATTCCTTTAAGTAATTGTTCCCAGTCAACACTTGAGTTTTTGAGGATAATGCTGATATATTCTATCCCAATAGCTAAACTTGTGCATCTGGTAACTTCTGAAGGACAGCATTTGTTGGTCTGGGGATTTTTCAAAAAGCATACTTCATTTCATACTTAATTTCAAAAAGGACATCCCATGTCATATAAAACTCGTATATAAAGCTGATACCTGGAGTCCAGCTTTACATTCTGCTACTTTCAGCACTCCCTACTTGTTAGTTATTCTGTCACTGCAGGTCAAGTCAGACTGGCTGTTATTGTGGATAGGGCCGCCTGATGTCTTGTGTGATGCTTGGCTGATTTTGTTCAGTCACTGTCTTTTAAATAGGATCTGCTACTTAATAGCAGACATGCGGCCACTGCTGCTGCTAAAGAGGGAGAAATACAATCTGTAAGGTGACAAGATTGCTTCTAGTGCTCCCGAATCTACAATGCCTTCTCACTTCCCATCCAGCTATAGAGCTCCTGTGTGCTTGACACACCTAACTTCATCCTTCTATTAGTGTAGGTCAGAACAGGCCAAGCGCACCATCTTTGAATTATATTATGTGACAGCAAGGACTATGTCACATGTACAGAGAACTACTGCAGGAAGCCAGCAACCTATCGGCATAAACCTCTAGCATGGTTTAGTCTTGTACACATACTAGATAGTCATCAGCTAAGATAATCCTTTAGTGTCATCTCAGAGGAGAACCTAGTGCATGTACAGATTTACCGGCTGTACACCTCCCAGCATGCATTGCGGCAGTTAGGGGCGCACAGCACCAACAGAAGCTTCTCAATTGCGCATCTGTAGGTCTGCTGGCAGAAGACATGGGTGCTAGGGTGCAAAGGTACGTAATGCCCCCCCCCCCCTCCCCCCAGAAAAAACAAAACAAAAATGCTTTATGATCAATCTCCCTTGTGGGGAGGTTAATTTTATATACTTTCTACAAAGGTGCTGAGTTGCCTTCAAAGATTCTGTAGCTAACATCTCTGTGCCATGCAATGCAGAACACCTTCAGAGGCCTGCTGGCTGCCATGTCTTTATGGGTCAAAGCTGCTTTGCTGGAAAATATTTGGGTTTCTCTAACGTTCCTGACGTTATGATTGTTCCAGAATTAGGGCCTAAAAGCTGTGCATTTTTTTACAAGCTTTTAGACCCTAAAAACAAGAAAAAAAAAACATAACACAGAGAGATCTGCAGCAGCTCCTGCACTTAACTCGAAAGAAAAAAAATGAAACCGAGAGCACAATCTAGTGCAGTAGTTTAAGTAAATGAAGATATATTGTATAAATCATATTATAATAACAAGTGTGGGTCACCACATAGGCAACCACTGAATAGGCAGGTGGGGAGAATTATAACCTGACCCCACTCGGGTATAAAAAGTAACTCTCGGTAGACAGAAGAAGATGGGGATACACCCCTCCACCAAGGGTGGACTAGATCAAAAATGTAACAAGAATAACAGAGGCACCAACAAAGGATTAAAACGATTAAAATCCGTTTAGGTGGACTCACCTCCCTCAGGTAAATAATGACCGGACCAAATGAGCCATTATTAATATAACAGTAAATGTTACTGTTATATTAATAACGGCTCATTTGGTCCATTATTTACCACTTCTCTCCTTTTAAACGGATTTTAATAGTGTTTATCCTTTGTTGGCGCCTCTGTTATTCTTGTTACATTCCTGCACATAACTCACTCAGGCACGGGATTACCGCTCTGAGCTGTGGATTTCCGTCCCGAGCCTGACTCGGTATTACAGCTAAGGAGGTTAATATAGCCTCATGTGTATGTTCCCTACTCTCTTTCTGCCCCAGAGAGAAACCAGCCTGTGTTTTGGGGTCTGAGAAGTATGTTGGGGGGGGGGGGGGGGGTTTGTGCCAGGAGTCATAATATCTGCACACAAGGGACCGATCAGAAGGTATGAATTCTAATACACACCACTACAACCCTGCTGACTTACAACAGAAGGATATTTTAGCTGTCAGCACAGGAAGGCTATAAATAATACCCACACATTTATGGAAAAGCAATAATTCTTTTTTTTTTCTTCTGCAGAGAAAAAAAATGAGCAGTTTGTTTCACATTTTTTACATCTGTTCCATAGCAGATGACATGTATGTCAAATCAAATATCCAGCAACACTTCTGAAAGTCAAAGAGGCACATTCAGTGCAGTAACTGTCAGACGTAAACGCCAAAAAAAAAAAATGTTATGAAATAATAACATTAAAAGTAACAACTTGTACTGCACAAAAGCAAAAAAAAAAAAACAACAAAAAAAAAACAACAACATAGATATCAAGCAGAGGTTTCAGATCATTGTAGATTAGCCTCAGTATATAATTACAAACTGTTTTTAAGAGGAACCTGTAACGTATTTGACAACCGTGTGGGCCGAAGAGCAGAATTAGATAGCATAAATAAAAAAACAAAACATCATACAGATTAACATATTGGTGAGCAACAACACCAATAAAAAATAAGGCATACTTTTCTATCAATTATATTAAAAAACAAACACAAAATAATAAAATAACACAAACCATTGAATTAGAGTGAAACTAGCAAGCGTGGAGATATAGCAGAGGTGTTAAGGTTTTTTTTTTTTTATAGAAAACCCCTTGAAAAGTATACCTTACATTAAAAAAATGGAGCAGGTAATATAATGTAATATAATGCTTGGCTGATAAACTCAGTGGAGGAGGGGTGCTGGGGGCAAAGCAGGTGGTTTTGGCGCCCCATAGCAGCTGCGCGGGGTGCGTAAGAATAATTTGGGGATCTGGTGATTGCCGGACCCCAAATTACACCTCCCTCCAAGTTGCAACGACTTGGAGGGGGAATAGTATTTAACGCCACTGGGGAGTTTAGTGGCAGCAGGGAGAGCCGTCATGCAGCTCTCCCGTCGCTCAACTCAAGAATGGCGTACTAATACGTATGCGCTGGGGGGCCTACATAACATGGAGCTGCGAGTAAAAATGGCCGCCAGGGTGAAACTGATATAAGTCTAAAGGATAAATACAGTTGTGAACTGGGCACCAAATGAAAACGAATATTTACAGTGTTAATGACGCCAGCCCCCAAATGATACCCTTACATTGCAGTGTATGCAGTGCCTATTTTACCATGCGGCTGTCGATGCCCAATTTATTTCCACGCCTTCAAATTACCTGCTTTGTCTCCCAAGTTGCAGACATATTATTCGCTTAGTGATACAGAATACCGAAGCAGCAGTTTGGGGTGCCCAAAACCACTAGGAAAATATAGGGGAATAAGAGACCGAAAAGCCCTCCTACTAAAAAGGCGCCCTTATAGAGGAGGATTAAAGAGACACTGACGAGGAAAAAACAATGATATAATGAATTGTATGTGTAGTACAGATAATCACTAGAACATTAGCAGCAAAGAAAATATTCTCATATTTTTATTTTCAGTTATATAGTTTTTTTTATAACACTGCATTATTCTCTAATATTTGCACTTTACACACTACTCAGCACTCTAAATGGTTTTACAGAGCAGGCTAGTGAACTTTTGAACTGTTCTCTGCAGAATAAAAAACAATACAGTGACTGACACTTGAGATAACACGCTTCAGAAGACAGAGCTCTCTGCGACTTTGAAAGTCGTGGAGCTCAATGGCTCTTTTGCATAGATAACAACTGGAATTTCTTAACTCTTCATGTACTGGAAACAATATTAGACTTATGTCTCTGCTCCTAATGTTTTATTTCTTAGCTGTACTACGCATACAAATCATTACATCATAATTTATTTTTCGCTTCAGTGTCGCTTTAAGGTTAGAGTTGCATAGGAAAATATTGGTCATTTAAATTACCAATATTTTACTACTAGTGGCAACCCCCTGCGCCCAGCCTGTAATAAAATCATGTGAAAATCTATTTGGTCGAATAAAAAATACATTGATATTGAAATGCGAGTTCCCCTCTCCCATAAAATGCCGCAGAGAGACTGGAAGAATTTCCTGTACCTCTTCAGTCCAGACATTTCCTGAAACATTCCTTTTTCATCCACAGTGAACATAGGAAAGCAAGAAGCAGAGAAGTCTTGCATGAATGTTAGACATCTTGTTTCTGTTACATATAGCGCTGCTGCCAGCACAGAGATTCTGGCCTGCTGGCATTCCGCTAAATCCTAAAGGCTCCCTCCGTCTGATAAATAATCTATATTGGTTTTGCATAAAAGTTTCCAGACTGCACACAGAATGACCTCTGTGGTCACTTAGTGACTGAAAAGGTCTGCAAGGTAATTTATTTGCATTGTTTTCATAAGAACATGCCCCTCGGGCCTTGTAACTCGGTAGTCACTTGACCTTGGCGATTGTTAAACGCTTTAAACACAGTTAGTTTAAATAATTGTTTTCATTTGATCTGTTGTGACCTGCGAGGAAGGGAACATAGCCTTCATTGAGTCTGGATCGTCTTACAGTTCACTTCTTCCCATTCGCTTCCATCATTAGACGCTAGCTCTTTCATAAAGCCAGGCTCATACAGCAGAACGCAGGGGAATGTTAAGCACACTTTTGTAGAATATATTTTGTATTGCGTATGGATAGATGGATAAGAGATCATTAAAGCAGCATTTTAAAAGACAGCAGCCTGCTCAGATGCAGCCTTGGCCTTGTTCACTCTGTGCGCGTTACAATCAGTTATAATGTGCGTGCAAAAAGGCATTAGAACTAACAGCCATGGTAATCAATGAGCTTGTTCACTTTGAATGTGTTTTTGCACACTAGTTAAAAAAATTGGCAGCTGTCTGCATTTTTCTATGAAGGCTGTGCATCAAAACCTTCTATGCTAGGATGGCAGAATAGTCCGACCGTAGCCTTGCTGCCCAGTTCATTTTCATGGGGATGGGGGAGAATTTCATGGGTAATCGTAATTCACCTTTTTAAATCTTTTTAACTCAACTGTATTGAAAGTGTTGAAGTATTACCTTTGGAAATAAAGCTCTTAGATTCAAAAGCCCATTGTGTAGCTCTGCCTGGATGCAGTGATGCAACTCTCAATACAGGCACAATACTACTTCTTCCTGCTAGTTTCCTCCTTAACCACTTAAGGGCCGCGGTTTTTAACCCCCACAGTGACCAGGCTATTTTTTACTAATTAGGCCACTGCAGCTTTAAGGCCTCGCTGCAGTGCCGTACAACCTAGCACACAAGTGTTTCCCCCCCCCCCCGCCCCCCCTTCCTTTTTCTGCCCACCAAAAGAGCTTTCTGTTGGTGGGCTCTGATCCCTGCCAGCATGTTTACTTATTTATTTTTTTAATAAATATTACTATTTTTTTAATTATTTTATTCTAACCCCGCTAGCCAATAGCAGCGATTGGCTGTCATAGGCTTCAGCCTATGACAGCGGATCGCTCCTGTGTGTCTCAGGGGGGACAGCCCTGCCGTAGATCGCAGCGTTGTACCGTGTAAATAGACGGCGGTTTTGCCGTCTAACATTCTCCGCTGGGAGGTTGAAGACAGAGCGAGCTCCGTCACTCAAGCAGGGATGGGATCCCCTGCAATCTCCGTCCCCAGGACTTCACGCCAATTGCTGTGGAGTGGTCCTGGGGCTGCCGCCTCGTTCGCGCCGATTGGCGTGGATCGGTCGGCAACAGGTTAAAGGACCACCATCACAAAAAAATGTAAAATGTAAAATACATGAAATCACATCAATAAAAAGTACATTTATCCCTGAGTAAAATGTGCTATAAATTACCTTTCTCCCACATTGCTGTCACTTACAGTAGGTAGTAGAAATTTGACAGATCTAACAGGTTTTGGACCAGCCCATCTCCTTATGGGGGATTCTCTGGGTTTTCTTTATTTTCAAAAGCATTTGGTGAACGGCAGTTTATATGTGTATACATGTATTTTAAATGTGGTCCTTTAACAGATAGAGGTTTTACAGTTGTTCCTGTGAAACTCAAGTCCACCTCCTCACTCTGGGTACATGGTTTTGTTCTGTAACGCAGGGATGCCGGGCAATGTAGTCTGGCCTATATTGTTCCTGCTACAGTGAGTGTCCTATGTGTACACCTGATTGACCCACCAGCTACTGTACCCATAGAGTAGAGGGAGCAATCTGTATTTCAGTGGGAACACTTCTATCCCACTTTGCCTCTTTAAAGAGAACCTGAACTGAAAATAAACATACACAGTTCATATTTACCTATCATGTAGTCTTCTCATCAATCTTTTTCTCATCTCCTGTGTCCTGTTTGTCCACTGTGATCGATGGAATTCTCTGTCCTCCATTTTGAAAATGGCCATTACCCCATAACAGCTTCCAGGTCAGCACCCTGTTATACTGTAATATCGCCCACTTCAGCCGTAGGGAAACATGGATATTACCTTGCACATTCAGTTGTAACTGACAGCAGCTGATATATAACTGAAAGCAACTGGTATATTTCAGTTCTGACAAAATCTTGTCAGAACTGGAAGGGATCACTGTAAGATAAAATGGTGAGCTTCTGAGAGGAACTGAGGGAGAGGTAAGTATGTAATATTTATTTGCGTCTACATCATATATTTATTTTAAATAATTTTACTCAGTTCAGATTCCATTTATAGCATTTAGAAATACCTATCATCCTAGTTGCTATTAAAAATTATTATTAACTAGTGTTTGTTCAGTTTTGAGTGAAGCTGGATTCCAGTCATAAATTAAAAAAAAATGTAAAAATTGTTTTAGTTTTTGCAAAGTCAAAAAAGAAAATAACTTCTTCATCCATTCATAGAATTGTATGCCTTCCTCAGGGACCTACAGCTGCCTGCTTTCTTTCCCTTCCAGCTATCAGTAGCGGAAAGGCTAAAGCTACATGTAATTTAGTGGGCCTGTTCACATCTGATGTGTTTTTCTACCTGTGATTAAAAACATGAATCTGCTTGCTCAAGGGTGTTTTTAGGCATAGATGTTCCAGGCCTCTGCCTGGAGTGCCATTGGTCCTGGGGGGTGCCATGCCTCTGATTAAACCGCCCAGAACTAAGCCACACCTCCTGAATGAACGGCACATGGTTTATATTAGCTAGCGTGTGGATGTGTGTGGTTTTTTTTGAAGGGGGGAGGGGGTGACACAGGACTGCTTGCTTGGATTGACAAACAGGTTAGAAACACCCCTATGTTTGCTTCTTTCCTGCATGGCGTTTGGGTTTTGTTTTTTTGTACTAAAATGCATGTTTCACGAATATGCACTTTTTCTCGGTTCTGCCTGTTCAGTAAGCTGTACCTATTCAGGAAGAAGTTTTGTGGGCAAGTCTCCCTAACATTGCTTCTGTCTACTGAGAGCACTCTTGTGGCTGCCTCGCAAGTGATTTGAGTCCGACAGGAGAAAAGCACTATACAAATACTGAAATTATTATTGATTACATACAAATGCACCTGAACTTTGTTAGAAAATATATGCGCAAAACAAGTGTTGTGCTGTGTAGAATGCGAGTAGCAGTACATCCTCCAGCACTGCTGTCACCACTGCCTCACATAGATACTGGGAAGAGCTTCTGTCAGCATACGTGGTCAGAAAACGTGTTGTACAGCAAGCAAACTATTTTATTGCCATTTTCCTGAAACTGGTGGGATGCCTATTTGTAACGTTGTTTAGCCTCCAGTGCACCACTAGCCCCTCCAAAAGATCGTCGACCACAGCTATGGTCACAAGCTATTGTGCATGCATGGCTGCCAGTGTTCGGTGTTTGGGCTGTTCTCAAAGATTTAAACTGCACAAACACAGATCACTCACAGTTGCAGGAGTACGATCGAGAGAGGGCCCTGCATGCAAAATAGAAGACAGCTGTGGTCTGTGATTTTTTTTGAGGAGCTAAAGGTACACTGGAGGGCAGCAGACCTACACTGAGGGACTAAATAGACTGCTAGAAGCTGGAAGAAGCCCCAGGTAAGTAGAGCTTATGTTTAACATTTCAGCTTGGATGTCCTTTAAAGGACACCTGAAATGGGAGGGATATGGAGCCTGCCATATTTATTTCCTTTTCACCAATACCAATTGCCTGGCATCCTGCTGATCTTTTTGGCATCATTCTGGCTGTAAGAAGTAATGATCCTTTGAATTTCCTGCAGTAAAACCTCATTAGAAACCAGTTCTCAAGGTTTCTCAGCTGTTTTAGCATCTATTTACTTTTCAGGAAACTGGACTGAATTCAATGAACTGTTGGCAAGCCCTCTTGCATAGATAACAACTCCAGGTTTTATTTTTAACTCTTGCTGTACTGGAAAATAGAAAGGAACTTCATAGGATTTGTGTAGTATTCTATGTACTTACAGTATGTTTATCTCCTCAAGACACATCAATTCATGTATGCTTTAACCACTTCACACCATGCTTTGAAAGGTCAAAATGGGCGTGTGCTTCGTGGCCCTAGCAACCCCTCACAGGAGAGATGAGGCACATAGAAGAAGGAAATTTCATAACTATCCATCCAGCATGAGGAATGTGCTGAAAGTTAATTTATAGCACAGGAGTGAGAAGGAGTTAAAAATACAGAAGTCTCTTTGTCGTGCGTTGTAACTCTGGTGATGGAGGCGTGGCTTGGCCTAAATGTTCGGTGTTAGCAGGTGGTCCCTCTTTTCCTTCACACAATGTTGGGTGGTTTGCTTTCCAGGTGTACAGAAAAGCTGACATTATAACATACAAGCATGGAATATGATTTCATTTTTAGCCACGGCACCAATGTGCTCTCTCATGATAGCATCAGGGAAGTATGCAGCCAATTTGTTCACGTTGTGTGTGATTTCTCCCCTGTCACGGTATCTGAGTCCTCCCAGCCCTTCTACTGGTTAATAAGTATATCCATTCAGCTGTTGCTGCGCAGTGGTCTGCCAGAAGTGCCTATGTGGTATGTTTGATGTAATCCCACCCAGTGTGTGTCCAGGGGTGAGACAGGCCGAGCCCTGTGTGTTTGAGGGTCACACGCAAAATGAATGCTCTCCTACAGATTAGCAGGCTATGCAATTCAATTTCAGGCCATTAGCTACTTTTATTTGTTTTACACACTCAGTCTGCTTGCCCCACACTCTTTCCATTGTATGTTCTTTTTTACGTGTCTGTGTTTTTATTTATTAAAGAGGAACTCAAGTGAAAATAATGTAATAAAAAAAGTGTTTCATTTTTACAATAATTATCTATAAATGATTTAGTCAGTGTTTGCCCATTGTAAAAGCTTTCCTCTTCCTGATTTACATTCTGACATTTATCACATGGTGACATTTTTACTGCTGGCAAGTGATGTAAGTGGAAGTACCTACTGCTTGCTTTTTTGGCAGTTGGAAAAGGCTGTAAACAGCTATTTCCCACAATGCAACAAGGTTCACAGACAGGAAACTGCCAGGACCATGGTCCTCACAGTTTCCTGTGGGAGGCGTTTCACCACAATATCAGCCATACAGAGCCCACTGATAGTGCTTTAGCTGGGAGTGAGCAAATTCTGTGTTTTGTGCAATACCTGACAGCGTTTTTTTTGCATCTGTGGAGGTGCAGCAGGGCCTGGACTGGTGAAAGCAGCAAGCTAAGGAGGATAGAGGCTAAATTTGTGCTGGGAATAGGCTGGTGAACTTAGAGAGGAAGAGGAGGGTTCGGAAGAGGAGGAGCGTATCAATATAAGGAAAGGGAGGGGTTGGGGCCTACAGGGAAGTTGTGACAACTTTAGTTGTTAATAGCATACATGAGATTGTCACCAAAACTGCTACGTATATTAAAGAAAAGAATGGGAACAAGTAAAAAAAAAACGAATCTGAGAAAATCTATTTTAAAAATACCAAGGAAAAAATGTTTTTTTTTTTTACTCAGAAAAATTACAATTTAAATAAAACCTGTAACTCGGGAGGGGGAAGCCTCTGGATCAGGCTTTCTCAACCAGGGTTCCCTGGAACCCCAGGGTTCCTTGAGGACTCTGCAGGGGTTCCTTGGCATTTTACCCCATCGTGGGGGAAGTATAATAAAGCACACTATAATAGGTGGTACTGTAACAAGTAGCGCTAAATTGGGGGCTCAGGAGACAGTATAATGAGTGGCAGTGTAATGGGGGTAGTGAAATAAACAGCCACACATACTTTTAAAGATTATGCCTTCTGCAAAATAAATGCAGGGGTTCCTCGAGACCAAAAAATTGTTTGCAGGGGTTCCTTGAGATCCAAAAGTTATTTACAGGGTTCCTCCAAGGTAAAAGGGTTGAGAAAGGCTGCTCTGGATCCTAACGAGGCTTCCTCTGTCCTCCTCGGTCCTGGCAACCCAGTGCTTCGACCCCCCGAGCAGCGGTGAGGTAAATACCGTCTGCGCAGGATCGCACTAGGTAAATATTGCCTGACAATTTTCAGCCTTGCTGAAGAGGTTTTGGGTGAGCCAGTGCTAGATTCCCCCAAGCTACAGAGGACGGGGAGGCCTCATTGGAACCCTGAGGCTTCCCCCTCCCAAGGTAAGTATCCCCCAGAGGGGGGGTTTGTTGCTGGGTCTCTTTAAAAAACATTTTTCCTTTACATTTCTAAAATTGATTTTCTCAAAAATGATAAGCTCTTTTAGAAAAATTATTTTTATGCCTTATTCTCTTTTACATATGTAGCAATTTTGATGACAATAGCATGCTTTGCTATTTACCTCTAAAATCAGCAAGAAATGACACAAAAATTACGCAAATTTTGGAATGAATTACACAAAATCAATTGAATGTCCAAATTGTAATTACGTATGGTCGTAATTGCAAAAAATTATGTTAACCTTCTGAGCGTTACACCGCTCAGAAGGTTTTGTTACTTTTAGCCCGATTTTGAAATAATTGTGCCAAATGACTGTAAACCCTCTGGCTAGCACTAGGCTCTATGGGGAGGATGGCACATGACGTCATGTCGTCGCCGACGTCATGCGCAATCCTGATCTTCCCCATAGAGAGACCGGTGCTGTGCCGGGAGGCTGCTGGATCCAGGGGGGGGGGGGGGGGTAATGTACAAACGGGGGGATCGCAGGGGAGCGGCGGGTGCCTGACACTTTTACTAGCTAGCCTAGTGCTATCTAGAGGGTTTACAGTCATTTGGCACAATTATTTAATTATGGGGGACTCCTGGGGCCACAGAGCGGTATGCCCGACACAGCTTGGGGCTGGAGGAAGCCTCGGGTAACTAGCGCTTATTTTGGGAATATTAGCCTGATAACTCCTTTAAGTTTTGTGTAATCATAATTAGCAGATTTCGATAATCACTATTCATTTCTGTACTTCCCTTTCTTTCCTTCTCTTCCTCTTCTGTGTTTCCCTCACATGTCTTCTCTTCCTTTCCTAATCTTCTCAAAAATATTGACATTTGTTCTATTTCTCTCCTTTGTATTCCCTTTCGTTACACTTCTTCTTTCCTTTCAGTAAGCAGTTTCCTTTACTTCCCACTTTCCTTTTTTACCCTTTTATTTCCTTTTCCTTCCTCCCCTTTCCCTTCCTTTCTGCCTCCCTGCTATCTCCTTTTCCTCACCCTCTCTCTTTTCCCCTTACTTTACCTCATGGATTTTCAGCCCTCTCCCTACTTTTCTTTTCATGTCCCATTTCTTAGTCTTTCTGCTTACTTCTTAAAGGACTTACGAGGCGAATAAGCAAAAAAAAGTTAAATACCTATGCTGCTTTATGACCCTTGGGGGACGCCATCCACATCCCCCCTTTCATTCCGCGGTGTTTATATTTGAAAGTCCAGGCTGGGGGGGGGGGGGGGGGTCCCGACCCGATCCCACGGGTCGTCCTTAGTTTCTCCACTAAAGATGGCCGCCATGTCCGGCCGCAGCTGCGCAGTTCTCATTGCTGCAAATGCGGCTGCGCAGCTCTACGTCCTCCCCCAGCTCCGACCTCTTTACCGGCAGTGTCGCGTACATAAAACACGCGAGACTGCCGGTAAAGAGATCGGCGCAGGGGGAGGACGTAGAGCTGCGCAGCCGCACTTGCGGCAATGAGAACTGCGCAACCACGGCCGGACCTGGCGGCCATCTTTAGTGGGAAAACTAAGGACGACCCATGGGATCGGGTCGGGCCCCCCCCAGTCTGGACTTTCAAATAGAAACGCCGCGGAATGAAAGGGGGGATGCGGATGGCGTCCCCCAAGGGTCATGAAGCAGCATAGGTATTTTCCTTTTTTTTGTGTTTATCGCCTCGTAAGTCCTTTAAGTATAATTTGCGCTTTCTCTCTTTCCTTTACCTCACTGAAAAACAGAACTTTGCCTTCTTAAAGGAATACTATCGAAGTATGCATTTATTTTGAAATGCTGTATGTTGTAGCACACATTAGGACTAGGAGTAATTTGATTCCTCACACAGCTGTTCCTCTCAGCTGTAAAATCCTCAGTCAGTTGTCAGTGTTGGATACAAAATGTATCTAAATACTGGGCTCCCAGAGGGCTAGACCATGTCTTTGCACAGGGGAGTTGCTATCAACTCCTCAGTTTATACTTTAATTATCACCTTGCTGAAAGAATCTGGTTGATATGGTGGTAAGGGGTTAAAGATTCTAGCAATTTGTGTTTAATATCTTTGCTTCTCTTGACTGATAAAGATACTAATAATGCTAATTGTAGACAGTGGTCTGCCCCTCTCAGCAGCTTGTAAAGTGGATGCAACCTGGAGTGAATCACCTCAAGCAGGCAGCCAGTCTGAGTGTAAACAAAGACTAGTGTTATAGCTTGTTATATTCCAGCAATATTACAGCTAATTTAGGCCCGGTTCACACTTGCGGTTCTCTGCCAAACGGACCGGATGACCTGACCGGATCCGGATCGGAACTGTACGGTTCTGATCCGGATCCGATCCGGATCCGGTCAGGTTGCATCAGGTGTTCATCAGGATGCGATCCGGATCCGTTTGGCAAAAGATAGTAGAAATAGAATAAAAATGTTGGGGTCTGGGAGGTCAGCAGAAGGGGGACCTGTGGAATCAGGCCCTCCGCTGTTTAGCACTCACCTCCACCTCCGACATACTGCCAACATCTCCAGCACGTTTAAAGTCACTGCTGCTCCACTCCAAAATGCTTGCCCATGTGTCCCCATCCAAAATCGCCGCTACAATACGCATAGGAAGTGGGGTAGAACATCCGGATTTTTAGCCAGTGTGTTGTGCGCTCTCCGGTTCTCATTGGTTTGTATTGGCCGGATGGTGCTATCCGGCTCCGCTCCGGATACGGCTGCCGGAGGAGCCGGACCAAAAAATAGCGCATGTTGGGTCTTATGCCGGAGTCCGGATCCGGTCCGGATCCGGTCCGGACGAAACGGACGCATGTGAACGGACGCATAGGCTTTCATTGCTATGCCGTGCGTCCGTTCCGTCCGTTCTGCATGCGGTCCGGCTCCGGCACGGCGATTCCGGACGGCGACCGCTAATGTGAACCGGGCCTTAGTTACCTGTTACCACCTCAGATCAGCCTATTTCTCCTCATGTCTCCTGCATGCTGTGAGTTACACAGTGAAATCTATTTGTGAGCTGTGTGACAGAGTAACCAAGCAGCTCAGGGTGACCCAAACTACTATGAGCTGTGTGAGAAATGAATTTTTAAGCAGGGATAGTGAGAGAGAGACCTGGGTGAATAAATAAAGTGCCCCTAGCACTAGTGGTAATGTGTACATTAATATAGAGTATTAAAAAAAAAGTCGTTTCAATCGATAGTATTCCTTTAAATCAGAAGGTATATGCGATTATTCACGTTGGAGTGGACTCCACAATGCATCATTGCTGAATATGCAAATTGTCTCTTTGTTGTCCCTGATAGCTAAACACACCTCCAGAACCTCTGGAATGCAATGTGTCAGCTTGTTAATTTTAAGGTTCAGTCTCACATGGTTGGTGCCATTATCCCAACGTCATGTGTGCCTGTGTGGTGGTGGCTGGGACTGCCATGTGTCTTCCTAAGTGTTCCTGTGTATCAACCCAGCTTGTCTGATCATTCTGGATCTGCTTCCTTAACCAGCCGGGCGGTATGGACGAGCTCAGCTCGTCCATCACCGCCGGAGGCTGCCGCTCAGGCCCTGCTGGGCCGATTTTCATCAAATAAAGAGCAGCACACGCAGCCGGCACTTTGCCAGCCGCGTGTGCTGCCCGATCGCCGCCGCTCTGCGGCGATCCGCCGCGAGCAGCGGCGAAAGAGGGTCCCCCCAGCCGCCTGAGCCCAGCGTAGCCGGAACAAAAAGTTCCGGCCAGCGCTAAGGGCTGGATCGGAGGCGGCTGACGTCAGGACGTCGGCTGACGTCAGGACGTCGGCTGACGTCCATGACGTCACTCCGCTCGTCGCTATGGCGACGATGTAAGCAAAACAAGGAAGGCCGCTGATTGCGGCCTTCCTTGTTTATTCTGGGCGCCGGAGGCGATCGGAAGAACGCCTCCGGAGCGCCCTCTAGTGGGCTTTCATGCAGCCAACTTTCAGTTGGCTGCATGAAATAGTTTTTTTTTTATTTAAAAAAAACCCTCCCGCAGCCGCCCTGGCAATCTTAATAGAAGCCAGGGTGGTTAAAGTGACCTTGGCTTATTATCTGGTATTCCCTGTCTGCTGCCCTCCCTGATCCGGGTTTGTATCACGTTAAACCTGTACGCTGCCTGCACCAATCCTGGCCTGTTTTCAGACTACGAATCTTGCTGTCTGCCTCTGACCTCAGCTGGCGTACCGGCTACAATTATTGCCATCTGTCTCCAATGTGTTGTTTTGGAATCTCCTATCTTCCACCCTGCGGTTCTCTGTTCTCTCAACCACTGTTAGAGTTTTTCCTGCGTGCAACCTGGTGGGCACTAGGCAGCAAAGCAGTCCGTTGCCCGTTGGGGTAGTGGTCTATCATCCCTTGCGGGGTGCTCTGGTGAAGTCTGATTGGATTGGCTGATCCTGATCAGTGCATGGCATGGACTAATATGGCTCTATAGGGTAGGACTGTTAAAACCCAGGCTCACAGATTACTTAGCAAGCTCATGGTGTACCAGAACTCAGAGGAGTGTGTAATGAGATGAAGGAAATCAAAAAGCCTCCTTACTAAAATGCTATCCAAAGCTCACTCCAACCTGAATAATCCCAAATACCTTCTGTTTTAAGAAGGCAAGCTTCTGTTGTGCATAACATTTTAGTAAGGAAGCTTTTTGATTTCTTTCAGCCCCCATAGAGCCATATTAATCCATGACATGCATTCATGAGGATCAACCAATTGGAAACAGTCTGTAGGCATGTATGATTAGATTGGCTCTGTAATATTAACAAGCTGACATCAATACATTCCAGTGGTTCTGAAGGTGTGTTTAGCTATCAGGGACATCAACGAGATAATTTGCATATTCAGCAGTGATGCATTGTGGGACAACTCAAATCTCACTCCAAACTTAATAATTGCAAATAACTTCTGTTTTAAGAAGGCTAACTTTTATTTTACATAGCATTTTAGTAAGGAGGCTGTTTGATCCCTTTTGGCCCCTTACACACTCCTAGGTTTTCTGTTATCCCATGAGCTTGCTGGGCATTCTGTAACTTTACCTCACGGTGTTCTTTCCTGTTTTCTTTTTGGATATTCCTGATGAAATCACAGTACTCCAGGATGTCTCCATTGTAATTTCTGCTTGCCAGATCCTGGTAGTCTGCAGAACACGCTCCCGCTCTTTACTCTGTACAGTATATGATCACTGGTGTAATTAAAATCATGCCTTGCATCGGCTTTCAGGGTCTCGTTCATGGGCTCTTTGAAACTGAGCTCATGCATTATTCTCTGCCAGGAAGCTAGCCGGCGCTGACTTCCTGACTGAAATGTGTGTGCATTGTACAAAGGCTGATATACGGGGGCAATGTGTGTATACATCATAGCTCTCCTCATTGTGCTCCCAGCATGTTCCCCCAGAGAACACCTCCGGCGAGCTACTACTTGGTATTTTGTATACAATTCGGGGATGCTGGTAATTTAAACATTTCTCTTGTTTTCCATGCGAAACATGGAAAGTATGTCTTGCCATCCATGTGCAGAAAACTGATTTGCAGCTAGTTCTGCTATACGCTCCCTGCAGAGACAGACCAGGATAACTCAGAGAGAATTCAAAATGACTTTTTATCATTTGCATTCAGCTCCAGGATTCCAGCGCAGAATGGGAAATGGCAAATGCTACTTTTGGTTTCTGTTCTCGTAATGTTTTTTCCATTGTGTGTAAAATGTTACACCAGCTCCTCATCCTTCTATACATTATGAAATTGTCACTTTTCTGATACGTGGGTTATGGATGCCAGAATCTCCAGGCAGAGAGAGTATCACCATTACCAGAATTGTTAATGTTAACGTGAACTCGAGGTGAGAGGGATAGGGAGGCTGCCATATTTATTTCCTTTTAAACAATACCTGTTGCCTGGCAGACCTGTTCTTTTGGCATCAGTAGTTTTACTCATCCAGTCAAACTTGAGTCAGAGCACCTTATTTACATGCTTGTTCAGGGTCTATAGGTAAAAGTATTAGAGAGACAGGATCAGGGGGACAGCCAGGCAACTGTAATTGTTTAAAATGAAATAAATATGTCAGCCTCTACAGTGTTCTCCCCAGAATTTTTTTTCCAGCCGGGTGGCATGAAAAAGTAGCAGGGTGGGGTGATATGAGAGAATGCAGGGCCTGTGCTTCTGTGCACAACTCTAATTACAGCATAGGAGGAGGTGAGCCAATGACAGCTGGATGCTCACCAAAACTAGCTGGGTGGAGCACCTGGCTAAAAGAGCCTGGGAAGAACACTGCTCTATATCTCTCTCACCCAGGTTCCCTTAACCTCCCTGGCGTTCTGGAGGTCGCCGCTCAGGCCCCGCTGGGCCGATTTGAATAATTTTTTTTAAAACACGCAGCAAGCACTTTGCTTGCTGCGTGTTGCGCCTGATCGCCACTGCCGCCTCAACCCCCAGACTCCGTGCGCTGCCTGGCCAATCAGTTCCAGGCTGCGCTGAGGGGTGGATCGGGACTCCCTGTGACGTCATGACGTCAATGACATCGATGACGTCACTACGGTCGTCACCAAGGCGACGGGGGAAGCCCTCCTGGAAATCCCGTTCAGAACGGGATTTCCGGACGGGTGATTGCGGCGGCGGCGATCGGAGGGGTGGGAGGGACGCCGCAGGGAGGGAGGAATCATGTAGCTAGCGCTAGGCTAGCTACATGATAAATTAAAAAAAAAATTGCAAAAAACGTCTGCGGCCGCGGGAATCAGAACGCCAGGCAGGTTTTTTAAGGGGCCTCGCTGATAACTATTTTTTTTCACTATTTAACTTTGTATATATATCTATCTGTATATATCAGTCCCCGGTTAATAAACAAAATAGGGACTGTAGGTTCATTCTTAACCTAAATCCGTTCTTAAGTCAGAATAATGTGCCATCTATTTCCCTGCACCTCCTCTATGCCCCCTGTGCTTCCAGTGTCCCCCTCTGTGTCACCTCTATCCCCCTGTGCCCGCAGTGTACCACAGCAAAATGTCATTTTTCCAGTTTAAAACCAATAAAAAAAAAAATCTCAAAAACGACAAGGTTTTCATGGGTTGTTCGTAACTACCTGTATTTATGTTTTGGTTGCTGTTAGTACAGATTTTTTTTAAATCTTTTGCCTCTGTTCCCACTTCATAACACAGAATGGCAAATGCAGAAATGTCAGGCAAGAAGAGACAAGAATTCTAATACAATTGTCAATAGTTTTGATGCAATGAGAACAGTCTCTAATAATACTACTAATAATAATCTGTTGAATTCAAGGCTGGTTTTATACTTTTTGTGCCCCTAGACCAAGTATGTTTTGGCTCCACTTTCGTGTGCAGCAGCGCCCCTCCCATTCCATGTACAGCCCCCTCTTCCATGTGTATCATGCATTTAGTGTAGCCCCCCTATTTCATGAACAATTTCCTCGGGCTTCATCTTTTTCCGTGTGTTGCCCCTCCTCTTTCCTACATAGCAACTCCTCTTTCATGTTCAGGTGCCCCTCTAGGCCGCTGCCGCCCAAGGCCAGGGCCTTTGAAACCTACCCAGAAATCCGGCAATGTCTGAATCGCAGCCTGGCACCAGACAATACACTAGTGTTATCTTTGAAATTATAACTACAGTACTACTCCATGCACAATTTTATTTGTTATTTAGTACACCATCATTTTAAATGAATGGTGCATAAATACATTTTGTAAAAAAAAATAATTATATAACTTATACAGAAAAAAAAAAAAGAGGAAAAATACCTACCAAACCAATTTCTAGATCCTTTGCAACTGACCCCTGCCTGTTAATTCCAATCAGTCTGAAACACTTCTTCCTTTAGTCACATGGTCATGCAGGGGCTTGAAGCCACACCTCCCTGCATGGCTTCATTAGGGCTTGGAGGAAGAGAGTCCTCCATTTGTTAATGTTCACACAGCATTTTAGGCCACGGGAGCCTTGTTTCATGCCAAAGCCTAGGGTTCAGGCACTCTGGTTTTGTTCTGTTAAGATAAGTGCCCAGAGATAGACCTTCACCAGCTGACCCTGCAGGACAGTTCCTAAGTTTGCCTTTGGTCTTGAGGTTGTTGGACAAAAGATGATTTGTCAGAGCCGTTCTGGGAAGGAGAGACATGTGATAACATCCACACTGCAAGAATTTAGTTTATAATGACCCTCCCTGACCATATCGATACATTTGCATAGTTCCAGACAATCCAGCCTTTGTGATAGGTTGCAAAGCTCCTTCAGTAGATAATTAAAGATGAAATAGAAATACAGTTTTATTATGTTAAAACTAGCAGACCCAAGCCAGTTTAAAAATGGGCTCTAGGGTTGGTTTGTCTCCGCCGGCCGCTGCGTGTACTGCGCACACACGCGCACACCCACTGCAAACAACACGCGTGCACCCGCCGCACACCCGTACGCCCGATCACATGCCCGCCCGGCTCCCTGGCCCTGTCCTCCTGTCTCTGTGAGGCTGGGTCCGTGATGCGCACATGCGCAGTAGCAATAACCACGGACCCAGCTACACAGAGGGAGCACACGCAGGGACACAGGGATTTTATTATAGTGGATATACAGAAGGCCATTGAAATATTATTAGAACCAAATGAAATCATTGATATATGCTTGGCTTGTACAATAGCAGATAAAAATTCCTGAAATAAAAAAAGGGCTTTTTCTAGGCTAGGGAGTTACATAGGTATGCAAAAGTAATTCTAGTCTTGAGCATAGTTGGTATACACTGGGTTTTACTACTGGTTTCATGAACCGGAGCATCAGGGACAAATTAACCCTCCGAATCCTGTAACTGTCCTACCAAAACAATATCCCTGCCACCCACCAATAGCCTTTTACCTCCCTTCTTTCCACATCTCCCACTTAAATAATAGGTACAGTTTTGCAAGGTAGTTCACTTCTCATTCATCCCCTAACCTACAAAAATGTCACAATGCAGTGAGGTGCATTGTAACCTCCTGCCACATGTCGCCTGTAAACAGAGGCCTGGCTGCACTGTCGGTTTGGTACCATGGTTGTGGTGGACTGCAGCCAATACTCTCTATTGCCTTGATGTTGCAGTTGTTGCCACTACATCTGTCACAGAACAGTGTGTATAATGTAAATCTGTACTGGACCTAAGTAAAACCCTTACCCTAGCCAAACTATATTGTGTTTTATGGTGGAAGCTCGGCATGCTATCTCCAGTAATTTTTCTCTCCTTAGGGCAATCAGAAATTGCTTTATCCATTGATAAAATTATTGTGAGGATTCAAGTTTAAAGATATCTGGTGCTGAGGTATTGTGGTTCTGGATTTAAAGAAAACCTGAACTGAACATTAAAAGTCAAAATAAGCAAACACAAGTCATACTTACCTTCCATGTAGTCTACTCCTCAGTGTCTTTCTCCTGTCCCGCGTCCTGTTTGTTCACTGTGATCAAGGGAATTTTCCGTCCTCCATTTTGAAAATGGCCATTACCCATAACAGCTTTCTGGTCAGCACACAGTTAAACTGTAACATCGCCCACTTGAGCCATAGGGAAACATGGACATTTACCTGGTACATCAGTTTTTCTCTCAGCTATAACTGACAGCAACTGATATTTTACTGACAGCAACTGATATATTTCAGATCTGACAAAATATTGTCAGAACTGGAAGGGATTATTATCAGAAGAAAATGGTGAGCTTCTGAAAGGAACTGATGGCAAGGTAACTATGCAATGTTCATTTGAAGTTACCTCGTGTGTTTATTTTAACATTTTTACTCAGTACAGGTTCTCTTTAAGCATTCATTTGAAAAGGGGGCCAAGACAGCTATGTCGAAACTACATCAGTGCTTATCTGCCAGTTCCCAATTAGAGATGGCCAGAACCTCCGATTCTAGGTTTGCGAACCGGGTTCGCGAACCTCCGCAAACGTTTGCGAACCTCCGCAAATGTTCGCAAACTTGCAAACTTTCACGAACTGCAATAGACTTCAATGGGAGGCGAACGTTGGAAACTAGAAACATTTATGCTGGCCACAAAAGTGATGGAAAAGATGTTTCAAGGGGTCTAACATCTAAATTTTTGCATAGATGAGTGGGATGAATGCCAAAAGGGAAAAATCTGGATTTGACGCAAAGCAGCGTTTTAAGGGCAGAAATCACATTGCATGCTAAATTGGAGGCCTAAATTGCTTTAAAACATCTTGCATGTGTATACATCAATCAGGAAGTGTAATTAAAGTACTGCTTCACACTGACACACCAAACTCACTGTGTAACGCACCGCAAACAGCTGTTTGTGTAGTGACGGCCGTGCGGGACTGGTGCGCACCATGGCGAGAGTGCAGGCAATAGCGGTTGTCAAGCCCATATGGTCACCAGGCTGAGGTAGCTCAATGACTGAACAACAGTGATTGTCCAGCTGATCGAATTTGGTCTTATTATCGTTGGTGTGCCACCCCCCAAGACACTCATACAGCCGTCGGTCATTGCTTCATTGTGATACGCAAGCCCCTTTACCGCGGTAATGATCACGAAGGGGAATTGACACATGTACATGCCTGTTGTTTTGTTGTTGCAGCCGCAGTGCAGCCAAAAAAATTAGGCAGGCATGTACACGCTCCAGAAAAATTATCATAGCGGCCACTGGTAGCAGCGGCCTTAAAAATTCAGGAATCCGCCTAGAGTCCTGGTGGACCCTGTTGGTGGTTGTTGCGGAGAAGGCAGTCAAGCGGCCTGCAGGGAGAGATGCTTTGTGGGGACTGACTTAGTCTTGGGGCAGGCAGTCACACGGCGTGCAGGCAGAGATGCTGTGTGTGAGGACTGACTTAGTCTTCGGCAGGCCTGAGCGTGCTTTGCAGACCAGGCATCCGTGGTCAGATGGACCCTTGACCCAACGCTCTGTGCCAGAGATGTCACCACTTGCCTTTCAACATCACGGTACAGTTTAGGTAATGCCTTTTTTGAGAAAAAATTGCGGCCTGGTATCTTCCACTGCGATGTGTGGCTATGCTTTTGTGTGCTGCTTTTCCTCAGGTGGTCATCCCATTGCAGTTTGTGCTTTGTAATCATGTGCCTTTTCGTAAGGTAGTTGTTCCTAAGCGGCTCTTGGTCTTTCCACGGCTCAATTTTCGGTGGCAGAGAGTACAGATGGCATTGCTCTCATCTGAGGCAGACACACAAAAAAATGTCCACACCGCTGAGCCCTGGGGTGATGGCACTTTAGTGGTGGCGGCCGACTGAGTGTTAAGTGGGGTGCCAGAATCAGAGCAGGAGGAGGAAGATATGTCACGCTTCCGTGTGGAAGCTGAGAAAGATGAGGTGTTCTGTGTTAAATAGTCAACTACGTCCTGACAATATTGGGGGTTGATGGCATGTTCTTTCTTCTGAACACTGTACTTTGGTTGAGGGTCACACGAAATCACGACAGAGCGACCTCCAACAGACCTGCCAGGTGGCCTGCCTCTGGCTCTGCCTTTTATTTGTCCATATTGGGGGGGATGAAGTGAAAGGTATGCAATGACTTGACTAATACAATGTACGGTTACACAGGTGCAGTGAACAGGTTGCAGTGACTGGTATTACAAATTTGCAGCTGCCTGTCACACACACACACACACACACACACACACACACACACACACACACACACACACACACACACACACACACACACACAGGTACCTTGAACAGGTGCAATGACTGGTGGTATTAACAATGCGTGCGCTCACGTAGGTATAGGTAGGTAGGTGCACTGAACAGTGAACAGGTGCAGTGATTGAGACTATAGATGTGCAGCTGCCTGTCACACACACAGGTAGTCACTGAATGTGCTGGGTCTGGCAGTGGCACAGTAGGAATTAAGGTGCCAAAGGCCAGCTGCGACTGACTGACAGGGCTGTATATAGTGCAAGTGGGCCACACAAGAAAAAAAAATTAATCACAAGAACAACATTAGCTCTCAAAAGAGCTGTTGAGGGGTGCTTTTTTAGCAATAAGAATCAGCAAGGAGCAAGATAACAAGCCTACAAGAGCCTAACTAAGCTTTCCCTATGTGAGTCTGCAGCAGCTCTCCCTTCTCTAATTACTGCAGGCACATGAGTGAGTCCAATGCCTGACGCTGCCTGCCTTTTATAAGGGGGGGGGGGTGGGGCTCCAGAAGGGAGGGTAGCCTGATTGGCTACAATTTGCCTGCTGACTGTGATGTAGAGGGTCAAAGTTGACCCTGATGATGCACTATGGGGGCGAACCGAACTTCCACAATAGTTTGCGGTTCTCGACGATCGCGAACCACGGAGGTTCGCCGGGAACCGTTCACCGGCGAACCAATCGGGCCATCTCTATTCCCAATATTAACACTCCTGCCGGTTAATTAAAACCGCCAGGGGGCAGCGCAGCACTATTTTTTTTTTTAATCATGTAGCTAGCCTACATGACAGCCGCTGTGCAGCGGCATCCCCCTGCCCTCTTTGATCGCCTTTGGCGATCAAGCCGGTCCGGAAATCCCCCGTCGCCACGGCGATGGGCGGGATGACGTCACGGACGTCATCGACGTTGTGACGTCAAAGGGAGTCCCAATCCACCCCTCAGCGCTGCCTGGCACTGATTGGCTAGGCAGCGCATGGGGTCTGGGGGGGTAGCGCGGCATGGCGGGTAGTGGCAAATCGGTGCGGAGCTGCGGCGATCGGGCAGCACACGCAGCTAGCAAAGTGCTAGCTGCGTGTACAAAAAAAGAAAATTATGCAAATCGGCCCAGCAGGGCCTGAGAAATCCTCCTGCGCGGCATAGCCCGAGCTCAGCTCGGGCCTACCGCCAGGAAGGTTACACAATAGTCATGGTAATCGCGTCCACGTTCATTCCAGTGGTTTTACTGTAAGTTTTCAGTGACCTTAATGACTGTGATTTTGGCACTGGACTTTATCTTTTGATGAGTATTTCCTACTTGGGGTGGGGAATCGGTAGGTCACAGAGGGGACCTTTGTTTTGGGTGGAATGGGGCTTATGTTAGAAAGGGTGTGGGCATAGTGGCACATGATACGGGAATAAACAGAGCAGTTCTTTTTTTCTTTAATTTATTTCACTTTATACTCATAATAGGGTTTTGGATTCAAAGATTCTAAAACTGACTGAATTTTTGCAATTTATAAGATTACACACTGTCTCTATTTGTTACTTGAACAATGAATTGCCTAAATTATGTTTTTTTTCTCATTTATTTATTTAAAATTTCATAAAACACTGCTAGTATAACATTTCAGTACTTATTTTGAGGGAAAAAAATACAATTGAGTAAAAAAATAGTGTTCTCTCCCCTTCGCGCTAATATTATTTGATGGCCATACATGCTGTTTGAGAATTTCCTCCCGAGTGGAGAGAATGGAGTTTGTTTGCAGTAATTGCATTTCCGAGCGTTTGTTCTCCTGCTTTTCAGTATGGGCTAAGTCAATTGGAACTTATGATTTCATTGCTGTGCGGAGGAAAGTGCTATGTAAATTGATCCGGGATGTGTGCAGAGAAAATGGCATGGAGACTTGGAAATTGAGACACTTATTACTTAGTTTACAGTTCATTTAGGATGGCAGCTAATGGATGAGGATACTTGTCGTGTTTTATTTAAAGGGTCAGACCACTCAAAGCTGGTATTTTAGTTGGTGGTGGAGGCTGGTCACTTAAGTCACCCACTGACCTGTCATGTCTTACAAGGACTCCGAAGGTGAGAGCTATGTGTTGGAATTCTCAGGTTTGCTTCTCTTAAAGGGGACTAAGAACCTTTTTTTTCCCCTGGAATTTCTCCTGGTTTTTAATAGCTATAGGAGCTTCCATGTTCCCCTCTCCCCTTTAGCTGTCCTTATTTACTGATGTCACAGATGCTATCTTCACACCTTCCCTGATGAAAAGTATTGTTTACATCTTGGTCATGTGTGCAATAAAACAATTAAATTAGTCCTTAGCTGCCTGAAACCTCTGCGGTTAGGCCATCCCGCTGGAGTAAGCTAATAGAACCTCTGTTAACTTTTAAATGTAAAAATAAAAGGTACAAATTTAAGTTTTTTTTCAATAACAAGACAGATTGTTGGCATGGATTTTTAATATGCTATTGAGACGCCCTAGGGGCTAAAAATGGGGCTTGATTCACTTTAACTGCTGCTGTTGTGTCTGTTGTCTGCAACTAAAGGAACTAATCTTCTTGTGCTCTACAACATAATGCAGAAGCACAGCAAAGAATGAGCGATCCCATCACAATAGCTGTGGAGCTGGAACTCTGGTGCTAGAGCAACTGCGTTGCTAAAGAATAAATATTACCAATTCTCCTTAGGGAATTTCTCCTGTATGGTTAATTCATGGAGAAGCACATGACCAGTCTGTATTTCCTAATTGGCTAATGACAGTCATGACCTGCCTATGGGGGAAGGACACATTTATCACCTGATAGTTTGATTGTGTTTCTTTATAAATTGATTTAGGGTTAATTCTCCTAAGAATACTAATCATAAACCATAGCTTGTCAGCTGGATAGGGTACTGGTAAGGTCTTTGATGTAGGATTGAAGCCCTTGATCAGGGTTCAAATCCTGGCTCAAGCCAGTATGTAAAACAGTAGGGAGTTTTTGGGAAAGGCTCCCTAATGATTCTGGTCACTCCTTGAGCGAGCCCTAAGTGACTGCAGCCCTGAAGTGCTTTGAGTCCACAAGGAGAAAAGCGTGATATAAATGAATGTTTTGTGTCTGATGTTTGAGGTCATAAAAACTGATAAGGATTGCACAAGCCTTTTTGGTTTAAAATTGGTCTTTCCTTTTTCATTTGCAACAAGCTAAGAAGCTTTAAAAGTGAAAGCTCAGATTGCACTTATTTGCAGCCATGGCAGCAGTACTCTGGAATACGGAAACCCTCTCCGTGCTACATGAGCAAACAGCCCCACAGTGCAGAAGCCATTGTTACTTATTTTCAATGACTGCACTGATCCATGTGTGCCTGGCTCTCAGTGGAATAGAGAGATGATTTGCATATTTGAGAGTGATGCATCATGGGAAATCACACTTGCTCACTTAAAAGGAGCCTTCAAGTGGATCCGAGATGAACTTTTACTCATTGCATAACTGTGTTCCTTTCCTATTGTTTATAGGGCATTACTCAAGCCAAATACTTTTTTGTTTTAATACTCTAATTCCCTATAAACTAAACAAGCCACGCCTTGGTTTTCAGAGAGCCAAGGCACTTTCAGACAGTATTATGGGCTCATAGGAGCTCAGTCTGGGCAGGAGGAGGGGGAGGTATTACTAGCCAGAGATTTCAGAGGCAGAGGGGAGGAGGGAGGAGGAGGGGGGATTAGGTTTTTTTGCTCAAGATGCAGATAAGCCTGACTTTGTGTAATGTTTACAAACTACATGGCTGCTGTCATTGTATCACAGGAAGAAATAATCATATTCTATTAAAGCTGTGTGCAGCTAGATTTGCTGTGTAAACTATCTAAACTTTAGATAAGCTATAAAGACAAGTTACTTGTTATAGTTAGTTTTTCATCTCGGATCCGCTTTAGCTGAGAGGGATATGTATGTTTCCTTTTAAATAATAATACCAGTTGCTTGACAGTCCCGCTGATCTCTTTGGCTGCAGTAATGTCTGAATCACATACCTGAAACAAGCATGCAGCAAATCCAGTCTGACTTCAGTCAGAGCACCTGATCTGCCTGCTTGTTCAGGGGCTGTGACTAAAAGTATTAGATACACAGGAACAGCAGGAGAGTCAGGAAACTGGTATTAGTTTAACCACTTTGTCCTCCTTGACGTATAAAAACGTCAAGGAGGACAGGCGCGCTCCCGCGGCCGATCGCGCGCGTGCACGCGCACTCCCGGCCGCGGAGTCGGTAGCCACGGAATCAATGTGTCGGGCTATGGAGCCCGATCATTGATTCCTCTCCCCCGCTGAAAAAGCGACAGCTTCTCTCGGAAGCTTCGCTCTTTCTGAAGCTGTGTCCCTCTAAGCGTACATTGTACGCTTAGAGTGACGTCATGTAAAAAAAATCGAGATTGCCATCTTGTGGCCAAAAAGTAAAACTACAAGTAAATACCCAAAAAGATTACACTACACCAATATTTCCCCAAATAAAACACTTTTATATCCCACCCTCCCAAAAATGCCCACATAAAATGTTTAATAAAAAAAAAAAAAAACATTACTATAAAAAAAAAAAACCACATAAATATTTACCTAAGGGTCTAAACTTTTTAAATATGTATGTAAAGATGAAATATTTCTCTCTATTTTTTTTTATAAGCTTGTAAATAGTGATATATGCAAAACGGAAAAAATGCTCTTTTATTTCCAAATAAAATATTGTCGCGATACATTGTGATAGGGACATAATTTAAATGGTGAAATAACCGTGACAAATGGGCAATAACAATACGTGGGTTTTAATTATGGAGGCATGTATTATTTTAAAACTATAATGGCCGAAAACTGACAAATAATGAATTTTTTTTATTTTTTTTCTTATTCTTCCTGTTAAAATGCATTTACAATAAAGTGGCTCTTAGCAAAATGTACCCCCCAAAGAAAGCCTAATTGGTGGCAGAAAAAACAAGCTATAGATCAGTTCATTGTGATAAGTAGTGATAAAGTTATAGGCTAATGAATGGGAGGTGAACATTGCTCGGATGCATAAGCTGAAAACGACTGAGATGTTAAGTGGTTAATAGGAAAAATCCATACCCTTCTTAGTTTAGGTTCCCTTTAAAGCTGAATTATTGCAAATACCTTTTGTCTTAAGATGGAAAATTATATTTAGAATTGCTTTTTTTAGTAGGAAGGCATTTCTTTCTCCTTTAGCCCCCTATACTATTCTAGAGGTTCTGAGCCACTATGAGCTTTCTGGGTATTCTGTAGTACTGGGCCAAGCCCTATTCCATAGAGCTGTATCAATCCATACCATGCACTGATAAAGGCCAAAAAGTCCAAAACTGCTGTATGCATGTTGGATTGGTGGGCTGAGTGGTTCTAAAATATATAAGCTACAGGCTCACAATGCACCAGCGGTTCTGGATGTGTGTCTGGCTTTCAGGGGTATATAGACATGATTTGCATATTCAGGAGTGATGCATCATGGAAAACTATATGTGATCACTTAAAGCTGAATAATTGCAAATACCTTCTATTTTAAAACGGCAAAAAATTATGTATTTTCTATGGAAAAGAGGGAGGAACTGGAGAGTACTCTCAACAGGATTACACAATAGCAAATGGTTGGGAAATCCACTTAACCAACTAGTATTCTTGCATGCTTGATCAGCTGTAGAGGAAGAATTTCCAGTGAAAAGTTGTGTGTGTGTGAACAGGGCTGTTGAGTTGGAGTCGAGGAGTCAGAGTAATTTTGGGTACCTGGAGTTGGAGTTGGAGTCGGCGGTTTCATAAACGGAGTCGAATGATTTTTGCACCGACTCCACAACCCTGTGTGTGAACCATCAACATACCGAAACCTACGCCCATGTGACTATATTTCCACCCAGTGATCGGTGGATTAAGCAGTATGCTGTTGATAGGGATTACATTGCAGCCACTCAGGACGTGTGAGAATTCAGGGGTCTAAATGAGCCTGATGGTCTGCGGGCCTCTGGTATACACAATAGACTGTGGGGAGTCACAGACCAGTGGTAAGAGGTTCACCACACCTGAAAACAGTCTCATGCAGAGGAGCACTTGACAAAGGGCATGTATTCCGAACCGTTGTGCTGTTCCATTTACCGATACGCTCTATGACCACATCAGAGATACATTTCCTGCATTGTTGGTTGAGCCCAGAGTAGATTTTCTCTTATCTGCAGGATTCAGGGATGTGTCGGCTGCCTGTAACAATCTGTTTATCGTCTCTCAATGGGCAAACATTAGTTTTTTTTTGGCTTATTACATCAAGTCTGATGGGGTTAAGTAACAGTGTTGTTATCTAGCTGAAGATACATGTGAAGAGCTTCCTCTCTCGCTCTCGCTCTCTGTCCTTCTCTGTGACACAGTTTATCAGTGCATCTCAATATCTCAAAAGTGACACATTACTATGATATGAAGAAAGCAGAATCCCTACGTTTAAATCTTTCTTTCACAAAGTCTTTTGTTTATTTTTTGATATGTTCACATTCAACACAGATATTGATATTTTCACATTCAACACAGTAACAGGGGGTCACTCTCACCCAGTCCATGTACTGAAAGAGGCCTGTTCTGTATTCCAGATTGGACAGCCAAAGATCATGTGACCTAACTTTTCAGCTAAGCGAATACAACCCAGGTGACGGTTGCAAACATCATCTTATGGTAAAATGAGAAATGTAGACTAAGTTTACAGGATCACGTATTATTATAATGCATTTATATTGTGCTGATATCTTCTACTGTACTCACTAAACTGAATAGTTCCTGTCATTAACCACAGCACAATAAGGTTCAGAGGTGTTCATAGCGGGTTACAATTCATTAAAATATATAATACAATCAAAGGAGGCAGACTTATTTCTAAAAAAGGACACCAGTGGAACAGCATAGAGGAAGGACTTTCGGTCAGAGCCCACATTACCATGTGATTTTTTTTTCTCCGTGCCAAAAGAAGCCTTGAGTACTTAGATGGACTTGTTTGCCTAGAGCAGTAAGCTTGGACCCAACAGAATATGGCATTTTAATGAAACTTTTTTGACACTGAGTTCCTTTTTGGCGATATGTCCATCTACTTTAAATTGTTTTACACATTTTAATCCTTGTTATCCTACTTTATTATGCAGTATTCTACACTATTAGTTGGATGAACTCCCTATTAGTGTGATCAGGCAGTTCCAACACTAGGCAGCTCTTGGACCCACTACCATAGATAAAAACAAAAGAAAGCTCACTCTGAGTGGAGATGTATATGCGGGCTACTGTTCTATCCAGGACAGGTATTGGTGCGGCTGTCTCATAGTAACCACTTCAAAAAGCTGGGGCCTGGGCTCTCATTGGTACTGGTATATACTTTTCAGTCATCAGGGTGGAGCAACCGGCAAGAGGTCCGTAGGCCGCAGGATGGTGAGGGCGTTTGTACCACAGCACCACTGCCAGCTCTCACTCAGTGGATGGAGTCAAGGAGAGTGGCATGTTTGCACGTACCAAATGCCACTGCACACTGTTAATCAGGGCATTGCAAGGTTGCTAGGCAAAGTTGCAGTGACTATGAAGACCCAGCGGGAGGAAATGGTATAATGTATAGGCAAATATGTATAGGCATATTTTATTGGCACTATTACCATTGATCCCATTAGAGAAATACCCATATTCCTGTCTCTACTGGAACCCCAAGTGAGTTGTCCACATCCATCTTGGACTATTGTGTAATAACATTTTCCTCCAAGCTCTGTGGGTGCCTGTGGCAAGCATGACCACCAAAGCACTGCCATACTTCCCTACCATATTCTTTCCTTTGTGCAATCATTACAACATAATGGCTTTTCTACAGTTATTTCATTACCCATCCTTTCTCCGCTCTTCTTATTAACTGTGCCCCTCCGAGGGTTACACAATCTAATGCCCATCTAAGGTCGCTGCCATAGACTGGTCCTTACTACAGTGTAAGGCCAGTTTTAAGTGAGAAGACAATTAATGTATCACTGTGTTCTTGGGATGTGGAAGAAAACTGATGCACACATGGGATGAATCATACAAACTCCATGTAGACAGTGTTGTGACTGGGATTTGAACCTGGGACTTTAGTTAGATGAATTTCACTTTAACACTTCTTAATTCCAGCAGTTTTAGAGGTTTAGCATGTTTGGGAGTTTTTATTGATGTCCCCATTGGAGATGTTTTCCCTCACCTCTGGTGCCTGGGTCCTCCATGGAGCTCTGTAGTTTTATTATGAAAACTGATAGTCCTAAAAAAAAAAAACCCGAATCTCCCCATAAGAAGGGTTCGTATTAGTGTGTGCCTCTAGGGGTGGGGTTTGGGGAGCACCAGTTCTTAACTATGGGATGCTGCTCCTCTGGCCCCCAGACTGTTTGGACTACATCTCCTGGCATGCATTGTGGCATGCAGGCCTGCACGTGACCCCTGTCAGGGATTAAATATACCTGCAGAAGCTGCAGGTTTCTAATACCTACCCACCCCATAAAAATTGTTGTTGCTGGCTCTGTCAGCATTCACGTGTTCATACATGATACAACCAAACTTTTTTTGAGTTTATGTGATCAAATGATGGATATTATAGAAGAGCTAAATCTCATTTGATTTAGGAGAACATTTGATACATGTCCAGTTGGGAGTGGGGGCAAATGTATTCAACCACTCTATAAGATAAAAAAAATAATAAGAAACTGAGCAGCTTTGTAGAAATGTTCTGTGTCTGGAAGCAATGGAAATTCTCACAGATGAGGCATGGGACACCGGTAAAAAATCCAAATGAGGCTCTGATATCCTTATCCTACTATTCAAAACTAAATTATGTATTTTCTTCCCCTTGGAATTGGATTGTAAATGTGCAAAAAATTAATAAAAATCAGAGAATGGTGTTTCCATCCAGGATAACAGCTGTAAATGGAAGACTTTGGCTTTCACAGAAATGTGGGTTCAGATTTCTGACTGGTCTGGCCTGAAATCCATCCCGCAGCTTCATAGGCTTTTAGAGCTCATGTATTTAAAAGGTGTACATCTAAATGTATGAGGTGGTATGCTGCTGGCACTGCTGCCACAGTGTCTCTTAGCACACTGTTAACATTAACGCCTCAGCTGCTAGGCCCCATGAAAATTAATGAAGCCTGACGCGTAGGGAGTGAAAGGTCAGCGCCTGAACTTCCGCTGCGCTTGTGCTGTTTTGTTGTACGCTGTGGTGTTAACAAAAGGTGGAAGACTCGTCTTGCTGTGCCCGCCACTCATTCTTCACAAGAGCTAATTCTCTCCAGTTCTCTATTAACCCTGGGAACGGGTCAGTATTACACCTCAGCAATTTCACCTCAGGAGACAGGCGACAACATTTTATATTGATGCAGAGAAAGAGAATAGGGATTTCTTATCATTATTCAAGTTGAAAAGAAATCTTCCTGGAGAGATTCTACATTGCTGACTTGGAGCATGTCCTGTATTTTGTATGAGCAAAACCAGCTTCTTGTTATTTTTGAACTGGCATTAATGGCAGCCATTTTGTTCTAAAGGTGGCAATACTGTAGCTTATTTAAAGCATCAAATGTATTGAAATTGTATACATTCCGATGTACAAAGTGGATGTGCCTGCTTTCCATTTTTTTTTGTTTTGTGGTCTGTAGGATTTTTAGGATTAGCGAGCAAGAAAATACTCAAGATAATTTAGACAGTATTGTTTTACTTACTTTTTGGTACTTTTTCAGTTGCAGAGTGCTAAAAAAATTATTTGAATCAGAAGATGAAAAATGAGGAGGAATAATAATAATAATAGGAGAAAACTTAGGAGAAATAGTGAAATGAATAAGGTCCATGGTGTGCATGGGAAAAGGAAGCGTCTACCCTGCATTTGAATTCCTCTGTGTATGTGATGATGACTGTTGGTTCCCTCAACATTTGTCATGCTTCCAACTCTGCTATTTTGCAAATTAAACAGGACTGGTTACAATAGCCAAATACCTTCTTGATGTGGTTTCCTGGGTTATGGTTTCATAGCTCTTTCCAGAAGAACTATACTTAGTGAATTGGAGGCTGGTGCCCAATAACCCTGTCACTAATATCACATTACTAAGGTAGTCAGGTCACAAGTGGGAGCAGCTTGGTGTGGGAACCAGAGATGAGGACAGGTTCACTTTAACACTTACCTCATTTTTACATTAATAACACATTTGAAGGTGGCTTGTCCGGTCATTTGAGTACCTGGTTACATTTGTAAAAGACAGGAAATTGTCAGATTTTTTTTTCTTCTAGTAATCGTGCTTTTATATGTGACATATTAGAAGACAGTACTGGCAGCTAGAGTAAGGCGCAGTTATCCAATGATGTAAACTTGTGTGATTGTCTTGATATACAGTGAGTCCTCATCCATGAGGGAAGGCTCTCTCAGCTGGTCATCAAACACAAATGTTTTTTTCCTCTGGAACTTTTGAAGGGATATACATTATATAACATACTGATTATATAACATACTGATTTCAGAAATAGTGGAGACATATGTCATTCGTTAGTATCAAAAATCAAACCATTTTCATTACAACAAGTTTAAAAAAAATCACATTTATAGACAATATAATCTTAAAAACATAGCAATGTCATATTTTGGTACAGACATCAAAATCATAATGCATTAAATGTTATAAACCCTATTAGGGTAAGATGATCATTTGGTGCTTGTTCGTAGTTGAGGAGGATCAGCCAGACTTCCTAAAAACCGATCAAGAGCAACAAAAATAATTTGTATAGGAAACCATTTTTTTTTTTGCATGCAGGCGCCATGCGTTTCCTGAAGCTTGGTTCAGGAGGTGTGTGGCCCTTACTCATATAACCAAGAGCAGAGGACAGGCACCCTCCATTGCAGAGTGTTTTCTAATTACCAGTACACCACTCGTGGTTCACAATCCAGTAACAGACAGACGTTATGGCACAGATACCACTATACATTGATCTGCCATTGAACAGATTGTTTTGCATTAGCTCATTGCCTACTTCATGTGGATTATGAATCCTGTCTGTCCATCCACTACTTTGTTTCTCTACACTGCTGCTAAAGAGGACAGTCGGTTAAAAATTAAGCCTGTGCAAGAGCCTGGAACGTAAGGCTCTCCATTACTGCTGTATGGATCAGAGCGTGGGAGAGTTAATCACTCAGTAGCTCGCCCACAATTTTATTAATGTCAGAAACTTCCCCTCTCCCATCTGTAAGACAGCCATGACCATTTTTATGAAGCTCTCTGGCCATCCCAACCTGCATTGCTGCGGCCTTCAGCAGCTCGGCAACCACCAATTAGGCCGCAGCTGCAGGCCTAGGCGACTAAGGTGGGGGTGTCCACAGCTTCGGAGGACTTAAGAAAAAAAAGGAGGTGGAGGGACTGAAGATGGAATTATGTTAACAGCAGGTTTCAAGAGAGAAACATGAAATGAATTGACTCCTTTGATGGACTGAGGCAAGGTCACCTGATACACTACATCATTAATGTTTTCCTGAATTGGATAAGGACCAATAAACCTCAGCCCCAACTTAGCAAAAGGTTGTCGCAGAGGAATGTTACGGGTGGACACCCAAACAAGGTCTCCATGATTAAATTCTGTTGAACTTGCGGCTAGATTCGTTGTTTGTGAGAACTCCATTCTTCCAGGGCCGGAAAAAGAGAAGGTGAGGATGGGAAAAAAGTGAATCGGGGATTCTGGCCGGTAACAATCAAGAAAGGAGACAACTTAGTAGAAGAACTGGATAGATTGTTGAAGGCGAACTCGGCAAACAGCAATAAGTCAAGCCATGATTCCTGACAATCGGAGACAAAGCAACAGAGTTATTGTTCCAATGATTGATTGGTCCTTTCAGTTTGTCCATTTGTCTCTCAGTGGAAACCAGAAGAGAAAGATAAAGTGATCCCCAAAAGGGTACTGAAGGCGCGCCAGAAACCAGAAACAAACTGAACCCCTCGATCTGATACTTTGTTCTCTGGAATTCCGTGCAAACGGAACACATGGACCACAAATAATTTGGCCAATTCTTTAGCAGAGGGCAGACTAGAGAGAGGTACGAAATGTGCCATTTTACTGAAACGATCAGCAATAACCCAGATTACAGTTTTACCCCGAGAGGAAAGCAAATCTACCACAAAATCCATTGATATATGAGACCATGGTCTAGATGGAATAGGTAGGGGCATAAGATGATCTCGGTGAGGGACCCGAGAAACCTTATTTCTGGCACAGGTGGCACAGGCTGCCACGAAAGCTTTACAGTCTTATTTTAGAGAAGGCTACCACACATGACGAGACAAAAGCTCCAATGTCTTGGTCTCACCAGGATGCCCTGCCAACTTAGATTCATGAAACAGTTGGAGTATTTGAAGTTGTAAATGTAGGGGCGCATAGTCTACGTTAGGAGGTTTTCCAGGGGACTCTCTTGTTGAAAAGACTGTAGAGTATTGTACAAATCAGAAAATTCTTGAGTGTGGACAGCTGCAAGAACACAATGCGAAGGTACAATCATCTCAGGAGTAACATGTTGATACATTTCAGGTTCTTCACATTCTTGGATCCCGGCTTGTATGTTATAACAAAATGAAATTGGCAGAAAAACATTGCCCAGCGTGCCTGCCTAGGGTTGAGTCTTTTAGCCCCCTCGATATACTCTAAATTCTTGTGGTCGGTATGGACTGTAACAGGGTGAACCGCTCCTTTCAACCAGTGCCTCCACTCCTCAAAGGCCATCTTTACAGCCAAAAGTTCTCTGTTGCCTATATCATAATTGCGTTCTGCTGAAGAAAATTTCTTAGAGAAGAACGCACAGGGATGTAAGCACTCAGGACGACCAGAGAATTGAGAGAGGACTGCTTCTACACCGACCTCAGAGGCATCAACCTCAATAAAGAAAGGCAACCCAACATCTGGATGGGTAAGGATAGGAGCGGAACAAAAGGCTGACTTGAGATCAGAAAAGGCTTTGCAGGCCTGTGAGGACCAGTTAACAGGATCTGCGTTTTTCGTTGTTAAATCAGTTATAGGAGCAGCCAAGGTGGAAAAGTTTTTAATAAATTTACGATAGTAATAGGCGAAACCCAAGAACCGCTGAATAGCTTTAAGACCCTTAAATAATGGCCAGTCTAATACTGCAGAAAGTTTCTTCTGGTCCATTGAGATTCCCGTGTCCGAAAAAGGGTACTTGTGTGACCTCGAAAAGACATTTTGCTGGAGGACGGCAGAGCAGAAGTCCCACTACGCGAACGAGTACCGCCGGAGACACCGCGGGACTCACCGCAGGAAGGTAAGATTGTTACACAGTACATATATAACGTAAATATTTATTTGTAATATTTTGTGTTTGTATTAGCAAAAGTATTTTGTGTCTCATTTTTTTGTGTGCTAAACACAATAAATAAGTTAACAGACCTCCAAAACAACACTATACGTATCCTTTAACTGTATAAAAAATGCAGCGACATAAAAATGACAGAAAAGTAATATTGCTTTTGCTTTTTTTGTATATTTGCTGTTGTAAGTGATTTTTTTTCTTTCTTTTTTTCGCTTTTCAGGAACTTTACCCTATGAATATAAGATAGTGATTGCTGGGAATCATGAACTGACTTTTGATAAGGAATTCATGGCGGATCTTGTTAAACAGGATTACTACCGCTTCCCCTCAGTTTCCAAATTGAAACCCGAAGACTTTGATAACGTGCAATCGCTCCTCACTAACAGTATTTACTTGCAAGATTCGGAAGTCACTGTGAAAGGATTCAGAATATACGGGGCACCGTGGTGAGTAAATGCTTCATCATTGCTGGTTTTTAATCCGTTCTGGAGATAACCGCTTGCATCCTATTATGCGGGCTGTATAGTATCAGTGTTGTCAGGCAGGTGGCAGAGGAAATAATTCAAAGCTTCTTTGATGGTGGGAAATAAATTGCATTATGAAGGAGCTTTCATGGTATCTAGTTGCATACATTTGCGGCTGATATGAACATATTTGTTGTAAGGTGTTGGCGTAAAGAGCACACATGAAATTGAAGTTTTTGTTAACTTTGCTTTAAAAAAAAATGTTGGCAATCGGTTAGGCCCGGTTCACATCTGCGTTTTTTAACGGAACGTAACCGGAACATATACTGTACAGACAGCACGGATGTGAAAGGATCCAATGTTAACCTATTGGACCGTTCACATGCGTCCGTTGGTACGGTTACGGGTGTTCCCCGGACCCAAAAAATGCTGCAGGCCCTAATTTTCCAGACCGTTCTGCCCAGCGGAATGGAACCGGACAAAAAATGCTGTTGCATTGGGGCAATGGGGAACGGAACGTTTCTTCACACTAGTGAGGGAGGATGTGGCGACGCAAACCTGAGCGGCGGGAGGGTGAGGGAGAGTGCAGCAGCCGGACGGGGGGTGAGTGAGGGTGAACTTGACCTCTTATACATACCTAAAGGCCGGCGGTAGAGGCATGCGTCTTTTTTAGTCACATGACGCGCTGTGTAATCACAGCGCAAGAAGAGGAAGCCTCTGCCGCTGACATTAGGTATTTATTTGCTGGCAAACGGAGTGAAAACCAATCCGATCCATCTGTGATCAGATCAGTTTTCACAATTAGTTTGTCAATGTGCACAGAGCCATCTGGATCCGGTGAAGCGGAGCCCGGATCCACTCACCGGATCCGTTTGGCTCATTTTCTCTAATGTGAACCGGGCCTAAATCATAGAACATCCAAGGCTTGAGAGATTTGTCGCAGACCAGCAGGTGACATACTTGCTCGTTGAGCTGGAGGAAGGGGTGTGTCTATGGTGTCTCTTCTTTAAAGGAGGTCCAGGGGCTGAGAGTAAACTGCCTGCAATAATGACATAATTGCTAGCTCAGATCCAGAATCCTGATTCAATATAAACATTTTTTTTTCAATGGTCACAAATATTAAATGCTTTTTCAGGGTGTGCATCAAAAATGTAGGGTATATGCTTGCTATTGTGCCTGGTGTTTGGCTACAAAGGACAAGGGAGCTTGCAAATGCATTAAATTACAGAAGTAGGACATTTTGGCGACAGCAGACTGCAAAAGTTTGGGTACCATTATAGGCTATATATGGAAATTTAGTCACTGGGTGCTGGGGCCGCCCGCCTAAACTTTTTCTCCTTTTATTGGAATATTTGCAGAAGTTTTTGCATTTATACACACACACACACACACACACACACACACACACACACACACACACCACACCACACACACACACACACACACACACACACACACACACACACACACACACACACACACACACACACACACACACACACACACACACACACACACACACACACACACACACACACACACACACACACACACACACGGTCTATGGATCCAGTGGACACGGAGGACGCCCCGCTTATCTTGGAACTGAAAGTGAGATCAACAGAAATTTGTCAGAACCCTTTCCATTCTGCTAGTCCAAATGAATCCTTAATAGTCTGTCTTCCTAGAATAGTCTGTGCAGTTTGTTGTCCATGTGAACATTTTACATTGAAGGTTAAAACTAACCAAACACAAAATTGTTTTTAGCATGAACCTATCATTAAGGTCATTAAGGTTGCTTGTTAACGGAGTGTGCCGTTGGGGGGGGGGGGGGGGGGGTCATCATTACTTGCCTACGGGGTGCTGCTCTTCATGTCCCCTGTCCATTTGGGATGCACCGTCTTCTCCTCAGACTTGTTGCAGTGACTGCAGTCTGAACGTTCCTGGCAGTGATTTGTGTGCGCACGCCCAGATGCATGCTGTGGAATGTAGTCTGTGACTGCAGGTACAGCTGTGTACTCTCAGTAACAGGCTTCATATCCTGGCATGCATTGCAACACTCACAACACTGCTGGGAACATACAAACTGCAATGGCTGCGGCAAGTCAGAGGAGAAGATGGTGCACCCCAAACAAACGGGGCAACCAGGGGAGCAGCACCCCATAAGTTTGTAATGATGCTCCCCCAATGGCATTCCTAGTTAAGAACCTCATGGGGAGGTTCATTCTATAAAAAAAATTGCTTTGGTGCTCGGTTTCCTTTAATACCACAGTTTGCACAGAAAAGTTTGTTCTTGGCATTTGTTATTTGTGCTTTTTACTAAGCAAATGTGTTTGGCTGTTAGTTGGCTTTCATCTGTTCTTTCATGATCCAATTTGTGTTCACTTCAAAGGATCCATATTGATTTAGGGTTTTTACTAGAGATGTTTACATATTTAGCATGCATCAAGGTTTCTTATTAAAGTAATATTTTCATTTTCATTAAAATAAGAAGCAGATTGGTGCTGCACAAGTCCCGGTCTGATTCTTGACAGGATGCTATTTGCATGGATTTCTATGATTGCATAGGTTCCTTCTTCCCTCACATATATGCTCAAATACATACTTGGGCAGTAATTGGTTTGCCTCCAGTTTGGCCCAGGGTAGGAAAATACTGTCTAAGACCATAGCCTGGTGCAGGCTATGTAGATATGTTGTCGGACAGCAGTTTTAGAAGACGTTTTGTCCAAATATTGCCAGCTTTATGGAAAGGGGAGGGGCTAGATGCTTATGTGGTACCATGCTGGAGGAACTTTGAAGCTCCTGCCGAACAAAAGTGACATCAGGCAAGGATATCCATGCTGGTGGACCTCAGAAGAGGATCCCATGGATGACTCTCCACAATGCTGAATTCTAACCAAAATGAGCGGGAACCATATTTCTGGGCAAGGACACGCTAAAGTTTATATATAGCTTATGTCTCTAGTAAAGACATTGAATTGTGAGACCTTTTAAGGGTCAATTAGTGACCTAAATTATTAAGTGTAGTGTGTAAAGCCCTGCGTAAGATGTCTTTGCTATATGAAATACAAACAAGAGTAATAATTTATACATAATATTTAAGACAGCTGTAGTGAACTCTGAGGCTGGAAACACACTTAGCAGAAACGCTAGCGTTTATGCATGCAGTGTTAGTCAATGGGCCGCATCAAAAAATGCATATAAACACGCATATGCGTTTTGTATGTGTTTTATAATATGCGTTTTTAAAAACACTGGTTTTGTTGCATATTTTTCAAAATGCATGAAAAACGCACATAATGAAAGTCAATGGTGATGCAATGTAATGCATTTGCATGCATTTTTCATGCGTTTTTTTTAAAAACAACGTTTTCTGATGTATTTCTGCTTCCTGCTGTCTTCCTAGTGATTTGCATAAAACGCAATAGAAAAATGCATGCAAAACGCATGCAAACACATATGCGTTTTATATATGCAAACAGCAAACGCTTTAAAATGCACGCAAAACACAAAAAAAACACATGTGCGGAAACAAAAATGCAAAACGCGAACGCATAGAAAACGCAATACAAACGCACAAACGCATATGCATAAAAATGCGACGTTTCCCGCACTGTTAAGTGTCCACCCAGCCTTCATTGAGGCCGGTTACACACTCAAAACGTGCAGGAGAACGGCTCCTACAGACGTTACGGCGTGTCGTCGGGAATCTGCGGTGCGAGGCTGAGTAGCGGCGGTAGTAGTTAATTTACCTGAAGGGGAAGCGCCGATTCCCGATGATAAAATGCGCCGGGATGCGTTGTACCGCAACGCATCGAAATGCAGCGTCTGGTGTGAAAGGTAAAATGAAAGTCTATGGACTTTCCTTTTACCTTGGTTAACGCAAAGTCCGAAAGAGGGCTCCGGTGTGAAAGAGCCCTTTATGATTACGCGTCACAATCAATTTGAGCCCTCTCAATAGGAGTCATTTTGGCAGAGGGCTAAAAACTTGATGTTTTGTATAGAATTCCCCCACAAGCATCCTACAAATGGTAGTTTTTTTTATTATTTTCTCCTGTACTTAGTGTTTGGTATGGCATAATTGTGAATGAATGTAGGTATTGTAATAGTCCTTGAAAATGTATGTACTGTTGTGCAGCTGTAGTTTTTACAACCTTGATGGACTTAACTACATTCACATGCACAAAACATATCGACCAAAGGGATCAGAACTTGATCCCTCAGGTAACATTCAGGGCAGAGTGCGGCATGTTCTCTTGTTATGGTCGGGGGAAGAGGGACAATGATGCACAATAAAGCAGCTTCAAGCAGGAGGAGTAAGGAGGACAACAATGTGCTGGACATGTGCTCAGCATTCCAGATCTCTCAGTGACTCACCGGGCCAATATGCATACTCTAGATTCTCGGCAGAGACCCACTGCTCTGGCCTGAGAACTTACTAGTGTGTGTACAAAGGTTTACTATTAATGTGTACCTTAACTCAGTAGAGGCTTCCCCCATCCTCATCCACCCCACCGATCCAGCGCTGAGACCCTCTGAACATACATTCGACATGTCTTGT
Source organism: Hyperolius riggenbachi (assembly GCF_040937935.1). NCBI lineage: Eukaryota > Metazoa > Chordata > Amphibia > Anura > Hyperoliidae > Hyperolius > Hyperolius riggenbachi. Next base: position 93,758,702 of record NC_090656.1, read on the forward strand.
TTAATATGATCATGCGGCCATGCTTCCATTCCTGTACAAGAGCAGCTGAACGGCACAGGCAGAAGATAGCCTGCGCAGTAGCATAGAGCCGGTAGTTTAAGGCTTTTTCCTTGAACAACTGCTTTGTTACAACAAAGGCATGGGCCGTCAATGTGTCTGTGCAGTGTGGTTGCACTCATACACGGAGGGGAGCATGGCCGGAAAGAATAAGAGGGTTCCCGGTGAGCAGTGGAGATGTCAAGGAGGATCAGAGAAGACTCTGGATCATCCAGAGCGTACGTATTATTATGCCAGCAGGTTAGTTGGTCGCAGGGTGGGTCGAATGACGGCTCAACCTGCTGCCGCTCAAATTCCCAGCGACGTTAAATACTTTAAACACTATTCCTCCTCCGAGTTGTAGCCGGAGTTGTAATTTGGGGTCCGACTATTGTCGGCAACCCAAATTACAGTTAAAATCCCACCAGACCCAAGTCAGGTGCTACATGGGATAGAGCACGCACCAAGACACCCTGTCTCACTTACAGAGGCGTCCTTCTACCGAGGTGAGTATCTTTTCTCACAGGCTCAGTTTAACTATGTTAGCTGGATAAAGATGTTTACGTGTCGAATTAATGCTTTTAGCATTTTTCCACCGGAGCACAATAACCATGTATGACTGGTTTTAATTATAAGTTATTTTTAACTACATTATTGAGTGCATCTAAACTTTTCTTTTCACTTACTTTCTCTTTTGCTTGCTTTTAAAACATGTAGAAAATGATGAATTGAAGCAGGCAATTAAATCACAGATTTGAAACCTGCAGAAGGCGCACAGAGCTATATGTGTTTCAGAGTAAAGGTCATTGTGACCAAATTGCTTTCTATGAAATGTCATGTTGCTTTCATGAGTTTGCAGCCAACTATGCAAATCCTGTATAGACTCCAAAATGTTGTATACACATGTCCCTGAGTTAAATTGGGCTCTACCTGATTATTATTTTATTTTGACTTGCTTGGCTGGCCGTGTTTCTTAAAGTCCATCTCTAGACACGGTCCATGTCCTGTGTAGGCACCATGGATGGTATCAGAATTTCAACTTTGCTGCTTATCTTGCTCTAAACTGAAAGTAAGCTCTCCTGGGCAGAACCTTGCATAGGGCTAATCAGATTTGGAAGGCTGGTGACTGATACTTGATAACTGATGAATGACTTATTCAGATTAGTCCCAGTTCTGCTCAGGTGAATTTTGCTTCTGGTGAGAGGAAGAAATTGCGCAAAAGTCAAAAACCATGCTTGTCTCTAGTGGGCATCTGCTTCCTGCCCCACAGACTTCCATATACTGCACTTACTAAGCCATCAGTATATTTAGGTCAGTGCTTTCAGTTGGGCTTCAAAGTGATCCTTTGAATTACACCCAATCGGTGGTAAAATGGCATACTGTGTAACCTTATCAAATCCCTCCATTGACTTCCAGTCACCCAAAGACTCCTATTCAAAACTCCTAACACTATCATTCAAAGCTACATAGGCTATCCTCTCCATACATTTCCTTATCAGTCTCCTGAAAGTGAAGTTGCAAAGATGTCCCCTAGTACTTCCAAAAAGATAAGCACATCTGTACTGTGCTTGAGCATACACAGTACTTGTGCAATAGTCTTTGGAAGGACTTAAAGAGGAATTGTCGCGAAAATCTTAAAATTTAAAACACATACAAATAAGAAGTACATTTCTCCCAGAGTAAAATGAGCCATAAATTACTTTTCTCCTATGTTGCTGTCACTTACAGTAGATAGTAGAAATCTGACATTACCGACAGGTTTTGGGCTAGTCCATCTCTTCATAGGGGATTCTCAGTATGGCCTTTATTCTTTATAAAGACATTCCCTGACAAGGATTTACACAAAGATGTTGACCAGCCTCCCTGCCCGCTGCACACTATTTTGGCAGTTGGATGGAGAAACTGCCATTCACAAAGTGCTTTTAAAAATAAAGCAAAACCTGAGAACCCCCCTATGAGAAGTTGGGCTAGTCCAAATTCTGTCGGTAATGTCAGATTTCTACTACTTACTGTAAGTGACAGCAACGTAGGTAAGTAAGTTATGGCTCATTTTACTCAGGGAGAAATGTACTGTTTTAAATTTTAAGATTTTTGCGACACTTCCTCTTTAAGGACGTGAGTACATCCAAAGGTCAGCAGAACTGGATGGATTTACCATGCACTGCGCAGGAACGACAGGCAGCACAGAAGAACGGTAAGGCTCTATAGTATCCAGAGCCTTCACTCTTTTCAAATAAGAAAATAAGAAGCGGCTCTGGCATACATGCGCAGGTGCAGCTGTACTTGTGCAGGTGCAATACTTCAACCCTTCTACACAGTGGGGAGTGCAGCCATGATAACATATTTGTTGGATATTTTCTGGGGGTCAGCAGTGATGGGACGAGCGAGAAAGACATGGAATGCCTCTGGACTACCTTGGTAAGTATCTTTTTTCTTGCAGGTTTCGCTTCAGGTACACTTTAAACCCACATTAAAAATAAATAGAGACAAGGTCCAGTACATTGCGTGTTTTACCAGAAGACGCTAATTTTGTAATCCATTTCAATGTGCTGCATGCGCATTACAACATGAACTTCATCGTCAATGTGAGCTTACCTAGTAACAATTTTTAACATTTTTTTGTTTTGCCCTCAAAAACGCTTTCAAGTTTACTTAACTGTGCACTACAGGGTCACTTTAGAGGTGAGGTCTTTCTTGCTGTGATTTCAGCATCACAGCGATATTGGCATTTAAGATCCAAATGCTTTTAAGACATTTCAGCTTAATTCTTCAATGGCTTGTAGAAGGCACTGTACACTGGGGCAAGCATAATGGCTTTTGGTAATTCAACATACATTTTACTATGTGACTGAGAGGCTAAAAGCTTGCTGAGTGCTCTGGAATGTTAGTTTTCACATTGTAAGCCTCCTGATGGAACCTCCTCTCCAGGCTCGCTGTAAACTGGGTTAATTTAGGTGACGCCACCGCTTCTTAGAGCAGGACTCCAGGCACTGGTTTTATTAAACGTCTGTGTAGGAGTCGTAATAGCTTTTCATAAATGAAGTCTGGTTTATGAAAGACAGTCAGCATTTTCGTCAAGTATATAAAACATGCCCCTGGTAATCTGCATCTTCCCCCGGTACTTCCCGTGTGGGAGACCCATCTCCCAGATGGATAGATTTACCATGTTGTGTTTTATGTCTTTCTTTCTTCCCTGCACAGTGGGCTGAATGAGCTCTGCTGTGTCAATGCCCACCCACACAACTAAAGGGAGGAGCTGCAGTATTTCATGTGACCCGCATCCCACAGAGAGGAGGGGCAAGAGGGGATTTCTGACATGATCTTCAGTAGCTATGCAATATGTAACTGTTGTATCAGAAATCTTACTATAGATTGAATATGCACTTTTCAGTCAACATTTGCAAGGTCTTATTAAATCAATGATATACAATAAAATAACAGAATATTGGATTGTACCCTGCCACTCAAAATAAGGATGTGTGCTTGCTTTACGAAGAATAATTGTGTTACCCACCAGGGTCTTAAAGCGGATCCGAGATGAAAAACTAACTATAACAAGTAACTTGTCTATATATCGTATCTAAAGTTTAGATAGTTTACACAGCATATCTAGCTGCAAACAGCTCAACAGTTTTGATTATGTATTCCTGTGATACAATGAGGGCACCCATGTTCTGTTTGTCACATTGTCACAGGCTGAGGGCTGGAGATGCTATCAGCTGGCCTGTGTGTAAATTCAGTCTTCTCTCCTCCTCCCTCCTCCCCTCTGCCTCTGAAATCAATGGCTAGTAACCTCCTCCTGCCCAGACTGAGCTCCCATAAGCCCTTGCTACAGTGCCAAGGCACAAAAGGAACTGTGGGCAAGGCTTGTTTAGTTTATAGGGAATTAGAGTATTAAAACAAAACAAAACAAAAATTTGGCTTGAGGAATGCCCTATAAACTATATGAAAGGAACACAATTATGCAATGAGTAAACGTTTATCTCTGCTCCACTTTAAGTGTCCATGCAAGCAAACGATCAGCATGACTGCATAAAAGTATTATGGCTCTTTATTGAAGTAGAAGCATGTAATTAAATTGCATGTGAGAGAAGGCTTGGTGTCAGCAACAGCCCACTGTTTTGGAGTATTCCTCCTCCACTTTATTACAATCATTAGCTGATACCCCCTTTCCCACGAGAAATTACCTTTTCTCAAATAGATCGTCAGGGACGTCTGTGTGGCTGATATTGTGGTGAACACCCCCCCCCCCCCCACACACACACACACACACACACACACACACACACACAGTGCTATTTCATGACCATGGTCCTGGCAGTTTTCTGTCTGTGAACCTCATTGCATTGTGAGAAAATAATGGATTTTTCCTACTGCCATGCAACCAGTACCTCCCTCTGAGCACAGAACTCTCAGTAATGACCATTCTGTACAGATCACCTGGCAGAGCTAAAGATGTCACCACCAGCGATACATTTCAGAATATAAATCAGAGAGAGAAAAGATTTTACAGTGGGCAAATACTGACTAAATAATCTATAAATGAATATTGTAAAAAATAAGGAAAACAAAAGTTTGCTTTCTTACAACAGAAAGAATTTGCGATAATTCAGGTTGGCGTGAGCTTGAGATGTCTCCCAGTGCATCACTACTGAATATATGCAAATTAACCATTGTTGCCCTTAGAAGCTAAACACACCTCCAGTACCGCTGGAATGCAACGATGTGTCAGCTTGTTAATTTGAACAGAGCCATAATAATCCACCAAAATAAGCAAATTTAAAGAATAAGCAAATAAAAAATAAGCAATTTTAATTATCATGTTATTTTCACTACAGTTTCTCTTTAAATATTACAAAATAGCCAAACCTCCCAACCCCCCTAACCCTAGCAGACAACCCTGCCTTTGCCTAAGTCTAACCGGCTACCTCCAACCGATGCCTAAACCTAACCAAACCCCCCAACCGATACCTAACCCTGTTAGACAACTCTCCCTATGCCTAAGCCTATCCGGCTACTCCCAACCGATGCCTAACCCTGACAGACAACCCTGGCTATGCCTAAGCCTAACCGGCTACTTCCAACCATTGCCTAAACCTAACCAAACCCCCCAACCGATACCTAACCCTGTCAGACAACTCTCCCTATACCTAAGCCTATCCGGCTACTCCCAACCGATGCCTAACCCTGACAGACAACCCTGGCTATGCCTAAGCCTAACCGGCTACTTCCAACCATTGCCTAAACCTAACCAAACCCCCCAACCGATACCTAACCCTGTCAGACAACCCTACCTATGCCTAAGCCTATCTGGCTACTCCCAACCAATGCCTAACCCTGACAGACAACCCTGCCTAAGCCTAACCGGCTACTCCCTACCGATGCCTTAAACCTAACAGACAACCCTCCCCATTCCTAAGCCTAACTGGCTACTCCCAACTAATGCCTAACCCTAACAGACAACACTCCCTATGCCTAAGCCTAACCGGCTACTCCCAACCGATGCCTAAACCTAACAGACAACCCTCCCCATTCCTAAGCTTAAAGGCTACTCCCAACCGATGCCTAACCCTAACAGACAACCCTCCCTATGCCTAAGCCCAACCGGCTACTCCCAACCGATGCCTAAACCTAACAGACAACCCTCCCTGTGCCTAAGCCTACCCAGCTACTCCCAACCAATGGCTAACCCTAACCAAACTACCGGCACTGGGGAAGTTTGGGCACCTATGGTGACATTAATAGCTGTGGATAGCTGCTATAAATGGAAAATTGGGTGCTGGAGATGCCAGGGCCGCCGCTATACAAACTGCGGCTATAAATAGCGGGCATTTTGCTTTGTTTGGCTCTCTGCTGTGCAGTGTGCTCTGTTCTCTGATAAGGAGAGGGTGAAGATTGAGAAGGAGGTGTTCCAATGTGAACTGCAGCAGGAACTACAATAGCATTTGCCTCACTTAAAGTGGTCTGAAAGTCAGCATTTCCACTTAGCTCTAAAAGATTCCTCACAGCTTTAAACCTACTATCCCAGAGGGTTTGTTTTAGCAGAACATCACTGAAATGGTTAAACAAAGCACTGTGTCCTGCTATTCAGCTTTAAATCTGCATCCAAACTGGAGATAACAGTATCTTTGTTTACATTCCATTGTTGATATACATGCGTGTGTTTGAAGTAAAATATACTTTCTGAGAAGCTGTCTTTGCTTCAGGCACACACACAGTTCAGAACAACTCATTACAAGAATTTAAATATATAATAAAAAGCAGTTAGAATAAAATGCAATGGCAGTTTTCAAGGCAAGAAAAACTATACTTTGGAAACTTGTAATTTGTAGACAAACAAAATTACTTGTGCACAAAAGCAAATATGATAACTGTATGAATAATAAAAAGTAGAACAACCCATTGTTATTGAATGTTATGTCAGAGTTTCAGATCACTTTAAAGCGGACCTGAATTCAGACCTTTCTCTTTGCTCTAAAAGATAAGCACCAGCAAAATAAATTTACAGAAAATCATGTATTTGTTGCAGCTGATAGAAATCATGTAATAAATCTGCAGTGAATCTACTTCCTGCTTTCATGGAAGCAGAGAAAGGGTTCACATCCTGTGTTTACAAATTAGCTGCTCTGCCAAGGCAGCCAGCTGACACAGCTGAGAGATCAAATACCAGTTGTGATTAGTCACAGATGAGGGGAAATTAGACAGTCTAAACTTACTAAATACATACAGGGCGCATTAATCAATGTTTTTCTTCTGTCCTGTGCAAGAGTTCAGGTGCACTTTAAAAGGAGGCTGATGAAGTGAGGGGGTGCCTAGATTAATGATAGAGTATCACCTGAGGCGATCACAAGCAGTCAGTTTGGGGAAATAAAAATCTAACTTGTGTAGCTTTACTGCAACTGGTACTTCCTATTTAACCTCCTGAGCGGTCTGGACGAGCTCAGCTCGTCCATCACCGCCGGAGGCTGCCGCTCAGGCCCTGCTGGGCCGATTTTTATCAAATAAAGTGCAGCACACGCAGCCGGCACTTTGCCAGCCGCGTGTGCTGCCTGATCGCCGCCGCTCTGCGGCGATTCGCCGCGAGCAGCGGCGAAAGAGGGCCTCCCTAGCCGCCTGAGCAGCCGGAACAAAAAGTTCCGGCCAGCGCTAAGGGCTGGATCGGAGGCGGCTGACGTCAGGACGTCGGCTGACGTCGATGACGTCACTCCGCTCGTCGCTATGGCGACGATATAAGCAAAACAAGGAAGGCCGCTCATTGCGGCCTTCCTTGTTTATTCTGGGCGCCGGAGGCGATCGGAAGATCGCCTCCGGAGCGCCCTCTAGTGGGCTTTCATGCAGCCAACTTTCAGTTGGCTGCATGAAATAGTTTTTTTTTTATTTAAAAAAAACCCTCCCCCAGCCACCCTGGCGATTTAATCAGAACGCCAGGGTGGTTAAAGGACCACTGCGAAAATCTTAAAATTTTAAATACATGTATACAGGTATAAATAAGAAGCATGTTTCTTCCAGAGTAAAATGAGCCATATAATACAATAACATTTGTAAAGCGCTTTTCTCCCATAGGACTCAAAGCGCATATAATACAGGGTTGCAGGCTGGGTTGTGTTACAGAGGAGATAGTCAGATGTTCATGAATGCCAGACTAAAGAGGTAGGTTTTCAGTTTAGACTTAAATGCTTCCAGGGATGGAGCTGTCCTGATTGGGTGGGGCAGGGAGTTCCAAAGTGTGGGGGCAGCATGACAAAAGGCTCTGTCTCCAAAGGTTTTGAGGTGGACTCTGGGGGTGACCATGGTGTTGCGCCCTTTTGATCTTCGATTGTGGGGGGTGTGATGCAGTTGCAACAAGTCCTTCAGGTATCCAGGGCCCAGATTGTGCAAGGATTTTAATGTCAGTAAGCCAATCTTAAACAGAATTCTCCATTTTATCGGTAGCCAGTGGAGTGAGCTCAGGGTTGGTGTTATGTGGCAATGGCGGGGTTGGCTCGTTAACAGCCTTGCGGCGGCATTCTGTACTAATTGCAGGAGGCGTAAGTCTTTCTTATGCAGGCCTGTGTAGAGGGCGTTGCAGTAGTCTAACCTTGATGTGACTAAGGCATGAACTAGGGTTGGAAGATCCTCTGAAGGAATTAGGTGTTTAATCTTTGCAATATTCCTTAGATGAAAGAAGGAATGTTTCACAACAGCTGAGATTTGATATTACTTTTCTCCTATGTTGCTGTCACTTACAGTAAGTGGTAGAAATCTGACATGACAGACAGGTTTTGGGCTAGTCCATCTCTCCATAGGGCATTCTCAGCATGGCCTTTATTCTTTATAAGGACACTCCTTGAAAAATATTTATAAAAAGATGCTGGCCAGCCTTCGTACTCACTGCAATCTTGGCAGTTGGATAGAGCAACTGCCATTCACTAAGTGCGAGTCCAAACCCTGTTGGTTCTGTCAGATTTCTACTACTTACTGTAAATGACAGCAATATAGGAGAAAAGTAATTTATGGCTCATTTTACTCTGGAAGAAATGTACTTCTTATCTATATATGTTTACACATATTTTAAATTTTAAAGAGACTCTGTATTAAGAAAACCGTCCCCTGGGGTGTACTTACCTCGGAAGGGGGAAGCCTCTGTATCCTAACGAGGCTTCCCCCGTCCTCTGGTGTCCCGGCAATCTCCTGCTGCAGCCCCCCAAAGTGAGGCTATGTAAATATTCACCTTCTGCAAACCTGCGCAGGCGCACTGGCCGCTCTTCCATTCGGGTTAAGACAGAAATAGCCGAATCCGATGGATCCGCTATACTGCGCAAACGCAAGTCCTTTTTGTGCCTGCGCAGTGGAGCGGATACAATCGGGCTCAGCTATTTCTGCCTAGCCCGAAGGGAGAGCCACTACTGCTCCTGCGCAGGATCCCGAAGAGGTAAATAAATCAAGCCTTGTCGGGGGAGGATTGTGGGTAGATTCGAGGGAGCCAGCGCTGGATTCCTGACAGCTACAGGGATTGGGGAAGCCTCATTGGGACCCTGAGGCTTCCCCCTCCCGAGGTAAGTACAACGGAGGGGATTTTTAAAAAAATACAGTCTCTTTAAAGAGACTCTGTAACAAAATGTTCATCCTTATTTCTTCTATCCTATAAGTTCCTATGCCTCTTCTAATGTAGTCTGGCTTACTGCAGCCTTTCCTACTTGCACAGTGGCTGTATTATCTCTGTTATATGATCTAATCTTCTTTACTCTGTCGGGTCTGTCATGCTGAGGCAGTCAGGCTGGAATGTGCTGTGCTGCTTGTGATTGGATAGAAGCTATACACACCCTCTGCACACTCTGTATGACTCACACACTGATCCTATCACTTGCTATGTCTTTTGTTTGTAAACACTGTATAAAAATGGCAATTACAAGCCAGGATTGCAGCAGGGAGTGGCAGAAACTGCACAGAGGGGCCCAGGAGAACATAATGAATAGAATGGTATGCTTTTTATTGTAAGAATTTTAGAGTACAGATTCTCTTTAAGATTTTTGCAACAGTGGTCCTTTAAAGGCAATCACCTAGTTATTTCAAATGATCTTTATCAGAGCCCATTGTCTCCACGTTCTCTCCAAGGTGTACATAGAAGCTTTGGGGTCTGGAGCGTCTTCCTCTGACATTGGGCGGCTTTTAGGAATGCTGGGAAGTCTTGCTCAATATCTTATCTCTTCACCTATTTGGCGCCACAGGCAGTTCATAACCTCGCAAATCTGTTCTGTATTTGTGGCATGTTTGCATTAAAACAGTTCCCCTATTTCATTTCTTAAGTCTCGGGTCTTAACCGACATGCCCTTCCCCATAAAAATAAAATAAATTCCCTAAAAATGTCTTTGAAGTAGCCTTGCTTGTTAAACGGTCTGAAATGAAGGATGGCAGGTTTTTGCCGAGCCCTTCAAAGAATTGCTCGAATTGAGAGAGGCATCCGAGATCAGTCACTGTTCAATCATTACTTCTCTGCGGTCCCCGTTGTTTTATATCAGCCTGCCACCAATTCTATTAAATTTGTGTTCCGATCCTGCTGTTAAAGTGTATTGAGTCAGGCTATCAGAGTCATTCCAGTGAATTGTTTGGCTGTGGACAAAATGGTTTCCATATAGGCAGCTTCACGCTGTTTGTGTCTAAGAGAGCGGAGCATCAAACGCTGAATACTTTATGCGTCTCGCCCTCCCCTTGCAAGGATGTACGTTTTGTGTGATGAGGTCTCCTTGGAAAAATCATTATATGGCTTCCTGCCTCTCTGCCTCAATGTTTTAGCCTGGCGTGTTGTGTTTCAGCATCGCGACATAAGAATCCCAGATCCCAGCCAGACATTAGGTGACCCTGATGAGCACAAACATGAAATGTGTCACATAATCACCCCGACCTGATTCTTCAAGGGAAATTCCACTTGTGTTACAAAATTGCCATGAACATAGAATTGATGCTGCACAAGTCATTTCAGGTGATTAAAATTTATTATTTTCGAATTCAGTTTGAGCTTATAGGCAGTTTGAGGAATCCTTAACCTCTTGCCGCCGCATCACGCTGATGGGTGTGGACGCGGCGGCAGCCCCAGGATCGCCTAACGCCGATCGGCGTAAGGTCCTTGGGGCGTGGTTTGTGGGCAATCACGCACGCCAATGCGCACGTATCCCCGCTCTGATGGCTCTGCTCCGCACTGCCTCCAGTCTCCCAGCGGCGACTTCAGTCTCCCAGCAGCGATCACCGCTGGGAGACTGTTAGGCGGCGAAACCGCTGTCCTTTATTGCTGTACAGCGCTGCGATCTGCAGCAGCACTGTACTGGGGACAGTCGTGTGAAACGGCTGTCCCCTCCAAAAGCAGGGAAGTGATCAGCTGTCATAGGCTGAGGCCTATGACAGCTGATCCCGCTGATTGGCTGGAGGGGGGAGGGAGGGAGGGGGGAGTCTAAACAAAATATTAGGCATATTTACAGGGATGTGAAAAACTATTTGCCCCCTTCCTGATTTCTTATTCTTTTGCATGTTTGTCACACTTAAATGTTTCTGCTCATCAAAAAACGTTAACTATTAGTCAAAGATAACATAATTGAACACAAAATGCAGTTTTAAATGATGGTTTTTATTATTTAGTGAGGAAAAAACCTCAAAACCTACATGGCCCTGTGTGAAAAAGAAATTGCCCCCTGAACCTAATAATTGGTTGGGCCACCCTTAGCAGCAATAACTGCAATCAAGCGTTTGCGATAACTTGCAACGAGTCTTTTACAGCGCTCTGGAGGAATTTTGGCCCACTCATCTTAGCAGAATTGTTGTAATTCAGCTTTATTTGAGGGTTTTCTAGCATGAACCGCCTTTTTAAGGTCATGCCACAACATTTCAATAGGATTCAGGTCAGGACTTTGACTAGGCCACTCCAAAGTCTTCATTTTGTTTTTCTTCAGCCATTCAGAGGTGGATTTGCTGGTGTGTTTTGGGTCATTGTCCTGCTGCAGTACCCAAGATCGCTTCAGCTTGAGTTGACGAACAGATGGCCGGACATTCTCCTTCAGGATTTTTTGGTAGACAGTAGAATTCATGGTTCCATCTATCACAGCAAGCCTTCCAGGTCCTGAAGCAGCAAAACAACCCCAGACCATCACACTACCACCACCATATTTAACTGTTGGTATGATGTTCTTTTGCTGAAATACTCTGTTACTTCTACGCCAGATGTAACGGGACACGCACCCTCCAAAAAGTTCAACTTTTGTCTCGTCGGTCCACAAGGTATTTTCCCAAAAGTCTTGGCAATCATTGAGTTGTTTTTTTTAGTAAAATTGAGACGAGCCTTAATGTTCTTTTTGCTTAAAAGTGGTTTGCGCCTTGGATATCTGCCATGCAGCCCGTTTTTGCCCAGTCTCTTTCTTATGGTGCAGTCGTGAACACTGACCTTAATTGAGGCAAGTGAGGCCTGCAGTTCTTTAGATGTTGTCCTGGGGTCTTTTGTGGCCTCTCGGATTAGTTTTCTCTGCGCTCTTGGGGTAATTTTGGTCGGCCGGCCACTCCTGGGAAGGTTCATCACTGTTCCATGTTTTTGCCATTTGTGGATAATGGCTCTCACTGTGGTTTGCTGGAGTCCCAAAGCTTTAGAAATGGCTTTATAACCTGTACCAGACTGATAGATCTCAATTACTTTTGTTCTCATTTGTTCCTGAATTTCTTTGGATCTTGGCATGATGTCTAGTTTTGAGGTGCTTTTGGTCTACTTCTCTGTGTCAGATAGCTCCTATTTAAGTGATTTCTTGATTGAAACAGGTGTGGCAGTTCTCAGGCCTGGGGGTGACTACAGAAAGACTACAGAAAGAGGTTTTTTTTCTCACTAAATAATAAAAACCATCATTTAAAACTGCATTTTGTGTTCAATTATGTTATCTTTGACTAATAGTTAACGGTTTTTGATGAGCAGAAACATTTAAGTGAGACAAACATGCAAAAGAATAAGAAATCAGGAAGGGGGCAAATAGTTTTTCACATCACTGTATTTAAAAAATAATAAAACAAATATTTATAAAAAAACATATAAACATCTGGGGGGCGATTAGATCCCACCAACAGAAAGATCTGTTGGTGGGGAGAAAAAGGAGGGCGGTCACTTGTATGCTGAGTTGGACAGTCCTGCAGCGAGGCCTTAAAGCTGCAGTGGCCTGTTAAGTGAGAAATGGCCTGGTCTTTAGGGGTGTTTAACACTGGGATCCTCAAGTGGTTAAAGAGCACATTAACGGTACAATCTTCCCATGGATTGAATGTACGATCGGTTGGATCATGTGCTGATTGACCACAAACAATTGCTTTGTCGATCTAAATTTTGGAACAATTGATCAAAATGCTTATCATTTTTATTCCTCTGTTGGTGGGCCTGAGAAATCTATTCTGATCGGTCATTCGGGGTCATTTGGTCGGTAAAGCAAGACCTGAACTCAGAACTTACTTTCTGCTCCAAAAGATAAGTAACAGCATTACAACCTTTAAAGAAAAACATTAGCTTACAGAACTCCTACTGGGATTCTGTAGAGTTACTTCTTGGCATCCTGGGAGCACAGAAAAGATTAACCTCCTGTGTTTACATAGTAGCTCAGAATTTGCACACAGCTGGCAGTTCAAATTTCACTGGCTCCTTATATGCTGAGAAGGTAGAATTAGCCAGGCTGTTCTCTATAAACACAGATAGGGAGGACACAGGGTGGATTTCTCTGTGTTCTCCTTGTCTCCTGTGCAAGAGTTCAGGTCCGCTTTAATGGGCACCTTTAGACTGGAAACAGCGGGGTTTTTTTTTTTTTTGCAACCATGGCAACAGAAGTCTGAAGTACAGACTGCCCATAAACTCTTACCTTTCTGTGAGAGTAGGTGGCTGAACAGAGCAGCAGTCCTTTAAACTAATTTTCAACACATGCATAAAACCATCGACCGGCAACAATCATTGCCATTCCATTATGTGAGTTTCTGTGTAATGCATGTGTTTTATATGTGGCTAAAACAGAGTAAGCAAGCTGAATTAAGGACTTGTATGGATATAGAGGGAGGGACTGAATTTATTGTGTTTTTGTCGTCAAAAGTGGAATTTCTCTTCAACCCGAGCTACAAAGTACAAAGTCACATACTTACCTCTCAAGAGGGAAGCCTCTGGATCCCAATGAGACTTCCCAAATTGTCCTCTGGTCCCTGTTGTCACTCGCGGTCCCTCCACAGGTTACAGACAAGGGCTTGTTGGTAATCTGATGGGGGCTGCACTCCTCTTCAAACACGAGCGGTGCAGTAAGCCAAAGCCGCGTTTTGCTCCTGTGCAGGTGTGGCTGTGCTTGTGCCAGAAGAGGAATGCGGCCCCGATCAGCTGGAGGGTCTGTGAGCCGCAACAGGGGACCAGAGGATTCTGTGGGAAGCCTCATTAGGATCCAGAGACTTTACTTAGGTGTATGTTTTTTAAATAATTTTTGGCCTCAGGTACTCTTTAGGTACAACTTGATTCTAACACTTAGCCCTAATCTTAACAGAAAATTTAAAACCCCTGTAACCTCCAAAGCAGCAGAACTAGTGCTGAGTAGTTCAGCACTTCCCTGCTACCTTCACAAATCTCTCCTGCCATTGTTGCATGGTGGTGGTGTGTGTGGCCGCCTTCCTGACGTTTTCTGTGAGATATTACTGCTGCTGATACGACAGTCCTAATTTATATGGACTAATTTAAAGTGTTACATGATAGTTATTTTATGTCAATGGGAGGTAGGACTGGCTGAGAGCTGAATGGCAGTGCCATCATAAAGATAGGTGATGAAGAGAGGAGGACGTCTCACACACCCCTTCACACTATGGTAATGGCCACAAGGAGCAGTGTCACAAGCCTTGTCTTTCTGGCGGTGCTTTTGGGGAGATGAAAGGGGTTTTTAACACTTAGAATTGTTCTTTAATAGTACAAAAACCTGTGTAATAATAGTTGTCGTTTTAATATGTTCTGTTGCAGTTTCCTCTGGGCCCTCCAGTTTCTTCCCAGATTTCAAAAACATACAGATAAGTTAATTGGCTTCCCCCTAAATTGGCCATAGGCTACAATGAACATATGAGTATGGCTGGGATTAGAGCCCCTCAGAGGGGCAGTGAGAGACAAAAACGATATACCCTGTATAGTGTTGCAGAAGATTGCTGTGCTATATAAATAATAAATAATAATAAAAATAATGCTCAAATAGATATTTTGCAAACAACCTAATCTTACCCTACCTGCCACTAACATAGCCCAATACCTGGACACTAATTCCCCACTTTTACAGTGACTCTGTAGGGATAAGGATACAGAGGCTGCCATATTTATTTTGTTTTAAAAAATGCCAATTACCTATCTGTCCAGACCCAGGCTGCCTTGTGTCTCCAGTCCTGGCTAGTGGTTTACAGGTATGGTACTTGAGTGTTAATGTGCATAAACTGCATGACAAAGTCATGTCAACATGGCTAAACATCTTGAAGGATTCTAATATCTTATACCATAAAGAACTGAGGGTGTTTTGAGGGATGCTAGGCAGGTCCATACCCAATGTTAGAATATTTGAGTGACTATTTATTCCATGTTTCTATTTTTAGCTTTCTTGCGCCTATGCGACTGCCTGCAGATAATTTCCTTCTATGCCAAGGGTAGCCATTGAATTAGTCAATCGTGAAAGACTTTTTTTGCTGGCCCTTTGTTTCATAATTTATTGGTAACAACATTTTTTTAATATTATCAGACCACAGGCTTTCTAATGTAACTGTGTAGTTGTGTCCTATCTAAGCATTAATCTTCACGTACACTGCATTTAATGTGTTAGTGCTTGGGCAATAGCAATATCATTAGCCATTTGCCTTATTAGCTGTAATCAGTTTTCATATCCTCTACAAACAGTAATTATTTCCTATACCCAGAGGCAAGAGCAAATATAATCATCAGCTTTAAATATCCAGGGAAAAGGGGGCATTTTCTAATCACAAGTTATAATTTTATTGCTTCGGCAGGTAAACCTATCTATATATACACGTGTTACTATGCATTCTGCTGATGCTCATAGACTATCTATACCATCTATACTTCTATAGTTTTCTATATTTATAGTTTTGCTTGACTTGCTTAGTATTTAGGATTTATGACACCTGTTTCTGAACAACCAAGCAACAATTTTCTAATGCCCACAGTCTGGGGTTCAAGCATATATATTTAATATTCATGTTGTTCAAATTCGGGACCAGAACACATGCTTTTATCACCATTTCAGCACTGAACAGCATGATGTTCTGGGTATGTGGTGGGTTTCAGTTAGCGCAGATACTTCCTCCTTCCAACTTGTGTTCGCTTCAACTTTAACCATGTTTCAGCTGCTTAAAAATAACAAATTTAATTTAACAAAGTTATTTTGCTACCACCATGTTTCACAGTTTGAATGGTATTGGTAAGTAGGGCTTAGTGAGCATAGTTTTGTGAGAAGGGAAACTGTAACCGCTTGTGTATGAAGAGGAGGGTGCCACAGACAGGGATAATCTACCAGGATGACCTCCTCTTGCCATGGTGCTCTATCCTCCCGACACTTCCTGCTTCACGGCCAGACCTTCCATTATGAAACCGTGAGAATCGGGAGGATGGAGTATGATGTGAAACACCACAGCAAGAGGATATCATCCAGGTAAATTAACCCTCTCTGTAGCAGTCCCCTTCTCTGACACAAGCAGGTACAGTTTTACTTCTTGTTAAGCCGTGCTCACTTATCCTTATTTGTACTGTCATGAACAGCACCTTAACTCGTAAGACATAACAACTTAGGCCAATCAATGAAATCTAGGTTTAATTGAACAAAAGAATAATGTTAATGACTATCCAAAATGTGTTTGGGTGCCAAATTTCAAGCTTTCACGTTTCATTTATTAAAGAGACTCCGTAACAAAAATTGCATCCTGTTTTTTTATCATCCTACAAGTTCCAAAAGCTATTCTAATGTGTTCTGGCTAACTGCAGCACTTTATACTTTCACTGTCTCTGTAATAAATCAATGTATCTTTCCCCTGTCAGACTTGTCGGCCTGTGTCTGGAAGGCTGCCAAGTTCTTCAGTGTTGTGGTTCTGCTATGAACTCACCCTTCCAGGCCCCTCTCTGCACACTGCCTGTGTGTTATTTAGATTAGAGTAGCTTCTCTCTTCTCTCTTATCTTTTACAAGCTGGATAAATCGTCCTCTGAGCTGGCTGGGCTTTCACATACTGAGGAATTACAAACAAGGGCAAAGCTTTTTGCAGGAAGAAAAGAGCAGCCTGAAACTTCAGTGCATGGGGGAAAGAAACACACAAATGATCTCTTGAGATTCAAAAGGAATGCTGTATACAGCCTGCTTGTGTATGGATGTATTTTTCTATGTGTGGACATGCTGTACATCAACCTACTTCCTGTTTTGGTGGCCATTTTGTTTGTTTACAAACAAACTTTTTAAAACTGTTTTTAACCACTTTTAATGCGGCGAGGAGCAGCGAAATTGTGACAGAGGGTAATAGGAGATGTCCCCTAACGCACTGGTATGTTTACTTTTGAGCGATTTTAACAATACAGATTCTCTTTAAGGAGGGGGTTTTCTTCTGCCCATTCTGCCATAGAGCCCAGATTAGTGGAGTATTACAGCGCAATTACCAAAGTGTCTTGTTGATCAGTCTTGGCCATGCAACCAGATGTAGCCTTGTTATCCTAGTCTTAAACCATTTTAGAATTTGGGAGGTTACTTTGCTCTTAGGAATCTTGAATTCTGCTGAAATTGTTAGTAGCCTTTCTACATTGCGGCCTCACCATAAATAAATGCATTCTGGTATTGGGATTGTGCTGTTAACGCACCCTTGTCACTTAAAGAGAAACCATGACCAAGAATTGAACTTATACCCCCTTTTACATGAGAAATCTTTTCCTTTTCACAAACGGATCATCAGGGGGCTCTGTAGGGCTGATATTGTGGTCAAACCCCTCCCACAAGAAATTCTGAGGACCATGGTACTCCTGGCAGTTTCCTGTCTTTGAACCTTGTTGCAGTGTGGGAAATAGCTGTTTAGAGCTGTTTCCAACTGCCAAAACAGCAAGCAGCAGCTACATTACCTGCCAGCAGTAAAAATGTCTCCATGTGATAAATATCAGAATGTAAATCTGGGATTTAAAAGATTTTACAATGGGCAAACACTGACTAAATCATTTATACATAATTATTGTAGAAATTAAGCACTTTTTTTATTACATTATTTTCACTGGAGTTCCTCTTTAACTTGTCTTGCCCGGCACTGCAGCTACAGCTCAGTGTTATGATAAGATTATGCTGAGCTGCAGTGCTGGGCACAAAGCTTTAAATTTCAGCAGCACAGTGAAGAGCTAGTGGTCGATACTGCTACATAGTTTTTCTTTCTGGGAATTGCTCCATGCTTGTGGGAGGGATCCATGGGGCACATGATTTATTTTTCCAAAGGGGACTCCTCTGGAACAGCTGACTCAAAAATGCAAATTGCGTTCGTATTGGTACAGATGCCAATTCACCTTTAACTAACAATGAAAAATCTGGTACGGTAAACCAGGACTTTAATGTGTTTGCAATGGAAGCGCATATGAATTCTTGCGGGAGGGAATGAAACAATGTCCTAATTGGCTACAGACAGTGTGTAGGAGTTGGTGAATGCCCATTTACTCAGACTGACACCTGCTGAGTATCATTCATTAACATTTGCTTATTATCCTTAATGACCGTATACTGCAGCACAGTAGGATATAATATAATATATGTAAACAGGTGATTATAGAAACAGACATAAAACTGTTACCCGCTAGTTATATGTTGTAGCTTGATTTTGTTTCTCTGTCTCAAGAATTTAGTTTAGCTTTACAATGAAATCCTTTTTTTGCTCAAGAAAAAAAAAAGCCTCTGCAAAGTCAGCAGATTTTAGCAAACCTTTTGACTGGATTCACAGTGTGCGTGTTGCATAACGCATGCGTTAAAATGTGTGTGATCTGCAATATAGACTGGATATAGACATTATTAGAACTTCTCATGGGCTGTCCCTCTCCTTTGGAACTCTCTCCCACAGCCTGTTCGTCATGCTCCGAGCCTGTAAACCTTCAAACGCACTCTGAAAACACACCTATTCAAACAAGCCTATAATCTTAAGGATTCACTGCCTCACCCATTTGCGGAATGTAACCGAAGCATATACTATACACATGGAACGGATGTGCAAGGATCTAATGTTAACCTATGGATTCATTCAGATGCGTCCGTTGGTACGGAGACGTTCCGTACGTTCCGTTCCCCGGATCTAAAAAATGTTGCAGGCAGGTGAGGGAGGGTAAAATACATACCTAATGCTCTTTTGAAGCTGGCGGTAGAGGCTCCCGTCTTCTTCCGCGTCATGTGACTACAGCGGAAGAAGAGGAAGCCTCTACCGCCGGCTTCAAAAGAGTATTAGTTATGTATTTAACGGCAAACCGAGTGAAAGCTGATCCGATCGATCGTTGATCAGATCCGTTTTCACTTTCCATTTGGCAGTGTGCACAGAGCCACCCGGTTCCGGTGAAGCGGAGACCGGATCCACTTACCGGATCTGTTTGGCTCAAAACGCTAATGTGAACCGGGCCTTAGAGATATCTGAAATTACACATTAACTATGTATGTATTTGTATTTCTACTATTGAATGTTATGACTGTACAGTGTCTTGAATTTCTCATGTAAATTTTTGCCCCAATATTTGTTTTGTACTGTGTACAGCGCTATGGAAGATGTTGGCGCTATATAAATAAAAAATAATAATAATTACAAAGCTTGCATGCAGCGAGTTGGATTAATGTGATCAGTTACAATGCAGTGCAACTGCCCATAGAATTGTATGGACAGTGAGTTAACCTTCAGAATTATTCTGCAACGCTGCTGATGCACTATGAACAAGCTCTTCAGCTTCTAATTAAGCATGGTCAATCAATTTCCTAACTGACACTGCTAGATGCAAGTGCCAGCCTGCTGCATTTACTGGCTTAGTCCCAGGTGTGCAAAAATAGGTGAAAGAGATCTCCTGAAATGGCAAGAAAGTAATTTAGTGGGTAGAATGTATATCGAATCAAGACTTGTCACCATGTTTGCAAAGAAGTAAGATTTGGACTTGTGAGTAGTTGTAGACATGCAGGGCTGTATTTAAATTAAATTACAAAAGGGTGTATGTAGCATCATCACATATGTATAAAACATCAGTCTGGCACTGATTTCTCTTAAAATCTTCACAATGTGTGTATTAAAGAACAAGTGACACCCATGCTATGATTCCTGTGAATTTTATAAAGGAAAAGCAGAGAATCCTATTCTAGGCATTTTCCATTTCTGTTACCTTTGACCTCCTGACCTCTCACTTTTTTTCTCTTGTTGCTAATTGTCTATTCGTCTATTCCCTCCCCCCAGAGTCTTCAGACACTCCCACGGAGGTCTATACAAGGAAGTGAACTGTCTTTAGTCATTAGAAGGAGGGGGAAATAAAGGGAAGAGGAGGAATATTTTATAGATAAAAAGATCCCCCAGCATTCAACTTTTTGGCAATGGCTATTAAAGGGCCAGTGCTCCTAAGGTTTGTGATAACTCCAAACCATAACAGCAGAAAACGTTTTGAAAGTTTTGAATGCAGGATTAGCATCTTTATCACTCAATACACTCAGACCAGTTGCTGTTGAAATTTGATTTTTATGGTGACAATCTCGCTTTTAACTACCACGTTACAAGATGCACTAACACCACACCCCACACAGGTGCTCACTCACTGGAGTAACAGACAGACCAAACTGTCATGTAGCATATGATAAATAGCCTCTCTGTTCACACCTTCAGAAGTCTAAGGAGCCTATGCCTTTATGGGTCAGATAAGCAACCCACTAGGCAGACAGTAACACAGTTTAATCAATAAGAACATATTAAAATGTATACAAACTATGTACAATGATAACGGGTCAAGGCAAAGTAGATCAGGGTCAGTAACAACAATAGTAACAATAATATTTATATAGCGCTTTTCTCCCTGGGGACTCAAAGCGCTGTGACCCTGCATTATGCAGTCTCAAAGGCTCGGGAAAAGAGGTGAGTTTTTAGCCTTTTTTTAAAGCTGTCCAGAGAAGGAGCCTCTCGTACTGATTGTGGAAGTGAGTTCCATAGAGTAGGGGCTGCATAGGAAAAGGCCCGAGCACCAAATGTTAGGTGTATCCTGGGAATAACTAGCTTTATCTTGTTGGCAGAGGGGAGGGTGCGTGGAGGGGCATAAAGTTCCAATAGATCCGCTATGTATTTAGGTCCCATGTGGTGTAGAGCCTTGAATGTCAGCAGGCAGATCTTAAAATAGATTTTCCATTTTACTGGCAACCAGTGAAGAGTTTGCTGTACTGGGGTGATGTGTGCTCTGCGGGGGGCATTGGCTAGGAGTCTGGTTGCAGCATTCTGTACTAGCTGTAAGGGGTGCAGAACCTTATCTGTAGATCCGATGAACAGGGTGTTGCAGTAGTCTAGGCGGGAGGATACAAATGCATGAACCAGGACAGGTAGGTCTTCAGCTGGGATAAGGTGTTTGATTTTCGCTATATTTCTTAGATGGAAGAAGGAAGACTTGACGACAGCTGATATCTGCTGTTTGAGTTTTAGATTTCCATCCAGGATCACCCCAAGGTTTCGCACAGAGTCTTTATACTGTACAGTGTCTCCCCCAATTGCTAGTTTGAGGTGGTGAGTGTTTTGAACTTTATCCATCATGTGTGGACCACCTACCACCAACACCTCTGTTTTGTCAGAGTTCAGCCTCAGCCAGCTGGTGTTCATCCAATTTTGTAAATCCACTAGACACGCATTTATGGATGCTGATGGGTCTTGGGTGCCAGGCTTGAAGGACAGATACAGTTGTGTGTCATCTGCATAACAATGGTAGCCTAGGCAATAGTTCTGGATTATTTTGCCCAGTGGGAGCATGTAGACTGCAAAGAGTAATGGTGATAGTACAGAACCCTGTGGAACTCCATAGGGAAGTGGCACTGGATTAGAGTAGTGTGTGCCTAGACATACTTGCTGTGTCCTGCCAGATAGGAAGGTCTGAAACCAGCTAAGAACAGTACCCCTTAGGCCACAGTAATTCTTCAGTCGCTGGATTAGTATTTCATGATCCACAGTATCAAATGCTGCAGACAAGTCAAGAAGAATCAGAATTGAGCAATCACCCTTGTCCCTTGCAGTAAGTAGATCATTCATTACTCGAACTAATGCCGTTTCAGTGCTGTGCCTTCCTGAATCCTGACTGAAAAGTATCAAAGATGTTGTTATCTGTAAGCCTGGCTTCTAGCTGGTTGGCGACTGCTTTCTCAATAACTTTTGATAGGAATGGTAAGTTCGCCACAGGTCTGTAGTTGGTTACAGAATCAGGATCTAGTGATGGTTTCTTCAAGAGGGGTTTTATGAGCCTATGCCAGTAACAAAGACCAGACAAAACAAGGAATCAAATCAAATCAAACATCGCTTTATTGGCATGACCAAGCTTCAACACAGGCATTGCCAAAGCAGGCTGGTGGTGGTGGTGGCGGTGGGGGGGTGTATGAGGGACATGGGGTGGGTAGGGGTACAGTAGGATAGCAGTTCATGGGCATTTTTGGCGATTACAGTTCCTTTATGCTCCTCTCAGTCTGTGGCATGATGTGACATAGTGTGCTGCAATGGTCACTGTCGATTTCTCTTCTCCTAGTAGAATGTAGATTTTTCTTTCATCCTCTAATGTGTGAAAGTCTGGAAATATTTCCATCAGTTTCTTAAAGAAGGTTTCCCTGGTTACGGTATATTTGGGGCAGTGCAGCAGGAAATGATTCTCGTCCTTGAGGGTTTTCTGCTCACAGTATTGGCATAGTCTCTCCTCCCTGGGTTTGTACGTCTGTCTGTGTCTCCCAGACCAGATTTCGAGGTGGTGAGCACTCAGTCTGTAGATGCTCAGGATTTTCCTCTCTTGAGAGTTTTGGAGATTTTCCAGGTATGGGGCTATTTTATATAATCAAGTTTAATATCAAGTTACAACATAAGTGGTCCGAGCTTCAGAGCAGCAGCATACTAGGAACCTCAATGTTCGAATGTAGAGACAACCCTGAGAAGGATATGGGTGAATTTTAGAGGTTTTCCTAAATTTTGCTTCAAACCAAATGTGTTATCTAATGATCAGAGCAGATAAAGGATCATTTGGAACTAGGAACAGAATGGAGATGCCTGCTTATGGACATTAGAACTGAATGAAACAGAACACTGAAATAAAGTCCCTCTATAAGATAAAGGAAAATACTGAAGGCTTCCTACCAGCAATATAACCTCCAGAGCAGGGGTCCCCAACCTTTTTCAGCCCGGGGACTGCTATCCAGACCCCCATTACCATTTGGAGTGTATATAGGTAGGTAGCCAGTTAGTATAGTTACCCCAGTATTAGCTAGTATACAGCAGTTACCCCTGTATAGCTAGTATAGTCCCCCCAGCTTAGCTAGTATAGTTAGCCCAGTATAGCTAGTATAGTTAGCCCAGTATAGCTACCCCTGTATAGCTAGTATAGTTACCGCCATATAGCTAGATAGGTGCCCCCAGTGTAGCTAGTATAGTTGCCCTGAGTGCCCCCTCCCCCCGCGGCCACCAATCCTGTTACCTTATGAGCTGGCGGATGCTTCCTCTCTTAGATTTCCCCGTAGCCCCTCTCCTCCATACATTATCTTCTATTACAGCAGCACTTCCCACGGCTGCTGTAGGGAGGGAAGGAAGCAGGACAGCGGCTTCCTGTAGCGGTGATATACATCACCGTTACCATGGGAACCACTCTCCTGCTTCCTTCCCTCCTTACAGCAACTGTGGGACACGCTGCTGTAATAGAAGATGGTGCATGGAGGAGAGGGGCTACAGGGAAATCTAAGAGCAGAAGCAGCCGCCAGCTCATAAGGTAACAAGAGCGGTGGGCGCGGGGGGGGGGGGGGGGGGAGGTGCAAGAGGCCAGACCAGCGGCCCGGCGGAAAACTGCCCACGGACCGGCAGTGGGCTGTGGCCTGGTGCTTGGGGATCCCTACTCTAGAGAAATAAAAAAATGGAAGGAGTTGGAAGAGCAGGAAGACGTTCTTGTTAACAATAAATGTAGTTGTGGCATTATAGGGTATCTACCTCAAAATAATACTCCTTTGTTCCTCTGTATCTCAAGGGTAAAGCAGTGACATATACATTCCAGTCACCTGAATTATCCACAGCAAGCAGTTAGTTACCTGTGGTCCTAAACATTGGGATAGTTTAGCCAACGGTCTACTCATGGTAGCCTATAAGGATAGTTGTGGGTTTGGAAAAGGTCCTTTAGATGAGGCAAATGTACTGTACGTTTTTAGACGCCCAGTTTATAGGGACCCTGTGTTAACTTTGACCTCTATAACCCTTTGCCACCAACCCCAGAGAAGACACACACACATGTCCATGGTGAGCATGACTGTCAAGTCTGAATATCACATACTAAGGTCTGATCTTCACAATGGTGGTCTACTAATAAATGAAATTGCAGAAAATTATGGAAGGACGTGCATTAAAATTCAGCTATGTAGAAATTGCCAAGTTTGTTATAAAGCCTTCTAAGATATATTAGAACCTATTCATTACGTTACATTATGTGTGCCCCATCAGAAAGCTTTCAGCGGAGGAGATGAAATTAATGTAACAGCTTCTGTCCTGCAATTTATTGCAATTTACAGAGAGATAATTCTTCTTCAAACTTTCTATTACTCTGTTTTTGATACCGCCTTTTAAGCTCTGTGTACTTATCTGTCATTTACATAGCATCTCGGTAAATATATTTTCTGATGCTTTGAATTACTAGGTTTGTGCATCTTTCAAGTAAATATCATACATAAACTGTGTATGTAAATTGACTAGGGAATACAAATAGCAGATGTAGTGGAAAAGGCAGGCAAAACGCATTGACTTGGTCCTCATACATCGGAGATAAAGTGAAGGCCTGAATAGCTGTTATACAGCGAAGGGACATGAATCTGTTCTGTAGACCAAGATAACTTTTTAAAATATTTTTCAAAAGCACTTTGCCAGTATGCTGGGGCTGCCAAACTGAATAGTCACAATAAAAGCAGGTATTTGCTTTGGAGTTTGGATATTTTGATTGTGATGTTTAGTTTGTTGTTTCAGGGAGGTTAAAGTGCAGGCCTGCTTTACTAAACATGTGCATACTGATTTAGCCTGCCTGATTTCCCTGCATCCTGACAGCAGCCTCTGACTTCTTATCAACATCAAGCTCAACCTTGCAGCTCCTTGTTTTTCCACCCACTTCCCACCAATGAGAGTCTTGGACAAGGGTAGCTCCTGGCTTTCATAGGAGGAGTGATACCCTCTGAGGATCATTGAAATACTGGCCAATGGTCTCTCATCCCATTTAGAGATAGTGTTATATTTTCCAGTCTCTAAATGAGTCCATTGGCCAATTTTGGGGGGAGGGATATCACACTAAGCTCTGCGTGCCACTAAATGAGAAGCTAGTCATAGTAGCCACCATGTGGGAATGCTGGGTCCCAGGAACCTCCAATAAGATCAATCCTCTCTGCTCTGTCGTTTAACTAGAACATAAGTTTAAATAGAACCTGTAGGGGCAGGTTTACTTTCATTTTGATTTCTTGGACCCCCGGCCTTTTGAATTGCTCCCTGAAGCTTCCCTATTGATCTGCATCAATGAGAACCCATGGCAGGGAATGATTCTGTTTGCCTACATAAATGGACCAATGGGAGGCTTCAATGGGAAATGTAAAACGTTTGATGAGTGCTACATGTGGATAGAGCAGAGTGGGCGGGTGCTGGGGGAAATTTCGGTAATGATTTACAAAAGTGCCCAAGGGATTTTAAACACTTGGAAACAGCTTGTATGACCTGGTATTATGGTGAGGACAGTAATATAAAAGTTATATTTCTGTTGGTAAGTCTTTTATTTCATTTTTTTTCATTGTGTTGGTGTGTTTCTGTAATCATCCCAAAGAAATGAGTGACCGCCACTCAAAGAACTATAAAAGTGCAAAACTTTATTGGCCAGAATAAGCATAACCCCAAAACTGGTAACCCCCAATTTTTTGATGGGGGTTACCAGTTTGTGGGTTATGCTTATTCTGACCAATAAAGTTTTGCACTTTTATAGTTCTTTGAGTGGCGGTCACTTGTTACTTTGGGCCTCCTATTGTTGTTTGGCGGACCTGCCTTCCCCATGATCTGTGGGTGAACTAATTTTTGAAGGACCTGTGCACCGAATCAATTTTTGTACGTGTTTCTGTAATTGTAATTACTTGTGAAAATGGGTAAGGCATTCCAATGCAGCCTACAGCTAGTAACCTGGGAGAGGGCTGATATCTGGGAATCGGATCATCATTATTATTAAAAGGATTTCCAGATTCCACTGTAAATCACCTCTTACCCCTTTCAAGGTCTAATGGATTTGCACACTTTCTTACAAAATATCGTACTTCTAAATATTAAAGGGGAACTGAAGAGAGAGGTATATGGAGGCTGCCATGTGTATTTTCTTTGAAGCAATACCAGTTGCCTGGCAGTCCTGCTGATCCTCTGCCTCTAATACTATTAGCCATAGCCCCTGAACAAGCATGCAGCAGATCAGGTGTTTGAGACCTAAAAGTCTGGTCTGACAAGACTAGCTGCATGCTTGTTTCTGGTGTTATTCAGATACTGCAGAGAAATAGACCAGCAGGGCTGCCAGGCAACTGGTATTGATTACAAGGAAATTAATATGGCAGCCTCCGTATACCTCTTACTTCAGTTCCCCTTTAAAGGGAAACTTTAAGGACCACTATCGCGAAAATTTTTAAAATTTAAAATACATGTAAACACATACAAATAAGTAGTGTGTTTCTTCCAAAGTAAAATGAGCTATAAATTACTTTTCTCCTATGTTGCTGTCACTTACAGTAAGTAGTAGAAATCAGATGGAACTGACAGGTTTTTCACTAGACCATCTCTTTATGGGGGATTCTCAATATTGAATGTATTCTTTACAAAAGCACTGCCTGGAAAGGACTTGAGTTATACAAAGATGCAGACCACCCTACCTACCTGTTTGCACACTATTCTAGCAGTTTGACTGAGCACATGCCATTCACTAAGTGCTTTTAAAAATAAAGAAAACTCTGGGAATCCCCCATGAGTAGATGGGCTAGTCCAAAACTTGTCCGTTCTGTCAGATTTCTACTATCTACTGTAAGTGACCGCAACATAGGAGAAAATTATTTTATAGCATGTTACTCTGAAAGAAATGCACGTTTTAGTTACCTGTTTTCATGTATTTTAATTTTTTTGTGATGGGGTCCTTTAAGTAAAAATAAACTGAAGAAAGAGATAAACATTTGTATCTATCCTTCCACCCCTAAAAATAACTTTTAGATATCCTCAGTTTTATGTTATGTTTAAA
Organism: Hyperolius riggenbachi; assembly: GCF_040937935.1. Classification (NCBI taxonomy): domain Eukaryota; kingdom Metazoa; phylum Chordata; class Amphibia; order Anura; family Hyperoliidae; genus Hyperolius; species Hyperolius riggenbachi. The sequence goes on from NC_090656.1 coordinate 93,785,704, forward strand.
AATGTAAAACCTAGATTTATTGTTTTGTCTTAGCTTTATAAAACAGTCTTTCTTGTGTCTTAGAATGCTAAAATATATGAACTATTAGCCTTTGTTATCTATCCATTGCTCTCATAAGCCCAGTTCCTGCCAGGAAAGTATTTTATGGCTGTAATTCCTTATCCGTGAGGGGCTGCTATAGTCTAACCGGTCCCGATGTGAGGAAAAACGGAATATTTACTGTTTTAGGTAGAGAAAGAAAAAAAGCAACACCGAATATTCATATGTGTGCTAGGCACTGTACATACAGTACACATGTCTCATTATGTCACATGGCACTTAAGGTTCACTTTAAGGACCATGTGGACTGGTATTGGTCAGGCCCTACACTTGTATGCGTAACCTTCCTAGGCAGTACTAGCTTGTAATGGTGGTCACTAATGGTCCAATTTCTAGCAAAAATTGTTCGAGAAATTCTGATCAGATTTGTTGAAAATAATCTCAGTTGATGGGCACAATTGATTATGAAATCATCCGACTGGATTTTTGTCAAACCAAAATTTGGATTTTTTTGATTGGTTGTGATAGATAGAAAGCAAAGATTGGTTCGTTGATGGGGTAGTGAACTTTTCTTCCGATCAGAATTTCTGATCGCTCCAACGATTCTTCGCTAGAAATTGGACCATTAGTGGCCACACGGAAGATGAGGGCTTATTAAGACTTGAAGGATATTGTGCAACAGATCTGCAACTAAATGAGGTCCAAAGTGTGGCCAATGTGTAACTTTATATAAGTAGCTTAAACAAAAAGCACAACATACTGAGGGCTTGTTTCCATATGTGCGATATTAGCACATTTTGCTTTTGGTAACACGATCGCAGGGAAATCAGAGAGTGCATAGACTGCACTGTCTGATGTTTCCATACATGTGCTGCGATACACCACTGAATCGCAGCACATGGTTGCATGCATTTTGCCGCGATTGCGTAGCGATCCCATTCATTATAAATGAATGGGATCACAAGCGCCTCTGGGGGAATCACATTATGTAACGAACGGCCACGCTAAGGCACGACCACCTGCGTTGCCAGTGCCAACCTTTTTCCTACTAATATAGTCTACTAGAAGTAAAACTTTATTCTGCATTAGCTTATAGTGGCTAGGAAGAGACTACATTCTTTTGTGTTCGAAAAAAAAAGTCCTAACACAAAAGAATGTAGTCTCTTCCCAGTCACTATAAGCTAATGCAGAATAGAGTTTTACTTCTAGTAGACTATATTAGTAGGAAAAAGGTTGGCGATGTCAGTTTTTATAGCTCAGGTTCTCCCTGTGCAGTGTGTGTACCCTAGGGGGTGCTTTTGTTAGGATCATGGGAAACGATTGCCTCTTACTGCAGCTCAGCCTGACATTTTTGAGTTTTAGAAAGTCATAAACCATATATAAAGTATTTTAACTATTTAACCCTGTAGCAGTCAAATAAAGTAAAACTTTGGCTGCAGGGCCAAATTTTTCCTGCCACCGAGGAAGTGTGCCTTCCCCAGCTTGGCAGGCTCGGCAGGGTTTGTGGAAGCAGGGTAGGGGTGGCAGCAGGGAGTTCTCATACATACCTGTCCGAACGGCTTTATCGGTTTCTTCTTCCTCCACCAAGCTGGCGACGTACTCCCGGCAAGTCTGATCCCATTATACGCCATGATCGGCATCCAGGAGACCATGTCAGCCTTACAGCGCCACCCAGTGGTGGAAAGGGGGTGATGGAAGAGTCTCTTACATCACCCCTCTTTCACCACCGGGTGGCGCTGTAACGCTGACACAGTCTCCTGGACCCTGATCACATGTCATATCATGTGATTGGATGTGATCAGGACCCAGAAGACCTGCCGCAATTGCAATCAATTTTTCTGATTGATTGTAACTTTTGAAACTTCCTAGGTCGCGGCTTAGCTTCTGATTGGAGGAAGCTTACAGAGGCGGGGAGCGAGGGGACAAAGGCAAGAGCCATGAAATGGAGGAGGCGGGGAGGTGCACAGTGATTGAAAAGTTGCAGGTAAACAGAAGGCTAGCGACAAGCAGATTGTCGCTATCCTGTCGCTATTTTAGAGGGAGGACAGCAGAGCCCAGGGGGGACTGGTGGCGGCACCAGAAGGACACAGAGGCATGTCATTGTGCTACCTCTGTGTCCTATTTCGATTTAGAAAATCCGCCTCGGGTTCTCTTTAAAGAAAACCTGAACAGAAAATTAAAAGTCAAAATAAACATACACAAGTCATACTTACCTACTGTGTAGTCTATTCCTCAATCTCTTTTTCCTCTCCTGCGTCTTGTTTGCCCATTGTGATCAATGGAATTTTCCGTCCTCCATTTTGAAAATGGCCATTACACCATAACAGCTTTCTGGTCAGCACACAGTTAAACTGTAACATTGCCCACTTGAGCCATAGGGAAACATGGACACATCAGTTCTCCTCTCAGCTGTAACTGACAGCAACTGATATATTTCAGTTCTGACAAAATCTTGTCAGAACTGGAAGGGATCACTGTCAGCAGAAAATGGTGAGCTTCTGAGAGGAACTGATGGCAAGGTAACTATGTAATGTTCATTTGAAGTTACCTCATGTGTTTATTTTAAATAATTTTACTCAGTACAGGTTCCCTTTAAGGGAACAAATAACATGCATAGTTTGATTTTAGATTCCATGATTGTAAAATACACTCAGGATTTTTTTTATTCTATTTGTTTAAACTGTGGTAAAAAAAAACAATCTATTATATGTTATAGTTTATTATGCAGTTCTTGTGTTTCTGCATTAATTAGTTTGATGCGCGGGTGTAAATATGTCCCTTCCACATCTGATGTTGCGTGCTTGAGACTGTTTTATCTTCATATTATAGTCATTATGAATGAAGACGGCCCCTGAATAAGACATCAGTCAAATAAGATGCAAATATTATGCAAATGAGCCGTGAATACAAGCATCTTCGCTCGCTGTGTTCGCCTCTGTTAATGACAGGAAATAATGTCACGCTAATTTAAAGTCATTCTTTGAATGTGAGGCTGAGGACTGTGGAAGCCTCAAGCGTGGCGTTCGACACATCCAAAGTGAATGAATGAGAATGTATAGCGCCCTACTGGAGGAATAATATACAGTATGCATGTGTGCTCTGAATTCAGCATGTTGTCAAATTTTATAATGAAAGCCCAAATTCAGAGACCTTACTTCTGAATGCATTCATTAGCATACCTGTTGCTAGGCACATCTCTTAGGTATAATCACATGTCCAAAAAGGCTTATAGCTTTTAGGCCTTGTTCACATTATACATCGCAAGCGCTAAGGGCTCTTTCACACTACAGGCTAAAACGTTGCGTTTTGGCTGCTGGCATTTTTAAGGCGTTTAACGCCAATACATTAGTATCAATTGTAATGAGAAACGCCGCGGTCAGCCCTAAAAAAGCTCCTGGGAGCGTTGAAACGCTACGCTCCAAAACGCAGCGTTAGATGTGAAAGGTAAAATGAGAATCTATGGACTTTAATTTTACCTAGTAAAACGCCAACTTCAGCCGTGGCGTTAAAACGCCGAAAAAGCCCTCTGGAGTGAAAGGGCCCTAAGCGATTTATACTGTGATTTTTACAGCGCTTTTCCCATCGCTTTTGGCTTAGAAAAGCGCTTTTATAAGCGCTTTTTCTCAGTGATGATTTTATTCACTTCCGGACGTCAGGAAGAAAGTTAACTTTTTAACCTAGAAATCAATAAATACGATGTTTTTATTTATAAAAGCGCTTGGGAAATCGCTATACAAAGTGCTTTTTCAAGCGCTTTGTGATTTCCCTATACCTTTCATTGAACCAAAGCGCTCAAATTACATGTAGCGCGTTTGCGATTTCAATAAAATCAGCATGCAGCACGTTACACCCCAACGCAATGTGTGCACTGAGAACAGCGCATAGGTTTACAGTTGCAGTGCGACATTCTGTGTTATATGCATCCATAATATCACACCATAACATCCCACTGTGCACTTATCCTAAGGCTACTTTCACACTAAAAAGTTGTGTTGCATGGCATTCCGTGTAAACACAAGGATGTGCTTGTTGCGTTGCATACAGTGAAGCATACGGTCATTGAAAAGTATACTGCCACCGTCAACGTGTGCCTTATAAAGTAATTCATACACTGCATTATGCTAAACAGATCTGTTGCACTATGTTGCCATCGCACCGATGTGAACAGTACCATTACAATATAATTGCATACCGTTAGCAATGCGACTATTCTGTTTGATGCAACGCAGTCTTACTGCAAATTGGGATGATTTTTTTTTATTAAAACAACACTTTTTCCTGTGTCTGAAGCCTGGCACCATAGTAAATATTTATATTGCACCTGGGTGGTTAAAGTGGTATGAAACTCATCATTTCCTCCTTGGTCTAAAAGATTATTTACAGCATGAACTCCACTACCACAAACAAAATTGTAGCAGAACAGCATTCAAACAGTTAAACATAGCACTTTGTTCTTCAGTGGAAAGTTCTTCTGGCCGTATCCTAAATAGAAGTAGGAAAAAGAAGGCCAGTGAGGTCATCATATGCTAAATCACTGCAGAGATTCAATATTTTACAATGTTAATCCTAAAAATCACTGTATACCAATATGTCCCCCATTTGTACAGATGTGTTCACAGTGATATGATTGGACTTCACGCTCTCTGCCTATCACATTGACGCAGAAATTCCAAACAATAACTCCTTCAGTGATCTTCCACTTTCTGCTGAGGTTATCAAAGTCTTTAATTCAAAGCTTAAAGGGCTACTACAGAAATTCAACATATTTCTTCCATATGTGATTTTTTCTTTTGTTTCATGTGTTTGCTTTTATGTTTCTTTTTTTATGCTTAATGGTTTTATTTTCCTATTTAACTTTCCTGTGATCAATATTTGATGTAATGCCTATTATATGCAGGATCTTTGGACATGTTTATTTTTTTATTTATTTGAAGCTTGAAGAAAACGATGTTCTTTCAAAGAAAAAAAATATTTTCAAAGAAATAGATAATTAATTGAAAAGAACTTTCTACATGAGAACAGGGCTTGTCAATGAAATGCAAATAATTCTGAGTTGATACATTTAAGCAGCTTGAAAATCTGATCCCGCCCAGGTCAAATTTGATTAGTCCAATTTCAAGCTGCATACATTTTCATAGAAAATTTGCGTAATCCTGCATAATCTTGGAATCCATTGCAACCTTATTGACCATGCCTACACGAGAAGCATGTCTATTTTATTGTATATAATGTAACACTTGTAAAAAAAAGGAGGATTGATAATGTTTATATATCTACAGAGAGGATTATTGGAGCACCTCTACTAAAAAAAATGTATTTGATTTTCAAGATCTAAATTGAGAGACCTCGACAGTGTAGTTTTCATTAAAAGGAAAGCAGATTAAAAATTGAAGCATCTATCTTTAGTCCTATTACCTATGAGACTATGCAAGCTGCATTGCTTTCATCCTGTGCTCGTGGTTTTATAAAGCTGGCCATACACTGTATGATCACCATGTCATCTGTAAAGTAGAAGGCCCAGCAAATTGCAAATGCATTAAACAGAATGATCTTACTACAAAAAAAATTGTAAGATTGGACAAGATTGTATATTTAAAATGATATGCTGTATGACAATGTGATTACAGTTTAGGAAAGCTGCCTTCTTGTTGCAGGGATGTCGAACTCTAGTTCTCGAATGTCGAGGTCCTCACACATGTTTGGCACAGCTCAAATTAATTAATAGGCATGAATCAGGAAAGGTGTGGTCCATCAAGTAGAACACATTTCTCCATTCCTAAGTTCATCCTAAACAGTGACATGGACATATGGCCCTCGAAGACTGGAGTTCGACACCTGTGATGTAAGGCAAAATATACCTTTTAAATAAATTTAAACCCTTCTTAGGTGTTATCTCTTGTGTAGACAATACATTACTTTTGCAAATCATTTCATTATGTCCTGAGAAGCACTGCACACTGCAGCCTATAGGTACCGATACATCAGACCATGTTTTGGCAGATCGACCAAGAGACAAATCTCTCTCTAATCAAATCTGATTGGAGAGAGATCTGTTGTCTGCCGCAGGTTGTCTGCCGCAGGCCGATTCCCAATCGATTTCAGCATGAAAAATGTGTATGAATACTTTACCTGTCGGTGTCTACCGCAGGCTCCGTGGTCAAACACACGCCCCACATATACTACAGCAACCACATGAGGTGCAGGCATATAGGCACATTTTTGTTGCAGGGTTCTGTCACTTTTGTCACTCATCACGCTATTGCACGCTGTTACTGCCGCGCACCGATTGTGCTTGTCGCCCTACATCGTGTCAGATTGATACATGCCATTGGCTGCTGCTGATCCCAGTGAATGCATGTGGCTGTCAGCGAGTGTTAGAGGAGCCAGACTCCCAACTTCCTATGCAGAATATTTTGCACAGCAGCAGACAGATCTTTGCCTCAGAGCAAATATTGCCTTGATAAAGGGGTCCTACGCGGTTCCGAAACATTGGCCATATTTTTACATGGAACCAATAAAGATTGATTTTGGATGTGCCAGCTTTCTTCCTTGCTGGAGATTGATACATGCGACCGATTTTGGCCTGAAATTGGTTGTATTGTTGTTATTATTATTGATTTATAAAGCGGCAACATATTCCGTGGCGCTGTACAATGTAAGAAAGGAACATGGAGTACATAATAATACAGACAATAGTGTACACCAATATACAAGATACATAATTAGTGTCAAAGTACAAAAATGATACAAAATACAGAATACAAAATACAGAATAGGTAATGACTGATAAAAGTAACATGATAAATAAAATGTATAATAATTTTCAAGACACAAAAGGGGGAGAGAGCCCTGTCGTTGCGAGCTTACAATCTAAAGGGTCCATCAAGTAAAACACATTTCTCCATTTTTCAGTCCATCCTAAACACTAATATGGATATATCACCCTGCAGTTTTACACCCGTGTAAGGCTAAATAAACCTTTTAAATAAATTATCGTTGTTGATCAGGCATGCTCTTGGCTGCACCGATTTTCATTTGATTACAATAATCGAATCAGATGGACGATTGGCCACCAAGTCTCCTGATGTATGGTCACCTTATGAGTTTTACAGAGTCATTGTACACAGGAGATGCTAGGCTCCACTACAGCTCACTGGAGATGATACTCTCAGCCTACTGTTGTGACACACATATGTGAGTATAATTATTCACATCATCTTAATCCCTGTCTCATAAACTGACTACACTATATTGGCTCTTGGTTTTCTCCCACATTTCCCTCTCCCCTTTTTCCTTCGAAATTTCACACAGTGGGGTTGATTCACTAAACCGTGCTATGACAAATAGCACGCCTTATCAGAGATAGCAGAAAATCTAAGCCGAGTGGAATTTTACCTTCTGGAATAGAGAAGATGTTTTTGTGCATATTCAACTGCACATGAGCAAGAGTGTGCTCCCATAATACATCACTTGAGGTTAGTGAATGAAACAGAACTCATTCCTTTATGTCCCAGAATGCATCCTCTGACTTCTAGCACACCCATAGCCTTTACATTTTACAGAGCTATTTCATTTAGGTTGCTTCAGGCTTATTTGGTCTTCATCAGTGCAAGCTATGGATTGATAGGACTCTATGGTAGAACTTGAGAGATCTTACTTCTGTTATTATTACTATCGTTTTAATATATTTTATCTTCTATGTATATAACCTCATGCTGTTAGCTAGCACTGTATAGCAATATATAAAGAAAACATAAGTACAGAAAAGGACAAGAAACAGTGTCTGCACCCTACTCATTATAGCCCTTGTGATGTGATGGGAGATCTTCCTCCTTTGATCTTGCCTGAGCTGTGCTACCAATCTGCAGGCTGGAGTGATCAGAGGCAGACGGGGCCAATTTACAAATGGAGACATTCTCACTCTAGGCTGTATTCAATTTAAACATAATAGAGCAGAAGAAATAAGTGGTTTAAAGCCCATAGAAATAAAACAATATTAAGGATATATACTAGTATAAAAACACGAGTATGGAAAACATAGAACTAACCAATAATTCTGATTTATATCCATCAGTTCAACAGTAAGATATAAGAAAAAGATAAATACATATTTTCATATCCAGCACTATTTTGGATTTTTCATTACAGATGTTGTACTTTTTTAGGATTTACTGACCATGTTTGCCGTTACGTGCTCTTTGATATTTGTATGCAAGGTTCTAGTTTTGTTCTTTTACTCACTGGCTTTGCTCTTTGGTTTAAGTTCCATGTTTCTCTAAGGAAGTGGATTTTAAAGGGGAACTGAAGAGAGAGGTATATGGAGGCTGTCATGCTTATTTCCTTTTAGACAATACCAGTTGCCTGGCAGCCCTGTTGATCCTCTGCCTCTAATACTATTAGCCATAGCCCCTGAACAAGCATGCAGCAGATCAGGCGTTTCAGTGGTTCAGACTTATAAGTCTGATCTGACAAGACTAGCTGCATGCTTGTTTCTGGTTTTATTCAGATACTACTGCAGAGAAATAGACCAGCAGGGCTGCCAGGCAACTGGTATTGATTAAAAGGAAATAAACATGACAGCCTCCATATACCTCTCTCTTCAGTTCCCCTTTAACCACGAAACACATCAGATTCTTCCCTGGAGTTGTGTATTGGATCTACACACATTAACATACAACATTTTCTCTATGAATAAGATTATTTGCTTTTGCATTCCATTGCCTGTTGCTTGATAGGTGTAGGTCAAAATTATTTGTCTAAAGGATTTTTTTTTAGAACTCATGTCTTTTAACCTTTGTTCAATAAACTTTAAACCACTTGGTGATTATGTTATAGGTTAGTTATTTGAGACATGGGTCTAACCTTTAGGTCCATAGTGGGTGTAACCCTTTTTTGGTTTCCTCTTATTTTATTGGTTGTAATTTTCGGCAAATTAAATATACAGTCATATTCAAGCAAGAAAATTTGCTCAGAACAGCTTTCTAGGGTGTTTGAAATTAAGGTATAAAGGTCTCCTTTAGAGTGACACCAAACTTTCTTATTCCGTCTGAGTGTAATATTAGTAACCTAACAGAGTTACCAAGCAGCTCGGGGTGACCCAAACCACTAGGAAAGTATAGGGGACTAAAAGAGACTGAAAAGCCCTCCAACTAAAAAGCAATGCTTAGTGTGATTTGCTTTACTAAAACAGAATGTACGTGTTATAATTCAGCTTCAAATGAACATCTGTGGTTACCCACAATGCAACACTACTGAATATGCAAATCATCTCTTTATGCCCCTGTAGCCAGGTTTGCTTCCAAGAGCGCTGGTGTATAGCATGCCTATAGCTTTAAATTTTACAGAGCATATTCAGTAGCGGTGCATTGTGGGTAACCACAGATGTTCACTGAAAGCTGAGTTATCACAAGTACCTTCTGTTTTAAGAAGGCAAATCACATTAGTAACCTAACACATCAACTCTTAAAGCAGAACTGAAAAAACAAACAAACAAAGTTTCACTTACCTGGGTCTTCTTCCAGCCTCTTGCAACTGCCCTGTCTTGCACCAGTCCTCCACAATCCTCTGTTCTCCTGCTGCCAGCTAGTTTCATTTTGGTCAACTTGTAAGTCGATGGGCCACTGCACCTGAGCAGCCCTGCCACGCGTAGCCTTGTTTGCGTTCCTGTCTGCAATAGCTGCCTGTGCAGGACGCTATTGCGGACTGGAACATGAGCAAAGCTACACGTGGCCAGAGCTGCACAGGTGCAATGGCCCATCGGAGAAACCAAAACTAGCTGGCAGCTGGGGAACGGAGGATTATGGAGGACCGGCGTGGGACAGTATGACTGCACGGGGCTGGCAGAAGCCTCAGGTGAGTGAAACTCTTTGTTTTGATTTTATCTTCAGTTCCGCTTTAACTGTTTTGTCTTTAAAAAATGATCAGTTGGTTTATGCTATCAACATTATCTTTGATTGGTTATTGCAATTTGTATAAACTTGCAAAGTAAAATCATATACACATGCTAGACTTCATTTGCCCAAGATTATAGTGATATTTTCACTAGGTGAAAATCTAGTATAAATACCGTATAGGTGTTCCCTAATGTTTTTGATCTCCCATGACTTCCTGTTCAGCAATCAGCTGTGCCACTTTAAAGTCTAACTGTGTCTAAATGTTTGTGGATGTGGGTTGAATCTTGGGCCTGCCCCTTCCTCACCAAGGTCTTCCCATTGGCCAACATCCCCATCTCTAAGCATGTGATATCGGTGGCAGGATTTGTCAGCACTGATCTAGTGTTAGTTGGCTAATGATAATAGCTTAGTAAGGGAAGAAGGGGTGTTTTCAAGTCCCCATCCATAAAAAAGTTGTAGAAAGGCTCACTTTAAAGGACGACTATCACATTTTTTTTTTATAAAATTAAAAATATATGATTATGCATATGTATAAAATATGCATTTTTTCACAGTAAACTAAACTATCAATAACCTTTTTCCTATGTTGTTGTCACTTACAATAGATTGTAAAAATCTATGGACTAGTCATTTCCTCAAGGGGGATTCTCAGCGAACACGGTAAATCCAGCGCTGGACACTTGGGCGCAGCAGCGCAGGAGACTTGGGCGCAGCCGGCGCCACCATAGGCCGTAATAGGAACTACGGCTATCGCAGGCACAGGGAGTAACTTCAGCGCCGTCAGAAGAAGGAGCTGAAGTTGCTTTTAAAACAATAATTCGGCTTCCAGCAACTGCTGGAAGCCGAATTATTTCATTTCCCCCCCCCACTATCCATGTCGGCCTGGAGGGGGAATAGTAATTAACACGACCCGGACTTGTGCGGCATATACTGGCTGTGTCCTGCGCCCAAGTCTAAGGCGCTGTTCTCTCTCGTACGCATTCTCAGAGTTTTCTTTACTTTCAAAAGCTACTGAATGGCAGTTACTCGGCCCAACTGCTAAAACATCCAGCCTCTTTTTATAGAATCTTTTCTGGGAGTGCTTTTGTAAAGTATTTTGAATCCCCAAGAGGTAATTGACTAGTTCAAAACCTGTCAGATCCGTTAGATTTTTACTCACTGCTGAAAGCAACAGCAACATAGGAGAAAGGTAATGTATAGTGCATTTTATTCGGGGAGAAATGTACTTCTTAAAAGCATTTATTTTAAATGTTTCGCGTTTGTGTTCCTTTAAGCCTGTTTTAGTGGCTTGTTAGGAGAGAGAGTCTTTGAGATTCGATTTTTTTTCTGGCTTGCATGCAGATCGAATCCAGTTTGGAATTGGGTTAGGCCTGGTTCACATTAGCGTTCGCTGTCCGGATTCGCCTGATCGGATCCGGACCGTATACTGTGCAAACGGAACGTACGTTCTGCATAGCAATGCAAAGTCTATGCGGACGTTCACATGCGCCCGTTCCTTACAGAACGGAGCCGGATCGGATCCGGACTCCGAACACTTTTCCAACATGCACTATTTTTCGGGTCCGGATCATCCGGCGCACGCACCCGGACCGGAGCCTGACTGCACCATCCGGAAATAGAAACCAATGGGGAACGGAAAGCACAGAACACACTGGCTATCAAACACCTGACGTTCTACCCCACTTCCTATGCGTATTCTAGTGGCCATTTTGGATGGGGACACATGGGCCAAGCATTTCTGGAGTGGAGCAGCAGTGACTAACGTGCTGGAGCTGTTTGGCAGTATGTCAGAGGTGGAGGTGAGGCCTAAACAGCGGAGGACCTAATTCTACAGGTGCACCTTCTGCTGACCTCCCAGACCCCAACAATGATATAGTTTTATTTATAACTTTTACCAAACGGATCCGGAGCACAGCCGTATACATACCTGATGCAACCGGATCCGGATTGGAACCGTACGGTTCTGATCCGGATCCAGTCCGGTCATCCGGTCCGTTTGGCACAGAAACACAAGTGTGAACGGGGCCTTAGTCTAAATGATCAGGAAGCTCATATGATGGGCCCATTTCTAAGCTACACTAGATTTGTATGAAAGCCAGAGAACTCAGCATATAGTTGACCATCTCTACTTATTAGCACTGCTTACGGCTCATATCAAGTGGAAACTTAAAGAATGGGATTTCTACAGAGGTTGTTTCTTCTCACTGAAACACTTGTAAGTCCTCTTTCAGGAGATTGTAGAGTATCCGTTTGTTTGTGCAGGTTTCCTGTGAGTGTTTCGCTTTACTTTCACAGTTCAAGAGCCTGACACAAAGATCCCACCAGGAAAGAATAACCAGGTCTGTAGCTGCACTGAGCTAACTTACACAATGACTACTGTAAAAACAAAACAAAAACGTAATAAGCTAGTAAGCGTGAGCACAATAAACAAAAGAACAAGTACAGAAATAAGTACTGTGAGATAATGGAGAAAAGCAATGACAATAACAAACAGTACTGCATAGCAAACAATGTCTACAGTAATTGTAGTTTCTACAAGGTACCGAGGTACATGGTAGGGAATAGGATTATCATCATTTAGTATTTATATAGCACCAACATCTTCCGCAGCACTGTACAGAGTATATTGTTTTGTCACTTAACTGTCCCTCAGCGGGGCTCACAATCTAATCCTTTCCATAATCATATGTCTATGTGTGTATTGTGTAGTGTACGTATAGTAGACTAGGGCCAATTTTAGGGGGAGGCCAATTGAAATGTGGGCGTAAACCAGAGTGCCCAGAGGAAACCCCCGCAGACATGAGGAGAACATACAAACTCCGTGCAGATAGTGTCCTGACTGGGATTTGAACCGGGGACTCAGCGCTGTAAGGCAAGACTACTATGCCACCGTGCTGGATACAAGGATGGATACCAGGCTCAGGAAACAGTACAAGGAGAGGCCTCGGGGCTAAATACAGGGACTCAGACCCAGTCCTGGTTTAAAAACAGGAAGGGAACCTCAATGTATGCAGATACGTGACTTCAGGAGTATGCAAGCAGGTTACTACAGCCAGACGTCCAATAGTGAAATTCTGGAGCTGCTGCCAGACTTTACTCAAAATAAGGTTGATATTACTTTTTTTTTTACTTACTTTTTAGTACTTTTTCAATTGCTTAGTGCTGAAAAGTTACTTTTTAGATAAGATGAAAAATGATCTCCTAGGGCCTAGGTTCTCAATGTGTGGTATGCGTACCCCAGGGGGTACTTCTGATGGTTCCAGGGGGTACTCAGGCTTGATATACTTGACCAAGAATAACAAATTTAGAGTTTTAGAAAATGATAAATCTTATTTAAAAAACACCAAATTAGTGTTTTAGCTAATTAAAAGCAATAGTTAAAGCTTGGAAATTGTTTAGAACCAATTATCATGTACTATGATTCAATATATATTTGTCAGGGGGGTAAACTGGATAAGGGTCTAGGTGTTCTGGGTAGATGTTTTGAATATGGCAGCTTACACACCCCTAGTGTAGTGAGTGAACCTTGTGAACGGCCACAAAAAAGAAAACAGCTTGAGAATGGATACAAAGTATCTCTCACCACATCCATATACAGTATGCATTTTTAACTGTCTAAACAAAGTTCTGAAATAGGGTTTTCATAATTTGGACAAACCAGGATCAGATTTGACGGTCTCTCTCACACTGAAAGCTGATCTGGGCGCTTGTTAGGCAGGTCTGCCCCCCCTTCCCCACCACCACCATCTGCAGAACTCTGAGCACCTTTCGGCTGCAATTTAGTGTAGTGGAATGCAGATTTTGGCAACCCACAGGTTTTAGCACTTGAGATGCAGTGCGCTTATATGGCGGTGAAAAAAAGTGTTGTAACAATGTAGGGATAGTTATAGCAGTCAAGACGAGAGCACACAGGGAGAAGGGCCTGCTAAATAGGCTTACAATCTAGGCGATTGAGGAGAGGATTACATGGGAGGGGGAGCTATGAAAATGGCAGGTAAGCAGTGAACAGATGGGTCTTCAAGACCTGCTTGAATGAGTTGAAGATGAGGGCGAGTCTTATGGGGTAGAGCGTTCCATAGAGTAGCTATATAGCTGCTCTGGAGAAGTCCTGGAGCCTCGGGAGTGAGCAAGTGGCCATCCGTACATTATTGGAGGAGCAGAGAGAGTGGGTTGGGGAGTATCTCTGGACAAGATCCGGGATGGTAATTTGAAAGAAAATGAATGATGATAGAATTGAACGTTGTGTTTGGATTGTAAAACAACTACAGAATGCCTTGAGGAATGCCTGACTAGGTGTGTGAAGGTGCATAATTATTGGTGGGGCAGGAGCATGTCGCACAGGTGTCCTGCTTTTGTATCCTAAAAAATTGGGAAGTTGTATGTGAAAGAGGCCAAAGGGTTAAATCAAAGCAACGCTTTGCATGACTGATCGGGTTGTATTCAGTAATGTTTCAGGTGTGTGATTCAGACACTACTGCAGCCAAAGAGTTCAGCAGGAAGTCAGGAAACTAGCATTGTTTAAAAGGAAACAAATACGTCACCCTCCATATACCTCTCGCATCAAGTTCCCTTGAAATATAAGCCATTAAAAAGAAAAAAAGATTGCAGTTATACCAACATGCTAACAATATGATGCAGATTTTGAAAAGAAATGAAATCTACATAGGCAGACAATCGATAAATAGAAATCCCGAAGAGAGAACCATCAATCAACATGCAAATTGTTGTCAGGAGGCAGGTAGATGGAATTGATACGATACAGAACGCAGTGATGGCGTACTTCTTGTGCTAGGCAGCCCAGGCTGCCTAAAGCTGATTAAAGCTTTTTCAAGAAAATGTATAAATAGCTTCCTTTTTTCATTGCTCTTTGAGATATGCTTGCATCTTCTTCTTGTGAGGCCTTCTCAGACACCGAAAAACAGAGGCGCTCAGTCGTACTAATGATGAGCCAACAAAGTCTCCCAACATGCACATTTTTTTTATTGACGAAAGCGAGACCAAAGTACATCAAAATCAGCAGCTGCTGATCAATTAGCTGGCATTACCTGTAATCTAGAGGCTTCAATTGGCTAAGTTATATTTCATTCCATTGGTCAAGGTAAATTTGCTTGTCTTGCATCCCCTTTTTTGTTATTATTTATAGCAAAAAGTCCACTGTATATTAAAGAGGAACTGTAACCAAGGATTGGACTTCATACCACTCAGTAGCTGATAACTCCTTTCCCATGAGAAATCTTTACCTTTTCTCAAATAAATCATTGGGGGATTGATATTGTGGTTGAACCCCTCCCACAGTGTGATGTCAGCATCTAGGTCCTGACAGTTTGGGCCCTTTTCCATTGGCAAAAGTGATGCAATGCAGCTTCGCATCACTTCCGCTGGCGTCCGCATTACTTCCGCATCTCCCGATACGGATATGTATGGAGGGGACAGCGGGCGGATGCAGCCGTGCGAGAATCTGTAGCATGCTGCAGATTCTCAGATTGCTCCGCACACAATGCACGCAGTGGAAACTGTTCCATTGCCATGCATTGAGCTTATGACACCCGCGGTGCGATGCGACTATGTAGCCGCATTGCACAGCAGCTAATGGAAACAGGCCCTTTGCTGTCTGTGAGCCTTGATGCATGGTGGGAAATAACAACTGTTCCAACTGCCAATCAACCAGTATCTCCCACTGTGCATATGTATATCTATAAAAAAAACAACCTTTTAGCCTATCACATTGTTAGGGGGTGTGGTTATAGATAATGGCAATTGGTGCTGTCTGGCTTTTTTCATGTCTGCCAGTAGTAAAGATGATTATGTGCAGGCTGATTTTGAATCAAACAATATAAACAAATTACATGGCGAATATCAATCACTTCTTGATCTCCGATTTTTTACCTTCTCACTTTTAAGTGTATTGATTTATTTTTTCCCCTTTTTGCTAACGTTTTTCTTTAAACCAAAATGGGGAGTAGAAAACCAAATTTGCATAAAAAATTGAGTATGAAATGTCTACACCCCAAAAATTATAAATAAAAATATATACCCAACATACATACATACCCAACATACCCAACCAATGACATACCCAAAGCTGCACCTCAATTTGAGTGCAAAAGAAATAGCGAGAAAAAAAGTACTAGAATAAGACACAAGAAGTCTGCATGTATCTGGCCCTTGGTGTCACCGTCAGTGATTCTGCAGAGCGGGATTGATTAACTATAAATCAAACCTCTATCAGCCGCGCTCAGCCTTCACAGCTGTTAAATCTGGAGTAAAAATAATTACAATTTAAGTTGGCGTCATTAAAACAAGATTTCACAGCTAACTCTCTCAGGGGCTTCACCCAGATCAGAGTTTATATCTAAGCAAGAATTGCTCGGCACAGATTAATTTATGAAATTATTACTATTAATATTACACTGTACAGATTAATTTATGCAGAAGTGTCAGTGCCCTAATTTAGTGTTTAATTAGTATTTTTTTTTTTTACAAGTGGTTTAGCCTGCGCTACTGCTTATTTGGTGTATGTACGGCTTTTATTACAGCACGTTGTTAAAGGGCAGTTTTATATAACTGTCTATTTTATGTAGGTTGGTGTTTTGTATTAAAGTACATAGAAGGTTTCCATTATCATTTGCACCTCTTCTGTCATGCCTCTAGTCCATGGTATATACTATAGCACATATTTACTGAGTTTAATGAAGCCATTTGTCCGAAAATACTGGTGAATATGACCCATAGCCAGATTTTTTTAACCTTCCTGGCGTTTTAAATACTCACCTAATTTTTTTTTTTTTTTATCATTTAGCTAGCCTAGAGTTAGCTACATGATTCCCCCTCCCTGCTCCCTCCCTCCCACCCTTCCGATCGCCGCCGTCAATCAAACCCATCAGGAAATCACGTTCTGAATGGGATTTCCTGTAAGGCTTCCACCGTTGCCATGGCGCCGAACGGAATGACGTCATCAAGGTCGTGCCGTCAGGGGGAGTCCCGATCCACCCCATAGCGCAGCCTGGCGGTGATTGGCCAGGCTGCACAAGGGGTCTGCGGGGGGGGGGGGCCTCTTTTGCGGCGGATCGGCGGCGAGCGGCGGCGATCGGGTAAGACATGCAGCTAGCAAAGTGCTAGCTGCTTGTTTATAAAAAAAAGTTTATGCAAATCGGCCCACCAGGGCCTGAGCAATCCAGTGCGGCGTTACTGGACGAGCTGAGCCCGTCCGTAACACCCAGGAGGTTAAACAAGTTTAGAAAGATACAGTGTTCAGAATGTGCCCTTTTTCGTTTGTATACTTTTGCTGTGTGGTGTTATTCCCTGCCCCAGTTGCTGTCCTCAGCTGTGTGAGTGTTGGGGGAATCAGGGGCAGTGAAGGCAAGCTTAGCTCTCACCATAAGAGTCACAAATACACAATCTCATTGGATAAGGCTGACCTGCCCTTACTAAAGTAATGGAGGTAATATATGCAATTCACTTTTTCTCCTGAGTTTTCTCAGGAGATAATTTTTCTTGTTCAATCTAAAATAATTCTTTGGCACTTCGCAATGGAAAAATTACCAAAAAGTAGGTGAAAAAGTTTTGTCAAAATTATTTTGAGTATATCTCAGCTTGCTGGTGGTTTAAAATGCATTTTATTTACAAGTTCTGTACAGATCACCTGGTGAAAAAGAGAATTGCATATGGGCCTGAGACCAGAGCTTAGCATTTCTAACATCAAAATCTGAATGTGCTCTTTTCTGTGACTTTTTTTCACTTTAAAGACTAGATATAGTGAAGGGAAAAGGAAAAAGGCAGTGTATTTCTTATCAGTTTTTGGCATGAGTAACTATATTTCTATTATTTGTGTGTTATTGCAATCACTATGTAATATCAATTTTTTTTCCATTCAGAGTGTACATTTAAAATATAACTGAAAAGAGATGCAAAATATAATCCTATACTATAATCTCCCTGTGTCGCTGCGTCCAGCTGTTCCTGTGTTCCTGTTATTTGCCTACTGTGCATGTGCGCAGTACAGACTGCTGAACGGGACCAGGGAGCGAGGCGGGCGAGCAAGGTGGGAGGGTGCGAACAAGCGCGCGACAAGTGCTTGCGCGTGCGCGGCGGTTGCGGGCGCGCGCATGCGCACTGGCGGCGACGGCGGCTGCAGGAAAAAGACCTAGAGCCCGTTTTTAAACGAGCTTGGGTCTACTAGTTTAAATATAATTTTGCTTTCTTAAAACAAGGGCTTAAAGCAAGAGGGCTTTTCAGTCTCGTTTATCTCCATACCCTCCTAGGGCCACTGTGAGCTATCTGGGTACCCTAAAGTACTAGTCCAAGCCCTATGAAATAAAGCCATATCGATCCATGCCATGCACTGATCAGACCAGAAAGTCCAAAACAGACTGTATGCATATTGGATTGGTGGGGCTTTGTAAAATGTATTGGCTATAGGCTTACTATACACCAGTGGATCTACATGTGCGCCTGGCTTTCAGGGGCATAAAGAGATAGTTTGTTATTTGGTAGTGGTGCATCCTGGGAAATCACACTTGCTCACTTAAAGAGACTCCGTAACAAAAATTGCATCCTGTTTTTTATCATCCTACAAGTTCCAAAAGCTATTCTAATGTGTTCTGGCTAACTGCAGCACTTTCTACTATGACAGTCTCTGTAATAAATCAATGTATCTTTCCCCTGTCAGACTTGCCGGTCTGTGTCTGGAAGGCTGCCAAGTTCTTCAGTGTTGTGGTTCTGCTATGAACTCCCCCTTCCAGGCCCCTATATGCACACTGCCTGTGTATTATTTAGGATTAGAGCAGCTTCTCTCTTCTCTCTTATCTTTTACAAGCTGGATAAATCGTCCTCTGAGCTGGCTGGGCTTTCACATACTGAGGAATTACAAACAAGGGCAAAGCTGTTTGCAGGAAGAAAAGAGCAGCCTGAAACTTCAGTGCATGGGGGAAAGAAACACACAAATGATCTCTTGAGATTCAAAAGGAATGCTGTATACAGCCTGCTTATGTATGGATGTATTTTCTATGTGTGGACATACTGTACATCAACCTACTTCCTGTTTTGGTGGCCATTTTGTTTGTTTACAAACAAACTTTTTAAAACTGTTTTTAACCACTTTTAATGCGGCGAGGAGCGGCAAAATTGTGACAGAGGGTAATAGGAGATGTCCCCTAACGCACTGGTATGTTTACTTTTGAGCGATTTTAACAATACAGATTCTCTTTAAAGCTGAATTATTGCAAACACCTTCTGTTTTAGGAATGCAAAATTATGTTTAGCTTTGCTTTTCAGTAGGAGAGCTTTTCAGTGTCTTTCTAGCCCCTTACATTCTCATAGTGGTTCTGAGACATCATGAGCTATTTGGGTGCTCTGTAGTGAGTATTTATGCCTGTGTTGTACCTGTGTGGTATGCAATGCACACTGGGCTTGATTCACTAATCTGTGATAACTCAAATATCACACCTTATCAAAGATATCACACCTTAGGAAAATATAGCACACCTTATCAAAGTTAACACACCTTATCAGAGTAGCATAACGAGCGCTACAAACCCGCAGAGGCTCAGGCAGAGCCGGGACAAGGTCCTCCAGCACCCAAGGCTGAGACACCAAAGTGCGCCCCTCCACCCCCCCACCCCAGCCATCACACACTGATTGCTATTAGACTAAGAGGCATCCCAGCCTCCCCCACCTCCCCAACACCTTAATCTCTAGTTATCTGGTTTACAGTCACTTCCATGTATCCCCTTTTCTTATTTCTCTCTGCTTAAAACACAATAGGGTAATGATAGCTGAGTGAGTTGTGCGCCCCCTCCTACACTGCCCCCTGAGGCTGGAGCCTCTCTCGCCTCGGCCGGGCCCTGGGCTCAGGGCAGGACGAGAGCCATTGCCAATTAGCAGGCATACGTTTGTACCACTCGCTATGCTACTCTGATGAGGTGTGATATCTTTGATAAGGTGTGATATCTTTGATAAGGTGTGATATCTTTTCATAAGGTGTGATCTTTGATAAGGTGTGATCTTTGATAAGGTGTGATATTTGAGTTATCACGGTTTAGTGAATCAAGACCATTGTGTGAAGGTACCTAGATTCTCGCTGCAGTAAATCTAAAACAGTGTCAGGAATGCCTAAAATTGTACCAATTTTTTGCCCATAAATTTAAAGCAGACATGGTTTTTTGATGGCAAGTTACAAGTCATTAAGAAATGACATCTAGCATTGCTGCCGTGCTGTGTGTGTTTTCTGCTTAATGATTCCCGTTAGCAGCCTATACTGGCGAGAGTACAAATTGTTTGTATGGTAACTGCCATATTGAAAAGGGCCACCAGTATGTAGGCCGCCCTTCTTAAAATGTTATCAGTTTACTAAACAGTTACATTTATCCATTTAAGCAATTGGACAATAATTTTAAAATTGTTTAATGATTGTTTTTCAGCCATATGTGATTAATGAACAGGAGATCAGAAACATTATGATTGCATTGAATCAAATCAATCCAATCATGTTTCATCCGTGTGAATAATTTCTTACGGTTCTAATCCACACCTCCCAACTTTTTATGCCCTACCTAAAACGCACAAATCCACCACAAACCCTCCGGGGCCCCGATTATATCGGGCTGTGGATCGATGACAGAAAATGCCAGTATCTATGTAGATACCCATTTACAACCACACGTTAAGGCGCTTCCATCTTACGTACGGGACACCACTCATCTGCTTACTATTTTAGACTGCATGAGTGTTCCGCCTGATGCATGGCTGGCTACTCTCGATGTCGAGGCTTTGTATTCAAGCATACCTCATACAGAAGGTCTGGAAACTATTAGATCTGACCTGACCACATTACCCATTGACACCATACCACACAGCATGTTTTTGCTTAGGTTATTGAGATTCATCCTGACAAATGATTTTTTTTTTACTTTTGACTCCTCCCACTACCTCCAGATGCAGGGCACAGCGATGGGGACGACGTGTGCCCCGTCCTATGCTTGCCTGTACCTGGGGGAGTGGTAAAGATGTATCTTTGCGGATGACTCTTTGAGTGATTATTTAGGATATATCTTGACTTGGCATCGTTTTATAGATGACATATTTTTGATTTGGACAGGAACGGAACAGTCATTGATTGAATTGATACAATTGTTAAACATAAATGTTTTTAATTTAAAATTTACTATGACTATGGACAGGAAAAATATATCCTTTTTGGATGTAATGATTTCTGTAGATGACAATGGAACAATACAGACTAATTTATTTAGGAAACCCACAGCAGCAAACTCATTGCTACATGCAGCGAGTTTTCAAATACGTAGTATCCCAGTGGGTCAGTATTTAAGAATACGAAGAAATTGTTTAGAGTTAGACGATGTGATCTTCAAAACACAAGCTAGAGATTTACAGGAACGGTTCCTGGCACGAGGCTATCCCAAAAGATATTTAAAAAAGGCTTACCAATGGACCAGCAGCCCTTCCAGACAGGTCTTGTTATATAATCAATCAAAACAAGATCCTGATACCAAATCTAGAAAAGGTTTACCATTTATCATGAGATATTGTGACAAACATCCTCAGATATGTACAATATTACAAAAACACTGGCACATGCTCATGGGCGACCAACGGGTTGCCCCCTTTGTCCCTACAACGCCGTCTCTTACTTTTAAAAGAGCACCCATTATAGGCGACAGACTAACACACAGTCATCATTTTAGTAGGGGAGGATCTAACAAATTTTGTGAATGCAAAGTCAAAGGTACATATCCTTGCCACTCATGCAATCAATGTAGATATATATATATTGGTAAACAATGTGTCTTAACAGCGAGAAACTTGACTCTAACCACTAAACATTACACTAACTGTGAAAAAGAGGAGATTATCTACCCTCTCCTCTGCCCATGTGGAGCCTTCTATGTGGGAAAGACGGGTAGAACATTTAATAGGCGAATATATAAACACACATACAACATTGTGGAAAAATGTCAAAATGCGAACCCTTCTAAAATTCAATTTTTTTTGGTTTGGATAGGGTACATTGGGACACTCGGGGTGGCGATTGGGATGGCAAATTACTTCAATGTGAGGCCTTCTGGATATATAAATTAAAAGCTTTTAGAACACCAGGACTAAATGATGGAATAGATTTTGCCCCTTTCCTGTGAGTCCAGACTGGCTGACCACTTTAGCATCTCTTGCTGGGTGCTCCTCCACTTTGTCGATTATTCCTTCCCTTTATCATAAATTTTACATGTAAAATACTTCTTCAGTGACTTCTGTGCCACTGTTATTGAATACATGTAGGTACTTTTGGTTATTTGATCGTGGTGGGATGGACTTGGCTGTTGTGGACCCCTGTCCATGTCCCTCCCCCCTTTTCCTCCCCTAACTTTGAATTCGGTGGGGTTGGAATTTTGATACCAACTGGGAGGAGTTAGTTCTCCACGGTGTCCACCTTTATGCAAGACAGGATGATTATAGTGTTTAATTATTTAATTAATTAATTTTTGTAAGTTTGAATTTTATTTTCTATATATTTTAATTTATGGCTTATTGGAGGATTTTTGTAGTAAAGATTAAGAAATGTAGAATATATTTAGTTTATGATTAAGTTTTCAATTAATGCATGGTGCTGGTTGGTGGTCTTGGTGTTATGGCCCCCCTCGGCCACATAGGCATGCGTTGACCCCTTGCCCTGCATGACGCTGTTGCTGGGATTGCACTGGGGAATGCCCTTAAGACAGCCGCCTGATCTAATATGAGGAAATCCTCCAATAATAACAAGTTCTTACAGTCAAACCTGCATAAGGATTGTATCCTGGCGAATTTTCTTAATCGACTGACTAATCAATCTTTAAAGGCTGTTGTGATTTTTAAACTTCTGCAAAATATTGTAGGGATACCAAATAGTGTGGAGCATCAATCCTGGACTGAACACTGGAACCTTATTTTCCTTTTAAAGGACATAGAAGATCAAATATATATGTACAATGCTGAGCATTTTTGAACAGCTGTCATTATACTCAAATCCAACAGACTGATCAGTTATAGATAATCGTCCATTTAGATCCAGGTGGCCTAGACAGTGGATACTAGAGTAATCTATCGTTAACCATGTGTTTGTGCTGAGGTTATATATTTTTATCTTTTTATGAAAGGATTTATAAATAAATATTTTGATAGTTTTATAATATTTCAGGAGATTTGTTTTTTCTTCCCCTTTTGTTTGTGTGTAAAATGTCAGTGTAAGGTCTTAGTCCTGGGAAGTATACAGAAAAGTGAGAGATATTTGGACCTAGTTGTTATAGTATGCAGATTTCCCATAGGCATTCATTAGAGTTAGTTTTCTGCATCCAGAATCCACGTGTTGTGAGAACGCGGATTCTGGATGCAGAAAACGTGCGCGCGGCGGACGGGTGCATCGTGCATGCGCGCTGCGGGCGCGTGCGGCAGAAATGTGTGTGCGCACACGCAGTGACAGACCTAGCCCGTTTTTAAACGGGCTTAGGTCCACTAGTGTAGAAAATAGTTGTTTACATACGGTACATTCTTATGGGGTGACTAACTTTGGAGCAGAGGGGATATTTTGATTACCATATGGTTCCCCTTGAAATAAAACAACTGGATAAGCTTTTGCTACATTTTTGAGAAAACCTGATTTGAGAGATGATCATGACTAGTCAATGAGAGAAATCCATGACCCGCTTCTATGAGAATTCTCATGATGTATTTCTATAGGAGAAATTGACTATCCCTAGTAATTATCCATACATTCATTTCTGTTGGAAGCTTCCTGTTGGTGTATATTTGCCATTTATGAAGTGGCAAAAGCTTTACCTTGGCTCATATCAGAATATAAGAAAGATTGCTGAAAGACTAGCAGATGAAAGTTTGTACATATGGATGCAAAACTTATTGTTAGTAAATTTGGGACAGTCTGGATTAATTAAATAAAAACTCCAAATGTCTACACTTACAGCAGTCTGTAATGTTCTGAGGCGATGCAGGAGAGAGTTGCAAGAGTCTGTCACCTGTCTGACATATAATCTTTAAAGACCATGTTTAACTGGTACGTTTTTATTAAATACCTTCACACTGTTAGGTAGGTTAAATGGACATGCTCAAAAATAGCCTTGAACACCTTAAACAGGAACTGTATTGAAAATGACATAATGAATAAAATTGCTTATTTTTTTACAATATTAATTTATAGTTTACGTAGTCAGTGTTTGCCCATTGTAAAATCTCTCCTCTCCCTGATTCACATTCTGAAATGGATCACTGGTTGTAACATATTTAGCTCTGCCAGGTGATCTGTACGGAATGTTCGTTACTGACAGAACTATGCAGAGGGAGATTATGTTTGCATGGCACTTGAAAAAACCTGTTATTTCCCACAATGCAATGAGGTTCACAAACTGCCAGGACCATGGTCATGACACTGTGGGAAGGGTTTCACCACAATATCAGCCATAAAGATCCCCCTGATGATCCATTTGAGAAAGTTAACAATAGATTGTTAAGTGTGATAAAGAAAATAAAAACAGATCTCTACTATAGGAACGTTCTTATTTGTGGGCATCTACTCAAACTCTCTTGCTCAAACTTCTCCTCTACCGCTGGCGTCTCCACAGTCTCCTAATTATTTAGGGGCATTTCCGATGATTTACATCAGAGGTCCCCAAACCTTTTCGGGCAAGGGCCGGGTCAACATACTTCAGACTGCCGGGGGGCCAGAACATACAGTACATAAAACATTGAATCTAGGTATTGATTCCCCCCCAATCATGCCTGGAGGAGAACTCCCAGCAGCAGCCATTCCGTCATGTGACGCCCAAAGAATGTCTTTGTGCACCAGACAGTGAAGTATACCCAGGTTACAACCTGCCGTCCAGTGTCAGCAGGTCAGCAGTGTCACCTGATGCAGAATTGGATTGGAAGCCAGGGAATGACTGCTCGCTGGTTTCTACAGTATGTAGATGGGTGGTGCCAGCACTGTTATTCTATATGTGGGCCACTAATATTTAAGGGTGCAGTGGGCCACATCTATAATTTGTACATTTTGGTTTGGGGGGGGGGGCAGTGAAAAAGCCTTGTGGGGCGGCATTCGGCCCACGGGCCTTAGTTTGAGGACTCCAACTCCAGACCCAACTGGCATAATTTACCTGTGTAGGCACTGAGTGGCCGGGCTTGGTTCTTAGCTGTGAAGGTGTTCCTTGATTAGCTAGGGTACAGTAAATCACTTTGTCAGTATCTGGCCATACCCTGCACCATAGTCTGTCATTGCTATAGGCTCATAAGCAAGAATCAGCCTGTGCCGTCCTCTGAACTCTGAAACATGCAAATGTAATCCACGCAGCCACCATAGCTCCTCCCACAAAGCTTGAAATAAACACTCTTAAATAAATAGCTTTTAGCCACGTGATCTACATTCTAAAATAGTGTTTTTTGGTGTCGAATTTTCCATTAAAAAAGGCAGCAACTGAACAATCTAATTACCAAAGTATTAAACTTTATTTTTAGTTCTATGCCCGGAGATGGGCTCTAAGAGAACATTCCTTGAAAGCTTATAAATATTTCATTCAGCCGATGCAAAACTGGCTCGCCAGAAGAGTATGTAAATAAAATAGACTTTGGATTAAGCAGCACAGTCAACTGATCCATCAATTAGGATTGGGGGGCCTGATGAACGGAGGGGAGAGTATGTCTGGCAGATCATTAATGCCAGATGTTCGTGACTTGTGTACAATGATTTAGATGGCGGCTAATTTAAGCTGGTGCTGTGACATGTGTATCATTACGCTTCAAGGGTAGGATCCTTTCCTCGCAAAATGACATCTTTCGGGGATGCAAGGCATAAATGTGTCATTTAAATCAAAAATGGAAACCCCTCACTTACAAACTTAATTATGCTTCTTGTAGGAAAAGACTACCATTTTAAAAAAGAAAAAAATCCTTCTGATGGCTGTTTTTAATTGTGATTTGCACTTTCTGAAAGCGACTGGAAGAATATATTAAAATACTAATGCAACCCGAAGCGCCGAGGATTTATGTTCATAAAGGGGATTTTAAACTGGATGCCAAACAAAATAACCTGTACTGTAATCAGAAATCCAATTCTGTATATATGCATTTAGTGTATCTGTATGTTTGTAATGCTTATACCATTTCCCATTGATTTTTTTATATTGCATTAAATAAATGTAAACTACATTTTGCAGAAGGTTATCTAGGAGCATCTCCATTTACACCAACATCCAGGTTCCTGGCAGCTTTCTTCACTTCCTCTATCATCTGATTCCAGCCCACTATACTGATGTAATTGCCCATAGCAACTGTAGCAGGCGTGTACCTGCTCTGCCGGCCAAACTTACATCTTCCCCTAGGAGGGAGATTTGGTATCATCTGGAACAAAGTGTATATTAACCACTCTACTGTGGTAGCCACATGATGTCTTATAAGTACAGAGAGTGTGACTCTGATTACTCCAAATCAAATCAAAGATAGCTTTATTGGCATGACCAAGATTCATTACAGGTATTGCCAAAGCAAGGGGAAATAGGGGACATGGGAGGGGGTGGGGTAGGGGGAGGCTAAGCAGTCTGTGGACATTTTTTAGGTTTACACCGTCGTTATGCTCCTCTCAATCTGTGCCATGCTGTGACATAGTGTGCAGCGATTGTCACTGTGGATTCCTCTTCTCCTAGTAGGATATATGTTTTTCTCTCATCTTCTAGTGTGAGAAAGTCTGGGAATAGTTCCAACAATTTCTTAAAGTAAGTCTCCCTGGTTGCAGTATATTTGGGGCAGTGCAGCAGGAAGTGGCTTTCATCCTCAAGGGTCGTCTGCTCACAGTGTTGGCATAGTCTCTCCTGCCTGGGTTTGTACGTCTGTCTGTGTCTCCCAGACTCTATTTCGAGGTTGTGAGCACTCAATCTGTAGACATTCAGGATTTTCCTCTCTTGAGAGTTTTGCAGCTTTTCCAGGTATGGGGCCATTTTATATTCTCCATAAGATGAAGAAAGTCTTCTAGGACCTGCATGTTGGTGGCAGAAAAGATGAGCACCAGTGACCATAGTATCAAATTAGTTTGACAGGTTGGCAGCATCAGTGCAGTGGGCTAGCAGTAACCAACAATAAGTTTTGACATTAACCCCCCAGTAACATACTACCACCCATATAGCCTCCAAGCACATGGGTTTTTGTATACATGTCCTAGCAACTCCTCCAACCCTCTCCACAACATAGGATAGTATCTGAGCAACTCACAATACTGCCCCTTCCCCATCCATGAACTACCAATCTCCTTTCCCCAGCCACTTATCCTAACCTCCACCCTACCCAAATGCCCCCCCTCCCCCCCCCCAACACATACACATATACACACACAAAAATACATAAATAAATAAGAATCTTAACTAATGAAGTCTAGTGCTGAAAGCCCAGTGTCAATATCACGCGAATCTTGTTTGAAAATGGATGATGACACTCACTGCTGTTTTATTCCATCACTTGATGCTTTAGTGACGTTACAGATCTGGTGCTGTCATTTTAAGTTGAGGCAGGTTCAGGGCTGTGGAGTCGGTACAAAAATAATCTGTCTCCTTAGTTTATGAAACCACCGACTCCAGGTACCCAGACTCCTCGACTGTGACTCCTTGGTTTAATACTTACCAGGGCTGTACAAAAATCCTGATCCGACTCCTGACTCTGACTTCAACTCCTCATTTTATGACACCTCCGACTCTAGGTACTTAAAATTGCTCTGACTCCTCGACTTTGACTCCACGGCCCTGGGTAGGTTTGCCATGCCTGTGATTCGAATGAATGGACCAACCCAGCCAAACTGTGTCCCAGTACTGAAATACCTTGCCACTGCATCTAATTGATTTACCAATGGCCTGCTGCATGACATAGTTTGAATTTAATTAATGAAAAATGAATAACCTTAAAATATTTTTTATGCATTTCAAATGTTAAACACCCATATACTGGATGCATATGTAAGATTAAGAATGATCATCCAGATTTTATTTTCTGTACAGATAAAAGTGCATTCAGATTGGTTGTGCTGACAATTCCACATCAGCATTCTTTGCTTTGCTTTATTGAATGAGCCCATTTTTGTTACATATTAACACTATCATTTGTGTGACCTTTTTACAAATAAAGTTTCTCTTCTCCTTTTCTAAGGCATTATTTTTTGTGAATGCATAGTGGGGCAAATTAGGATCCCAACACCTGGAATTAATGTACCAGCCTATTATTCTAAACAGCCGTTTTAGAGGTTTTTAGGTTTCAAATGATTCAGAACCAAAAAAGGCCATGTCTGTGATCACAGCAGGGGATTCTGGGAATAGCGAGCCTTTTACCTGCACGTCTGCATGTACGCCCTGCTGTGAGTCACCAAGACAGGAGGTTTAAAGACGTCTAGCTTTTATCTCCTTAAACAGTATATTTTGGTTAAAAATGATCGCATTAAGATCTAAATGTGCCGCCAAGATGCCTAGGAAGGACGTTTGATTTCAAAACGGATTCTGACAGGGCCACAGCTGCTTCTCATGCTGTGTACGCTTGTGATGTCTCAGGCTTTGATTCTCCCCATGACCAGCTTTTTTAGGGACAGCTTTCTCGCCCCCTTTGCACTTGTCTCTAAAGGGCACTGTAATACAATGTTATCAACTTTGTAAAAGTTGCATGCTAACACTGCGTTTAGTTATCGATTTGCTGACAGTTAAACCAAAGTTTGGATTTGTGATGATTGTCAGACATAGAGGCAAACATGCCTGATCAGCTTGACTGAATGTCCACGTTCACTTCTGAGAGTAGACAGACGTTCTGTAGCAGCCTTATCTGCTGGAGATAATGGGGTTCTGTGTCACAGACTAGGGACATTGTGCATTAGAGATTGCCTCCAGAGCTAAGAGGAAGCACAGAGGGAAGTGGTACAGAAGTACAAATTGTCCACAGACTTGTGTTACAGGCTTACATCATGTTCATACTGCATTTGTACCATTTATAGTTTTCCAATTGTTGAAAAAGACAGAAAATTACAATGCCATGGAGAGTGGCTCGAACACAGCACAAATGTGGTGGATCTACTTGTGTGGTATTAATTTATAAGTCTTTGGCATAGTTTCTCAGATCCTTATGCCTGCTCATTTTTCTTTTATATATGTAGAGACCAGCGCTAAAATTGCATGCAATGAGTCCCTATACAAAGGAATGTTAAATTTATATATAAATAATGTCCACCAGTTCATTCAAAGATCAGGGCAGTCGTTTGCGCTCTATATGGACTTTGGTGAGTCCCCTTTAAATCAGATAATGTAAATAGACAGCGCTCCGCTTGTACCAGGATATCACTTCACTCCCAATAGAGTAACACTCACCCCGCCTGTGTGACCACTGCGAGATTGGTCAGATATCGCTCTATGTTGTCCAATCGTCTTCTGCTGGTTGGTGGTTAGAAGTTGTCCTTTCCCTGCGCTTTCCAGATGTCGTCCAGATGCTGCTGTTCCTATATGCAGTAGGCTCAGAGGAGAGGAAAAGACCTCACATAGCGTGATTCCGTATGATTAAAAAAACCTTTATTTAAAATGCACTTACAGACTTGTGCAGGGTAACAGCGCTCAGAGTTTAACGGGCTCCCCCCCCCGTGCCTCTCCGGATAGGCTGGTTGGTGTCCTCGCTACTCGTTAGCCGCTGAATACCGCTCACTCCGTGATAGTGCGTGCTTCCTGGTCGTCCTTTGGCTCCACCCTACGCGTTTGGTCACTGCGCGTGACTCATCAGGGGCGTCTCATTTTTCTACCTTCCAACACATACCCAGATAGAGCCACAGTAATCCATGCCATGCACTGATGATGACCAACCAGTCCGAAACAGTCTGTATGCATGTTGGATTATTGTGGCTCTGTACAAGTAACAAGGTGACACATCATTGCATTCCAGCAGTTCTGATGGTGTGTCTAGCTACACTGACCACATAGGGGGACACAGGAGAAATACATCATTACACTCACCACATGGGGGAACACTGGCAGGTGATGTGGGAACAGCCAATCATTACACTGACCACATAGGGGGACACAAGTACAGCCAATGGCTTTTCCTGTGTACCCCTATACAGTGTCGTAGCTAAGGAGCTGTGGGCCCCCATGTAAGTTTTACGTTGGGCCCCCCAAGCACTCTATACATAACAATTGATACGGCGCAGCAAAACCTGCCAATGGCACCTACAGTGTCAGAGGTGCAAGAAGGGGATGGGAAACAGTTTAATGATTACCACTATTCAAAGTATCAATAGAAGTGATTATTATAAGCACAGGACCAATAGAGAGCTAATTCTGCAGTTGAGGGAGGGCCCCTTTGGCCCAAGGGCCCCCGATGCGGTCGCAACCTCTGCACCCCCTATTGCTACTCCCCTGCCCCTATATGGTCAGTGGAGTTTAGCTTTCAAGAACATTAAAGAGATGATTTGCATATTCAGTAGTGAGCATTGTGGGACACCTCATATATTCACTCCAGAATAATAATTACGCAGAAAAATCACAAATACGTTGTTTTAGGAAGGCACATTTCTGTTTTGCATAGAAGTTTAGTAAGAGGTCTTTTTTGGTCCTTTTTAGCCCATTACCCACTCCTAGAAGTTCTGGTTCACCATGAGCTTGCTGGGCAATCTCTCAGGCCTGGTGCACACCAAAAACCGCTAGCAGATCCGCAAAATGCTAGCAGATTTTGAAACGCTTTTTCTTCTTTTTCTGTAGCGTTTCAGCTAGCATTTTGCGGTTTTGTGAAGCGTTTTTGGTGTAGTAGATTTCATGTATTGTTACAGTAAAGCTGTTACTGAACAGCTACTGTAACAAAAAACGCCTGGCAAACCGCTCTGAAGAGCCGTTTTTCAGAGCGGTTTGCGTTTTTCCTATACTTAACATTGAGGCAGAAACGCATCCGCAATCCAAAATCTGCAGCAGCCCGGGAGTATGCGTTTCTGCAAAACGCCTCCCGCTCTGGTGTGCACCAGCCCATTGAAATACATTACCCTAGCGGATCCGCACCCGCAAGCGGATCGCAAACCGCAGCAGAACCGCTCTGGTGTGCACTAGGACTAAGTGTCAGACATACGGAGGCTATCATCTTCAATTTCTAATAAATAATGCTAGTTGCCTAACTTCTGTGCTGATGAAATGTCTCTTAATACTGGTCACTGGCCCAGAATGAGCATGCAGAGTAGATGCTTTGGCTGGTCTGACTTCACTGGCTGCATGCTTGTTGCCGGTGTGTGACTCAAAAACAGCCAACGCCAAAACTCAGCATGACAGCCAAGCAACTGGAATTGTTGGTAAGAGAATGAAGATGGCAGCCTCCGTATTCCATTATTTTGAGAGCTGTAACATATGTGATGGGTTGTGGAGGGGGTATGAGTTTAAGGTGTGCAGCTTGGAAGTGCAGGTAGGTAGTGGAAATGAAGTAGTTATACAAAGTGGTGATGGGTTGAAGGGGTCAGAAGGGAAGTAGTTCACAGTGTGGTGGTAGAATACATGAGGGGTGTGCAGACTAAAGTGGTGGATACAGTGGGATGGTTATGTAGATGAAATGTGGGTAAGTGAATGTGTTGTTGAGTAGAATAAATGACCAGAGCGGTGATAGAACAGATAAAAGGTATGAAGCCCACAGGTAGTAGAAGACACAGTTTGCTGGTAGTAGGTAGTACAAATGAAGGTAGGTGTGGAATGGATGCAGTGTATTGAGAGAATGGATGTGAGCTAGGGTAGACCATCGTGTGGTGTGAACACACTGGGTGATACAGCATGACTGTAGCCTGAGGAATAAGTCGTCCACAGTGGTGATGGATAGGACAAAAGAGCAGAGAACCGGACTCAGTGACTGGGAAGATAGGTGAGGTTTACCATTGCACTTACTGTTGTAGTCCAAAAAGCATTGGCTGTTGGTTAAAAGACTGTGCATATGTTCCCATATGAGTACTTTAAGTGCCAGTGTGGCACAGACTTTATCAAAGCCGGACCTGTTGGGGAAGATGTTATATACAGAACCGTGACTAATTTACATACGATTTGCAATCCTCTCATTTGTTCCTTAGAATCATGCTAAGGTCTTGCACCACTATTTCTGTACTTGTTTCTACTCTGTCTATTTATGTACTTTGTAATCAATATTATTCTAAAAGCTTTCTTTGGATTCTATGGACAGCTTGCCGTTCTTTTTTGGTGCAAATGGAGAGTGAGTCAGGGAGGAGATTCCAACGTCACAGCTGTAGGTTGTCTTTTCAACACCCGCTGTCATAAAAAGCCCCACCCCCAGTCAACTTTCTAGCAAGTTTAGGTACACAGTAGGTGATATTGCTATTTTTTACTACTGCCAATGTACCGTATATTCTGGCGTATAAGACGACTGGGCCTATCAGACGACCCCCCAACTTTTCCAGTTAAAATATAGAGTTTAGGATACACTCGCCATATAAGACTACCCCTCTTCCAACGCACACCAAATAAAAATTTAAAAAACATCATATACTTGTGCTATGTATGAACAGAAAATGGTGCTGTAGTGTATGTGGTACCCAGTATATAACAGTATATAGGCGATTGACTGGTGGGATTGGTCAACTCTCCCTAAGTGGATTGGTCGCCTCTCCTTGTCTCCCTGTTTATCAGAGCGGTATGGAAGAATAGATCATGCTGTGCCCATAAAACACGCCTCTTTCACCTGTCTGGCCTGCCCTTATATCCTATTTACCTCCTTCTCTGCCTCTCAGATCTCACACATGAGTGCCTGCACCGCTTCACTACAATCCTCAGCAGCGAGATCTGAGAGGCAGTAACAGGATAGGGTGTATCACCCGGCATCAATGACACCCGGCGTATAGGACGGCCCCTGACTTTTCAGAGGATTATTAAGGGTTAAAACGTAGTCTTATATGCCAGAATATACAGTAAGTTGCAAAGTATCCTGACATCATAGGTATGGAATACAGCTTACATTTCTATTCCCTTTGGAGAAATGGATAAATTAGTTATACTGTAAATGCCACATTAATGAAACATTGATTGTTCACTAAAGACACAGTTTTATGCTTTTAAGTATACTGTATTTGGATCTTGAGAGCTGCATGGCGCATATGGTTTGTAGGAGTTGTAAATATTCTTCAACATCTGCAGCAGCTGAAACTGATTTATACTTGTTAGCTTTGTAGGTAGTGTATCTATGAGTAATGTCCTGGTTTGGCCCTTGTTTGTATGATTTTGTGTTCTTTATTAAACTCAGCAGCACCAGTGTTCAGTGGTACTTGTACTTGGAATAAAATTAACCAGCGTATTGAGAAGCAAGGGTTAAGGTGAGCGGTGGAAGCTGACAGTAGCTGGTACACAAGTCTCCTGTCTGACCTTTCCTGGTCTTCTGTACTTGAGATTTATAATTATCCTTAGGAGGTAACACCCTGGGAATGACAGAAGCCAGACCTGCACTCCTGACACATCTTGGCTCTTATCAGATTCAGCTACTGAAAAGTCTAAGCCCAGTGGAGTCTAGTAAACTGCATTGGGCCGTAAACTGCATTGGGCCGTACCAGTCTATTGCAGTGCTGCATTACGAGATGCCCAAATGTAATACTACTGAGTAATGGGAAGCAGTGATGGACACAACCGCTGTATACAGTATCACTCTGCAGTAAGATTACACTTGTTTTATTCACAGTGAAATTGTCTCCAGACAGGGACGGCTCCAGCCAAAATGGGACTCAAGCCCCCCCCCCTCCCCCCCCCCCGACCTGCACTCCCACCATAGCTGCTTAAGGAGGCCCCTTTTCTTCCCCCCATAGTAGTATGTTCCCTTAGGGTCCTGGAGTCGGATGACGGACCACCCAAGTGAATCACACTTATGTCACTGCTGGGAAGAAAAAAAACGCGGTGTATGTAATTGGCAGAGTGGATCTGAGTGAGACAATCTTGCCTGTTGCTGAGAGTTTTGGGGTGCTGTATCATCTTGGCTGAGCACAGGCTGAGCATATTATTCTCCCCCGTAACACTCACACCTAAAGCTGCTCCAATGTCTTCAATCCTCCCGCCTCCATAGCTACAAAATGCGTCTCTAGCTTCTAGGCTAGTGACTTGTCTGCACAACACTAGGCCTTAACCTGTTGCCTGACAGATCAAGTCCCCATCCCTGCGAGGGACAGTAAATGTGCGTGTGTATGCATCTCAGCTTACACTAATGATAATACATTATATAAGGTAGCCATTATTCATTTTCCATGGGTTAATCCAACTGGCAGTATAGGTGAACACTGATATATTGCAGTCTCTGCTAGGAACCTTGTGGAATTGCTGTGTTTTTCATGTGGTTGTATTACATATTAGCATGCTGAAATAAGGCTTGCTGTTTTTTCACATTCAATATTTTATTGTGAGATTGAAAATGTTTAAACATGTTAGCAATATCTGACCCCAACAAAGGGAACAAAAAAGGTACAGATAACAAACAATCTACAAAGAATCATAAACAAGGCATTTCTGTTCAAGCTGTTAAGATAGCATATAGTAGGTGTGAGAGCATTTGTTTTTAATAAGACCCAGTGTCAGATGTCCATTGAGAGAATACTCTTGACTCTAGCATATAGGCCCATATTAAAGAGACTCTGTAACAACATTTTCAACCTTATTTCTTATATCCTATAAGTTCCTATACCTGTTCTAATGTGGTCTGTGTTACTGCAGCCTTTTCTAGTTGCACAGTGGCTGTGTTATCTCTGTTATATTATCTAATCTTCTCTCTTCTGTCGGCTCTGTCTGGCTGAGGCTGGAATGTGTGGAATGTGCTGCACTGCTTGTCATTGGCAGAAGCTATACACACCCTCTCCAAGCTCTGTACGAGTCAGATACTGAGCTACTCTCAAGCCTATCACACGCTAGTTAGAAGCCATGTCTTTTGTTTGCAAACACTGCCTAAAACTGGCAATTACAAGCCAGGATTGCAGCAGGAAGTGGCAGAAACAGCACAGAGGGGCCCAGGAGAACATAATTAGTAGAATGGTATGCTTTTTATTGTAAGAATGTTAAAGTACAGATTCTCTTTAAAGAGAGAGGGATTGCATTTTTCTCAACAACATCGAAGATTCACTTTCAAGAGGCACTGCAGTGACATATACAGTAGTAGAATGCAGTATATTATTCAGGATACTCAATTTTATAGTAGCAGTACCAGAAACACTTCCTACGGTTATATAATGCTGTATATTGTTACGCAGACCTGCCTTCCAGTGGTCCTTAGCCTAGGCTGTTTAGTTTTCTGGAAGACCAGGCGTTATTTGTACTGGCTTTGGAATGCTCAGTAAAACATTCACCGGACAGGACTAAAGATGTCGCCATCTATGATACATTTTTATAATGTAAGCCAGAGTGAAGAAAGATTTTACAATGGGCAAATATTTACTAAGTAATATTCTAAAACATGAATATTGTAAAAAAAAATAAAAAATATATATATATGTGTATGTATATATATATATATATGTGTATATTCATTACGTTATTTTCACTGCAGTTCCTCCTGTTAAGCTTGCAAAAGAAAATGTTTCTCCGTGTTTTCATTTAAAACACAGAAAATATGTTTATTATACCTCTCTACATTGTGGATGTCCCCGCTACTCGCCACAACACCCAGAAGTTCCTCCAAGCAGCGCAGAGCTATTGGAAAGTGCACAGGTGCAAGTTTTGAACTTAAACTGCGCAGTGAAATAAAGCGATCTTACTTTCTCTGTGCCCACGTTAACCGGAAACTTCTGCCTGCACAGTTCCGATTCACACGGTATTGATAGAAGGAGCTTCCTAGTTTTCAAATTTGACTGAAGGATTCCATCAAATATGAAAATGAGCGCAGAGGTGAACAGGGGAGACATCTGTGGCAACAAGCAGTGCCAGGTCTGCAAAGGTAATCTAGCCCACCAAGGACTTTATTTAAAGTGGACCTGAACTCTTGCACAGACACAGGAAAACATAACAGACATGCGCCCTGTATGTATTGAAAGAGTTTAGCCTGTGTAATCGCCCCTCATTTGTGTCTAATCACTTCCTATGGCAGATAAGCAGATAAGCCCATTTGAAAGTATAGGCTGTAAACAATATGTCTGCTTCCACGAATCAGGAAGTAGAAACTGTGCAGATTTATTTTAGAATTTGTATCATCTGTAACAAAGACATGTTTTTTGTTTAAAGGTTATTATGCTGTTGTGTATCTTTTAGAGCAGAGAGGAGTTCTGAGTTCAGGGCCACTTTAAAACATTTTACCCTGGTTCAGGGTACTTTAAGAATTTAAAAGAAGGCAGAGTTGGAGAAGTTGGTGAAGGAGAAAAATGAATGTTGAAAATGGCAGCGCCATCTAGCTATTCATGCCAAAAATATCCCAGATCACACAGCTTGACTATAACGTTTGGGATAAGCACTACTGGTGGATATGTGTGTGTCTACTAGTTTATTGCTGAATTCTGATTACAAGGAGGCTGTATTGGTAGTAGGAAAGAAGTGAGGTCTCACAGATCTGCTCTTACACACAAGAGAAAGAAATCCCTTCTAGGCTTTGCAGATTTCCTTTGACAGTTGTTTTTTCCCTTCGTGGTCCTCTTCTTTATAGCTGAACTGGGGATCCTGTATCAATTTCCTTGAGTCTTGTTTGTAAAAGGGCAAACATATTTTTTTTCCTCTTCTTTAAATGTATTAGGGCGCGTTTCCACTTGAGCGGAAAACGGCGCAAGTCCGCAGAGTTTCCCCGCAGGCGAATAGTGCGGGGAAACTCTGCCATAGGGTGCAATGGTAACGCCGGCCGAATCGCTACTGCTAGCGATTCGGCTGGCTTTTCCATCCGAATCGGCGCGGGAGGCTGCGGATCCCATAGTCGTGCATGGCACGGCTGATGGGATTCGTCTGCTTTCCCCCCAGACCCGGAAGAGCCGGCTCGCGTCTCGCAGACGCGCGCCGCTCAAGTGGAATCGCGCCCTAAATGTTTGTGACTCTTCAGCTTTATTGCTACGTTAACCTTGTGCACCAGTTTCTTTGAAAACCTGCCATTTTCCCCCGTAAACATCATATAGTAATTAGTCTGACTTGTCTATTGTATTGATTGACAACTAGTGCTCATACTAATGTTTGCAGAACATTAGACCTTCTATACCTGATGAAGTGGTACAACCTGCAAAATTCATAGTAAGACAAAGGCCTCAATTCACTAAGCTTATCTCCTGTCTTTAATAACGTTTCTAGAGTTATCACCATGGTGATGAAGCATGTCGTATTCAGGAAACATTTTGGTTCTTCTCCTGTAATCGGGCCTAGAAAGTCCTCGAGTCTGGGGCCAATTGCGCATAAGCAGCCCAGCAACGCGTGCGTCCCGTCGCGCTCCTCTGGCTGATAGTGTTCTGCACCTGAGCAGTACTACTGCACAGGCGCAAAACGCTCCCAACCACGGGAGTATGACGGGGAGAACGCGTGGCCAGACTGTGCCTTTACGGACTGACCCCGGCTGGACGACTGCATAAGATCCAGGAGGCAGCTAAGGATGGCGAGGGAAGCCCCAGGTATGTATAATTTTTTCCTCCTGCCTCATCTTAGGCACACTTTAATGAACCAGTGTTCCTAATACTTCAAGTAAACCAAAACTGTGGGAAAAAGAATAGTTGATACTCACCCGTGGCTTCCTCCAGCAGCATAAACCCATCTGTGTCCCAAGCCATCCTCGAACAGTCTACCATTCAGCCGCGATCAGTCCCGGTAACTGGCTCAGTCGGGGTCCAGTCTGGGTCTACTGCGCATGCGCAGGAGTCACTTTAAGTGACTTTGGTTTACCCCTGTACATACGCTAGATTCTCAGCTGAGATTACCCTAAATAGTCACATCAGCCAAGTTCTGTGTAGCATGTGCACAAAGCCTTAAGCTAGTCTTACAGAAATCGGTTTATCTTATTGATTTCTGACTGATTTTTCACTGATTTATTAACTTTGATCAAATCTACTAGAAATCCAATCAATTAACTTTCGATCAATTTTGAGCATTTTACTGATTGAATGTTTGATTGGACATATTGGGAAATCTCTTTGCAATGGGGTAAGTAGTACCACTGTTCTGGTTTTATCGATCCTTAGTAGATTTCTACTGCAATGTATCAAAAAGTAGTTTGCCATGTAGGATATGTATTTATCACTTTCTCACTGAATTCCAATCGGAAAGAAATAAAGTAAATCGAATCTTGTCTGTCCAGGTGAAGTATTTACCATTTAGCACAGAGCACTAGTTGTAGTTGTCCCCGACAAACTGTCTAGGGACAGCACAAAGAAAAAACATGGGGTCTACCTATTCATGTGGCTCCAGCTGTTATCCTGGAAGGACAATGTTTTTCTTTAATTACCGGGAACAAAAGAATCTTCCCTAATGGCTCATACACACAGGGTATGGCTGTCGCCGCAACCACGTGGCACGCGGGTGTTGCGGCGACAGGTCGCCCGTGTGTATGACGCATGTGCCCGAACCGTCGCCCGTCGGAGCTGTCGCCAGGCGATTGACATGTTCAATCGCCAGCTACAGCTGTCGCCGCAACTGTCGCTAGTCCGCGTGTGTATGCGGACTAGCGACAGGAAACACAATGCAAGTGAATTTACAGACAGCTTCCGCCGCGTCTCTGCCTTTCTGGCGTGACATGTGGACAGCTGTCGCCGGCCGCTCCCCGGTCGCTTGTAAACATGCAACGGGGGCTACAATTGTCGCCGCAACCACGTGGCACGCGCGTGTTACGGCGACAGGTCGCCCGTAAGTATGGCGCGCACACCCGAACCATCGCTCTTCGCCGCAACTGTCGCTAGTCCGCGGGTGTATGCGGACTAGCGACAGCAACCTATAGCCAACACACTGAGCTTCCGGCGGGGGGAGGAACGTCGGCGACAGCTTCCGTCGCACCACTAATCCCTCTTCCACAGTGTGTATGCGGAGGGACCCGGCGACGAGCTGTTGTCGGTCTGTCGCGCACACGCTCCCGTGTGCTAGCAGCTAGCAACAATTGTAGCCCGCGAGTATGGGCCATTAGCAGACCACTAGCAGCCAAGTGTGAACTCTGCCAGCAGCAGGACCGAATGGTCCCCTTTCATGGCAGAGGAAGCCTGAGCAAAGCTCCAACCTAGCAGGAGAACAGACAGAAAAGCACCACTGTGGCCATACCTAGAATAACTGTATTGTATGAATTTGGCCTTTTTAAGAGATACCGTACTTATGAAAAGTATGAAAATTATATTGTCTGATCGTTAGTAACGCGATGGTCATTTTCATCCCTCTTGTACATGGCTGCGGTAAGCCACCGCCCCGTTATTCCCCTTCTCAGTAACAGAATAACCTACAATATTTATATCTCCTATGAATGTGATGTTCTTTGGGGATTGTGAATTTGCTAATATTATTTGTGTGTGATGAACACCATGTGAGATATGGAAATGTTACATATTTTGGACTTAAGATTCAGGGGCTGGCTCTGAGCTCAGGGGCTGGCTCTGAGCTCCTCCCTCAGAGCAGGTTTGAAAAAGTAAACACTGCAATTTCAGAAAGAAGTTTTCCATTTTGCCACCTGACCGGAGCCAGTGAAAGAACCATGAGGCTGTTCTCCCTGCTGTTTTCCTTCTGAAGCAAAGGAACTTTGAATTTCTTGGAATTCCACTCAAAGGACATACCTCTTCCAAAACTTTAAGTTGTTAATTCTCTAGGTTTTTTAACCTTTATTTTTTCTGCGCTATTGTTTCTATAATTGTTACTTTTAATAGTTTTCTGTATGTATTAATTATTGATATTGCATTAACACTAAAGTCATTTTCTCGGCTGCATACCTGCTTTAAGCCACCCAGAAAGAATCCTAGCCTTTCTGAAGATTCGCAACCTGAAGGATTGTATTGTTTAGCCAGAGCAGAGTGTTTAACAATTTTCATTCAAAGGTTTAGAATAGTCAGTAGGACCTCTGTCCTTCACAGAGGTGGTAGCAGCCCAGTACCTAAAATATTGTGTAGTAAAGTGTTAGTGTCGCTCGCACACTCCCACCTAGTCTCTCTGCTGCCCAATTCCAGCGGTTTCAGCGCATCGATGCACCCACAAGGTTGGGTTGTCTGTGCGTTGAAAGAGATTGGAAGGCATTGAGCGGTCCGGCCACTAGAGGGCGTATGACAGTAGTGAACACCCTCTCACCTTACCTGCAACAGCCCCATTTCCTCCTGCCTCGGTATGCTTGTTCTGATAACATAAGTGTCAAGAAAATCCTTTTGTTGAGTTGAGTGCTGCTGAGGAGTGCTTCCTCCTTGTCAGCCATTGCTGATCAGGCAGGAAGTCCTTTATCTTATCAGTGGCTGAATGTTTTGACATGAAAATAGTAGCCATGCACAATAAGACTCTTGTCACTAATGTGGACTTTGTATGAGGAAGTGACTGTTTCTCTTTATGCTAGTTTAGCCCTGTCCT
Source organism: Hyperolius riggenbachi (assembly GCF_040937935.1). Taxonomy (NCBI): domain Eukaryota; kingdom Metazoa; phylum Chordata; class Amphibia; order Anura; family Hyperoliidae; genus Hyperolius; species Hyperolius riggenbachi. Next base: position 93,826,118 of record NC_090656.1, read on the forward strand.
TGGTATTCGAGGAGCTAGTTTACATTTGGCTTCAGATCTGTCCCTTCATTTCCTTATCATGACTGCATTCTGCATTTATTGACACTATAGATGCGCTTTTATCTGGATGATGAGTCTCAGGAATGCGCTCCCATACACAGGACTGCCGCGGCAGTAATAAAGCCCGTCTCCCGCACATCAGCTCAGGATGACGATTTTAGCAAAAAAAAACGCATTTATTGCACAATAAAAAGAGGAAAGTGCCAATTTCCATAGCCTGGCATTGTGGGGTAATGGGAATTAGAAGGATATTTTTTCCCTGTGATTGTTGCTATTACTGCCATTAGTTTGGGAAATCTCTGCTAGAGCCGTTATACTTTACTGATGGGGGAGGCAGAGGGGGGCTTGAATGTTTTTATGTATTTTTGATAGTTGCAGACAAGATAAAATGGAGAATGAAATCACCCGACAATAAGGCTTGGAAATGTAAAACTAATGGGATGGATAGGAACTACTAAAGCTGGCCATACACTTACAGATTGCTGCTGGATGTGGCAAAACAATCGAGACGTCTCTGAAGAAAATCAATTCAGTAAGGAATCGATTTCTAACACATACTGCACATCGATTTTCAATAGATTCCAGTAGAGGATCTATTGAAAATCGAATTGCGAAGTTGCACTGTGTGATGCGGTGCAACGCTATGGACCGTTGATCTACCGCTGCTCCTGCCCCTTCCCCAACTGACCTAGATCTTCTTTCCTATCCATTCGATATTTTCAATCGATTTCTGGTACAAATTGGCGGAAAGTCATTTAATCAGCCATTTTTAGGTAATCAATTCCCCTGCAGATCGATATAATCTGCAGGGAATCAAATGGGAAAATCGATAAGTATATGGGTACCTTTATGGAAATAATGATGTGTATGTGGAACCTCTTCTGTTTACATCAGGCATGTCCAAAGTCCGACCAAATGCCAAGTCTTTTGAGTGGCCCCCAAAGCTCTCTATAGTTGTTAATTCCACGCAGCCCGTAGGCCATAGCTGGGGTGCCGCATGCAGGGGTCACCTTGTGTCGCAGCTCTGCCTCCCCCTTTGTTCACCTGTAGGTTATCAGCCGCCACTGTAGCAGTAACAGCCACTGATTAGCAGCCGCCACAGTTCCAGCTGCAGTAGCAGCCACTTATTAGCAGCCGCCACTGTGCCAGCAACAGTAACAGCCACTGATTATCAGCTGCCACTGTTCCAGCTGCAGTAGCAGCCACTTATTAGCAGCCGACACTGTGCCAGCAGCAGTAACAGCCCCTGCTTAGCAGCTGCCACTGTGCCAGCATCAGTAGCAGCCACTTATTAGCAGCTGCCACTGTGCCAGCAGCAGTAGCAGTCACTGATTAGCAACTATCACTGTGCCAGCAGCAGTAATAGCCACTGATTAGCAGCTATCACTGTGCCAGCAGCAGTAACAGCCACTGATTAGCAGCTGCCACTGACAAGCAGCTGCCACTATGCCAGAAGCAGTAACAGTCATTGATTAGATGCAGCACTGTATACTGTAAGGAGGAGGGTCATGTGGGGAGCTTTCTTAAGCTGTATACTCACCTGACAACACAGGAAGATGAATCCTAGATACATCCCCCAACGATAATCGTTCCACGATCCACCTTCCTGCGTCAGGTACATGCGACAGCATACAACGGGTGCAAATTGGAAGTCAAGCGATCGCGGTACTGTGTTTGGAGTCTTTGTGTATCTTAAAGATCTGATCCACTGTGATGGTTATTATCAGTGTGTTGCGCCAGACGTTTGAGTAATTGTGCGCCTGTACCCACATCGTGAGATCCTAGAAACAATTACTTATCTCTAAAAAATCACCGGTCATTGGAAAAATTGCGTAGTGGGTATGGGACTTTAGAGTGGTGTGGGTACAAAGCCTTTAGGGGGCTTTGTGGAGACAACCTTCAAATATTAAATGATTTGTGCAGCAATATATATTTCTCTTTTTCAGCAGGCAATCCAATAGTTATAAATAATGGCATCAGTTCATAAATTGAGCAGAGGGTATCCATTTCCTTGTCTAAAGCCAAACTCGTTTCTCTGATAACTGTTAACTCCTGCACGCTGACTGCTGTCCCGGTCAGCAAGAGGTTAAGAACGCCATTAAATCAAGCAGATTACAGCCTCAGATGCTGCCTGCTCCCTGGGATTTTATTGATAAAAGTCTGCTGGCCTCTCAGTAATGAAATCCTCTTCTCCTCCTTTTCTGGGCTATGACAGGCCGTGTTGAAATGCAGGCCCTGCCATTGTGTATTTATTCAGGCATCAATCACAATCAAGGCCCGGCTTATGTGTGTAAGGCCATTGTTGTCCTATTTTTAATGGTTCCTTCCTGTACAGCAGACAGTTAAAATAGCAGAGGCAGGGGTCACAAATATCTTAATGGGTTTGGTTCCCAGCGATATCAGTAACCAGAGGAAGAGTGCTCCTTCCTGAGCAGATAAATACAGTCTAGGTGAGGCGAGAGGGCAGTTTGCTGAATGATGTCTGCCTCTGCTGCAAGAGCCTTGTGTTGAAAGGACCAGTTAGGACTTACTAGCTTATCACGGCCCAAGTAAACCCCAGCCAGAGTGCCTTCATTATGCGCCAACATCCAGGCACTTAGCCACAAGACAACAGCAACCATTAGTCTTTTCTGCCACGAAAGTTTACAGAATGCGTCCTCATATTAATGTGGGGTCTGTGCGCTTTGTTGACGTAACCTTCTGCTGCAGGCGTTTAAGAGCTTGCGTGAATTAATTATGCAAGCTTTTTGTTTATTGGATGTGTCTCATTTCAACTACTGTAACTGTTAATCCCAGTTTTGTCATTTTTTATGTATACACCAGGAGTTTCATAGTTTATTGGCAGACGTAATTGCAAGGCCACACACGAGCATAGGCCCGAATGAGTCAGTTTGAGCGACGTCCATAAAAGCGATCTTGATTTGCAGTGTGGTCTGCCCCTCAGGCTCATGGTTTATGTGGAATGTTTGATTTGGCCCCCTCTTTCTTTCGAACCTCACATGAACACACTAACCTCCTCCTATCATTTCCACAACTTTCCACATTCATTCCTTCCTTTCTTACTCAAGATATGGCTAAAGTGTTAGAACTTGCTCTCACAATATCTGGACTTTATTGATGCAGCACGTTTCTCTGAGGCCTGCCTGCAGACTGCCCAGCACCACGCCAGTCTACCTACTGCAAAGTCCTCCACTTCTCATATCTTTCTGCTAGTCCCTACACAGGCTGCCAATCTCAGACAGGATTTAACTATGTGTACATTAAAAATTGCCGCGCGGGTCTATTTGAGCGCAGGGTGAAGCCGAAAGACATCTGAACCTGCTCTAGCTAAACTCCTGCCCATTGTAAAAACTATTCCCTTACCAACAACCTAAAAAAAAGTTGTTAGGATGTGCAATTTCGGCTGCGGCACCTAAATTAGTCACTAAGCATCACTATGTAGTAATGCACACGTCAGCCTATGCTGGTGCCCACATCATCCGCGAAGAGTTGGGCAGAAATTAGCTGTCCTATCAGCTATAGCTTCTTAAGGCCGTTTTAGAGTAAAGAATGGACCATGCTATGCAACACACAGATATATAAATGTGAAAGAGACCTGTACTCTCGCGTAGGCTTTGTTCATACCAAGCCCACCACTGCTCTTCAGTTTCTTGGATTAGTCAGTGGACTTACAAATAGACATGTTGGGGTTAACAGTGATTTTCTGTGGTTCAGTTCACATTGACTTGTTTAGTTTAAGTCTGTTGCGGTCTGCCATAGAGCAACCTGACCTGCATGGATTTTCCTGGAGAGCTGATCGCATTGGCATTAATTTGACAAATGACATGCTTCTGCTCCAGAGTGCCAACAGGCCCTGCAGCAGACTAAGGCAGGTTTCACACTGCGGATTGGCGTTAGCCTGTGGGCCGCACCACCAAGAACAGGCCTTCGGGGGTTAACTCGTTTGTGTACGGTAATCCCCGTCTGGCAGCCGGCCAAGCAGTTAGTGACGCTCACTTCCTATGTCTGAATCGATCACGTGCGCAGAAGAATATTGCTAAAATACACTTCCACGCAAGTGCGACTCGTAAAAATTTCGGCTGGAATTTAAACAAACACGCATCGCCATAGACTTACATGACTTCTGGTCTGCCGCAGGTCGCCACAGAGCCACACGGTAACGTAGGTTTGCTCTTACGTCAGGGATGCAGCAAAAACATTACTTCCATTGTATCGAGCCGCACCGCGTCAGTTTGAAAGGCACCATGGACTAACATCACCCTGCAGATGTTAGTGCAACAGATTTAATCATTCTGATTGATTCTGCTAAAAATATATGTTCCATATCATGCGGCATAGTTACTTTGTAATAATAGTCCATGTCGTATTAATTGTTCTCCTGGGTTTTCTTCAAGGAGATAATTTTTCATCTCATCTAAAAAGTAATTTTTCAGTATGTCACAATTAAAAGAGTACTAAAAAATAAGTAAAAAGGTAATATTAAACCTAATTTTGAGTAATTTCTTGCTTAATGGATGCTTTATAATCAATGGGAACGTTAAAAAAAAAAAGCCAGATACTTACCTAGGGAGAGGGAAGGCTCTAGGTCCTAATGAGCCCTCCCTCTCCTCTTTTAGTGTCCGTTCCAGTGCTGGTTCCACTGTAGCAGTATTTGACTAAATTAGTCAAATACTGCTCTCTCCGCCGCCGAAGGGAGACTTCAGAAGTCTTCGGAAGCCCAAGTGCGCTCGAAGATGGGACACTCCATACTGCAACATGCGAGCTCCCTCTCTCAGGTGCTTGCACATGCGCAGTATGGGCCATCTGTCTTCGGGAGGACTGCGCTCTCGAAGACTTCCAAAGTCCCCTGCGGCGGGAGATTTAAACAGGGGAGCCAGCACTGCACCAAGGGCACCCGGAGAGGAGAGGGAAGGCTCATTAGGACCCAGAGCCTTCCCTCTCCTTTGGTATCTAGTTTTTTTTTTATAATTGTTGAAAGACTTCTATTAGCTTTAAAAGTATTCTATTGATAAGGTTTTGAAATATCTACTTGGAGAAAACGCAGGAGGAAAGTTACTGGTTAAAGGCTGTGGCCCAATGTGTCTTTTTTCATTTGCTCTATAGATTCATGGTAAAACGCATACAGCTTGGATGTAAAATAGGCAATGTGTGTTCTAAGTATACACACACACACACGTACATCTGCAGTGCAGAACATCTGTACTCTGTACACTACTCACAACTTAGACATGTTTGGAAGTAAACTGACAGCACAGGGAATGTTTTTCTTTATATTTCTTAGGTGTCTAAATTGAAATGGGCAGATTCAATTACGGGCACCTAAATTAGTTTAAAATATTTCATTTCCTTTTTTGCAGACCAAACAGAGACTGGAGTATGAAATTTAATATTCGCCCCACATATCCATTCAGTTCAATTACTGCCGTCTCCTCTTACCTTTCTTGTGCTCTGCAGAATTTTGGTGGCTTTCTTGCTGAAGTCATTACCTTTGTTTCTGACTTTTGTTTCAACTGATTTTTGATACCTGTGCTTGTTTTAGCTACTAGAGCCTATTTCCAGGCATAAACTGAAATCTGTCATCAGACAGTTCTCCTGTATATAAAGCAAACTATGCAGAGAGTTTGTAATACAACAGTAAAAGCACTGCTGACCGCTTTGGCCTATTTTTCCTGCCTATCTTTAATAGAAGTCGGAAAGCTTGACTGATGCTGCTAGCTCACATTTCTCGTTGCTTAAATGGCTGTGGTGAGCTTTGAGGAACTGTGAGGGGTATGAATATGGAAATGAAGCAGGAGTAAGGCCTAATCCTATAGGCTAATTTATAGTCATAATGCACACCCCTAATGGAGTATGCATTAGAGGTTTGATATTAACCCATAGGGTGTGGCTGCATTTGCATATTCCCACTCCTGTAGGAGCATTCTGCAACTTTTGATGCTGGATTTCATACTTTAACATATGTATACTTTAGGTACAGGAGTACTGTTTGCTGAAGGATTTTTTGCCCAGAACTGCAATGTACTTAAGTGTATTTAAAATGGGACCCTGGTCAATAATGCATTATACTTGCATTGCTTAATTTAGCCGTTTTATAACACTGCTGTCATGTCACTCCTAGTATGCAGGGTCAGGGTCACTAAATGTCCACTAAGCCATATTTTTTGTCACCCCCCCCCCTTCTATGGAAGGCCCCCTTTTTATATTACACCCTCCTTTCGATGTGCCATAACATCCCCATCTGAAGCTCCTGTCTTGTGCAGACCCTCATCTGAAGCCTGGTGTCCCCTGTGCAGCAGCCCTCTCTTCCTTGGCCATCAGCTGCCAGGTCATGGCTTATATGGTCTTTGCATAAGGCCAGTACGCTACAATAAACTAGCTGCATTGTGTGCTAATCCCTTATAGAATGTTCCCTCAAGTTCTGAAGTGTTTTTTCATCCTCTTTACTTGTTAAAAGTGCCCATATTATTATTATTATTATTATTATTATTTATTGTATTTATGAAGCACCAGCATATTACGCAGCGCTGC